>NC_051317.1:51367098-51992098 GCF_015220235.1 Choloepus didactylus | reverse complement strand
TCTGTTTTCTGCACAGGCCAAATAGGAGAGTTGAATGGGGATGTGGTGGGAATCACCACCCCTGCATCCTTCAAGTCCTTAAGAGTGGCATTAATCTCTGCAATCCCTCCAGGAATCCGGTATTGCTTCTGGTTCACTACTTTGATAGGCAGAGGCAGCTCTAGTGGCTTCCACTTGGCCTTTCCCACCATAATAGCCCTCACTCCAGGAGTCAGGGAACCAATGTGAGGATTCTGCCAGTTGCTGAGTATGTCTATTCCAATTATGCATTCCGGCACTGGGGAAATAACCACAGAATGGGTCCGGGGACCCACTGGACCCACTGTGAGATGGACGTGGGCTAAAACTCCATCAATCATCTGACCTCCATAAGCCCCAACTCTGACTGGTGGACCAGAGTGACGTTTTGGGTCTCCGGGAATTAATGTCACTTCTGATAATCCACGAAATATCTGATCATTTCCTTTTCCCCAATGCACAGTCACCCTGGTAAAAGGCCATAGGTCCCCCTGGGGAAGGCCGGGAGGAAGATTAACAGTGTAAATTTTTGGCAGTGTGACAGGGTCCTTCTCCAAGGGTACACGGCTTTCCCTTCATTCAAGAGGCTCTGGATCTGTAAACTGTCTCAAGTCTGGTAATTGATTAAGGGGCCGTGACTCTCTGTTTTTGTAATTCAAGGGAGATTTTTGTTCACATGGCCTAGAATTCTTCTGCTTATATAGTTCAAACAAGAATTTAGTCGATTGCCCATCTATTTTACTACTTGGTACTCCATGATCCACTAGCCAACGCCATAAGTCTCTGCGAGTCATATTATTTTGATTGCTGCTTTGAGCCTGTTTTCCATTATGGTAGCCCTGTCCACCTTGTCTGTGGCGATTAACTGCAGCCACTTGGCTTCTGCTGACTCGGGACCCGATTATCCCCATTGTGTTTAAGGATTCCAGTTCAGTGACAGCAGTTCCTACAGTAATAGCTGACCTACAGAGAAGGGCGACTACAGAGCTCTTCAGGGATGATGGAGATAGTTTCACAAATTTATTCCTTACAGTCCTGGTAAAAGGTGTGTCCTCTGGACATTCCAGGGCTGTGTGAGCAGGTTTTCCATGATAAATCCACTCTAACATTCCAATCTCTCTAAGCCTTTGAATCCCCTCCTCCACATTATACCAGGGCAGTTCTGGCATTTCAACTTCTTGTAATGCCGGCCACCTTTTGATCCATGTTTCAGCCAGCCACCCAAACAAACTGTTAACACCCTTTCTAACCCCTCGAGCTACAACATTGAATGCAGAATCTCTGCTTAGTGGGCCCATATCAGTAAATTCAGCCTGATCCAACCTTATATTCCTTCCACCATTATCCCACACTCTCAATATCCATTCCCACACATATTCCCCTGGTTTCTGTCTGTATAAGTTGGAAAACTCATACAGTTCTTTTGGAGTATAGTGTACTTCCTCATGGGTCACACTTTGTACCTCACCCTTTGGGGCTTGTTGGGACTTGAGCCTAGTTACAGGTCTTGAAGCAAAAACTGGTGGTGGGGGTGGGTCATGAAAAGAGTTAGAATTATCTCTCAAGCCATTCACCTCAGGGCACTCTGTTGCATTTTCATCTCTTAAAACAGGATTAATCTCTCCAGACAAAAGAGTGAGGGCTGCTTCCTCAGGGGAGGTGATTACAAGATTAGCAGGCAGTGAAGGGTTAATCTCCTTAGGTGGGGGTTGGGTGACAGGCTCCTTAGGGCAGACTGGAGGCAGAGAAGCTGTTTCCCCAGGACAGCCCTCTACAGGTAAATCTAACAATGACCCAGCAGAATCCAGGGTTCCAATGTTCTCACTGTCATTATTATCAATCCATATGTCCCCATCCCAAGTTTCTGGGTCCCATTCTTTTCCAATCAATGCCTTTACTTTAACAGCAGACACCCTGAGAGGTTGAGATTTTAGTTTACGCTGTAAATGTGCTACTCGCACAATAAGAGACTGCGTCTGATTTTCAGAAACCTCCAGTCTGCGGGCACAGGAAATAAGATTTTCTTTCAGGGAACAGATGGAACCCTTTACATCTGTCATACGGCATTCAAGTTTTGAATTTGAAGCCTTTAGCTCATCCCTTTCTCTTACAACTGTATCCAAAGTATCCAAGAGCAGCCAGCCAACATCATTATACCTCTTAAGACTGCAAAACTCCGTGAAAGTGTCGAAAACGCTGTCACCCAGAGCCTCGCTTCGTACTAGAGCACAATTAGGAGAATCAAATGGTGCTATTTTGCGTATTTCCTTTGCCAACTCCTGCCATGGACTATTAGTACCCTCTTGATTATTGGAAATAGAGTCATTAGTGCCTCTGAATCTAATCAGAGTAGAAAACAAGTTGTAAAAGCCCATCTTAAGATTCCGTTTCTCAAGAACCCCACTCCTGGTACCAAGTTGTATTAGTTAGGGTTCTCCTTGGAAACAGAATCAATGAGAGATGTCTCTTATTATCAAATTGTAAAAGTGACTCATGCAACTGTGGGAGTGCACGAGTCCAAATTCTGCAGAGCCGTCAACAAGCTGTCAACTCCAAGGAAGACCTCCGACGAACTCCTTGGGAAACGAACCGACAACTTTGACGAACTCCTCAGGAAACGAACCGGCAACTTTGAAGAACTCCTCAGGAAACGAACCAACAACTTTGACGAACTCCTCAGGAAATGAACTGGCAACTTCAACGAGCTCCCTAGGGAAAGCTTCACTGAGCAGCTGAAGAAGAAGTAAAGGTTCTCTAACCGTCCGGCTTATAAGCCTCCAACTGATCATCCGGACCAAATCCAGCCTATTGCATTCTCTCACTGTGGAAGCACGCCCCTTGATGAGTCATCAGTCATCTGCAGTCAATTGACTGATCATCCGACAAACCAACCAGCCTCAAATAGCCTCACAGCAATCATCAGGCTAGTGCCCGCTTGACCAGACAGCTAGGCCACCTAGCCAAGTTGACACATGAACCCAACCATCACAACCATTTTTGAAATTACCTATATAACTGCTTGTTGAGCTGAACATCAAAAATTAATACCTTTCTATTTGCATGTTATATTTTACAATAATGAAAATAGCTGAAGCTGTGGAACTGTGACCCTAGAAATTCTTTGACATTTGCTCTCCAACTGCTTGTTTAATCATACTTTGAAACTTACCACTGTTATGTATACATGTTAAAGTTCACAATAAAAATATATTAAATATATGTATATATATTCACTCAGTAGTTAATAACAAACTGATAAATGGTACAGCTGGTTCATATTTGGCAATATATAGGGATGAAATACTGTTATGTGCTACAACATGCATGAACATATGGGATTTTTTTTTCTTTTTGGTAGTGGTGAATGATGAAAATTTTCCAAAATTATTTGTAGTGATGTTCACACATCTCTGTGAATATGCTAAAAGCATTGAATTGTACATTTAAATTGTTTGTAAATGAACGGAGATTTATAAGGTCTGCAAAAGGAATGCTGAAATGAATTTGCAAATAAAAAATGCAGGACAATAAAATATAATTTTTGGATAATATTCATTTATTGAACAAAAATCTACAAATTAATATGTCACTTCTAAGTGGGTGAGTTCTAATTAATTAGTATATAGCAAAGTCAAATGCAGCTATGTATTCCTGGGAAGTTAAATAAGCATGTTTTAGACTCATTAAAACTGTTTTCCCAGTATGACATGAGAATTTGTGTAGTTTGGATATCTGAATTGAATATTGTTTTTTCTTAACATGTAAAAACTGCTAACAAATAGAAAATATATGAAACAGAACTAAAGAAAAATAGTTCATTATATTATATATACTATGTGTTATATATATATAATAATTTCATATTATTACAGATTATACTTTATGCTTCTCTCTTCTTATGGCAAAGTTTTGGATAACTTTTCTTAAACACCCCCCACCCACCCAGCACACAACACACACTTTGTGATCACAAATAATTTTCAAAGATTATTCTTGATCTCACACACACACACACACATTCCACTGATCTCCTTTTGTTTTGCACTTGATTATTTACACAGGTGCAGCAAAAAGGGATAATAAGCAAATATGAACCTTATTGAACTTACTGTGTTGAAGAAATGAAGGCAAGTAAGTTAACTTCTGTGATGATTTTCCTGTAAGAAATCTGTTGGACAATTAAAGCACTCAATTATTGGTTCTTCTATCCCACATCTATGAAAACAAACTCAAGAATCTCTATTCTCTATGCACCTGTAGCACATGGAAAATAGAGGGAATGAATCTCCTTTTGAGATTCATCAATTTTTTGAGGGTCCTTGGCTTACCAGGAAATACTCTTCTTTACAAATTATGAGTTTGGGCTCCTGTATTTCTGTTACAGGTAAGGTTCTCAAGAAGGGTGATATAGGGATTGAAGCCACACAAAATACAAATGTTGTTCATCACTTGTCAGCTTGACCCACCTTAATAAAGGACCTCTATTGCCCTTACAAGTCTTAAATATTTTACCTTGATTGAAGATTTTTTTTTTAGCAATTATTTCCTGATAAATAGGAAGAGGGATTCTCACTGAACCTATTCAAATAATTATCTTCCCAAGAAAAATACAGATGCTCTGTAAATTTATTTGTTTCTGAACTGTGAATTCTGAGGTCAGTTAAAATCAGATACAATTTGATAATATTTTAATTTAGTTTAAAAAATTGCCATCTATTAAGTCCAGATATGAAAAGAGCTTAGAGAGAGAGAGAGAGAACACATGCTTACCCACCCATTTTAAATAGAGCATTAAAAGTCGTTTCAATTATACCCCCCCAAATGAAAACAAATAAATCTCCTTCACCATTCCATTCAGTGCTATGTAATTATTGTTGCATTAAGATAGGCATATGCCTACATGAATTTATCCATTTCTGGACTAAAATAGGTCATAGGAATTCTGACTCATTTGTCTATCCTTAAAGTATCAGTTCAGTACACCTGGAAGTACATTCCCTAAAGATGAAAGAGTGCTCTTGTTTGTCAAATACTCACATTTTAGCCAGTCACTTATATCAGAGCCTCCAGGCAAACCTCAGAAGGAAGAATAAATTGCCCATTGTTTGTATAAATCACCTATTTATACAAATAAATAGTAATGATGTTAATTTATTATAATAACACTATCAAAAGAGAGAAGAGAAATTTCTCAATTGGGATATAATGAAATTATTTCATGAAACCTTGATATATATATTTCTCCTGAGTATACAATATATTATAACATAGATTATGACAAATTATCAAGCTCCTTTAGCTTTTTATTTATATTTTAAGTAAGCCCATCAAAATTGAATGAAACAAACAGACAAAGGTACCCAGTGTTCTTTTTTACTTCAATTGCTCTTTTTCACTCTAATTATTATTCTTGTTATTTTTGTGTGTGTGCTAATGAAGGTGTCAGGGATTGATTTGGGTGATGAATGTACCACTATGTAATGGTACTGTAAACAATCGAAAGTATGATTTGTTTTGTATGACTGCGTGGTATGTGAATATATCTCAATAAAATGAAGATTAAAAAAAATTGAATAAACTCTGTTGAAATTTTAACACTTTCCATTTCTTCTTTTATATTCAGGTGTTATAAATCGAGGTCAGTTAAATTTGCTTCCATTGAATATTTTACAATATTACAATATTTTACAACTTGATATGCATACATAAGTTTATGTGTCACTGTATCTTTCATATTATGAGGAAAATGTCATTTAACTTTATAAGAGGACTATGCACATTTTCCTTGAAAACAAAACATTGTGTATTATCTTATATGTGCATTATTATTTCCCTGTTCTGATGGTTCTTGGTATATTCTCAACCACTCCTACTAGTTATAATTCACCCAATATAACTATCTTCTCTTTCCAAGTGAAAACTAGGGTACATGTAATTGAGAACTAGGAGGTATGTGATTTAATGAATATGTTACACACAGATGTATTATCAGATTAGCAAAGCCAATGGAGGCACATAATTTGACCATCCACAGCCATACGCAATTGTTTTTTACCTGTTTTAAAGTAGCAAAAAATATGATAATTAATAGGGCCAAGCACTGTGGTAGATGAAATTGTACATAGATTAAACTATATACCCACTTAAAGGACATATTCTTCATCTTAATCTGCTTTCCTGTGAGTATGAATTAATTTGTAACTATGGCCTTTTGTAGATATTATTTTATTTAATGTGTGGCCAACTAAATCAGGGTGGGTCTTCACACACACTACTGGAGGCCTTATAAAGAGAAGATCTTGGAAGCCAGAAGTCAGAGAAAGCCACAGGGAGGGTCCAGAAGTCCCAAGTCATCAGAAACCTGTAGATCACCCTGTAATGGGAGGCAGAGATGCTAGCCAAGGATTGTGGCAAGCCAACACGAGAATGCTATAGCCTCTGGGGAGAAAGCATTGCCTTGCTAACACCTTGATTTTGAACTAAAGCCTTACAACTTATGAGCCAATAAATTCCTGTTATTGAAACAACACTTTGAGTGGTATGTGTTATAGCAGCCTGACAAACTAAGACAGGCACTCTGAAACATATTAAAGTGAGAAGCAAACATAAGTAATAAAAAACTGTTTGACTATCAAGGTTTCAATTCTCTACATTAATTATAAATTTTAAAAAAATCCAAAAATATTTATTATTCAATGCAATATTATTCCAAGAATTTAAATTTAACTAAAGATCTGGAAAATTATGGTCCCACTACAGGACCTAATTACTATTGACATCACATAGTTTATCACAATTAAAGTTCTATTGTGTTGAACATAATTTTACAAATAAAAATTATGTAGCAGTAATTCCACTTTATCTGATTCATAAACTAGCTAGAATAACTAGTGTCTTTATGAGAAAATGAGCAAATGTTATGGAAAAACAAAATGAATGTTTTTATTGTTCTCCACACTGATTAAATTAGGGCAATGGCATATAGACATTTATTTACTGACTTTTAGGCAAACAAACCAAAATTTTAGCAATTCTTTTTGCGAAAAGATTCAGCTTAATTATATAAACTTTTTCATTTAAAAATATGTCTGAGGTCTCAATTTCTGTGAGGATGATTTTGTTTTAAAACATAGTATATTTAAAGCACAAAAGTATTTAAAATACAAAATGTTTAATTTTCTAGAAATATCAGATTTATGTAAGTGCTTAATATTTATAAACAAATTAGAATAATGCTTCTTTATTTTGAGAACATTTTTAAATTATATTTTATTAATATCCTTCAAAAGTAGGAAAATATTTCAAACTCAATGAGAGGTAAAGCCTTTTCTCAGTGATAGATATATGGACATACTTCAGCTATGGGTAAAGAATCAACTGAAGCAGAAACATTCAGTTTCCAGACCTTAAAAGGCAGTTCTTACCAGCGGACATGAAATATCTTCTTCTCACAAATAGACTAGCAGACCAACAAAAAAAATTTCTGGCACACCAATTTCTCTGTTGTCTCTCCTTCAGGGAAGAATAAATTAAATCAACCAGACCGAGAATTACCAAAAGATTAGAAAACAATACAGATTGCCAAATTTTCTGACTCAGCATGGAAATAACTCTTTTGCTATGCACAAACATGGAATGAAACTTGGCAAAAACTAGAAACAATAAAATCAGTGTGCATATAGTTCTATTGCCACTTAGAATTTATCATAGAGACAAGAAACAGATGATCAGATATATAGATAGATGATAGGTAGATAGATAGATAGATAGATAGATAGATAGATAGATAGATAGATAGAACCTCTGCTGAAACAGCCTATGAGGCTATATACTTCTCAGTTAATAAAGTTTAATTTACAGCTGAGTCCATTGGATGCCTTAGGATATGAAATGGGCTTTAGTTTCTTGGGCTGTTCCAGCAAATACCATGAAATGGGTTGGGTTAAACAATTTGAATATATTTGCTCACACTTTTGACACTAAGAGAAAACTCAAATCAAGCCATCATCAAGGCCGTGCTTTCTCCCTGAAGACTGGCATTCTGGGGCTGGCTGCCAGCAGCTTTAGGTCCTTGGTTTATCATATGCCAAAGCACATGACAGTGTCTCCTGGTCTCTCCCTTCTATTCTAGTTTCCATTTTTGTTCAACTTCTGGCTGCTCTCTCTGTGGCTTTCAATGTCTGAATTTTATTCAACTTATAAATGGCTCCAGTCATAGGAATAAGACCCATCCTGATTGAGGTGGGCCACACTCTAACTGAAGTAACCTCATCAAAAATCCCTACTTACAATGAATTCACACCTACAGGAAAGAATTAAGTTAAAGAGCATGTTTTTCTGGGGTACGTACAGTTCCAAACCACCAAAACCTCTGAGAACATCAGATTAAAAGTTAAAAACAGGACTCTCGCACAAAATAGCAGGAACGATTGTCAAAATTTATTCAACACATTAATTAATGATGGAACAAGTAATATTTAAACTTGATTCAAAGGAGAATTAGAGTAATGAATTTACATACTCAGTCATCAAAGGAGTAAAGAGCTTAATTTGCTTAAATGTGCAAAATTGCTTAATGTCCTACAGGGCAATAACACTGATAACTTTGGGTTACCTTTTCTATCAGACAGAATTACCTTTTCTATCATAGACAAAGACTTCTCTGGGCTATAATTAAATGATAAGTTGCAAGTCTAAAACATGTAAATATTTCTACAGGTTTAAATGTTCATGATCGTTTTTAAAGGACTTATGATATGTAAAGGGTATGTCTATTCAGATCATTTCTAAGATTTGGATAAATTTTCTTAACAACTGCAAATGAAAAAATATATCTATGTGGTATAATCAACAAATGGCTGACACATAGATATCATTGCTGGATTTTTTCTTTCTTTTCATAAACAATCAGAGTTTTCTAATCTGATACAAGCAGTTTTGGAAGATAAAAGAAAAAACAATGGTTGTAAATTTATCTACAATAGCCAGAATTTAGATCAATTTTGGAGAATTCTATATTCATAGGCCTATTATTTACTCATGATGGATAAATAAATGAAAAAGAAAACTGGAAAGATACATGGAAAAAAATGCTTACAGACTTCGGGCAACAGGGAGATCAAGGACTGTGATGCCTGAAAGAAGGAAAGATATTAAGCCTTGTGATTACCCTAGCTTACCACATGGCAACAATTTCCGGATGACAGCACAAAAAGAGGAAACCTCACCAGTGCTTAGTGACAGAACCGAGTTGAATGACAGATATTGGCTTTGGAGAAGGTTAAGATGGCTAAATTTGTGTTGCAGAACAACAGAGAGGAGGAAGATGCAAAAAGAAAGGCCCACCCAGATCTGTTGTTGGCTGTCTTGATTCTTTACATAAGTATTCATCTGTGGACACTTGGAGAACAAAATAACTCCTTAAGGATGGAGAAAGGACCATCTGGAATCAGTTGACTACACACTTTCTGGACTTCATTGATAACTGGGAATACTTCAAATTCTGCCACTCAAAGCTTGAGAAATTGTAACAAACAGAACACTTGGTAGAGTGAACAGAAGAGTTAAACTTTAAGAATAGGAACAAATTAGACCTAGATTAAAATTTGTAGTGGAACCACCCTAACAAAACTTGAAAGCAAGCCATGAAAGGAATACACCTATCCCATGGAACTTAACTTCATGATAGAGCAAAGTCAAACACTTTTAAAAATAAACAACAGAATCTAAACCCCAAAAATGCAAGGTTCATTTCATCAAAACTTAAATCTGCTCTTAAAGCTAAACTAAGAAGATAAAAGCTAAGCCATATACTGGGAGAAAATATTTGCAAAAAAATACATCTGATAATGAAGGTTGTTCTGGTTTGCTAATGCCGGTGGGATGTAAAACACCAGAAACAGATTGGCTTTTATAAAAAGGGGGTTTATTTGGTTACATAGTCACAGTCTTAAGGCCATAAAGTGCCCAGGGTAACACATCAACAATTGGGTACCTTCACTGGATGATGGCCAATGGTGTCCAGAAAATCTCTGTTAGCTTGGAAGGCACATGGCTGGCATCTGCTCCAGAATTCTTGTTTCAAAATGGCTTCCTCCCAGGATGTTTCTCCCTAGGCTTCAGCTCCTCAAAAATGTCACTCTTAGTTGCTCTTGGGACACTTGTCCTCTCTTAGCTTCTCCAAAGCAAAAGTCTGCTTTCAAAGGCTGTCTCCAAAATGTCTCTGTAAGATGAAGCTCCTCTGTCAGTTCCTGTGCATTCTTCAAAGTGTCCCTCTTGGCTGTAACAAGCTTGCTCCTTCTGTCTAAACTTATATAGTGCTCTAGTAAACTAATCAAGGCCCATGCTGAATGGACAGGGCCATGCCACCATGGAAATTTTCTACTCAGAGTATCACCTATGGTTGGATGGGTCACATCTCCATGGAAAGACTCAATCAAAGAAGTACAATCTCATGAACACTAATACATCTGCCCACACAAGATTGCCTCAATGATAATGGTGTTTTAGGGGACACAATACATCCAAACTGGCACAAATATATATTAATAATATATAAAAATCTCTTATAATTCAATAAGGGGAAGACAAACAACCAGATTTTACAAATGGACAAAAGACACTTCAAAAAGAGTATGTACAATTAGCAATTAAGTACAGAAAAAGATATTGAACAGCACTAAACTTTGGGGAAATGTGAATTAAACTAAAATGAGATACCACTGCATACCTAAAATGGCTATAACTTTAAAGTTTGTAAATAGAAAATAAGTCAGCATAACAGATAAGTCAGCATAACAGATAAAATACTAATTAACATTTTGAACTAATGAGAGAATTACCAAAATGTGAAACAAGACATGAAGTGAGCAAATACTTTTGGAAAAATTGGACTGAGGCTGGCTTGATGCTGAGTTGCCACAAAACTTCAATTTGTAAAAAATGCAGTATCTATGAAGTAAAATAAAGCAAAGTGCAATAAAATTAAATATGTCTATAATTAACATGAGAAGAGTATATCAAACTTGGCAATGCTCATTATCACTGATTTTAACAGATAAACTTGATTGAAATATAATTAATAGTAGCCAGTGTGATGTGAGGGTGTGAATGAATAATTTTCATATCAAGGAAATGTCCATATCAAAGTTCTATATAAAAGTGAAACATTTAAAGTGGCTCATGGGTGTTGGAAGCTTTCCTTTTCTTTAGTGGAATTATGTTAGTTTGCTTTAGAGGGTGGGCATTTTATGAGCTCCTGGTGATGATTCAATAGAGGATAAATAGTGAATGCTGAGGTGGATAATGGAGGGAGAAAACAAGATTCTTTAGGTGAGGATGTGAACTGAACTGATAAGTTATTGCATTGGACATGTACACGTGTCCAAAATTGCCAAGAAGCTGAAGTGAGGAAGGAAATCATAAGCCAATACACATGCATCAGTTTAAAAAAAAAGGATGGGGTAGGGGAAAGAAGTGGAGAGAATCTTCAAAACTGCCAATAAATCCCAATATGATCTGCCTTCTTTTATTTCCTTTACTTTGATTTTGATCATCTACACCACTTTCCTTCCTCTGCCTCATTAACACCAAATACTCATTCCCTCAGTTCCTCCTCTTTATATCTTAGCTCAAAGGTACTTTGCACTGAGAACTATGTAAGCAACATTATTTGAAATTTCAAATCATACTTCTTCAACTAAAAATCTTCCTTGCTCCATTTTGCTTTTTTTCCCCATAACACTTATGTCCTCTCTAATTTATTAATTTACTTCACATTGTTTATCATCCTTCCCTATGCAATTGATTACAAATTCCTGAGAAGATGATAATAAGGAGTGGTAGTACATAAGATAGTTTGATGATATGAGCTTCAAATAAGTAAAGGGAGTGGAAGAAAAGTAATTTGGAAGTGCCAAGAAGTGATTAAAATAAGTAATCGCTCTCTTGCCATGAGGCATGTGAAAAATGAATGATAAAACAACTCCCTGAGGAAAGTGCCATAGGGCCACTTGTTGGCATATGGTTTTCATTTGGGTGGAGGAAGTACAGGGAACTTTCAGAGAAGATGAGAATTTAGAGGGATGTGAGGATCACTTATCTTGTACTCCAAAAAGCACAGGGAAACTTTTGTCAGGATGCAGAACCTTGGGGAAATGGTTAAAATTAGGTGCTGTGCACATGGGTATTGGAATGACAGTTTCAGGCAAAATGGATGATCTGAGGGATTAGATTTCTGTTGAAAACTAAAATAAATAGGTAGGCAAGGCAGGACAGCTTGAGTTCTGATGATTTTATGGAAGAAGGAGGGCAGACAGCTCACTGTGTAGTCCTGAATACTTACTTCTGAACAAAGTCAGTTGTACCAAGAATAAATGCATACTTCCCTTTGAGATCACTTTATTGCTTAATATATGAAGAAAATGTGTTTACAATCAGAAGAGTGATATTTTAGCAAATTTCCTTTGTCGGACAACTTCTTTGGCTACTTTATTACATGTCAATTGTAAATTCACTGTTTAATAAACACATGGGTTGCAAATGGAATATGTTTACTCATCTGTAAAATAAGATTAATTATTTCTAAATTACCTTCAGACAATATGATTTTATGTTTTCTAAATTTAGTTTACTAAGACTGAATGGCATGGCCATAGATAAATATCTAAATGGTGTCTTTATTTCTGGGTGGAAGGATATAACTTAGTTAAGGAATTAGTCTATGTAATGCAATAATATATTTTTCTCTGTTTACTGAAGTAATTGAATATATTTAGGGCATTATTGTTGTTGTTGGTAGAGTGGAAAACAACTATAAATTGCCCAAAGGTACAGCTCTTCTTCCATCATTACCATTTGAAATATTCTTTCAAATAGTAGTATATTTTAAAAGAGAACCTAATTGAGTGTCTTTTTACTATCCTCCCTTATGAGATATAAAACAAGAAACAATGTTTTAGAGATTTGAAAAAACTTGCAGAAACTAACAGTTCTGTTTCACCAGCCTCATGTATAAATATCAGACCTCTGCTCATATTCTTATTTATTATGGCAAAATTGAATGGTAGTGCCTCTTCCATTCCGATTACTTGTCACAGGGCCTTTACTGGTTATCTAAAATTATCCCACTACCATTTCACATGGAAAGAAAAGTAACATACAATCAGCATATGTGTGAGTAAACCCAGGAAGTAAAAAAAGAAAATATTATTGACATGATCTTTGCTTGAGGTACAGTTACTCAGTACACTGCTAAAATGTGGTCGGATCATTGTTACGGTCCAAGCTAACAGATTATCTACACTTCTTTCAATGAGTGTGGATGTGTAGGAAGTTGAAATGCTTGGAATTTTTCCTCCAACTTTGCCCTCCATTTAGAGAATGACTATAATATCTTCCTAAATCAGAAGAATAGGAGGATTGCACAGGAGTGTTCAAGGTTGGATTGTAGATTTTTTTTACTAAACTCCATATTTAATACCACTGAAAAACAAATTATGGAACCATGGTTAGAAAACTGAAGACTTATGTGTGCAAAATTTTTTAATGCTTTATCATGAGCTTTATCTGATGAAGTATAACTAAACAAAACATAGAAGTAGTTAGCAAATCTCCATTCCCATGACTGAATTGCATTTTATATTCCAGGTTAATGAATACTTTTATATACAAATTTCTTTAGTCTTATGTATCCAGAAGGATGCCACCATTATAGCATTTACAAAAGAGTAAATAACACATGTGTGGTGGCTTTCCATGATGGCCATTTTCATCAACCTCCACTACCTTATCTCCATTAAGTGGTCCCATGCAATACTGTAATATTTTCTGCCTACATTAACATTGTCATGGTCATAATTGATATTGTTTTCTACTAAAAATGTGCTGAGATGTTGAGGTACAGAATACAATTTCCATATTTTTGACATTATTTTTAAAGGAAGTATTACTACTCTATCTTATTTATTATGCGCAAGAATGTATTACAATGTGTCTGAGGTGGAAAATTGGACTATATCTAAAATTTCCCCCAAAACCAAATGACAAAGGTTTTGCAAGCTCTTAATGAATGACTGAGTCATAGGTCTTCAGTTATTCTGTTACAGTTTAGACCACCTACCATAGATACTAATTAAAACAGCTAAAATCAGAAGGGGGAGTATCATGAACATCTGATCAAAGATATGATTGAATCTGTTATGGGTCCTGGAAGAGCCATGATCATTTAATTCAATCTTGTGGTGTGGGACCTTTTGATCCAACTGGAGGTGTGACCCCACCCATTCAGTGTGGGTCTTAATTAGTTCACTGAAGTCCTTAAGGGAGCTGAGAGCCCACACAGGCACAGATGCTTGGAGATGTTGAAAGAGGCAGACAGAAGGACATCTGGAGAGGCTAAGCTAAGAGATGAAGCCCTGAGTATGCCCCAGAGAAGCTAAGAGAGGACTCCCAGATGCTTAGAGAGAAATACCCCAGGAGAACCAAGCAGAGAGTTGAGAGAAGGTAAGAGATAAAGAAGCCCAGAGGCTCTGGAGAAAGCTATTTTGAAACCAGAACCTAGGAGAAAAGGACTAGCAGATGCCAGCCACATGCCTTCCCAGCTGACAGAGGTGTTTTAGATGCCATCAGTATTTCTTTAGTGAAGATATTCTCTTTTTGATGTCTTAGTTTGGACACTTTATGGCCTTAGAAATATAAATTTATAACTTAGTAAATCCTCTTTATAAAATCCAATCCATTTCTGGTGTTTTGCATAATAGCAGCTTTAGCATATCAGAAGAGATTTTGGTACCAGAGAAGTGGGGTGCTGCTGAGTTTGCAAATAAAAAATATGTTGGAATCACTTTTTTTGTTTTTATTTAATTTAATTTTATTTGTTTATTTATTATTTATTTGTTTATTTGTTTTTATTGAGATTGTTCAGATACCATACAACTATCCAAAGATCCAAAGTGTACAATCAGTTGCCCACGGCACCACCATACAGCTGTGCATCCATCAACACAATTACTATTTTTTTTCAATTTTTAGAACATTTTCACTACTGCAGAAAAGAAACAAAGATTAAAAAAAGGAAACTCACATCCTCCCATACCCCTAACCACACCCACCTCCATTATAGATTCATAGTTTTGGTATAGTACATTTGTTACTGTTGATGAAAGAATGTTAAAATACTATTAACTGTAGTATATAGTTTGCAATAGGTATATATTTTTCCCTATATGCCTCAATATTATTAACCTCTAGTTATAGTGACATACATTTGTTCTAGTTCATGAGAGAGATTTCTAATATATGTACAGTTAATCATGGACATTGTCCACCACAAGATTCACGGTTGCATACATTCCCAGCTTTTAACCTCCAACTTTCCTTCAGGTGACATGCATGACTCTGAGCTTACCCTTTCTACCACCTTCACACACCTTTTAGCACTGTTAGTTATTCTCATTACATGCTACCATCACCCCTGTCCATTTCCAAATATTTAAGTTCACCCTAGTTGAACATTCTGCTCATAATAAGCAACTTCTCCCCATTATTTAGCCTCATTCTACAACCTGGTAACTTACATTTCATGCCTATGAGTTTACATATTATAATTTGTTCATATCAGTGAGACCCTGCAACATTTGTCTTTATGTGTCTGTCTTATTTCACTCAATATAGTGCCCTCAAGATTTCTTCATCAACCCATTTCTTTTAAGATGGTTTTGTTCAAACACTATACATTCCATCCTAAGTAAACAATCATAGGTTCCCCTAATAGTCATGTATTTATGTATTGAGCACCATCACCACTCTCTATATAAAGACATTTCTTCCACAAAGATGGAGGAAGAGTCAAAGAAGGCAGAGAGGCAAAATAAAAAGGCTAGAGAAAGAGAGAAAAAGAAACAAAAACTTGATAGCTAGAAGGTGACAAAGGGAAAGATAGCATTAACCTAAAGTAGAATAAAGAATCAGACAACATCACCAATGCCTACAGTCCCATATCCTTTCCCTATTCCCTACCCCTCCGTATACATTTAGCTTTGGTATATTGCTCTTGTTACATTCAAGGAAGCATAATACAAAGTTTCTGTTAATTCTAGCCTCTAGTTTGCATTGATTGTATTTTACCTCCAATCCTGCCCTATTTTTAACACCTTGCAATGTTGATGTTCATTTGTTGTACCTTATGTAAAAACATATTTACAATTATTGAGCATCCTAGGTTTACCTGAATTACACAGTCCCAATCTTTATCATTCATCTTTTGTTCTAGTGCCCAACATGATCCCAGCCTTCCTCTTTCAACCATATTCACAGTCATCTTTGTTCAGTGTACTTACATTGCTGTACTACTATCTCCCAAAATTGTTTTCCAAACCTCTCACTCCTGTCCTTTCCTTTCTTTCTGTAGTGCTTCCTTTAGGTTGGTCAGTGGTTTTTGTCTTTCAGTATCTTAAATATATCACTCCACTTCCTTTTTGCCTCCATGGTTTCTACTGAGAAATCCATACATTAGTCTTATGAAGTTTCCTTTGTATGTGATAGATTGTTTCTCTCTTTCTGCCTTCAGGATTCTCTCTTTATCTTTGATGTTTGATAATATGATTATTAAGTGTCTTGGCATAGGCCTGTTCAGATCTATTCTGTTTGGAGTATGCTGCACTTCTTGGATCTGTAATTTCATGTCTTTCATAAGAGATGGGAAATTTTCATTATTTCCTCCATTATTGCTTCTGCCCCTTTTCCCTTCTCTTCTCCTTCTGGGACACCAATGACATGTATATTCTTGCTTTTCATTTTGTCCTTAAGTTCCTGGAGACATTGTTCACATTTTTCCATTCTTTTCTCTATTTTTTTCTTTTGTATGTGGTCTTTCAGGTGCCTTGTTCTCCAGTTCCTGAGTGTTTTCTTCTGCCTCTTGAGATCTGCTGTTGTATATTTCCAGTGTGACTTTCATCTCTTGTGTTGTGCCTTTCATTTCCATAGATTCCACCAGTTGGTTTTTTGAACTTTCAATTTCTACCTTATGTACATCCTCTGTTTTCATTATATGGTTCATCTGTTTTGCCATATCTTCCCTAAACCTTTTGAATTCACTTATTATTAGTTGTTTCAATTCCTGCATCTTAGTTGAAGTGCAAGTTTGTTCCCCTGACTGGGCCATAACCTCATTTTTCTTGGTGTAGGTTGTAGTTTTCTGTTGTCTAGGCATGGTTTCCTTGGTTACTTCAATCAGGCCTCCCCAGACCAGAATGGGCTAAGGTCACAGAAGGAAGAAATATACAGTATCCAGTCTCCCTGAGGGTGTGTCTTAGAAAATTGGTACACTCTGAGATGCCTCCAGTCACTGTGCTTTTCTGCCCAGCAGGTGGTGCCTGTTAGCCTGTAATTCTTGAGTGGTGTAAGTTCTGAATGAAAGGCAGGTAGTAGAGCTACACCCCACCCCTTTCCTCTTAGAGAAGATAGATGCCCTAGGGGGAGGTCATTAGCATTTCAGTGGTCTTTCTCTGCCTGTGCTATACCCTTGTCTCGGGTCAGAGAACTGGGAACTGAAAATTGCTGAGGCTTTCTCTGCTGAGTCAAAAAAGGAACAGACCTAGTCTGAGATGACACTCCAGTTCTCCCAGGTCAGTCATCACCCAAAGCCTCTGTCTACTTGTTGGGGATTTGTACCTCATAGTGAGCAGTTCACACTCACTAATTAAAACCCCAGTTGGAGCTCAGTTGAGCTATATTTGCTTGCTGGGAGAAAGCTTCTCTCTGGCACCACACAGCTTTGTAGCTTGGGCTGTAGGGGAGGAGTCTCCTTATCTGGAGCTGCAGCTTTTACTTACAGACTTTATGCTGTGATCTCGGGCATTCCTCCCACTTCAGGTTGATGTATGATGAGTGAACAGTCACATTTGTCCCCCTGCAGTTATTCTTAATTATTTACTAGTTGTTTCTGTTTTTTTTTTTTAGTTGTTCCATGGGGAGTACTTAGCTTCCACTCCTCTCTATGCCACCATCTTAGATCCTCCTTCTGGAATCACTTTTTACATGGATAAAGGAAATATTCTGGAAGAACTGTGATATGCTTGGTACAAAAGGCCTAGATTACTTTGAAGAGACTGTTGTTAGAAATGTGGATTCTAAAGACACTTCTGGTGAGATTGTAGAAAGGAATGATGATGGTGTCCTTGTAAACTTGAAGAACAGTAATCCATGTTTTAAAGTGATAGAGAATTTTGCAAAATTGACTACTAGTGACAGACAGAAAGCAGCATTTGAACGTGATGAGCTGGTTTACTTACCTGAAGAGATGTCAAAACTAAATGTAGAAAATGCAGCCTAGCTTCTCCTTGAAGCTTATAGTAAAATTTGAGAGGAAAGATACAAGCTGAGAACTAAACTCTTGAGTACAATGAAATCAGAAAATGATGATCTGGAAAATCCTGGGCTTCCAGAAATTGAAACCATGTAAGATAGTGCCCTATCTGAGAATTTAATGGAAACTGGAACCAGCCAGTCATTTCAGTAAAAACCAACATCACAAATGAAGTTATCCAGAAACTGTTTCTGGAAATTCCTATTATATCATAGTTTTGAACCCTGTATGCTGCATGTCAAGCCAACAAATTTCTTGCAAGTCTGTATAAATGGAACCACTACCAGTCTTGGCTAGAGGGGATGGAGATGGGACACGTTGAAGGAAGGATTACTTCAAGGGCAGATCCATGGAAGCTAAATTCTGGAGTCAAAAAAACTTTGGACCAGGAGTGTGCATCCATCCAGTGAATGTGGAGAGGGTGCTTTTAAGAGTACGTTAGAGTTTAAGAGTGCTGGTACTTAAGGGTTCTTGGTTGCCTGGGGAATTGAGGGGAGCTTGGCTACTCCATTATTCAGAAAGAGTGTTGGTGCCCAGGCCTCAAAGAGGATGGAGCACATTCTCCAGTTATTGGGGAGATCCTGGCCACCATCCCACTTCACAGAGAGGGGAGAGACTTGCTCCAGAGATGGAGAATCTGGGAGGAACTCTGAAGAGGGTGGGGCTGAGAACAAGGTTGTCTCCCCAATGCATGGATATGTTGCAGCAATCACCTCAGCATTTGGAGAGAGCAAGAGCACTCCAAAAGCCTTTGGAAAGGGTAGGACTGCCACTCTCTGAAGCCCTGAGGATAAAATGTTATTCTATAAATTGTTGTTCTATAAATGACTCTTAGACTTTGTAATCTATTGAAGTTTGCCCTGTGGGTTTTTTGAACTGTTTAGGTCCTGTTTTCTTTCAATTTCTCCCTGTGACAGTGGTAATTTTTATCCTATGACTATCCCTCCTCTGTATTTTGGAATCAGGTAACTTGTTCTAAGTTTCACAGCCACAGAACAATTTTACCTTAGAAAAAACCAGTTATAACTGATTTTGATAGAAATTGCATTTATTGTACTTAAATGATTTAAGTATCTCAAGGCAAATGGCAATGAAAACACAATACCAAAACTTATGATATGCAGCAAGTTGATACTGAGAGAGAAATTTATTGCTTTAAAGGCTTATATTAAAAAGAAGAAAGAGCAAAAATCAAGGAATGAACTGCTCACCAGGGGGAACTAGTGAAAGAACATATTGTGATGGAAAGAATGCATTTTGTATTTGGAAAGAACATGTGTTTCTGGAGTTCAGAGGGTGGAATGTGTCTGTTTGAAACTGTTATGGTCTCTGTAAGAACCATGATCTTTTAATCCAATCTTGTGGGATGAGACCATTTGATTAAACTATTTCCCCGGAGGTGTGACCCCACCCTTTCAGGGTGGGTCTTAATTAGATCACTGAAGTCCTTAAGAGAGCTGAGAGCCCACACAGGCACAGATGCTTGGAGATGCTGGGAGAGACAGACAGAAGGACATCTGTTGAGGCTAAGCTAAGAGATGAAGCCCAGAGTTTGCCCCAGAGAAGCTAAGAGAGTACTCCCATATGCTTAGAGAGAAATGTCCCAGGAGAATGAGGAAGAGAGCTGAAAGATGATAAGAGAGATTAAAGCCCATAGACATTTTTGAGAAAGCTATTTTGAAATGAGAACTCGGGAGCAAAGGACAAGCAGACACCAGTAAGGTGAACTCCCAGTTGACAGAAGTGTTCCAGGTGCCATCAGCCTTTCTTTAGTGAAGGTACCCTCTTATTGATACCTTAGTTTGGACACTTGTATGGCCTTAGAAATATAAATTTGTAACCTAATAAATTCTCTTTATAAAAGCCAATCATTTCTGGTGAAACAGCAGTTTTAGCAAATTGGAACAATGAATATTATTGGGTAGGAAAGTATTATGTTAAATTACTAAATTTAGTTTCCTAGGCTACTCAAAGCAGATGCCATGAAATGTGCTGGCTTTAAACAATGGCAGTTTATTAGGTTAGAACTTGATGTCATGAGAATATCTGAGTCAAGGAATCATGTAGGCAATGCTTTCTTCCCAAAGACTATATGTCAGTGATCCTTGGCTCCTCTGCCACATGGGAGGGCATGTGGTGGTCTCTTCTGGTCTCTCCCTTCTTTTCCTGGTTTTGTTACTTTCAGCTTCTTGCTCCCATGGGTTTCTTCTCAATTACTCTCTGCACTGATTATTTTTATAAAGGACTCCAGAAATAGGATTAAGACCCAGCCTTGGTTACACCTTAACTGAAGTAACCTCATAAAAAAGATCCTAGTGCCAATAACAACAGGTTTACACTCACAGTAATGGATTCACTTTAACAATATGATTTTCTGGTGTATATAGAGTTCCAAACCATGAAAGTAGTTAACAGAGCAGGAAGTATATAAAAATTTAAGATAAATTAAGATACATTTAAATTTAAAAATAATTTAAGATACATTTCATAAAAGGCCCCATAAAGGGATAGAAAACAAAACACCTAGTTGGAAAAGATATTTTCAATTTTTAAAAACAAGAAATAATTATTATTTAAAATATATTGGGTCAAGGAAGAAATTACAAGAGAAATTAGTAAGTATCTCAAGGCAAATGGCAATGAAAACACAATACCAAAACTTATGATATGCAGCAAGTTGATACTGAGAGAGAAATTTATTGCTTTAAAGGCTTATATTAAAAAGAAGAAAGAGCAAAAATCAAGGAATGAACTGCTCACCAGGGGGAACTAGCGATAGAACAGCAAATTAACCCCAAAGCAAACAGAAGGAAAGAAATAAAGATTAGAGCAGAAATAAATGAAATTGAGAACATGGAAACAATAGAGAGAGTCAACAAAACCAGAAGCTGGTTAATTGAGAAAATCAATAAAATTGATGGGCCATTAAGTCAGCTGACAAAGAAAAAAAAAAAGAGATGATGAAAATAAATAATATCAGAAATGGGAAAGGGGCATAACCACTGACCCAACAGAAATGAAGAATATATTGGCATATTATGAACAAGTGTATGCTAATAAACTAGGCAATTTAAGCAAAATGGACAACTTCCTAGTAAATAATAAGCAACCAATATTGACCCAAGAAACCAATCACGAGTAAAGACATTGAACCAGTCATCAAAATGCTTCCAAAAGAGAGAAGTCCATGACCAGATGGCTTTGCCTGTGAATTATACCAAGCATTCAAGAAAGAATTAGTACCAATCCTGCTCAAACACTTCAAAAAATTTGAAGAGGAAGGGAATCTACCTAAAACTCATTCTATGTAGCCAGCATCACTCTAATACCAAAGCCAGACAAAGGTATTACAAGAAAAGAAAATTATAGAACAATCTCTTTAATGAATATAGATGCAAATATCCTCAAAAAAATATTTGCAAATTGAATCCAGCAGCACATTCAAAGAATTATACACTGTGACCTAGTGAGATTTACTGATGCAGAAAAGGCATTTGACAAAATTCAACATTCTTTAATAAAAACAATCAAAAGTATAGGAATAGAAGGGACCTCCTCAATATGAAAAAGAAAATATACAACAAACCCATAGCTAAAATCATACTACTCAATAAAGAATGACTGAAAGCTTTATTTCTAAGATCTGGAACAAGTCAAGGTCACCCAGTATCACCATTATTATTCAGCATTGTGCTAGAAATTCTAGCTAGAGCAATTAGACAAGAAAAAAAAAAATAAAAGGCATACAAATTGGAGAGGAAGAAATAAAACTCTTACCTCTTTGCAGATGACATGATCCCCTATGTAGAAAATTCTGAAGAATCTACAGAAAAGCTACCAGTACTAGAACAAATAAATGAATACAGCAAAGTGGCAGGGCACAAGATAAACATGCAAAAATCAGTAGTGTTTCTATACACTAGTAAGGAGCAATCTGAGGAGGAAATAAAAAAATACAATTTACAATAGCAACCAAAAGAATCAAATATTTAGGAATAAATTTAATGAAGGACTCAAAAGACCTATACACAGAAAACTACAAGAAAATTTCTAAAAGACATTGCAGAGGACCTAAATATGGAAGTACATACTGTGTTCAAGAATTGGAAGAATAAATATAGTTAAGATGTTGATTCTACCTAAATTCATTTATCAATTCACCACAATACCAATTAAAATCTCAACAACTTACTTTGCAGAAAAAGAAAAACCAATAGCCAAATTTATTTGAAATGGCAGGGTCAAATATATCTTGAGAAAGAGAAATGAATTGGGAGGTCTCACACCACCTGATTTTGAAGCATAGAGTAGTCAAAACAGCATGGTACTGGTATAAAGATAGATATACCAATGAATAGAATTGAACTGAGTGCTCAGAAATAGACCCTCTCATCTACAGACAATTAATCTTGGATAAGGCAGTCAAGCCAACACAACTGGGACAGAGCAGCCTCTTCAATAAATGGTGTTTGGAAAACTGGATAGCCATATCCTAAAGAATGAAAGAGGACATCTATCTCACACCTTATACACAAATTTGGATCAAAGATCTAAACATTAGAGCTAAGATCATAAAACATTTACAAGAAAACATAGAGAAATATCTTAAAGATTTTGTGATCAGAGGTTGTTTCCTAGACCTTACACTGAAAGTGCAAGCAGTGAATGAAGAAATAAATAAATGTGATCTCCTCAAAATTGAACATGTTTGTGCATCAAAGGACTTTGCCAGAAAAATAAAAAGGCAGCCTACACAATGGGTGACAGTATTTGGAAACAACATATCAGATAAGGGTTTAATATCCAGAATCTGTAAAGAGATCATACATCTCAATAACAAAAAGATAAACAAACCAATGGACAAAAGACATGGACAATTTTCCAAAAAAAAAAAAAAATACAAATGGCTCAAAAATGTATGAAAAGATGCTCAACTTCACTGGCTATTAGGGAAATACAAATCAAAACCAAAATGAGATATCATCTGTACCCACTAGTATGGTCATTATCAAGGAAACAGAAAACTACAATTGCTGGAGATGGTGTGGAGAAAGATGCACACTGATTCAGTGTTGTTGGGAATGTAGAATGGTGACACTACTCTGGAAGGCAGTGTGGTGGATCCTCAGGAAGCTACACATATTTTTGCCTTATGATCCAGCAATCCCATTACTATGTATATATTCAGAGGAACTGAAGTCAAGGACATGAATGGTCACTTGCACACCAATGTTTATAGTGGCATTGTTCATGATTGCCAAGAGATGGAAACAGTCCAAGTATCCATCAATGGATGACTGGATAAACCAACTGTGGTATGTCTGTACAATAGAACATGCAGCTGTAAGATAGATTAAAGTCGCAAAACATATAACAATGTGGATGAACTTTTAGGACGTTATGTTGAATGGCATGAGCCAGAAAAAAAGGGCAAATACTGCATGGTTCCACTAATATGAAGTAATGTTAATGAAAAAACCCTGAGATTTAAAGCTGAGAACACAGTTTATCAAGAGATAGAAAGAGTGTAGAGATTGGGTATTTGATGCTGAAGGAATATAGAATGTTCAACAGCATATATTTTATAGACCCAGAAATAAATAGCATGATGCTGTGTGATGGTAGCCCATTATTGTAAGTACACTAAACAGTGAATGAGGAAGACTAGAGGCATGGAGGACACCAGAAGGAAAGACAGACAATAAAGACCAGGACTGTATAACTTAGTGAAACCTAGAGTGGTAAATCACGGTGAATAAATGTGCAAGTATAAGAACACTTTTACATGAGGGAAAACAAACGAATGTCAACTTTACAAGGTGTTGAGAATGGGATGTAATTGAGGGTAAAATAAAATCATTGCAAACTAAAGTCTGGTTAACAGTAACAATGTAATATGCCTCCACTAATTGTAATAAAGAAAATATAACAAAGCTAAATGTCTATAAGAGGGGGATATAAGGGAATTGTATGGGATTCTTAGTGGTGGTGTTGTCTGAACTTTTTAATTCATTTCATATTTATTTTTTCTTTTAATTTTTATTTATTTTAACATTTTTTCTTTTGTCTTTTTTCTTCTCATTTTATTTTTTAAATTCAATTTTATTGAGATTGTTCACACATCATACAATCATCCAAAGTGCACAATAAATTGCCCACAGTACCAACATACAGCTGTGCATCCATTCTTCCAGGAAAGAACTAAAAACAAAAAAGAAAACTCAAATCCTCTCATACCCCTAACCATCCCCCCTCCATTATTGATTCATAGTGTTGGTATAAAACATTTGTTACTGTTGATGAAAGAATGTTAAAATGTTACTAAGTGTAGTATGTAGTTTTAAATAGGTAAAATTTTTCCCCATTTACCCCTCTATTATTAACTTCTCATTATAGTGTCATACATTTGTTCTAGTTCATGAAAAAGATTTCTAATATTTGCACAGTTAATCATGGACATTGTTCACCACAAGATTCACTGTTTTATACGGTCCCATATTTTAAACTCCATCTTTCCTTCTGGTGACATACATAACCCTAAGCTTCCCCTTTCCACCACATACATACACAATTCAGCACAGTTCATTATTCTCACAATAATGTGCTACCATCACCTCTGTCCATTTCCAAACACTTAAGTTCAACCTAACTAAACATTCTTTTCACAATAAGCATCAGCTCCCCATTTTTTAGGCTTTTTCAATATCCTGGTAACTTATATTTCATGTCTATGAGTTTACATATTGTAATTAGTTCATACAATGAGAATATTAAGTATCTGTCCTTTTTTGTCTGACTTATTTTACTCAATATGGTTCCTCAATGTTTCTTCATCAACCTTTTTTTTATTTTAATATGGTTTTGTTCACCCACCATACATTTCATCCTAAGTAAACAGTCAATGCTTCCCTTTATAATCACATATTTATGCATTCACCACCATCACCATTCTTTGTGTAAAGAAAATGCCATTTCTTCTACAATGAAGGAGGAAGAGTAAAACAAGGTAGAGAGACAAAAGAAAAAGAATGAAAAAATGACACAAAAGCAAAAAAAAAAAAAAAGAATAGACAGAATTAAACTAAAGTACAATAAATGAGTCAGACAAAATCAGCAATGCCAAGAGTCCATACCCCTCCCTTATATGACCCTCTTATATGCATTTAGCTTTGGTATATTGCCTTTGCTGCATTAAATGAAGTGTAATACAAAGTTTCTGTTAACTATAGTTTGGTTTGAATTGATTGTATTTTCCCCAATAGCACCATATTTTTAACACCTTGCAAAGTTGACATTCATTTGTTCTCCTACATGTAAAAACAAATTTGTACATTTTATCACAACTGTTGAGTACTCTAGGTTTCACTGAATTATACAGTCCAAGTCTTTTTTTTTTTTCATCTTTCCTTCTGGTGTGCCACATGCTCTTAACCTTCTTCTTTCAACCATTCTCACAGCCATCTTTGTTCAGTGTAATTACATTGTTGTGCTGCCATCACCCAAAATTGTGTTCCAAACCTCTCACTCCTGTCTGTTGCACTCACTTTAGTATTTCCTGTAGAGCAGGTATCTTGCTCTCAAACTCTCTCATTGTCTGTCAGGGAAAATTGTAACTTTCCCTCATATTTGAAAGAAATTTTGCTGGATATAGGATTCTTGGTTGGTGGTTTTTCTCTTTCAGTATTTCAAATATATCACACCACTTCCTTCTTGCTTCCATGGTTCAAACTGAGAAATTTGCATATAGTCTTATCAAGCTATGTGATGGATTACTTTTCTCTTGCTGCTTTCAGGATTCTCTCTTTGTCTTTGTCATTTGATAATCTAATTATTAAGTATCTTGGTGTAGGGCTATTGAGATCTATTCTGTTTGGGGTACACTGCACTTCATGGATTTGTAATTTTATGTTTCTCATAAGAGATGAGAAATTTTCATTATTTCCTCTATTTTTGTTTCTGCCCCTTTTCCCATTCTCCTTCTGGGACACCCATGACATGTACATTCATGTGCTTCATGTTGTCATTCAATTCCCTGAAATGTTGCTCATATTTTTCCATTCTTTTCCCTATCTGTTGTAATGTGTGTAGGATTTCAGGTGTCTTGTTCTCCAGTTTCTGAGCACTTTCTTCTGCCTCTTGAACTCTGCTTTTGTATGTCTCCATTTTTTTATCTCCTGTATTGTGTGCTTCAATTTCATAGATTCTGCCAGTAGTTTTTTCAAACTTTTGATTTCTCTTATGTTCACCTAGTGTTTTCTTTATATCCTTCATCTCTTGCCGTATCTTCCCTGAACTCATTGATTTGGTTTTGATTTGAATTAGCATATTTCTTTGAAAATCTTTAATTGATTGTTTCATTAAAGTGAAACAATATCTCAACTGTATCTTAATTGAGGTGTAAGTTTGTTCCTTTGACTGGGCCATATCTTTGTTTTTTCTAATGTAATTTGTAGTTTTCTGTTGTCTAGGCATCTGGTTTCCTTGTATACTTCCATCAGATTTTCCCAGACCAGACTGGGTTCAAGTTTTATAGTGGGACTATATTCAGAGTCAAGTTCCCCTGAGGGTGTGTCTTAGAAGATTGACAGACTTTCCTGTGAGGCCTCTAACCAGTGTGCTTTTCCTAACCTGCCAGCAGATGGTTCCTGTCAGCGTGTCACTCCCTACTGGTTTAAAGAGGTGTGGCCCCTTTAATTCTGCACTTAGGTTTTTCTGTTTTGACTGTTTCCACAGGCCCAGTGGTTTGAGTTCAGACGGGAAGGCAGGCCTTTGTGCTGGGCCCCAACTCTTTCCTCTTAGGGAAGATACACCCCTTAGTGAGTTATCCTCCTCATTTGAATTACTTCTTTGTCTCTCTGACTCTGTTAACTCCACCCCTGTCTGGGTCAGAGCACTGTGTACTGAAAATGGCTCAGATTCTCTCCACAGAGCTACTCAAGTTGAGAGAAAGAAAAAGGGAAAGAAAACCCCCTTTCAAAGCCCACAGGTCTCCAATTTCACCCATCTTTCAGATACAACAACTGGTATTCTGGGCTCCCTCTCCTGGGGTGTTTTCTGGCACTCTAAAGTCAGTCTCTAAAAACTTCTGTAGTTTTCTTCCTTTCTTTTTTTTTTCTCATCAGCCCCCTCCTCTCCACTGGGAGCAACCTCAGGATACTTTGCTGCTTGTTAGAAGTTTTTCTGTTTGTAGCTTGCATTCAGCAGTCCATATTTGTTAATGAAAACCCCAGTTGGAGCTAGGCTGAGCTAGATTCACTTGCTCTGAGAATGCTGCTTTCTCCCACAACAAGGTCCTGCTGCTCAGCCTCCCATGTGGGGACGGGACTTCCAGCACACATCTGCAGTTTTTACCTACAGATTTTATGCTGCAATCTCAGCCATTCCACCCAATCCAGGTTGGTGTATGATGTGTGGAAAGTCACAGTTGTCCCCCAGCAATTGTTTCAGACTATTTATTAGTTGTTCCTGCTTGTATGTTAGTTGCTCCAGGGGACAAACATAATTTCACACCTCTCTATGTCCCCATATTAGTTCCTCCCCTATAACTGTGTTTTAAAACTTTGGCTTTGGGAAGTTCCTCCAGGTGGGAGTGAAGTCTTCTCATTCTTTTTTCCTGTGGAACAAATGGAAATGTACACATAGTATTGTGTTTTTGAATGTATAACTATGTGATTATACTGGGAGCCACTCATTGTTTACTTAGGATTGAATGTTTAAAAATTAGGCAGAGGGATACAGTTGTGGAGAAGACATGGAGACACGGATGTACCTGATCACTGCTGGTGGGAATGTAGAATAATGCAGCCCATCTGCAGAGCAGTGTGTTGGTTCTACAGGAAGCTAACTATGGGGTTGCCATATGGTGCTGCCACCCTGTTACTGGGTATGTACTTGGAAGAACTGAGAGCTGGGATGTGAATGAACAATTGCACATTGTTGTTTTTGGTGGTAGTGTTCGTAATTCTCATTCTATGTAGGTGGCCTAAGCATACATCAACTGATAAATAGAATGGTGAACTATGGCATATACTTACAATTGAGCCTTAGTGCCACCCCCAGAAAACACCTTTTGTTGCTCCAATGTGGCCTCTCTCTAAGTCAATTTGGCAGGTGGACTTGCTGCCTTCCCCTTACATGGACAGGACTCCAAAGGGGTGTAAATCTGCCTGGCAACATAGGACATGACTCCTGGGTATGAGTGTGGACACAAGCATTATGGGATTGAGAAAGACTTCTTGACAAAAGGGAGAAGAGAAATGAAACTAAGTAAAGTTTCAGTGGCTGAGTGATCTCAAATGGAGTCAAGTGGTCATTCTGGAAGTTATTCTTATGCAGTATGTAGATATCCCTTTTTAGTGTTTAGTGTATTAGAATAGCTAGAAGGAAAGACCTGAAACTGTTGAACTGCAATCCAATAACCTTGATTCTTTAGGATGAGTGTATAACTGTATAGCTTATACAGTGTGATTGTAGAAAACCTTGTGGCTCACACTTTCTTTATCTAGTGTATGGAGAGATGAGTAGAAAAATAGGAACAAAAAAGTAAATGAATAATGGGGGAGATGGGGAGTGTGTTGGTTGTAGTACTGATTTTTTACTTTTATTTTATTTTTATTACTTTATTTGAGTAAAGAATATGTTCAAAAATTGACTGTGGTGATGAATGCACAACTATATGATGATACTGTGAACAATTTATTGTACATGTTGGATGAGTGTAGGGTATGTGATTATATCTCAATAAAATTACAAGGAGAAAAAAAGAATAAAGAAATTTTACAAGTGATAAGAAAATAATAAATAATAAAAATGAGCAAAAGGCAATACAAACATTTCCCATGTGAGGGAATTTTAAATGGCTAATATATATTGGAAGAGTCATTGAATCTGGTTAAGGATCAGGGAAATACAAATCCCATTATCAGATAAAATTTTAGACTCATTTAATTGGCAAAAATTTAAATATCCATAAGTGATATTTTCCTAATATTCCTGTAAAAATAACAGCAGAAACTTAGAGGCTTAAACAATAAATATTTACTATTTTACAGTTCCATAGGTCACAAATCTGAAATAGGTCTCCCAGAGCAATATTGCATATCTTTTTGGAGGCTTTAGCAGAGAGTCTGTTTCCTTGTCCTTTCCAGCTTCTAGGGATGGACTTCATGCTTTCAGAGCTTTCTTCCATCTTCAAATCCACCAATGACCTATGATATCCTTCTCACATTGCAATATTGTCTCTGACTTACCCTCTTCCAAATATAAAGGACCACTTTGATTATGTTGGGCCTGTTCAAGTAATTCAGGATGTTTTCTTTATTTTATGATAAACTGATTAGCAACCTTAATTCCATTGGAAACATCAATTCCTCCTTGCCATGCAACACATATATTCAAATGTTTCAGTGATTAGAATGCAGATGTCTTTGGGGCCATTTATCTGCCTACTATAACATTCAATACCTAGTATCAGAGAATATGTGAATCTGCAATTTTTTATTTACTGTTGTGGGAGCATTGATTGACTAAACCATTTTATTAGGATGGCAAGGAATATGTGATAAAAATTACCTCATTATCTCAATAGCTTAACAAACTAACAAGTCTATTTCTTGTTCAACAAAATATCTACAGTAGTTCTGAGAAAGGAGTTTGTAAAAATGTGCATTTGTAAAACTCTGACACATCAATTGTACCCTTATGTATATATCTAAAAAATGCTTGCATATGTACAAAAGAAGAATTTTAACAGCTCATGAGAGCAAAATCCTGGAACCAATACCCATCAAACTGTGGTGTATTCACACATTGAATATCATATTACAGCCAAATGAATTGAATGTGCTATCTTCACACAATGGATATTATATCTCAGCCAAAATGAATTAAATATGCAACTGCTAAAAAGGCAAAAGCAAATTCTTGGGGAAGTCATTTGTTTTTCACAGTAGATCAGATACAATCTTATACTGAAAAAAAGAATCATTCTCTTGAAATAAGTGCATATTTATAAAAATACAATTTCAAGAATGGTTAATATATTTTAACCTGAAATTTGGTATCACTTCTTATTGGAAGTTTCTTAGGAAAAATTCCAGGGGAACTTGTGTTTCTGTTTTGTTGCCTACTTGTGTTTTTCATTAATGTCACCTCATAGCATTTAATTGATATTGCTTTTACTGAATTTTTATCTAAACAGAGAGCCCTTGAAAAGTTCTAGTTTATCTTATGTTTCTCTTTATTCCAATCTCCTAGGATATAGGTTTAGCAAACTTATTCTGTGAAGTGTCAGGTAGTAAATATTTATGCTTTGTTGTTCATTTATGATTTCTGTTGCAACTATTCAACTTTGATACTGTAGTACAATGGCAGACATAGAGAATCCATAAACAAAAAAGCTTAGCTGTATTCAAGTAAAACTATACTCCTAAAAACAGACTGAAGGATAGATTTGGTTTATGGGCTGTAGTTAGCCAAAAATCTGAAATTTGAATGTCTGAATGTGGGTTCTAATATGTCTATGACATGCATTTAATAACTTTTTGTTGTCTCTGCAGCAATATATAAGCCCTCTAGAGCTACTGGGAACAAAACAAAAATCTGTTCTCATTTTTAATGTCAATTTTATATAAAAGTGTCATTATAAAAGTGGTTATTCATGTTTTTCCCTTTCTAATTTTTAATTTTCAACATTTTTTATCTATTATTATTTTTTTTTTGCATTTTGCATTTTGTATGTGTTTTGTGATAATTTTTGTTTATTTGATATTTAGTGAATCAACCAACTCTGTAATGATTTTACAGTAATTCCCTAGAATATGTTCATCAAACTTAATAGGGAAATCATACAAAATTAAGTTGGGTCAATGAGGCCATGAATTATACCCTTAAAAATCCTCAACAGCAATATAAAGATGATTTATTTACCTTGCTAACAGCTCTTCATGAGATAATTTTAGGATAACTGCTAAGTAATAGTTTTCACTTTTGCTCATGCCTACGCTTAAAACGCATATTGCATATCATGAACCAATAAACAATATAGGTGATACAAAAAAAAACACTCTGATATTTTTATTCCATTTTGAAGTTAATTTTTTTTAATTTGGCATGCCACTGAATTTGTTACATAAATTTCAATAATTTATCAGGTAGTTTTTGTAAGAGTTTGCCAATTGTGTGAGTTGTCAGTATTGCTTTTGTTTTGTTTTGTTTTTGAAATACTAGTACTATTATGCTCAAATTCATTACAAATAAATACTAATTTTTATAAATATGCATTTATGTGTGGCACATAAGTTTTTGAAAAGAAAATCTATTCTGGTGAATTGAAAGTATTTATTGATTTATTTAGAATTATTTGAATTGATTTAATTGGATCTTTTATAGGAGAGAGGCAGTTTTACAATTTTATGACTGCTTCTTTCCATGATTTCATACATGTTAGGTAAACATCTATAGAGCAAAACAAATTTTCTCACTTTTTTCTGCTTTGCATTTAAGAATTGGCCTGCAAGCTAGAAATACTTAATCCAATGATTTTGTTTTCACTCAGTCTTCTTTTTATTTGTCTCTTTGGTACAGTGCCAGCTTGGATATATTATGTCCCCCAAAAAGTCATCTTTGTTAATGCAATGTTGTAGGGAGAGATTTGTTAATCTTTTAATTAGAGTGGAAAATTTTGATTAAGTGATTCCATGGAGATGTGACTCACCCAACTATGGGTGTTAACCAACCCATTCAGGGTGGGTCTTTATTAGTTCACTGGAGTAATTAAGAGAGAAGCTAAGAGTCAACACAGACCCAGATGCTTGCTGATGCTTAGAGATACTTGGAGATGTGGACGAGAAGGATGTTTGGAGATACTAAGCTAAGAGATGAAGCCCAGAGTTTGCCCTGGAGAAGCTAAGAGAGGAATCCCAGATGCTTAGAGAGAAACACCCTGTAAGAAAGTAGCAAGGATTCACAGAATCTGGGAGGAGCCCAGAGACATTTTGGAGAAAGCCATTTTGAAACATAAACAAGGACCTAAGGATCAGCCAACATCAGCCACATGACTTCCCAGCTGACAGAGGTTTTCCAAATGCCATTGACCATTCTTCAGTGAAGATATCCTCTTGTTGATGCCTTAGTGTGGACACTTTTATGGCCTTAGAACTTTAAATTTGTATCCAAATAAAAACACTTTATAAAAGCCAATCCACTTCTGGTATTTTGCATAATGGCAGCATTAGCAAACCAGAATAGATTTCGGTACCGAGACTGGCATATTGCTGAGTTTGCAAATGCCAAACATGTTGGAAAGGCTTTTTAAATGAATAAGGGGAAAATTCTTGAAGAATTTCAAGGAGCTTGCTAGAGAAGGTCTAAATTGCTTTGAAGAGACTATTGGTAGAAACATGGACTTAAAAGATACTTTTGATGAGAACTTAAACAGAAAAAATGAGAGTCTCCTTGCCAACTTGAAGAAAGGCAATCCTTGTTTTAAAGTGATGGAGAATTTGGCAAAATTGAGTCCTGGTGTCAGATGGAAGGCAGAATTTTAAAGTGATGAGCTAGGATACTTAGCTAAAGAAATCCCCAAACTAAATGTCAAAAATGCAGCCTGGCTTCTCCTTGCAGGTTATAGTAAAATGTGAGAGGAAAGAGATAAGCTGAGAACTTAAGCTTGAGTACAAAGAAATCAGAAAATGGTGGTCTGCAAAATTCTGGGCTTTGAGAAAGTGCAACTCCAGAGGATGGTTTGCCAAATGTACATATAACAGAAACTGGAACCAGCCAGTTTTCATTACATGCCAAGATTGGAGATAGAGTTATCCAGAAGGGATTTGTGGAAAGTCCTGTAGTCTGATGGTATTGACCCCTGTTTGCTGCATGTGATGCCATCAAATTTTTTTTCAATATCTGTATAAATGGAACCACTGCCACTCTGAACTATAAAGGACAGAAAAAAGACAGATTGAGGGAAAAGTTTCTCCAGAGAATTCAGAACCATGGAAGCCAAGTCTGAAGCCAAGAAATCTCAGCCAAGATGAGCAGAGCAACCCATGCATGTGGAAACGGTGAGTTTGACACAGAGGCAGAAGGCAGGCCTTCTTCCTCAATGCTTAGGAACAATGCTGCCACCCCAGGCCTCAGAGAGGGAGAAACATATTCCCCAGGGACCTGGAAGAGCCTGACCACCACACCCCTCTTCAGAGATGGGAAAGCCTTTGCTCTATCCAGAGATCCAGAGCCTGGGTGCCTCTCTGATGCTTGAGGAAGGAGGGTCCAAGCAAAAGGTAGTCATTCAATGTGTGAATATGTTGCAGAACTCACCCCAGTGTTTGGAGAGAAAAGAGCTGCCACTAAGGCCCTTGGAAAGGGTGGGACTACCATTTTCTCAAGCACTGAGGATAAAACATCATTCAGTAAATGACTCAGACTTTGACGTCTCATGGAGTCTGTCCTGCTGGTTTTTGGAACAGTTTAGGTCCAGTGAACCCTGTTTTCCTTCCAATTTTTTTGCTATGGCATTGTGGATATTTATCCTATGACTGTCCCTCCTTTGTATATGGCAGCAATTAACTTGTCATGAGTTTCACAGTTCTGCAGCCAGAGAATATGAACACTTTGTATTATTTAAATTGTGATGGAATGAATGTATTTTTCATATGGAAAGAACATGACTTTTTGGGGTCCAGGGAGTAGAAAGTGCTAGTTTGGATATATTATGTTCTCCAAAAGTCATGCTATTTAATGCAATCTTGAGGGGGGCAATAATTAGTCTTTTGATTAGGGTGGAAATGTTTGATTGATTCTTTCCATAGGGATGTGACTCCCCAACTGTGGGTGATAATTTTGGTTAGATTAATTCCATGGAGGTGTGGCCCTGCCTTTTCAGGATTGGTCTTGATAATTCACTGGAGTATTTAAGAGAGAGGTTAAGAGCCAACAGAGACCAAGATGCTTGCTGAAGCTTAGGGATGCTTGGAAATGTGGACAGAAGGGTTGGAGATGCTAGGCTAAGAGAGGAGGCACAGAGATTGCCCTGGGAAGCTAAGAAAGGAGCCCCCAGAAACTTAGAGAGGAGAAGGTAGGAAGAACACATATGAACTGAGAGGACCCCAGAGGCATTTTGGTCTGATATAAATAGATATTGATTAAAATGATGATGGATGTTTTCCAAAGCATATTTCAAAGGCAGTGTAGAAATAAAGGTTGTGTTGTAGTCAAAATAGTACTGATGCCATCAGAATTCCCATTATTTTCAAAATTAAGGATTTATGTGGTCTTTTGCTTTCTTAAGAAAATGAACCACAGGTAGTCATAGGACAATTTAATAAGAAGGTTAAGAAACCCATGAATCATAGCTTTATTAATATCAGACAAGTTATACTTCAAATAAAAAACAATCAAAAGAGACAAAGAAGGACACTATCTATTAATAAAAGGAAGAATTCATCAAGAAGACATAACAATAACAAATATTTATGCACCAAGCCAGAGTGCACCCAAATACATGAGGCACACACTGACAAATCTGAATGAAGAAGTATACATTTACAATAGTAGTTGGAGACTTTAACACACCACTCTCATCAATAGATATAACATCTAGGCAGAGAATCAATAAGGAAACAGAAATTTTGAATAGTATGATAAATGAACTAGACTAAGACATTTACAGAACATTTCATCCCACAACAGCAGGATACACATTTTCTCAAGTGCTCATGGATCATTCTCCAGGATAGATCATATGTTGGATCAGAAAGCAAGTCTCAATAAATTTTAAAAGATTGAAATTTATACAAAACACTTTCTCATGTCAAAATGGGAAGAAGTTGGAAATCAATAACAGGTGGAAGGCTGGAAGATTCACAAAATATATGGAGGATAAAAAAAGTCTTAAATAACCAATGGGTCAAAGAAGAAATTACAAGAGAAATCAGTAAATACCTTGAGGCAAATGAGAATGAAAAAAACAACATACCAAAACTTATGGGATGTAGCAAAGGCAGTGCTGAGAAGGAAATTTGCTTCCCTAAATGCCTGTATTAAAAAAAGAAGAAAGAGCAAAGGTCAAGGAATTAACTGTTCAACTGGAAGCCCTAGAGAAAGAAAAGCAAACTAACCCCAAAGCAAGGAAAGAAAGAACAAAGATTAAAGAAGAAAAAAATGAAATTGAGAACATGAAAACAATAGAGAGAATTAACAAAACCAGAAGTTGGCTCTGAGAAAATCAATAAAATTGATAGAACATTAGCTAGGTTGACAAAAAATATAAGAGAAGAGGATGCAAATAAATAAAATAACTGGGAAAGGGGACATAACTACTGACCCTGCAGAGATAATGAGAAGACTTGATGAGCAACTGTATGATAATAAACTAAACAATGTAGATGAAATGGACAACTTCCTAGAAAAGCATGAACAACCAATATTGACTGAGAAGACATACAGAACCTCAACAAACCAATCACAAGAAATTGAATCAGTCATCAAAAATCTCCCAAAAAAAGCAAATTCCATTACCAGATGACTTCCCTTGTGAATACCACCAAGCATTCAAGAAAGAATTAATAACAATACTGATCAAATTCTTTAAAAATTTGAAGGGGCAGTAAAGCTACCTAACTATCTCTATGAAGCCAACATCATTGTAATAACAAAGCCAGACCAAGATACTACAAGAAAATAAATTTACAGACCAATCTTTTTAATGCAAATAGATGCAAAAGTCCTCAAAAAAATGCTTGCAAATCAAATCCTGCAGTGCCTTCAAAGAATTACACAAAATGAACAAGTGGAATTTATTCCAAGTATGAAAGACTGGTTCAACACAATAAAATCAATTAATGTAATACACCACATCAATAAATCAAAGGGGAGAACACACAAGATCATCTCAATTGATGCAGAAAATGCATTTGACAAAATTCAACATCCTTTCTTGATGAAAGCCCTTCAATGGATAGGAATAGAAGAGAACTTCCTCACCATGGTAAAGGAAATAGATGAAAACCCACAGCTAACATCATACTCAATGGGTAAAGACTGAAAGCTTTAGCTCTAAGATCAGGAACAACATAAGGATGCCCACCATCACCATTTTTATTACCATTATGTTGGAAGTTATAGCTAGAGCAATTAGGCAAAAAATGAAACAAAAGTCACCCAAATTGAAAGGAATTAGTAAAATTTTCACTGTTTGCAGATAACAGAATACTATATGTAGGAATTTTCCCCAAATCTACAGCAAAGCTACTAGAGTTAATAAATTAATACAGCAAAGGGGCAGGTTACAAGATTGACATGCAAAAATCATTAGTGTTTGTATACACTAATAATGAGCAATCTGTGGATGAAACCAAGAAAAGAAAATTCCGTTTACAATAGCAACCAATAGAATCAAATGTTTATGAATCTTTAACCAAAACCACAAAAGACCTATGCACAGAAAACTTCAAAAGATTGCTAAAAGAAATCAAAGAAGAGCTAAATAAATGGAAGAACATACCATTTTCATGGATTGGAAGACTAAATATACTTAAGATGTTAATTCTACCCGAATGGATTTATAGATTCAATGCAATAACAAAATCACCGAAACTTACTTTTCAGAAACAGAAAAACAAATAACCAAATTTATTTGGAAGGGCAGGTTTCCCCAAACAGCTAAAAATATCTTGAGAAAGAGGAATGAAGTGGGAGGTCTCACACTACCTGTCTTTAAAGCATATTACAAAGGTGGAGTGGTCAAAATAACATGGTACTGGCATAAAGATAGATACACTGATCAATGGAATCAAACTGAGTGTTCAGAAATAGACCCTTTCATCTAACAGGTAATTGATCTTTGAAAAGTCAACTTGACTGTGTTAGAGCAACCTCTTCAATAAATGGTGCTTGGAGAACTGGATATCCTTAACCAAAGGAATGAAACAGGACTCCTATCTCACACATTATACAAATATTTAACTCAAAATGTATGAAATACCTTAACATGAGTGCTGAGAACATTAAACTTTTAGAACAAAGGGAAGGAAATATCTTAAAGATCTTGTGACAGGAGGTGGTTCCTTAGACCTTACATCTAAAGCAGGAGCAATGAAAGAAGAAACTGATAAATGGTATCTCCTCAAAATTGAACACTTTTGTGCATCAGAGGATTCATGAGAAAAGTAAAAATTCAGCCTACACAGTAAGAGACAATATTTGGAAACTGTATATCAGGTAAGGGTTTACTATCCAGAATATATAAGGAGATTCTACAATTTAGCAACAGGAAGACAAATGAACACTTTTCAGAAGAGGAAGTACAGATGGCTCAAAAACATATGAATGGATGATCAACTTCATTGGCTATTAGACAAATGAAAATCAAAGCCACAATGAGATATCATCACTCACTGACTAAAATGGCCAATATTAAAAAAAAAAAAATACAAGTGATGGAAAGGATATGGAGAAAGAAGCACACTTACTCTCAGTTGGTGGGAATGTAGGATGGTGTCACCACTTTTAAAGGAAGTGTGGTGGTTCCTCAGGAAGCTAAGCATAGAATTGCTGTATGATTCAGCAATCCCATTACTAGGTATATACTCAGAGGAACTGAAGGCAGGGAAATGAAAGGGCATTTGCCCACCAATATTTATAGCAACATTACTCATGATTGCCAAGAGATGGAAACATGATTGCCCAAATATTCATCAACAGATGAGTGGATAAACAACCTGAGGTATATACATGCAATGGAATATTATGTGGCTGTAAGACAGAATAAAGTCATGAAGCATATAATATGGATGAATCTTGAGGACATTTTGTTGAGTGAAATTCACCAGAAATTAATGGACAAATATTGTAGGTTCTCACTAATGTGAACTTACATTAATTAATGAACTTTAAGGGTTAAAGTTGAGAGCACAGGTTATCAGAAGAAAGAAAGAAGGTAGAGATTGGGCACTTGATGTTGAAGGAGTAAAGAATTTTGAACAGGATTGATTGTAAAGAGCCAAAAAAATTGATAGCACAATACAACCTGATGGTAGCACAATATTGTCAATACACTGAACAAAGCTGAATGTGAGTATGTGTGAAAGAGGAAGGTTAGGGACATGTATGAAGCCAAAAGAAAAGATTGAACATAATGACTGGAACTGCATAACTTAGCAAAACCAAGAGTGGACAATGATGGTGATTAAGTGTACAAATATAAGAATATTTTTACATAATGGAGAAGAAATGAAGGTCAACAGTGCAAGGTGCTGAAAATCAGATGGTATATGGAAAAATACAATCAATGGAAGCTAGAGCTTATAGTTAACAGTAGTCTTGTGATATATTTCCATGAAATGTTAAAAAGGCAATATACAAAAGCTAAGTGTCTATAAGAGGGCAATAAAAGGGAGGAGTGTAGGATTCTTGGTGGTGGTGTTTCTCTTTTTTATTTTATTTTATTTTTTATTGATTTTTTCATCTTCCTTCTTTGTGAAAGATATGGAAATGTTTTCATATAGACTATGGGTGGTGGATGCATGACTATGTGATAATACCAGGAACCATTGATTGTTTACTTAGGATGGATTTTACAGTGTGTAAATATAAGTGCTTAAAAATAAACAGAAAGACACAAGTGCTGGAGAAACTGTGGAGAGAGAGATGTACGTATTAACTTTTGGTACAGAAGTATAATGGTGCAGCCCATCTGGAGGACAGTGTGGTGGTTCCACAGGAGGCTAAGCGTAGAATTGTCATATGATCCTGCAACCGTCTTTTTAGTTATATCCTTGGGAGAACTGAAAGCAAGGACATGAATGGGCATGTGCACACTGATGTTTATGGTGGCAGTTTTCACTATTTACAATGGATAGAGGCGGCCTAAGGGTACATCAACTGATGAACAGAAGGGTGAACTATGGTTTGTATATAAAATGGAATATTGAAGAGCTACAAGAAGGAATGAAATTTTGAGGTATGAAACTAGGCGAAAGAACCTTTAGGACAGTTTGTGTAGTGAAATAAACCTGAAACAAAAAGAAAAATATAACACCTCTCTAATATGGACTAAATGTAATGCATAAACTCTGAGAATTGAAATCCAGAGCACAGATTATCAGGGGATGGCTTACTGTAAAGGTTCCTAGATTGTAAGCTCTCACTATAGTCATATCTATTCCTGAGTTGTTATGACTATTTCTAAATACTGAGTTGTAGAGCTCCTTTTGGATAACCTGGTCATTCCCTTGAGCTTCAGGTATCTGTGACACCTGAGACTCAGAGCCAAAGTTTGGCAGCTATGAATGTCAGTATTACCACATACAACAACTATAATAAAAGATGAAAAAGAGATTAGATAGACACATGAATGAAGCAGAGCTGGTTATGACTAAGGCGAATCAGATTAAAGAGTAAAGGATGATATTGACTGTGTTTTAAAACTTCAACTTCTGTGTGAGACCAAAGGAAGAGATGTTTATTTGGTGCAAAATTTATATTTTCTGTAGCACACTAATTTCACTTGCATAGTCAGTTGTTTGAACACCATAATTACATAGAACTTTAAATAGGGAGTGAGATCTTAGTTTTTATAGGTTAGTGTGATGCTCTGATACATCCCAGAATAATTTGGGCAGAGAATAAAATAGTATTTGCAATGTTCCCTAAACATACTGGGGGAAAATTCAGAAACATTAAACATCTCACCTGGAGATTTCCTGGAGGAAGCATTGGGGACTATGAATTTAGAAGGCCAAGCCCTCAATTTTGGGACTAGCCCTTATGAAACATATTCCTGCAAAGGAGAAACTAAGGCTACTTATACTATGCCTAAGAGACACCAGTAGAGAACCTTTTCTGTTGCTCTGCAGGTAAGCTCACTACCCTCCCGTCCTAAGTGGGATATGACTCCCATGGGTGTAAATCTCCCTGGCAATGTGGGACATTACTCTTGGGGATGAGCCTGGCCCTGGAATCATTTGATTAAGAAAGCCTTATTGGACAAAAGTGGCATAGAAATGAAATAGAGTTTCCATGGTAAAGAGATTTCAAGTAGGGTCAAGAGGTCATTCTGGAAGATATTCTTATGCGCTATATAGATATCCCTTTTTAGTTTTAGTGTATTGGAATAGCTAGAAGGAAATACCTGAAACTGTTGAACTATAATCCAGTAGCCTTGATTATTTTTAATGCAATTTTATTGAGATATATTCATATACCATACAATCATCCAAAGTGTACAAGAAATTGTTCACAGTATCATCATATAGTTGTGCATTCATTATGACAATTTTTTGAACATTTTTATTAGTCCCAAAAACAAGAATAAGAATAAAAACAAAAGTAAAAAAAGAACACCCAAAACATCTCATACACTTACCCCGCTGTTATTTATTTCCGTTTGTCCCCCTTTTTTCTACTCATTTTTCCATACACTGAATAAAGGGAATGAGGACCACAAGCTTTTCACAATCACACAGTCACACCATATAGATTATATAGTTATATGATCATCTTCAAGAATCAAAGATTCTTCAAGAATCTTCAATAATCAAAGAATCTTCAAGAATCAAAGAATCTTCAAGAATCAAAGATTGCAGTTCAACAGTTTCAGGTATTTCCTACTAGCTAGCCTAGTACACTAAAAAACAAAAGGTATATCTATATAATGCATAAGAATAACCTCCAGAATCACCTCTCAACTCCATTTGAGATCTCTCAGCCACTGAAATTTCATTTTGTTTAATTTCTCTTCCCTCTTTGGGTCAGGAAGTTTTTCTTAATCCCATGATTCCTGGTCAGGGCTTATCCCCAGGGGTCATGTCCCACATTGCCAGGAAGATTTACAGCACTAGGAGTCATGTCCCATGTAGGGGGGGGAGTGCAGTGAGTTTACCAGCTGAGTGGGCTTAGAGAGAAACAGGACATATCTGAGCAACAAAAGAGGTTCTCTGGGGTAGCTCTTAGGCACCATTATGAATAGGCTTAGCTTCTCCTTTGCAGTAAAAAGCTTCATAAGGGCAAGCCACAAGACTGAGGACTTGGCCTACTACAGTGATTTTCCCCAATGCTTTTGAGAATGTCAGTAATTCCCCAGGTGGGGAAGTTTAATGTTTCCACATTTTCCCCAGGCCCTCAAGGGGGCTTTGCAAATACTTTTATTCTCTGCCCAAATTACTCTGGTATGTATTGGGGCTTCAGGCTAACCTGTACAAACAAAGCAGACATCATCTTGTATTCAAGATTCCATATAATTATTGTGTTTGAATAAGCTGATCATATAAGTTAAATTTATGGTATGCTACAGAAAATATAGATTTTGCACCAAATAAACCTCTTTTCCTTTGGTCTCACACAGAAGTTGAGGTTTTAAAACATAGTGCCATCCTTTTCCCTTTAGTGTGGTTTACCTTAGTTCTCATCAAGTCCACTTTGTTCATATCTCTAATTGAAGTCTTGTCTCTTTTTCAGCTTTTCTAACATCTACTGTATGGAGTAATGACATTCACAGCTGCCAAACTCTGACTCTGAGTCTCAGGTGCCACACAAATACCCAAATTTACAGGGACCAAACAGCTCTGTATCTCAGAATTTAGAGATAACCATCACAACTCATGAATAGATGTGACTGCTGTAAGATGTAAGAGCTTACAATCTAGCAACCTTTACCATAAGCCTTCCCTTGATAACTTGTGTTCTCAGATTCAATTCTCAGAGTTTGCACATTATATTTAGCCCATATTAGTGAGGCATTATTATGTTTGTCTTTTAGATTCTGGCTTATTTCACTAAACCTACAGTCTTCAAGGTCCATTCACCTAGGTGTATACCTCACAACTTCATTTTTTCTTGCCACCACTCAGTATTCCATTTTATGGATACACTGTAGTTCACCATTCTGTTTATCAGCCAATGTAGCTTTACGTCACTTTCATCCATTGTGAATCATGAAAATGGCTGCCATAGACACCAGTGTGCAGTGTCCAGTAATTTCCCTGCTCTCAGTTCTTCCAACTACATACCCAATGATGGGGTTTCAGGGCCATATGGCAACCTCAAAGTTAGCTTCCTGTGGAACCACCACACTGCTCTCCAGCTGGGTTGTACCATTTTACTTCTCTTCCATCAGTGTATAGGTACATCCCTCTCTCCACATTTTCTCTAGCACTTGTATCCCTCTGTTTACTTTTAACAATTTTATTCACACACCATATAATCCACCCTAAGTAAACATTCAATGATTCCCAGTATAATCATATAATTATTCATTCAGCACCACAGTCTATATGAGGACATTTCCATTTCTTTTACAATGAAAAATGAAAAGGAAGAAATGAAGAATAAAAATACAAAATATAGAAGAAAAATAAGAATAAAATACAATGAAAATTTCGGACAACATCATCACCACCAAGAATCCCATATCACTCCCTTGTATCCCCCTCTTATAGACATTTACCTTTGGTATATTGCCTTTGTTACAATTAATGGAAGCACCTTACTATGTTACCATTGACTGTAGACTCTAGTTTGCATTGATTGTATTTTCCCCCATACCATCCAATTTTCAATACCTTGTAAAGTTGACATTCATTTGTTCTCCCTCATTTGAAAGCATTCTAACATTTGTACATTGAGTCACCATCACTGACCCCTATAGGTTTCACTAAATTTTATAATCTCCGTCTTTATCTTCTATCTTTCTGTCATGTGTCATTCCTGCCCTTAGCCTTTCTCTTTCACCCCTATACACACTCATTTTTTTTCAGAGTACTTACAATATTGTATTACCATCACACACCATTATGCTGTCCATTCTATTTTGGACCTATACAATCTACCCTGTTGAATCTTTTGTACTATTTCTGAATCAAGTGTCTGATCTCTAACCTCTTTCTATACGCTGGTAACCTGTGTACTCAACTCCCAAATTTTGCTCATCAATGTTAGTCCATATTAGTGAGATCATACAGTATCCATCCTTATGTTTCTGGTTAATTTCACTCAACATAATGTCTACTCTCTACCATTATGTCTTTTTGATTTTTATGTCATATCTTCATTTATTTTTATTTCTCCCTCTTGCTCTCTTTTTACCCTTATTGACAGTTTTCATTTCTACATTCTTCTCCAAACCTCTCTCTTGTTTTTCCTAATCTGCCTATAGTTGTCCCTTTAGTATTTCTTGTAGAGCCAGTATCTTTCTCAAAAACTCTCTCAGTGTCCATTTGTCTGAAAATATTTTAAACTTGCCCTTATTTTTGAAGGGGAAATTTGCCAGATATAGAATTCTTGGTTGGCAGTTTTTCTCTTTCAATATCTTAAATATATCATACCATTGCCTTCTTGCCTCCATGGTTTCTACTGAGAAATTTGCACATAGTCTTATTAAGCTTCCTTTGTATATGATGGTTCAATTTTCTCTTGCTGCTTTCAGAATTCTCCCTTTATCTTTGACATTTGATAATCTGATTATTAAGTGTCCTGGAATCAGTCTATTGGATCTATTCCATTTGGGGTATGCTGTGATTCTTGGATCTGTAATTTTATTTCTTTCATAACAAATGGGAAATTCTCAGTGATTATATCCTCCTTTATTCTTTCTGCCCCTCTTCCCTTCTCTTCTACTTCTGGGAAAACCAGGACACATACATTCATGTGTTTCATGTTGTCATTCAGTTCCCTGAGACCCTGCTCAAATTTTTCCATTCTTTTCCCCATCTGTTCTTTTATGTGTAATATTTCAGCTGTTCTGTCCTCCAGTTCATGAATCCTTTCTTCTGCCTCTTCAAATCTGTTATAGTATGTCTCCATTATGTTTTTCATTTCTTCTTTTTGCCTTTCATTCCCATAAATTCTGCCACTTGTTTTTTCAAACTTTTAAGTTCTTCCTTATGTTTGCCCAATATCTTCTTTATATCCTTTGTTTCTTTTGCCACATCTTCCCTCAACTAGTTGATGTGATTTTTAATGGATTTATGAGATTTGTTTGATTCATAATTATTTGTTTCAATTCCTGTAACTCAGTTGAAGTGTAAGTTTGTTCCTTTGACTGGGCCATATATTTATTTATCCTAATGTGACTTGTAATTTATGTTGTCTAGGCAACAATCACATTTTTGCAGACCAGATGGGCCCAGGTCTCAGGAGGAGATTGTATTCAGTATCAGGTTTCCTGAGGGTGAGATACAGATGATTGTCTCACTTTCCTGTGATCCCTCTAGACTCTGTGGTTTTCTTATCCTGCCCAGTAACTGGTGCTTGTCAGCCTGTAGCTCCCCACTGGCACAAAGAGGTGAGGCCCCTTTAATTCCCAGTTAACTCTGTCCTAGCCAGGGTCCAGGGGTGTCAGAAGCCAAACTTAAGTTGTTTCTGGTTGCATCCCCCTTCCAAGGCCCCAGGTGCCGAATTCTCTGAGGGAGGGCAGCCACTTGAGCTGGGCCCTACCTCCCTTTTCTTAGGGAAAATATACCTTTTAGGGAGTTATCTTGTACACTTAAATTATTCCTTTGTCTCTCTGACTCTCTGAACTCCACCCTTGCATGGGTCAGTGCTGACAATTGAAAACGCCTGAGGATTTCTCTAATGAGCTACTTGGAATGGGAGGGGGAAAAAAGGAAAAAGAGCACTTTTCAGAGCCAGTCCTCAGTCTCCCAGTTTTACTGGTTGAGTGGTGTTGTTACCCATTTCTCTGTGCCCCCCTTTTTTGGGGACAGTCATTTTGCAGTATTCTGAGCTCAGCTGTCTTCAAAAGCCTCTGTTTTTATTATTTTTTTTCCATCAGCCCCATTTCCTCTCTGCTGAGAGGAACCTCAGGTTACTTTCCAGCTTGCTCTGGGTTTATCTGTGATGTAGCTTGTATTCAGTAGTCCAAATTTATTAATTAAAATGACAATTGGAGCTTGGTTGAGTTACTGTCCCTTCTTTCAGGTAGCCTGCTTCTTTTTCCCACAGGGAGGTTTTCCAATTCAGCCTGCCATGCTGGTGAGGGAGGAGCCACCTGTTGCACATTTTGGAGAGCTTTACTTACAGTTTTGTGCTGCAATCTCAGCTGTTCCACCCATTCTAGGCTGGTGTATGATATGTGTCCACTCACAGATGTCTGCTAACAGTTTTATAGACTATTTACTAGTTGTTCTGGCTTTTTACTAGTTGATCTAGAGGACTAACTAAATTCTACACATCTCTATGCTATCATCCTGCCCTGCCTCCAGTCTTGATTCTTGAAGATGATGGTACAACTATATAGCTTTTACTGTGTAACTCTTTAATTGTGAAAACCTTGCAATTGACACTCCCTGTATACAGTGTATGGACAGATGAGCAAGAAAATAAAGACAATAAATAAACAATAGGTGAGGGATAAGGAGTATGGGATGTTTTGGGTGCTCTTTTTTATTTTTATTTTTATTTTTATTTTTTATTTTTTATTGTTTTATTTTTTTTGGAGTAATGAAAATGTTCAAAAATTGATTGTGGTGATGAATACGCAACCATATGATACTGTGAACCATTAGTTGTACACTTTGAATGATTATCTTGTATGTGAATACATCTCCATAAAATTTCATCAAAACAAAGCAAAACAAACAATAAAGAAACCCAGGGATCATTATCTCTATTTTAAAAATGGAAAACCATCCTCAATTGAACATATAAACTTTAAATGTGTTACAAATTAAATGTATAATTTCTGTTCCTTTGGTTGAATAGTGAACTGGCAACTGTATTTTCATAACCAACTGTTATAATTTTCTTTGCTATCATAGGAAAATTATAATTTAATTATTTAATGTCCTGTATAGTAATTTATTTTACCAAAAACGTATGTCTAGAATTTAGGATTTCTAGAAGTGGCTCCTCTGATAGATCAATTACATTAACATTACCAATTAATGGCTTTTCTTTAGCTATACCCCTTTCTTTGTAGCTTTTATTTCCCTCTGATTCTTCACTCTGATTTTTGACTTGGGACAGTTGGACAAAGCAAATTTGTTATCAGCAGAGGCTTGCAAAGAGGCTTTCACATTTCTGCCACTGCTAAATAACAAGCCCAGGTTAACCTGCTGGGGTATGCAAGACAACATGGAGCAGAGACAAGTGAGTGTGCAGCTGAGTGTATTCTATCCCAGCCAATTCTCAGCAAACTCTCTGCTGATTGCAGACACATAAGCAAACCCTCCTAAGATCAGCCAAGCCTGGCCCAGATTAGTAGAAACTGCCTAGCCAGAGCACAGCTTCTTCATGAACAAAAATAAATGCTTGGTAAGTAAGCCACTGAGGTTTGTTGTTTTCCATGCAGAATTATTGTGTCAGTAGAAATTCCACTCATCTACTTTTGACAAAATAGTTCATGTGTATTTTATGAGGAGCTGAAACATGGACTAAGAAAGACTTCAGGAACTTCCTAAGAGTCTACAAAATTGATACTGGATAAGTGCAATGATTTTTAGGCCCAAGTGACATATAATATCTTAGCACCTGGCATAAGTTAATGGTTTGCTTTGGAAGAACAAAATGAAACAAATTAACCCCACAGTAAAAAAGAGAAAACATCAATCATTAATTAATTGATCCTAAATGTGCCAGAAATCTTTCTTAAAAGAACTTTACAAAAATAATATAAAAGAAAATTTTAAAAATATAAATAAAATATGAAAGTATACATTGGGAATGGGTTAATTCTGAGGTATTTGTATTCACTTATTGCTTTTAGCTTTGAATTCATATTTATTATTATTATTATTATTATTATTATTATTATTATTATGCATTGTAACTACCCTGTTGACTGATGCACTGTTTCTAAACCACTTTGGGTTCTTTTCCTTCCCCCAATTCTATCTCAGAACTGAAAGACTAAAACTTCATTTGCAAATTCAAGGGCAACCCCTCCTTCTTTGCCCTCTTCTTTTTCTGGCTGGAGCAGAAATCCTTTCCCAAACAGATTCCTACACGGATTGTGTGCTACATCAGGGCAAATACTCTCTGTACACTTCCTTAAAAACAGAAAAACATAATAATAAATGATATATGCATAGAAAGTTACATGTCTTCTTTCCTTTCTAGATGGTTAAAGTCCTTTTTTAAATTGTTTTTATCATTTTCTTTTGTTTATCTTATTTGAGGAAACTTGTGTCTCCCTCAGCTTGCTGAGCAGAGTTGTTTCTTCTCTAGTTTGCATTGATTATATTTTTACCCAATACCACACTGTTTTTAACACCTTGCAAGATTGACATTAATTTGTTCTTCCTCGTGTAAAAACATATTTGTGCATTTTATCACAATTGTTGAGCACTCTAGGTTTCACTGAGTTATAAAGTCCCAGTCTTTATCTTTCCTCTTTCCTTCTGCTGTCCCACATGATCCTAATCTTCCTCTTTCAACCATACTCACAGTCATCTTTCTTCAGTGTGCTTACATTGCAGTGCTACCATCACCCAAAATTGTGTTCAAACCTCTCACTCCTGTCTTTTCCTATCTGTCTGTAGCACTCCATTTAGTATTTCCTGTAGAGTAGGTTTCTTGTTCATAGGTCTCTCATTGTTGGTTTTTCAGAGAGAATTTTGACATTCTCTCATATTTGAAGGACAGATTTGCCAGATATAGATTCTTGGTTAGTGGTTTTTCTCTTTCAGTATTTTAAATATATCACACCACTTCCTTCTTGCTTCCATGGTTTCTAATGAGAAACCCACATGCAGTCTTAACAAGCTTCTTTTGTATATGATGGATCACTTTTCTCTTGCTGCTTTCAGGATTCTGTGTTTTTGACAGTTGATAGTCTGATTATTAAGTGTCTTAGCATAGGTCTTTTCAGATCTATTTTGTTTGGGGTATACTGCACTTCATGGATCTGTAATTTTTCTGTCTTTCATAAAAGATGGGAAATTTTCATTAATTATTTCCTTTATTATTGTTTCTGCCCCTTTTCCCTGCTCTTCTCCTTCTGGGATACCCATGACATGGACATTCATGTGCTTCATTTTGTCTTTCAGTTCCCTGAGATGTTGCTCATATTTTTCCATTCTTTTCCCTATCTGTTCTTTTGTGTGTAAGATTTCAGGTGTCTTGTTCTCCAGTTCCTGAGCACTTTCTTCTGCCTCTTGAGATCTGCTGTTGTATGTCTCCAATGTGTTTTTCATCTCTTTTTGTTGTGCCTTCATTTCCATAGATTCTGCCAGTTATTTTTTTCAAACTTTTGATTTCTACTCTATGTTCTCCCCATGTTTTCTTTATAGCCTTCATCTCTTGCCATATCTTCCCTGAACTCATTGATTTGGTTTTGATTTGAATTAGCATATTTCTTTGAAAATCTTTAATTGATTGTTTCATTAAAGTGAAACAATATCTCAACTGTATCTTAATTGAGGTGTAAGTTTGTTCCTTTGATTGGGCCATATCTTTGTTTTTTTCTAATGTAATTTGTAGTTTTCTGTTGTCTAGGCATCTGGTTTCCTTGTATACTTCAATCAGATTTTCCCAGACCAGACTGGGTTCAGGTTTTATAGTAGGACTATATTCAGAGTCAGGTTCCCCTGAGGCTGTGTCTTAGAAGATTGACAGACTTTCCTGTGAGGCCTCTAACCAATGTGCTTTTCTTAACCTGCCCAGCAGGTGGTTCCTGTGAGCCTGTCACTCCCTACTGGTTTAAAGAGGTATGGTCTCCTTAATTCTTAACTTAGGTTGTTTCTGTTTTGACTGTTTCCCCAGGCCCAGGAATATGAGTTCAGAGGGGAGGGCAGGCCTTTGAGCTGGGCTCCAACTCCTTCCTCTTATGGAAGATATACCCCTTAATGAGTTATCCTTTTCATTTGAATTACTTCTTTGTCTCTCTGACTCTGTTAACTCCACCCCAGTCTGGGTCAGAATGTGTGTACTGAAAATGGCTCAAGTTCTCTCCACTGAGCCACTGAGGTTGGGAGAGAGAAAAAGGGAATGGAAATCCCCTTTCAGAGCCATTCCACAGATCCCCAGTTTCACCCATCATTCAGATAGAGCACCTGGTGTTCTGGGCTCCCTTTCCTGGGGCACAGGTGTTTTCTGGCTCTCTAAGGTCAGTCTCTAAAAGCCTCTGCATTTTTCCTTCCTTTTTTAATTATTTTTTCCCATTAGCTCCCCCCCCACACACACACTGGGTACAACCTCAGGGTACTTTGCTGATTGTTAGAGGTTTGTTTATGTTTGTAGCTTGTGTTAGGCAGTCCACATTTGTTAATTAAAGCCCCAGTTGGAGGTAAGCTGATCTATATTCACTTGCTCAGAGAGTGCTGCTTTCTACCACAGTGAGACTTTGCAGTTTGAACTGTGGGGGAAGGGGCTCCTGGCATGGTTCTGCAGCTTTTACTTGCAGATTTTATGCTGCAATCTCAGGCATTCCTTCTAATCCAGGTTGGTGTATGATGTGTGGACTGTCATGGTTGTCCATGAGAAGTTATTCCAGATTATTTACCAGTAGTTCTTGGTTGTTTATTAGTTGTTCTAGGGCAATAACTATTTTATACTCCTCTCTATGCTGCCTTCTTGCCCTGCTCTATGACCCAACTTTGGGTGGGTGCCATGTGTGTCCAGAGAAGGATAGGCATCCCGTGCTCAGATTTTTTTTTGAAGTAGACTCAGTTTTAGAGCAGTTTCCAATTTACAGAAAATTACTCAGAAAGAACATAGAGTTCCCCTATACCTCATACCCCCAGAAAGATATTTATTAACATCTTGCATTAGGCCTTAAAACTGATACGTTACAATTTGGTTAACTCCTATTGATACATTTTTATTAACTAAAGTTCATAGTTTACATTACAGTTCACTCATGTTGTACAGTTCAATAAGTTTAGACAAATGCCTCATCATGTATTCATCATACAGAACAGTTTCACTGTCCTAAGAATGTCCTGTGCTCCACCTATACATCCTTTCTCCTACTCTCCCAAATGCCTAGCATTCACTGATCTTTTTAATGTCTCTATAGTTGTGCCTTTTTTAGGGTGTCATGTAATTGGAATCATACAGAATGTCACCTTTTGAGACTGGCTTCTTACAGTCAGCAGCATGCATTTATGTTTCCCATGTGTCTTTTCACACATTGACAGCTTATTTATTTTTATCACAGAATAATATTCTATTGTATAGATATGACACAGTTTGTTTATCCATTCATCTACTGAAGTATATCTTGGTTGTTTCCAATGTTTGGCAATTATGAATAAAGCTGCTATGAATATTTGTGTGTAAATTTTTTGTGGACAAAAGTTTTCCACTCATTTGAGCAAATACCTAGGAGTATGATTGCCAGATCATATGCTAAGCCTATGTTTAGCTTTATGAGAAACTGCCAGACTCTTTCAAATTGGTTATATCATTTTGCATTCCCAGTTTAGTGGTATTTCATTGTATGAAATACTACAGTTTATTTATCTATTCTCTTCTTATTGGATGTTGGTGCTGTTTCTCTCTTTGAACCATTATTATTAAAACTGCTATCAATATTCTTGCACAAGTTTTCAGTGGCTAAATATTTTTGATTCACTTACATAAATACCTAGGAGCTGAACTAGCAAAAGTTTTTATCATTTTTTGATTTTTGTATTTTTTTCTTAGGCAATTTTACTATTCTGGTTGCTACTCATCCTTTCTGAAATTTAGGATTATAAATCTTTTTCTCTTTTTTTTTAGTCATTCTGGTAAGTGGAAAACTTTATTTTGCTTGATATTTTCACTAGATGTATTATTCTAGGTAATTTTCTTCTTTCTTTCTCACCTTAAGAATGGCATTATGTGAAGAGTATTCTAAAAGCCCAACTAAAAATGTTTGAATTACAGGGATGATGACAGGTAGAACAATCTTAACCATATATTTCAAAGCCCCAGCAATAAGGCTAAATGAGCCAACATACAGCAATGTCCTCAATTTTCTCTGCCCTGTGAATCCCAAGAAAGATTTGTAATAACATCACATAGCCCCTTTTTTCAGGTAAGACACAAAAAAGCAAGCACATTTCACAGAGAAAAGGAAAATGTTCATGGGCACATGATACACATATTTTCTAACCTATTTCTAACCTAGGTTCCATTAAATAGCTTGAAGCAGGAAATGTTGGATATAAGCTTTACTGTGGTATATTTGGCTAAACGTCAGTGCTGTGGGTCATGAAAATAGGGAAAAAAGGTAGAGAAATGGTTTCTAAATGCCTTTCTATAACTCCTGATACAGGTCCACAGAGCATGGCCAATAATAATTAATATATAATTCAGCACTGTAGTTTATATTACAATTGGAGGAATAATCCCCCACAAAAAGAAATAGGGCAGACAATCAAGGAGAGTTAACCTTTAATATATTTTGAATAAAGTCATAGAAGCAAATCTAACTACATTAAATTAACAGAAAGTACACACATGGAGTCTCCTCTTAGATTAAAAGTCTCAACAACGGGAAGAAATTCAAAGTATGTTTTCTGACTCTTGTGAACTAAAGCTAGATAACAATAATAATACAACTTAAAATTTCATACATTTGCAAATTAAACAACACACTTCAAAGGAATATATGCATCAAAGGAAAAAAAAAACTTTTCAAATTTTAGAAATATATTTTGAAGTGAATAGTAATGAAAATGCAACATTAAAAGCATGTATGATGATGCAGAAATCATGATTAGATGGACATTTGAAACCATAAATTCATATATTAGAAAACATGAAAATTTGGAAATCAATGTCCTCTTTACAATTGAGGGAGTTAAAAAAAGAAAAAGTAGATGTAAGGAATACAATTATAAGAGACCCATAATTGAAATAAACAACAAACCTACAATGGAGAGATAAACAAAGCCGTTGTTCGTCTGAAATATGAGGAAAAAAAAAACATTCAAAACTAACAATAATACTGAAAAGAATATAATCAGACTTACTGACAATTACATGAATATATTTTGAAAATGTGTGGATGAACTTGAAAGTATTGAAAAGATTAAAAATTAGAGAATTGCAATTTACTAAAACTGATAAAATGGAATGAAAATCAGAACAGTACTAAATCAGTAAAGCTGTTGAATCTGTAATTAAAAAAATAATAATAATATTGTCCACAACAGCTGTCCAAACACAAATTTACAAATCAATATTTTGTGATATAAATTAATTGCTAACTTGAAATATGGTAGAAATAAGATAGCACTCACAGATATAGTGTCTTAAGAATTGACCTTGAACTAGAATATATAAGGCACTTACCACAAAACTTAAAATTGAGTAGAATTACCTTTCATATTCTAAAAATACCATAGAATCATTCTACTGGTTACCCATTACAGGTTAAGGAATTATCCAAAAATTTAGCAGCTTGAAAATGAACACATTGCTTATGCTACAGTTTCTGTGGATCAGGAATTCAGTATGGCTTCGTGGTGTCCTCTGCCTCAGGACCTCTCAAAAGGCCATACGAAAATATTACTTCAGGGTCTCTTATAAGGCTGCAAATATGGTTCAACTGGGAAAAGATCTGCTTCCAAATTTACTCTGTGTTTGTTGTGTATGTCTTAGTTTGCCAAGGTTTCTATGACAGATACCACAGTCCGTCTGATTGGTTCAAACAAGAGGAATTTATTGTCTTACAGTGTTGGAGACTAGGAGTCCAAAATCAAAGTTATTGCAGGTGGTACTTTCTCTGAACTGTGTAGCATTCTGCTGGTGGCTTGATGGCAAGCAATCTCTGCTTCTGTCACATGGTGATATGTTGCCTTCAGTCTCCTCTTGAGATTCTAGTTCTCCTGCTTAGTTGTCAGACTGTGTATAGATTTCCTCTACTTATAAGGACTCCAGAATCAATTTGGCCTCATCTGAATAGAATCTTTGAAGATCCTATTTACACTTGAGTCCCTACTCACAGGGCTGGGCTAAAGAATGGAAAATGTCTTCTGAGGGACATGATTTATCACCCCATCATTGAGATTAAGTTGCCATGGGCTATTGCATTGAGAACTTAAATTACTTGCTGTCTGTTGGCTGGATGTTATCTTCAGCTTCTTGCCATGTGGGCATGTCTCACATAGCAGCTTGCTTCATTAAAGCTAGCAAGAGCGTGCATATGTTTGCAAAATGGAATTCACAGTCTTATAATCTAATAATTTATCCTTTTTACTGTATTATGTTAGTTAGAAGCAAATCCTGGTAGTTCTAACCCACACTCAAGGGAGTGGGAACTGTACAAGGACCAGAATATCAGGAGGGGGGCATTATTGGAGGCCATCTTTGAAGTCTACATACCACAAACATAGCAACTGAAACAGCGAGAACCTACAACTATACCATTATAACAACAACAAAAAAAGTCAGAAAATGATGTGTATTTATAGGAAAGTAATATATTATAAAAGTAGTTCTGTATATCAATAGTGGGAGTACATGTTGTTTAGTATATGATGTTGAGAAAATTGACTCTGTGTGAAAAGAAAAATAAAACTGGTTAATTTCCTAACAGTGGAAGTAAAGGTGGGCTCTAGGTGGATTAAAAACTAAATTTGAAAAGGTAAAACTATAAAAGTAATAGAACAAATATTAATTATTATTTTTCAGCCATGGTAAACTATGCATAATTCTTAGATCTTCAGTAGCACAAATAAAATATCAAGAAATCAGTCTGCTTACATGAAAATTGATGTCTGTAAGGAAACCATAATTAAAGTTAATGATGGTTGGAAGACTGGAAAAAAACTATTTGAAATATCTAAAATCAGCAAGGTGCTTATTTATAGAAAATTAAAAGGAAAACTGCAATTATGCAAACAAAAAACAGTTTATGTTTTGTACCAGTAATTAACAAAAGATATATTAAGAAGACTGATAGAAATTCAAGCTCTTTATATAAGAAATGAAAGTTAAAGCCTCAATCGATATTATTTTGCACTTAATAGACTGGCAAAATTTATAAAACATCCAACATCCCATCAGTGGGCATTTATACCATTCTGGAATGCAATCTGGCATTATTCAGGAAAATAAATATAATCTTAATGCATGACATAGCAGTTTCCTATATATGTATATATATGTAATCCTCATCTAGGTCCCTAACCATACATGTAGAAGGATATTCATTCATCCCATAATCATTTGTCGTAGCAGGAATTACAAAGGAGTCTAAGTGTCCATTGTTGGGAGATAGGTAAAATAAGAAAGGTAGTTGACATCACGTAAGAAGAAATGGGTTGAATATATCTAAAGGAATCATACAATATTCTAATTGAAAAATAAGAAACAAAAATGGGGTGTATAACAGAAATTCTGTGAATTAAAATACAGGTGCTCACTAGAGGCATGTGTATGCAAGGGAAATAATAGATTAAAGTATACTGTATTATTTGCTCCTCAGGGGTAGGATAATGAATAAATATGTTCATGTCACAACATGGGTAAATCTTTAAGACTTTATGTTGGGTGAAATAAGCCAAACACAAAGGACAAATATAGTATGATCTCACTGATATGAAATAATTAGAATAAGCAAACTCACAGAGATAGAATCTAGAATATTGGTTACCAGGGGCTGAGTTGGGGATAGGTAATAAGGAGTTAATGCTTAATTTGTATAGAATTCCTATTTGGATTGATTGTAAAATTTTGGAAGTAGATGGTGTATTGGTAGTAGAACATTATGAATGTAATTAATGGCACATAATTTTACATGTGAATGTGGTTAAAAGCAGAAATTTTATGTCATAATATGGTACTAGGCTAAAAATTAAAAGATAAAATGTAAGATTGCCCAACACAGTGAGCCCTATTATAAATGATGAACTATAGTTAATGGTACAATTATAAAAATGTTTTTTAAATAGATTGTAACAAATGTAACACACTAATGCAAGGTGTTAACAATAGAGTGATATACTGGAAAAAGTGCATCCAAATGCAAAGTATAGATTATGGTTAGTAGAACAATTATAACACTATTTCATCAATTCTAACAGAAGTACCATAGTAAGGCAAAATGTTAATAATAGGAAGCAGGTATGTGGGAACAATGTATTTTTACATGATTTTTCTGTAATCCTACAATTTCTCTAATTAAAAGAATTAAAAAAGAATAAGGAAATAACAAAAATGAATCAAGAACCTCCAAAACTTATGCAAATCTACAGTTACTGCAGCCTTGTGTTATTGCTGTAATGATACTATATAGATCAGTGGAAAAAAATCACCCATATACGGTAAATTGATTCACAATTGGTTTACTACAAAGTCAACTGCATATCAAGGATGGGAAACATAGTATTTTCAACAAATAATACTGAAACATCCAGATTTCTATGTGGAAAAAAAATGAGTCTTAACCCTGACTTCACAACATTCACACAAATTAATTTTTAATGGAGCATAGATCAATAGATAAAAGGTAAAAGTATAAAATTTAAGTAAAAAATATGAATACAATCTTTGAGATGTTGGCAAAAAAAAAAGCATGAACCACGAGGAAAAATGGATGATGAACTGGCCATCATTAAAACTAAAAGTTTCTGCATTCACAGGACTACATGATGAAAATTATAAGGCATTCTTGTGCACTGATCAAGATAGTGTAAACCACATAGTCATTCTAGAGTACAATCTAACATTACAGGGGCAAATAGATTATAGATATATCCTCCCAGATTCTGTTAACTGAGAACTGTTTGTCCAGGTGTATATCCCAAATAAATGCTCACAATAGTCATTAAGAAGGCATACACAAGTGTGTTCACTCAAATGTTATTTATTGTATCAGGAAGTTGTCAGCTCATTTCTGAGACAATAGACAGAATGTGGTGTAAGTCTACCAATGAACATAATTCAGCAGTTAAAACTAACAGGTAAATGCTACCCTAGATGGAGCTTAAAAACATAATGTTGAGTGAAAATATGTACATTAGAATTTCAAGCACATTGTGGGGAGAATAACAGATACAGAGTATAAGAATAAAAGAGAATAATCAAATAAAATTCCATAACAGTCTTACATACACTAATGATAATATTTGAACATAAACTTAGGAGCATGAGAAATTCAATTATGCTCATAAATATCTTCATCCTAAAGTTTCCATGGTGTATCTAGCAAAATCTATCTGATATACAACAGGTGTTGGTTATATAATTCTTCAAAATGCAATCAAGTACCTAAAGGTAATCAGTTACAGAGATTAACTTAACATGTAATGTGACAAACTATGTAATAGTTACACATAAAAATACATGAGCATTTCTTATATTACAGTAACCTTGGGTGAAAACACATTTTATTCTATACCATCTTTAGTTATGGGAATAGCTTTGGTAACAAGAAAAGTGTGTCTTGAATTGTTTTAAGATGCAATAAATTGGAGTGAGATGATTTTCTTAACTGCAATGGTTAAAAGTTGGAGAAAATATATTTAGAAAACCTGGAGTTATGTTTTTTTTTATTTCCTGATTGCATGTATTCAACTTTTAATAAATTATCCTTAATGAGAGCTAGAATTCTGATATTAGTTGAAATGTAACATAGTGGGGAATGGGGACACATACATGTGCATACACACATACAGATCCACAAACATTGGTCAGGATATGTAATGTCTTTCAAATTTGGAGGACACGTTCTTTTCTGAATTTCCCATTATACCAGCAATTGCCAATTATCAGGCACTCAATATAACTCTCTTTGGATGTGCATGAGAACAATTATAACAGAAGCATTATCATTAGTTCTAGCTGAGATAAAATAATACATAAATTAAGTGGTAAATATCTGATCATGTATTTAAATTGCATCTAGATACCAGGCTCTAACACACAGTCTAAAAAGACTTTTTGAATTCTAATAATAGAGTCCAAATAGGACTCTAATAATATATATGATATAAATACTCAAAGAAAAAAGTGAAAATAAATAATCAAACTATTGTAAGTCAACAAAAAAGGATTAACTTATTTCCATAATCTGGAAGGAGTTGTACTACATGGTTACGGGGTATTTAAATAAAGAAAGCTGGAGACAGCATCAATTACCTCTGCAGTACAATACCAAATTCTGCAATTTTTTTAATTCAGCAGTGGGTTAAGGTCACAAGGCAATCAACTAATCTACATCAAGAAGACATGAGAGACTACACAGAGAGATGGAAAGTGAGAATTTGCTTATAAGGGACAGAGTTTCCAGATTCTATACAAGCCAATAAGAATTTAACTGAAATTATCAATGAATTGCAAAACTTGGAACATTGGCTAGAGTGATACTATAGCTCCCAAAGAAACACACATACAAAACAAATTTGTGTTGACTCACAGGTTCTTTCACATAGACCCCACTGGTACCTACAATGAACATTGCATACATACAGAGAGTCCTGAAAAATCCTCACTCCTTGTGCAATCCTTGGGAATGGAAAGAGCAACCACTGTGGGTAAAGTAAGATGTCCCACCAATATCCCACTCCCTCATATTCCCCAGGGTACTAAATCCTGAAGGTTCAAAGGGAAGGGCTGCAACTCCACAGAGCACTAGTGAAGACCTAGCACAGGTGCAGAGAAGAGGAAACAGGCTTTCCCTCTGGGGGGAGAGCAGGAACATACCCTCAACCCAGACCTTTAGAAGTCTTCTAAAGCTTGTGATAACAGAGGAGCACTGACAAATGCCCAACCCTCATGAATCAAGGTGACAGTTTCTATTTTAAGAGTCAGACTGAATTAGTGCAGCAGAGAATATGTCCCACTTCAATCTCTCCACAAATTTAGGATGCATCAAGCAATGAATAATTGCAGTCTGTTAGGAGCTGTGGAAGGCCATTGAGAGACACATTCTAAGAGGTGCAGACAAAAGAAAAGAGCTACATCAGAGGGTGGAGCAGGTACTGAGAAAAATATTATGACATATCAGACACAATCCTAAACACAAGATAAGAGTACAGGAATTTAAAGCCGGTGGGGCATTGAGTGCAATAATAGCAGCAACAAAACCCAAACCCAGATCAACTACTAACTTGATTGACTCAACCCTCCAAATAAAAGCCTTAGCAAAACAAAAGGTGTGCCTATTCCAGGCATTAAACTATGTAGCTCATTATCCTACTGTCTTAAACAAGATACCTGGCTTTCAACAGCAGTAACGAAAATATGAGTTATGCAAAACAGCAAGAAAAAAAACACTGTGAAGTGGAATAGGATAATCATACCATTTTGCCCTACATTTGAGGGTTTTCCCTGGGTGCTGGATTTTCAGGGCTAAAATTGGAAAAGACTTGTCAAACTGGGATGAGTTGATCACCCTGCAATTAAGAGACAAAACAATGAACAGAAACAGACTGTAATGTAACACAAATGTTGGAAAAATCAGAGAGAAAATTTAAAACAACTATGGCTAATGTATTACAGGCATTGGTGAAAAAGGTGACCAACATGCATGATGGATGGTAATTTCAGCAGAGAAATAGACAGTTTAAGAAATCAAATGTAAGTACTAGAAATTAAAAATATAAGAATAGATGAAAACTGGTAATTAGTGGAGGAAAGAATCAGTAAATTTGTAAATGGATTAATAGATATGACAAACTGAAACAAATGATAAAAGAGTGAGAAAGCAAACAAACCAACAACAAAAAACAAAACAGAGCAACGAAGAGCTATGAGCCAATATTAAACAAGTTGGGTTAATTGGAATGCCAGAGTTGAAGAGAGACAAAGAATTCAGTAGAAGGAACAATTGAAGAGATAATAACAGTAAGTTTTTCTAATTAAAGGCAAGTCCCCAACCACATATCCAAGAAACTTAGATATCACCAAACAAGATGAAGTACCAAATGAGCATTTTATATTCAAACAGCTGAAAAGTAAAGTGACAGTCTTGAAGAGTTCCAGAGATAAAAGGTAAATTACATATAAAGGATAAAAGACAAAATTATGGAACACTTTTCATGAGAAGGGAATGGAAAAAATGTTTAAATGATGAACAAAATAATGGTCAGAATTACATATATATACTTTTAAAATATCAGAATCAAGAGAAATAAAGATTTTTTTCATAAATATATAGAATTCTTTGACAGCCATTATACAGAAAATCAGTAATACACTTTTCAAAACAGCTTTATTGATATGTAATTCACATACCATAAAATTTGCCCATTTACATTGCATAATTCAGTGATTTTTTAGCGTATTCATAGGTTTGTAGAACCATTTCCACTGTAAATTTCAGAGCATTTTTTTCACTTCAGAGAGAAACTGTATACTTTAGCTATTACCCCTTATCCTGGCATCTTCCACTAATGTATTTTATGTCTCTATAGTTTTCCCTATTTTGGACATTCATAGGAACGGAATAATATAATATATGGTCTTTTGTAACTGATTACTTTCACTTAACATAATTTTTCAGGGTTCATACATGTTGCCACATGTATCTGTACATAATTTCTTTTTATGGCTGAACAATATTCCATTGAATAGACATAGCATTTTGTTCATTCATTTATACATTGTTGGACATTTGGGTTATTTTCACCTTTTGATTATTATGAATGATTCTGCAATAAACATTCATGTTCAAGTTTTTGAGTGAAAATATATTTTCGTTTCTTTGGATATATATTCGGGGGTGGAGTTGCTGGTAATGTGGTAACACTATGTTTAATACTTTGAGGAACTTTCAGACTGTTTTCAAAGCAGCTGCATCATTTTACGTATCCACCTGCACTGTATTATGCTTCTGCTTTCTTCCCATCATCACTAAATATCGTTATCTGACTTTTTGATTCTGAATTTTTAATTTAGTGCTTCTAGTGAAAGTGGTAGCTGGTGTGATTTTTATTTGAATTTTCCTAATGTGGTTAAGTATCTATTCATGTGCTTATTGGTCATTTATGTATCTTCCTTGGAAAAAGGATCTGTTCTAGTTTGCTAATGCTGCTGGAATGCAAAACACCACAGAATGATTGTCCTTTATAAAAGGGGGTTTATTTGGTTATACAGTTACAGTCTGAAGGCCATAAAGTGTCCAAGGTAACACATTAGCAATCAGGTACCTACACTGAAGGATGGCCAATGGTGTCCAGGAAACCTTTGTTAGCTGGGAAGGCATGTGACTGGCATCTGCTCCAAAGTTCTAGTTTCAAAATGGCTCTCTCCCAGGACGTTCCTCTCTAGGCTGCAGTTCCTCAAAAATGTCACTCTTAGTTGTACTTGGGGTATTTGTCCTCTCTCAGCTTCTCTGGAGCAAGAGCCTGCTTTCAACGGCCATCTTCAAACTGTCTCTCATCTGCAGCTCCTGTGCTTTCTTTAAAGTGTCCCTCTTCACTGTAGTAGCTTGCTCCTTCTCTCTGATCTTATATAGTGCTCCAGTAATTTAACTCAGACCCACCCTGAAAAGGCAGGCCAGCACCTTATGGATATTATCCAATCAGAGTCATCACTCACAGTTGGTTGGGGCACATCTCCATGGAAACACTGACACTGATACGTCTGCCCACACAAGATTACATCAAAGAATATGGCTTTTTCTTGGGGACATAATACATTCAACTGGCACAGGAACCTTTGCCCATATTTTAATTAAGCTTTATTTTTGTTACTGATTTCTAAGAGTTCTTTATAAATTCTATATAATCTGGGTTGTCTTTTCACTTTCTGCATGGTAATCTTTGAAATGCAAAAGTTTCTAATTTTGATGATGTTCAATTTATCTATTTTTTGTTGTTGTTGCTTGCACTTTTTGTGTCATATCTAAGAATACTTTCCCCAATCCAAGGTATGATGGTTGAGATAGGTGTCAACTTGGCCAGTTTATTGTGTCCAGTTTTTGGTCAAACAAGCACTGGCCTGATTTTTTCTGTGAGGATATTTCAGCGACTTAAATGATCAGCAAATTGATTGAAACTATGGCTGGTTAGAACTACAATCAGCTGAGTAGACTGCCATCAACAATGAGAGAAGTCTTATCCAATCAGCTGAATGCTTCAAAAGGAGAACTGATAATTTCAGCAGTCAGAAGGGAGGAAATATCTACTCTGTGGCAGTACTACACTGTCTTGATTACCATTGCTTTGTATTAAGATTTGAAGTTATGGAGTGTGAGTCCTCCTACTTTATTATTTTTTCAGATTTTATTGGCTATAACTAATTATGAATTTTAGAATAAGCTCTAAAAAGAAGTCAACTGGGATTCTGATATGGGTACACTGAATCTGCATATCAATTGGGGGAGTATTGCCATCTTAACAATGCTAAGTTCCAGTTGATGAACATGGAATGTTTTTCCTTGTATGTAAATCTTTCTAAATTTCTTCCAGTAGTTTTTAGTATTCGGAGGATGAATTTCAACTTCTTTTTTACATTTATTCATAAGTAGATTTTATGCTGTTGTGAGTGGAATTGCTGTCTACCATTCATTTTCAGATTGACAATTGCAAGTGTATAGAAAGAATTGAATTTAAGTGCAGTGATCTTATATCCTGAAAACTTGTTGAAGTCATTTATTAGTTCTGTTAGGTTTTAGTGAGTATCTTAGGATTTTCTATATAAAATTCTTGTCATCTATGAGTAGTTTTAATTCTTCTTTTCCAATGTGGACATCATTTATTTATTTTTTTTGCCTAACTTCCTCAGCTGAAATCCCCAGTAAAATGTTAAATAGAAGTGGCAAAAGTGAAATTCCTGGTCCTGTTTCTGATCTTAGAAGGGAAGTACCCAGTCTTTCACAAATAAATATGATGTTAGGTTTGGGTTATTTGTAGATGCCCTTTATTAGGTTCAGGATGTTTCTTTCTATTACTAGTTTTATGAATATTTTAATCAAAAATTATTGGATTTTCTCAAATGATTATTCTGCTTCTGTCAAGATAATCATGTGATTTTTAAATTTTTATTCTATGGGTATGATGTGTTACATTAATTGACTTTTTGATGTCAAAACAGTATTGAGGGAGAGGAAGAACATGGCAGCATAGATAGGAGTGGAAGTTAGTTAGTCCCCCTGGAACAACTAGTAAACAAGCAGGAAAAATTAGTAAATGATCTGCAATAACTGGTGGGGGTCAACTGTGACTGTCCATAGATCTTACACCAACCTGTATTGGGAGGAATGCCTTAGGTCACAGCATAAAATCTGTAAGTAAAAACTGAGGACTGAGCTCAGAGCCCCTTCCCATCATGGCAGTCAAAACTGCAAAACCTTACTGTGGCAGAAAGCAGCATTTCCAAAGCAAGCAAATATAGGTCAGTCCAGGCTCAACTGGAGTTTTATTTAGCAATTGGGGACTGCTCAATACAAGCCATGAATCCTCAGTAAGCAGACAGAGGCTTCTGGTGATGACTGACCTTGGAGAGCCAGAGGACCTTCCTCTGAGGGAGGGGAAGCTGAGGATCATGTGCTATCTCTGACTGATGGGTGAAATTGATGAGGGCCTCAGACTGGCCCTGAAGGGGGGTCTTCTGCCCCTTTCTTGGCTCAGTGGAGAAAACCTCAGCCATTTTCAGTTCCCAGTGCTCTGACCCAGACAAGAGTGGAGATAGCAGTCAGAGAGACTATTCAAGTGCAAATGATATCTCCCTAGAGGGTGTATCCTCCCTAAGAGGAAGGAGGTTGTGCCAAGCTCTACAACCCACCTTCCATTCAGAATCAGACCCAAGAGCCTGGGGGAAAACAGCCATGGACCATGCACATTATACCAGTCATGAGTGACAGGGTGACAGGCACCACCTCCTGCACAGAAAAACAGTGTTTTGAGGCCTCACAGGTGTGTCAATCTTCTAAGACACACCATCAGAGAAACTTGATACTATTGTCTCCTTCTGAGACCTGAGTCAATTCTAGTCTGGGAAAACATGATTGGGGTAACCAAGGAAACCAGATACCTAGAAAACAGAAAATGACAACTGACACTAAGAAAAATGACGTTATGGCCCAGTCAGTGGAACAAACTTACATTTCAAATGAGATACAGGAATTGAAACAACTAATGCTAAATCAGTTCAAAAAGTTTAGGGAAGATATGGCAAAAGAGACGAAGTGTATTATGAAAATACTAGGTATACGTAAGGTAGAAATTGAAAGTTTGAAAACAACTATTGGCAAAATCTATGGAATGAAAGGCGGAACACAAAAGATGAAAACCACAATGGAGACATAGAACAGCAGATCTCAAAGGCAGAAGAAAACACTCAGGAATGGGAGAACAAGACACCTGGAAGTCTACACACAAAAGAACAGATAAGGAAAAGAATGGAAAAATATGAGCAACATTTCAGGGAACTGAAGGATGACATGAAACACATGAAAGTACATGTCATGGGTGTCCCAGAAGGAGAAGAGAAAGGAAAAGGGGCATAAGCAATACTAGAGGAAATAATCAATGAAAATTTCCCATCTTTTATTAAAGATATAGAATTACAAATACAAGAAGTGCAGCATACCCCAAACAGAATAGATCTGAATAGGTCTACATCAAGAAACTTAATAATCAGATTATCAAAAGTCAAAGATAAAGAGAATCCTGAAAGCAGCAAGAGAAAAGTGATCCATCACATACAAAGGAAGCTTTATAAGACTATGTGCATATTTCTGAATAGAAGCCATGGAGGCAAGAAGGAAGTGGTGTGTTATATTTAAGATACTGAAATATGGAAGTGGTCCAATATAATCAACCTGTCACCAGGTAGCAGGCTGATCACCTCAGGGAATCGTGCCATGTCAGATACTGAGTGTAGGCTTCTGATGCTGGCAGATTGGGCTGTAGCCAGAATGACCTTGATGAGTGGAAGTCCATGTTTCTGAGCCCATGCATAATCCCCATCCCTACCACCATGAGCACTTTCTTCATGAGCCCATTGGGCAATGATAGGAGTGGTGGGTAAAGAACCTGACTGTTATCCACAGAATGGAGCATCTTATTCACTTGATTATTAAACCTCCTCTCCTGACGTCACCTTCTGGTGAGCATTAACATGGGACACAAATATCTTCATGTCTTTTGCCCACACAGAAAGTTCTATCCACATACCTCCTCACCAGACCTCATTGCCACCAATTGTCCAGTCAGCCCATGAATCAGTATATAAGCACATCTCTGGCCAGTTCTCCTTCCAAGCAAAATGAACATCAAGGTGCACTGCTTGAAGTTCTGCACACTGGGAGGATTTCCCCTCACCACTGCCCTTCAGGGACATTCCAGAAAGGGACTGCAGAGCTGTAGCTGTCAACTTTCAGTGGTTCTTGCTTATCATGCAGAACCGTCTGTAAACTAGGCCTGAGTTTTCTCTTCCTCCATAAACTCACTGTAAGGAATTCTCCAAGAAGCCATAGCTCTGGGCTTGGAAAGAGAAAGAATTGTGTCAGGGGTGGGGGCCATGGACATTGGGTCACTTCTTCATGTAATTTATTTTTGCCTTCAGGACCCACTTGAGCCCTATCTCATACATACCATTTCCATTTTATGATGGAGTGCTGCTGTGCACACCCAACTTGATGGCTTGGTGGTTCAGACTACATCCAGCTCATGATAGGCAACCTCAGGTCACAGGATAACTTGTGGCCCATGGTTAAGAAGTTGGTCTCTGCTAAGAATTAGTAGCATCCCAAAAGCTATTTCTCAAAAGGAGACTAGTTATCTGCAGAGTATGACAAGGCTTTATTCCAAAATCCCAGGGACCTGCATTTTAATTCTCCTGTAGGGTCTTGCCAAAGACTCCAGACAGCATCTCTATTAGCCAATGACACTTCCAGCACCATTGGATCTGATGGATCCTATGGCCCAAGTGGCACAGCAGCATGGACCTTTTGCAAAGCCTCCTCTTATTCTGGCTCCACTCAAACCTAGCAGCTTTTCTGGTCACTCAGTAAAAATGCGAGCATTGTACACCCAAATGTGGAATATGTTGTATCCAAAATCAAAGAAGTTAATTAGGTGTTTTGACTATTTTTTTTGGTTGCAAGAGTGGCCAGATGCAACAGCTTAACCTTCACCTTAGAAGGGATATCTTGACATGTCCCACATGACTGGACACCTAGAAATTTCAAAAGGAGGAAGGTCTATGTAATTATGTTGAATTTATCTCCCATCCTCTGAGATGCAAATGCCTTACAAATATGTCTAGAGTTGTTGCTACTTCTTGTTCACTACATCCCATCAACATATCATCAATATAATGGACCAGTGTGATGTCTTGTGGGAGGGAGAAATGATAAAGTTCTCTGTGGATTTTGACACAGGGCTAGAGAGTTGAAATACTCCTGAGGGAAGACAGTTAAGGTATGCTGCTGGCCTTGCCAGCTGAAAACAAACTGTTTCTCATGGTCCTTACTAACAGCTATTGAGAAAAAAAGTGTTTGCCAGATCAAGCCGCATACCAGGTACCAGGGGAGTTGTTGATTTGTTCAAGTAATGATACCACACCTGGAACACCAGTTGCAATTAGAGTCACTGGCTGTTTATGTTTACAATAATCTACTGTCATCCTCCAATACCTATCTGTTTTCTGCACAGGCCAAATAAGAGAGTTGAATGGGGATATGGTGGGAATCACCACCCCTGCATTCTTCAAGTCCTTAAGAGTTGCATTAATCTCTGCAATACATCCAGGAATGCAGTATTGCTTCTGGTTTACTATTTTGATAGGTAGGGGCAGTTCTAGCAGCTTCCACTTGGCTTTTCTTACCATAATAGCCTTCACTCTACAATTCAGGGAACCAGTGTGGGGATTCTGCCAGTTGATGAGTATGTGTATTCCAATTACGCATTCCAGAACTGGGAAAATAACAGAGTGAGACTGGGGACCCACTGGACCCACTATAAGATGGAACTGAGCCAAAATTCCATCAACTGACCTCCAGTTGTTCTATACATTACTGAAAGTGGGGTATTGAAATTTTCAACTATTAACGCTTGATTTGTCTATTTCTGACCTGATTGTTTTCCGTTTTTACTTCAGTCATTTTGGTGATTTCTTATTAGGTGCATACCTTTTTATAATTGTTATATATTCTTAATGTATTGACATTTACAACCTTATAAAATGTCTTCTCTTTCTCTACTGGTATTTTTATTGTAAAGTCCATTTGCCAGATATCAGTACAGTCACTAATATTTTGTGGTTGCTGTGTATGTGACATATATTTTTCCATCCATTTTCTTTCAACCTATTTTTATTTGAATATATAATATTTTAACTGTAGACACATATATTTGGACCCTTTTTTTTAATCTGGTCTGGCAATATCTACTTTTTGGATAGGTTGCATAATTAATTTACATTTAATGTTATTATTGATATGGTTGGAATTTAGTCTGCTGTTTTACATTTTGTTTTCTAGGTGTCCTATGTAATTTTTTATTTTTTATTTTTTGTGTTTTTGTCTCATGTATTTTTTGATACTCATTTCCTCTGTTACTACTTTATTTTACATTGAGTGGATATTTCCTCTTGACTTATTCTTCCTCCCTCAGGGATGGTTTAACAATGATTAATTGAGCTATTGTTTAAGTAACTATTCTATGAATTACCACATACATCTTAAATTATCATAATCAGCTTCATATATAAAATAGCTTGGTCCCAGTACAATATAGAATCATTACTCCTATATAGTTCCATTCCCTTTTTTCTCTTTTTGTGGCAATATTTCTATGCCTTGCCACATCTGTTGTTACAAACCCACAAATAAATTGTCATAATTATTAAGTTACAGTCTGTAGTCATTTATTTACTCCAATACAGCTTTGATCCCAACCAATGTCTTTGCGATGTAATTGGCAGGTATGTTAAACTTATATTGCATTCTATATATTATTATAGGTACAACAATATATTATATGCATCTTTCTTTGAACTTTATATAATTTCTTTTTAAAATTGTATTTTATTGAGATTGATCACATACCATACAATTATCCAAATATCCAAAGTGCACAATCAATCACCCACAGTACCTTCATACAGCTATACATCCATCACCACCTTAATTTTTTCCAATTTTTAGAACATTTTCATTACTCCAGAAAAGAAATAAAGACAAAAAAGAAAACATAAGCCCCTAACCAACCCCCTCCATTGTTGACTAATATTATTGGTATAGTACATTTGTACTGTTAACTGTAGTACATAGTTTGCATAGGGATATTTTCCCTATATACCCCTCTATTATTAGCTTCTAGTTATAGTGTCATACATTTGTTCTAGTTTGTGAAAGAGATTTCTAATATTTGTACAGTTAATCATGGAGATTGTACAACACAAGATTCACTGTTTTATACATTCCCTTCTTTTAACCTCCAACTTTCCTTCTGGTGACATACATGACTCCAAGCTTCCCCTTTCCACCACATTCACACACCAATCAGCACTCTTAGTTATGCTCACAATAATGTGCTGCCATAACCTCTTGTTCCAGTTTGCTAATGCTGCCAGAATGCAAAGCACCAGAGATGGATTTGCTTTTATAAAGGGGGTTTACTTGGTTATGAAGTTATAGTCTTAAGGCCATAAAGTGTCCAAGGTAAGGCATCAACACAGGGTACCTTGACCAGTGGTGACTGAAACCTCTGTTAGCTGGGAAGGTACATGGCTGGCGTTTGCTCTGGAGTTCTGGTTTCAAAATGGCTTTCTCCCAGGATGTTCCTCTCTAAGCTGCAGCTTCCCACCAAAATGTTACTCTCAGTTGCTCTTGGGGCATTTGTCCTCTCTTAATTTTTCAGGAGCAAAAGTCTGCTTTCAAAGGCCATCTCCAAAATGTTGCTCTGTGAGCTGCAGCTCCTCTCACAGCTCCTGTGCATTCTTCAAAGTGTCCCTCTTAGCTGTAGCAAGCTCGCTCCTTCTGTCTGAGCTTATATTGTGCTCCAGTAAACCAATCAAGGCCCATGCTGAATGGGTGGGGCCACATCCCCAAAATTATCCAGAGTTATCACATACAGTTGGGTGGATTGCATCACCATGGAAACACTCAAAGAATTACAATCTAATCAACACTAATAAAGTCTACTCACACAAGATTTCATCAAAGCACATGACATTTTGGGGGTCATTATACATCCAAACCAGCACACCTCTGTTTATTTCCAAACATTTAGGTTCAACTTAGTTTAACATTCTGCTCATAATAAACAACCATTCTCCATTTTAACCTCATTCTGTATCTTGGTAATTTATATTTCATATCTATGTGTTTACATATTATAATTAGTTCATATCAGTGAGATCACACAGTATTTGTCCTTATGTATCTGATTTATTTCACTCAATGTAGTGCCCTCAAAATTTCTTCATCAACCCATTTTGTTTTAAGATGGTTTTGTTCACCCACCATATTTTCTGTCCTAAGTAAACAACTGAAGCTTCCTGGTAGTTACATAATGATGTATTCACCACCATCACCACTATCTACATAAGGGAGAGTCAAAGAAGGTAGAGATAGAAGAGAAAAAGAGAAAGAATGAAATTTAAAAAGCATGACAGCTAAAAATCAACAAAAGGAAAGATAGCATTAAACTAAAGCGGAATAAAGCAGTCAGACAACATCACCAATGTCAAGAGTCCCACACCTCCCCTTTATGTCCCCCTCTTATAGGCATTTAGCTTTGGTATATTGCCTTTCTTATATTAAAGGAAGCATAATACAAAGTTTCTGCTAACTATAGTCTCTACTTTGCATTGATTGTAATTTTTCCCCAATACCACCCTATTTTTAACACCTTGCAAGGTTGACATTCATTTGTTCTCCCTCATATAAAAACATATTTGTACTTATCACAATTGTTGAGCACTCTAGGTTTCACTGAGTTATACAGTCCAAGTCTTTACCTCTCTTCTTTTCTTCTGGTGTCCCACATGCTCCTAACCGTCCTCTTTCAACATACTCACAGTCATCTTTGTTCAGTATACTTCATTTCCTGTGCTACCATCACCCAAATTTGTGCTCTAAACCTCTCACTCCTGTCTTTTCCTTTATGTCTGTAGTGCTCCCTTTGGTGTTTCCTGTAGAGCAGGTATCTTGCTCACAAGCTCCCATTGTCTGTTTGTCAGAGAATATTTTAAACTCTCCCTCATATGTGAAGAATAGTTTTGCTGGATATAGGATTCTTGGTGGGTGGTTTTTCTCTTTCAATATCTTAAATATATCACACCACTTCCCTCTTGCCTCCATGGTATCTACTGAGAAATCAACACATAATCTTATCAAGCTTCCTTTATATATGATGGATCACTTTTCTCTTGCTGCTTTCAGGATTCTCTCTTTGTCTTTGACATTTGATAATCTGATTATTAAGTGTCTTAGCATAGATCTATTCAGATGTATTCTGTTTGCGGTATGTTGCACTTCTTGGATCTGAAATTTTATGTCTTTCATAAGATATGGGAAATTTTCATTGATTATTTTCTCTATTATTGCTTCTGACTCTTTTCCCTCTTCTTCTTCTGGGACTCCCATGACACACACATTCATGTGTGACATGTTGTCAATTAATTCACTGGGATGTTGCTCATATTTTTCCATTATTTTCCCTATCTGTTGTTTTTTTGTGAAGGATTTAAGATGTCTTGTTCTCCAGTTCCTGAGTGTTTTCCTCAGCCTCTTGCAGTCTACTGGTTTTTGTCTCCATTGTGTTTTTCATCTCTTTTGTTGTGCATTTCATTTCCATAGATTCTGCTAGCTGTTTTTTCAAACTTTCAATTTCTACCTTATGTTCACCCAGTGTTTTCTTTATATCCTTGGTCTCTTTTGTTTCCTCTTCCCTTAACTCTTTGATTTGGCTTTTTATTTGATTTAGCATATTTTATTTTTGAAAATCTTTAGTAGATTCTTCCATTAAAGTGAAGCAATATCTCAACTGTATCTTGATTGATGTGTAAGTTTGTTCCTTTGACTGGACCATATATTTGTTTTTTCTAGTATACATTGCCATTTTCTGTTTTCTAGGCATGTGGCTTCCTTGGTTACCCCAGTCAGATTTTCCCAGACCAGAATGGGTTCAGGTCTCTGAATGGGCTTATATTCAGGGTGTATCTTAGAGGAATGACAGACTTTCATCTGAAGTTTCCAGTTGCTGTGATTTTCCTAACCATCCCAGCATGTTGTGTCTGTCAGCCTGTCATTCCCAACTTCTGTAAGGAAGTATGGCCTCCTTAATTTCTGTTTTGGCTGTTTGACCCTTATCTCTGGGGTCTGATTCTGAAGGGAAAGCTGGACCCTACCTCCTTACTCTTAGGGAAGATAAACCCCTTAGGGAGCTATTTTCATTTGAATATCTCTCTGACTCTGTTATCTCCACCCCTGTCTGGGTAAGAGTACTGCAAACTGAACATGACTGAGGCTCTCTCCACTATAAGTGTCTGAAGCTCTCTCTCCTGAACCCCTCAGGTTGAAAGTGAGAAAAAGGGACAGAAAACACCCTTCTGTAAACAGTACGTGGCCCCATGGTTTCACTGGGCCAGAGGTAACACCTGGCCACCTGGGCAAACCTTCCCAGGACAGAGGATTCCTCTGGCTCTTTAAGGTTAGTCATCACCCAAAGCCTTGTGATAGTTAGGTTCATGTGGCTACTTGGCCAGGTGATGTTACCCAGATATCTGGTCAACCAAGCACTGGGCTCACCATTACTGCAAGAACATTTGTGACCAGTTAATAAACCAGAAGACTGGTTTATTAAATCATCAGTCAAATGGCTGCAGCTGTAACTGATTACATCAATGAAGGGCATGTCTTCCACAATCAGAGAGTGCAATCAGCTGGATTTAATCCAATCACTTGAAGACTTATAAGCAAAACAAAGGACTTTACTTCTTTTTCAGCTAACAAGTGAAGCATTTCCTGAGGAGTGCAATGAAGTTGCCAGTTCATTGCCTGAGGAGTTGATCAAACACATTCATTGGAGTTGCCAGTTTGCTGCCTGAGGAGTGTATTGAACATCTTCATTGGAATTGCCAATCTACTGCCTGCCCTAGGGAATTTGGACTCATGCATACCCACAGTTACATGAGGCACTTTTGTAAATCTTATATTTATAGATATCTCTTGTTGATTCTGTTTCCCTAGCGAACCCTAACTAATACAACTTTGCACCAGGAGTGGTTCTTGAGAAACAGAATCATAAAATGGGCTTTTACAATTTGTTTTTTACTCTGATTAGATTCAAAGGTACTAATGGCTCCATTTCCAATGATCAAGAAAGCACTGACAGTCCATGGTGCGAGTTGGCAATGGAGATAAGCAAAATAGCACAGTTTGATTCTCCTAATCATACTCTTGTACTAAACAAGGCTCCAGCTGACAGTGTTTTCAACACCTTCACAGAGTTTTGCAGAGTTTGGTGTTATAATGATGGTGGCTGGCTGCTCTTAGATATGCTGGATAAAGTTATAAGAGAAAGGGATGAACTAAAGGCTTCAAATTTGAAACTTAAGTGCCATATGACAGATATAAAGTTTTCTATGTGTGCCCTGGAATAAAATCTTATTTTCTGTGGCTGCAGACTTGAGATTTCTGAAAACCAGACACAGAGTTTCATTGCATGAGTAGCAGATTTACAATGTAAATCAAAATTTCAACCTTGCAGTGTGTCTGCTGTTAAAATAAAGGCATTGATTGGAAAAGAAAATGGGATCCTGAAACTTGGGATGGGGACATATGGATTGATAATAATGGCAGTGAGGATATTGGAACCCTGGATTCTGCTGAGACATTGTTAGATATACCTGAAGTGGACTGTCCTGAGGAAACAGCCCCTCCACCTCCAGTCTGCTTTGAGGAGACAGCTACCCAACCTCTAGCCTGCTTGAAGGAAACAGCTTCCCAACCTCCAGTCTTCTCTGAGGAGCCTGCCATCCAATCTCCACCTAAAGAGATTAACCCTTCAGTGCCCACTAAACCTGTAATCACCTCCCTTGAGGAAGAAGCCCTTACTCCACTGTCCAGAGAGATTAATTCTGTTTTATGAGATGAAAGTGCAATGGATTATCCTAAGGTAAATGGCTTGAGGGACACTTCCAATTCTTTTCATGACCTACCCCCACCACCAATCTTTGCTTTGAGACCTATAACTATACTAAAGTCCTAAGAGTCCCCAAAGGGTGAGGTACAAAGTGTGACTCATGAGGAAGTGCACTATACTTCAAAAGAACTGTATGAGTTTTCCAACTTATACAGACAGAAACCAAGGGAATATGTGTGGGGGTGGATATTAAGGGTGTGGAATAATGGTGGAAGAAACATAAAGTAGGATCAGGCTGAATTTACTAATATGGGCCCACTAAGCAGAGTTTCTGCAGTAAATGTTGTAGCTTGGGGGTTAGAAAGGGCATTAATTGTTTGGATGGTTGGCTGAAACATGGGCCAAAAGGTGGCCAACATTACCTGAAGTTCAAATACCAGAACTACCTTTGTATAATGTAGAGGAGGGAATTCAAAAGCTTCAAGAGATTGGAATATAAGAGTGAATTTATCATGGAAGACTTGCTCACAAACCCCTGGAATGTCCAGAAGACACACCTTTTACCAGGACTGTGTGGAATAAAACTGTGAGACTAGCTCCATTATCCCTAAAGAGCTCTGTAGTCACCCTTCTCTATAGGTCAGATATTACTATGGGAACTGCTGTCACTGAGCTGGAATCCTTAAACACAATGGGGATAATCAGATCCCAAGTCATCAGAAGCCATGAGGCAGCAGTTAGTCACCAAAGACAAGGTGGGCATGGCTATCATAATGGAAAACATACTCAAAGCAGCAGTCAAAATAATCTGACTTGCAGGGACTTATGGTGTTGGCTAATAGATCATGAAGTACCTAGCAGTAAAATACATGGGCAATCGATTAAATTTTTGTTTGAACTATATAAGCAGAATTCTAGTTCAAGTAAACAAAAGTTTACCTTGAATTATAAAAACAGAGAGTCAAGGCCCATTAATCAATTCCCAGACTTGAGAGAGTTTACAGATCCAGAGCCCCCTGAATGAGGGGAAGGACAGGTACCCTTGGGGAAGGACCCTGATACACTGCCAAAGACTTATACTGTTAATCTTCCTCCCAACCTTCTCCAGGGGGACCTACAGCCTTTTACCAGGGTAACTGTGCACTGGGAAAAAACAAATGATCAGATATTTCAGGGATTATTAGACAATGGTTCAGAAGTCACATTAATTCCAAGAGACCCAAAATGTCACTCTGGTCCACTGGTCAGAGTTGGGTCTTATGCAGGTCAGGTAATTGATGGAGTTTTAGCTCAGGTCCCTCTCACAGTGGGCCCAGTGTGTCCCAGGACTCATTCTGTGGTTATTTCCCCTGTTCTGGAATGCATAATTAGAATAGACATACTCAGCCACTGGTGGAATCCTCACATTGGTTCCCTGACTCATGGAGTGAGGGCTATTGTTGTCGGAAGGCCAAGAGGAAGCAGCTAGGACTGCCCCTGCCTAGGAAAATAGTAAACCAGAAGCAATACTGGATTCCTAGAGGGATTGCATAGATTAATGCCACTCTTAAGGACTTGAAGAATGCAGGGGTGATGATTCACAACACACCCCCATTCAACTCTGTTTGCCCTGTGCAGAAAACAGATGGAGGATGACAGTGGATTATTGTAAACTAAACCAGGTGGTGACTGCAATTACAGCTGCTGTTCCAGATGTGGTATCATTGCTTCAGCAAATCAACATATGCTCTGGTACGTGGTATGCAGCTATTGATCTGGAAAATGCTCTTTTCTCAATAGCTGTTAGTAAGGACCAACCAGAAACAGTTTGCATTCAGCTGGCAAGGCCAGCAGTTTTCATTCACTGTGCTATCTCAGGGTTATAACAACTATCCAGTCCTATGTCATAATATCCTCTTCAGGGATCTTGATTATTTCTCCTTCCCACAAGACATAACACTGATCCATTATATTGATGATATCATGTTGACTGGACCTACTGAGGAAGAAGTAGCAACTACTCTAGATTTGTTGGTAAGGTATTTGCATGGCAGAGGATGGGAGATAAATCCAACAAAAACACAGGGGCCTTCCATCTCAGTAAAATATCTAGGTGTCTAATGGTGTGGGACATGTCAAGATATCCCTTCTAAGGTGATGGATAAGCTGTTGCATCTGGCCCCTCCTATGACCAAAAAAGAGGCACAATGCTTAGTTGGCCTCTTTGTATTTTGGAGACAACATATTCCTCATATGGGTGTGCTACTCTGGCCCATTTACTGAATGACCAGAAAAGCTTCTAGTTTTGAGTGGGGACCAGAACAAAATGAGGCTCTGTGACAGGCCAGGCTGCTGTACAAGTGCTTTGCTGCTTGAACCATATGATCCATCTGATCCAATGATGCTGGAAGTGTTACTGGCAAATAGAGATGCTGTTTGGAGCCTTTGGCAGGCTCCTATAGGAGAATCACAATGCATGTCCTTAGGATTTTGGAGTAAAGCTTTAACATCCTGTGCAGATAACTACCCTCTATTTGAGAAGCAGCTTTTGGCCTGCTACTGAGCCTTAGTAGAGAGAGAATATTTAACCATGGGCCACCAAGTTACCATGAGACCTGAGTTACCTATCATGAGCTCAGTGTTGTCTGACCCACCAAGCCATAAAGTTATGCATGTATAGCAGCAGTCCATCATAAAATGGAAATGGTATATATGAGATAGAACTCAAGTGGGTCCTGAAGGCACAAGTAAGTTACATGAGGAAGTGGCCCAAATTCATAAGTCCCCCACTCCTGCCATCTCATCTTCTCTTTCCCAGCCCACAGCTATGGAATCTTAGGGAGTTCCTTACAATCAGCTGATAGAGGAAGAGAAAACTCAGGTCTGGTTTAACAGACAGTTCTGCACAATATTCAGGCACCACCCAAAAGTGGACTGCTGTAGCACTGCAGCCCCTTTCTGGGATGTCCCTGAAGGACAGTGGTGAGGGGAAGTCCTACCAGTGGGCAGAACTTTGAGCAGTGCACCTGATTGTTCACTTTGCTTGGAAGGAGAACTGGTCCAAGGGGTTTTTTATACTGATTCATGGGCTGTTGCTAATGGTTTGGCTGGATGGTCAAGGACTTGGAAGAATATGATTGAAAGACTGGTGACAATGAAGTCTAGGGAAGAGGTATGTGGATACACCTTTCTGAGTGGGCAAAAAACATTTAGATATTTGTGTCCCATGTGAAAGCTCACCAGAGGGTGACTTCAGCAGAATATTTGAATAACCTTGTGGATAAAATGACTCATTTGGTGGATACCAATCAGCCTCTTTCCCCAGCAACTCCTGTCATTGCCCAATGGGCTCATGAACAAAGTGGTCATGGTGGTAGGGATGGAGGTTATGCATGGGCTCAGCAACATGGACTTCCATTCACCAAGGCAGACCTGGCCACAGTCACTGATTATTAAGTGTCTTGGCATAGGCCTACTCAGATCTATTCTGTTTGGGGTACACTGCACTTCTTTTATCTGTAATTTCATGTCTTTCAAAAGAGATGGGAAATTTTCATTGATTATTTTCTCTATTATTGCTTCTGCCCCTTTTTCCTCCTCTTCTTCTTCCTCTGGGACACCCATTACATGTACATTCAAGTGTTTCATGTTGCCATTTAATTCCCTGAGACATTGATCATATTTTTCCATTCTTTCCCCCCTCTGTTCTTCCATGTGTAAGATTTCAGTTATCTTTTTCTCCAGTTCCTGAGTGTTTTCTTCTGCCTCTTGAGATCTGCTGTTGTATGTCTCAATTGTGTCTTTCATCTCCTGTGTTGTGTGTTTCATTTCCATAGATTTTGCCAGTTTTTTTTTTGAGCTTTCAATTTCTACCTTATGTATGCCCAGTGTTTTCATTATACACTTCATCTCTTTTGCCATATCTTCCCTAAACTTTTTGAATTGATTTAGCATTAGTTGTTTCTATTCCTGTATCTCAGTTGAAGTGTAAGTTTGTTCCTTTGACTGGGCCATACCTATTTTTTTTCTAATGTAGGTTGTAGTTTTCTGTTTTCTAGGTATCTGGTTTCCTTGGTTACCCCAATCAGGTTTTCCCAGGCCACAACTCTCTCAGGTCCCAGAAGGAGGAAATATTCAGCACCATGTTTCCCTGAGGGTGTTGTCTTAGAAGATTGACAGACCCTGTGATGCCTGAAGGTTCTATGCTTTTCCTCACCTGGTAGCAAGTGGCACCTGTCAGCCTGTCACTCCTGACTGGTGTAAGGAAGTGTGGCCCCTTTAATTCTCAGCTTGTTTCTGGTTTGATTATTTTCCCCCAGACCCTGTAGTCTGGTTTTTAATGGAAGGTGGGTAGTAGAGCTGGGCACCACCTCTCCTCTTAGGGAAGATACACCCTCTAGGGAATTTTCATTTCCGTTTAAATAGGTTATTTGTCCCTCTGACATAGCTATCTCCACCCTTGTCTGGGTCAGCGTGCTGAGAAGTGAAAATGGCTGAGGTTTCTCCACTACAGAATGCTGGGTACTGAAATTGACTGGGTTTTTTTCTACTGAGCCACTCAGGTTGAGAGAGAGAAAAAGGGAAAGAAAGCCCCCTTTCAGTGTCAGTCCATGGCCCCCAGTTTCATCCACCCACCAGAGATAGCACCTGGTCCTCTGGGATCCCCTGACTGAGAAAGAGAAGTCCCTGACACTTCAAGATCAGTTGTCACTAAAAGCCTCTGTCTGATTTTTGGAGATTTGCAGCTTGCATCAAGAAGTCCATATGTGCCAATTAAAACCCCAGTTGGAGCTTGCCTGAGGTATATTCGCTTGTTCAGAGAGTGCTGCTCTTTAGCACAGAGAGGCATTGCAAGTTGGGTCGCCATGGGGGGAGGGTGCTCCCAGCTCACTTCTGCAGTTTCTACTCACAGATTCCATGGTGCCATCTCAGGCATTCCTCCCAGTCCAGGTTGGTGCATGATGTGTGGACTGTCACAGTTGTCCCCCAGCAATTATTCCAGATTATTTACTAGTTGTTCCTGGTTGTTTATTTGTTGTTCTGGGAGCACTAATTAACCTCCACTCCTCTCTATGCTGCCATCTTCTTCTGTCTATAGTTCCACAACTTTTACTTACAGATTCTATGCTGCAGTCTCAGGCATTCTTCCCAATCCAGGTTGGTGTATGATGTGTGGACAGTCATGGCACACAGCAGTTGTTTCAGATTATTTACTAGCTATTCCTGTTTGTTTCTTAGTTGTTCCAGGGGACAGACTAAATTACACTCCTCCTTTGCCACCATCTTGCCCCTCCTATAATTTCTTTTTAAAATAAGGTTAGAAGGGAAAATAAATATGCATTTATATTGTCTTTTATAATTACATAATTATTTTTACTGATGTTCTTTCTTGTTTTCATTTGGAGGGGGATTTGAATGGCTGCCTGGTTTCACTTGCTTTAATACTGAATAAATTCCTTTAGTATGTCTTATAAAGTGGGTCTACTTTCAGTTTATGTTTATTTGAGCAAGACTTTATTTTGCCTTCATTTTCAAATATGGCGTTATTGGATATAATACTCTTGGTTGACAGCTGCTTCTTGGAGCATTTTGAATATACCATACCACTACATTTTTGCCTCCATTGTTTCTGCTGAGAAGTCAGCTATTTTTCTAATTGTAAATCATTTGGTGTTTTTCCTCTTGCTGCCTTCAGCATTCTTCCTAGACTTCGAATTTTAGAATTTTTACTATGATGTGTCTGTTTGTGGATCTCTTTGCATTTACCCTACTTGAAGCTCAGGAAGCTGCCTGGATGTATAGGTTATTGATTTTCAATAATTTTCAGAAGCTTTTATCCATTATTTATTCAAAATTTTTCCTTTTTCATTATTACTCTCTTCCTCTTTTGGTAATCTCATTACATATATGTCGGTGCACTTAATGGACTCCTGGGATGACAGAAGTATTGATAAGACTTTATTCCTCTTGTTTTCTGAAAAACCCAACTGTTTAATTCCCCTCATTGCCAGCTGATTGCTTTATTGTTCTCAACAATGTTCTGGAGCACAAATTGCTTTACAAAGTGAACCAATCAAATTTGTACACTTTTGAAGGGAAAATTCCAGAGGTCAGCATTTGATACTCAGTACCATGCTTTTTCAAGCAAAAAGTTAAAAACAGGAAATTTGAATAACATTAATAATGTATATATATTATATATTTGCATGTGTGTTTGTATATGTATGTGTGTGTGTGTGTGCATGTGTGTGTCTGTACTTCATCAGTAGAAAAGATGTTCCTGGATCCCATTATGTCACAGGTTGTGCTGCATGCGCAAGATCTGCATCAGTATGGAGCTAGTTCTCCCCATGCCAATGGAGTCATTTATTATCACACTATGTTTATTATCATGTTACTCATATTGGGAAATTTTCTACTGCATATAGTCATAAAATTCAACTTTATCACAGAGTTTCTGTCTCTCTCTCTCATACTGTTCCTCTTTTGTGCTTGAGACTTTTTTCAGTAGAGTTAATGTCAAGGCATTGTGATAGTTCATCTTATGTGTCAAATTGTCTAGGCTACAATATCCAGTTAACTGATAAAACACTGGTCAAAGGGCTGCTCTGAATGTATTTTGTAGATGTGGTTAACATTTGCATGAGCTTGTGTCCATAATTCAAATTTTGGTTGGAACAAGTATCCAAAATGCTGTGATAGGTGAAGCCAAATGGTTGTAAAATGGAAGACATGATTTTAAATACAATACAACCTTTTTATAGCTCAGATATACTCATGTCCCTTCACTTTCATAAAACAATATTGAGGTGTCCAATTTTTGTGACATAAGATACCTTCACCTGTTATTTAAAAGTAGAAGCAAAAGTCCAATATATCACAGAAAACGTTCAATTTCATTGCCAGATACAAGCTTGAAAAAGTTTTAAGGTAACAATTTAGTAATAAAGCTATAATTCCTGCTACTTAGCTGATCCTTGACATAATTTGTATATATAATCTCTTGGCATCAACCCCCTCCCCTTTTTTTTTTTATTTCCCCCACCCTTGGATGGAACTTCAGCTATTCTGAGTAGTCAAGCCCTTTATCCCTGGTGTGTCTGACTCCTCATTTACCTTTTCCTTCTTGGGCAATGATTGTTGCAATTTCCTGTTCAGTATTATCAAATGACACTTGACCCAGTGAATATTGTGTTCCAAATATACTTCTCCTTTCCCACATAAATCCCTTATTTTAATCAGAATCTAGTATTCTCACCTATATAGATGTATAATGACTGTTTTTGTTTTGTTTGTTTTGTTTGTTTTGTCTATTTATCTACCAACATGAGCAGCCCAAAATGAAAAGATAATGAAATTTCAATTATAGGTAATCAGAACCAGTAACCTGACCAAACCTAACATTGTGGGGGTAGAAAGCCCAAATTATGCATATTGAAAACTAGGAATGATAGTGAAAGTAACCAATCTTACTTATATCCTTTGGTTTCTAATCCAGCATTTTCTAACCTGTATGGGAAAAGATAATATAGCATCTGCTCAGAAGACGTCTTAGATTGCCAGACTGATTTGATAAATACCAATAAGTTTTGACAGTAGGTTGTCTTAAACAATGTGAATTTATTGTCTCAGAGTTTTGGTGGCTAGAGGCTTGCTTCTTTCTGGGATCGGTAGCTCCTGATGCTGGCTTACATCAATCTCTAGGGTACCTTGTTTGTATATGTGCATCATGTCTCATGGCGTTGTCCTCTCTTATTATTTGCAGGTTGCACTGACTTCTGCTTCTGTAACTTCTGGGTCCTTTTTATAAAACCTCCAGTAATCCAGATTAAGACCCATCCTCATGCAGTAGGATCACACCTTAACAATAGGTTCACATCCACAGCAATGCAGATGAAGATTAAGACTATGTCTAAATTCAATCTACTACAGAGGATATAATTCATCCTGGAGAATAACACCCGAATCCTGAAGGATTTTTTCCATCAAGATGGAATTATCTCTGACAAATTATTCTACTTTTTATTATGCCAATTGATTTCATGTGACTGGGTAACTTGAAAAGTCAGTGGATACTTAAGTCTTGGTCATATTGATGTACATTTTTTTTTGCCTTAAAATGTGTTCTTAGTTTGAGTAAATTCTGTATAAATACTTTATTATTATAAAGGTATTTTGTGAGCCCCAAGATGGCAATGTAATCATTGCAGGTAATGAAGGTAAATCCACATCTGGTGTTGACATACATTCTAGTGGGATGAGATCACTGCTTCTCCACTAAAAAAGAAGTCTGATACAATCAAACTGGCACCAAATGTTTGCTTGGTCTCCTTGAAGAATGGTGCTTAACTTTTGTCCCAGAGACTGTGAGATTTGTTATTCACAATTAGCAGTAGCAATATACAAGTAGGCAAAACAGAGCTAATGCTGTTGAACATATTTTTAGCTTCCATCTCTGACAATATAGGCACTAAGTTCATGGACCCTTTGCTCCAAAAATCAGGATGCTGATGATAAAGGCTGACTGATATCCAGATGATGTTTTCCGTAGAATTAGTTTTTGATGGTTGAATTTCTACCTCAGAGAAGATATCACATTATTCCTGAGAACACTGGATCTGTGAAAACTTTACCAATTTATAGGACCATGAAAAATGTTAACATTTATCTCCTTCTCTAATATGTATGTATGTTACTATGGCATCTAAGTTACTTTCCAATTTTAGCTAAACCATTCCAATTATCATGATGTTATTAATATGTGGACAGGAGTGATAGTCTGTTATATTTCATACTTTTGATATTCCCTAGTGATGGAAATTAAAGTCAACACATTTACCAGAAAATTAGAAGAGATAAAGTGCCAGTTGCTGTGTTATTCTATCCCAGTGAGCTATCACATCTGGCAGAACAGCTGTGATTAGAACAACCACCTGGTATCTTCCAAGTTATTCCACTTTTATTTGTCACAATTCACATAATGCTTTTAAAGACTGAATGTGATCACAACATCCATCCACATATTGTCAGTACAACTATTTGTAGTCAGTGTTTGGTTTGTTTGTCTGTTTTTGTTTTATATTGAACATATTCTTATTTTGTAGTCTTTATTTTAAAAGAGTAGAAACCAAAGTAATACCTTTACCATTTGCTAGTTATATCTATCCCATTTACATGCTCAGGGACAAGGAAAACCACAGAGAGGTTTCATTGAAACATTGACTCACTATTTGATGTGGGCCAATAGACCATTTGTCTCCTATCTTCAGTAAGCTCCCTCAAAAACTGGGAGTTATGAGGGATGTTGTTTTTAATCCTCTAATTTCAGTGTCAGTCCAAACCTCATATTTAAATGTCTCATAGTATTTGTATGTTACCCTTTTCCAGTGCAGAGCTACTGTGCCAAAACATTAGCCATATATCCCTTTGGGATTGGATTAAGGGCTTTAGGTCTTTAAACTGACTTAGATCAGGGAATTATGTAAAGAACCACAATTTTCAACTGAGGACTCTTATGTTAGCTTTCTACTTCCTAGCTCTCAATATTATGTATATCTGGTAAATCCTAGTTAAATGTCATCTCTTGTCCCTTGGAACATTGTGGTCTATTGGCTTTGCTAAAAATATATGCAAGTCAGGACACCATGATTTTAACCCTGACCTTTTTACCCATTTTATCAGTTATAGCTCTTTCTACATTATTTAGTTCCTAATTCCATCATCTACATTCTCACTAAGGATACTAAATCTATGCAAATATTTCTTATCTCCAACTTCAACCTACAGAGGTTGCTAAGACCATGCTTCTTAAAAATACTGTGCTCCACCTTGTCAATGCATTGCTTATTACCTTTGTGTGAGGAGTGTCATCTAGATTCTCCCAAGAAATGTATGCATACAAAGAAACTCAGATTTTACTTAGTAAAGGAATTTTAATAATCCCAACCCCAGAACCTTCCCCTTCCTGACTAATATAACAATTAATTTCTGACATTTTCCCCTCATTTAAGGTATGTATTTCCATGCCCAAACTACAAGCATAACAAAAGATTATTAAGATTTGCTCCAAGTTTCTGTCCTAAAATGCAGAATTCTCAATCATGGGAGAATGTGCCCATATTAAAAAATATATATATATGTACATATGTGTGTGTGTGTGTGTGTGTGTGTGTGTATTATTTTTTTTCTTATTAAGCCTATAGTCAGCCCCATGTGCCATTTTGCCACACCATCCAACATTCTCAAGATCCATTTGCACTCAAATTCCTTCTGATCCTTCTAGCACATTTATCCATGAACTATAATTTCCTTGGCATAGAAACTATTTTCTATGGAGGAGAAATTTTAATTTCTGGTCCATGCTGCTTTGTCATGTAACAATTAGTGGAGGCAAGGAAAGATCAAGGGGAGAGCAACTTTTATCTTATAAGACATCTAATTCAGATAAAGTTATTGTACTGCTTCTAGGCAACATAAAGCTCTTCCAATGATGTTTTCACACCAAAATAGTAAATAATTATGCTGTAAAGGGCCATTTCACTTTTCATGGTCTTAGACAAAGGCTCTTAACAATTTATTCAACAAAACAGTTTCTTGAGATTATCAAATGGAGTCATTTCAATAGAACGCCATGTTGGATAAACACAAAATATTTTGTTTTACATGCATATGCCAAGCAAGAAGGATGGATGTTTAAATATTCTTCAGTATGTTGGAATGTTTGTTATTTCCTTATTGTTCTGGTTGGCTAATGCAGCCATTATACAAAATACCAGAAATGGATTGGCTTTTATTAAGGGCATTTATTTGTTTACAAAGTTACAGTCTGAAGGCCATGAAAATGTCCAAATTAAGGCATCAATACAAGTATGCCTTCAGTGAAGGAAGGCCAATGGCATCCAGGAAACCTCTGTTAGCTGAGAAGGCACATAACTGGAGTCTGCTGATCCTGGGTTGTGTTCCAGCTCCTCTCTTAGCTCCTGTGCATTCTTCAAAATGTTGCTCTCAGGCATTTTATCCTCTCTTAGCTGCTCTGGAACAAATTCTGGGCTAGCATTTCTGAAGCATAGCCAAATTCTGCTTTCACCAGCCATCTTCATCATCTGGGTCTGTGTGGCTCTTTTTAAAGTACTGCAGTAAACTAATCAGGACCCATGCTGACTGGATGGGACCACACCTCCATGGAAATAATCTAATCAAAGGTATTATCCACAGTTGTGTGGGTCACATCTCCATGGAAACAACCTAATCAAAAGATTTCACTTAACACTAATACATCTGCTCCATAAGACTGCATTAAAGAACATGATGTTTTGGGGGACATAATACTTCCAAACTGGCACATCCATGATTCAAAGTTCTTTGTATTTAGTCTTTATTTTGTCTTAAAATATTTCCTGTGCAATAAATTTAAGTTTAATATGAATGCAAGTTATTAACATGTCCACAAAAGATTGAAACTTATTAATAATCCTTCATGACATTGTATCATATGTAGAAACCATATTAATTAATATTTGTGCTATTGTTTATTACTTATATGAGATATATTTGCATTGTATAATTGATAAATTTTATGTGTGAAATGGTTTGTGTATCTAGAGTGGAATGGAGCATTTCATAGTCTCCCTATTTAAATTAATAAAAAATGTTTTAAATCAGAACAAGGAACCCAGGAGTGAATTTAAGCCATTAAACAAGGAATAGCTTATTTGATTTATGAGAAAGCATGTATGGTTTTAATATGACATGGAACTTTGTAATTTAATTCTAATAAAATTGGCAACATAATTTTTTGGTTATCAATCAATTTATGGAGTCGTTAGAACATATAGGGAATAATGTATGTTCCAGGAAGAAGACAACAAAAAGCAAACTCTATTTGACTTCAATTACTTAAGTGATTCTAAGCTACAGAGAGGAGGATAAAGCCAGTCATTTTTCTTGTTATGTTGTTTTTGTTGTTGTCAATTCTTGCCATCATATTAGGGTTCAACAAGCTAAGGTTTATCATCTGTTTTCATAAATAACATTTTACTGGAAAACAACACTATCCATTTATGTACATTTCTGTTATGCACAGTTACACACTAAAAATGGAAGAATTAAGTAATTGTAGCAGAGATCTTATGGCCCACAATGCCTATATATTTGCTGACTCCTCCATTACATCATTGACTTGTTCCTCCATTCCTGTTACAACCTCCATGACTTAAGAATTAAAAAAAAAAAAAATTCAACTGATACCATGATATCTTCTTCCACCAAGATTTAGAAAGAGCTGGGAGTACAACACTAAATGTAATGGATATAATTATTATCTTAATAACATGTTATCTTCAAGTCTTATTCATTAGGATATTTCAAGTTTTAATCAATCATATGTTTATTATATTTTATTTAAATGCTTTGTTTGAAAATGTGAATATATCTTACAGGATTTCAGTTTCTATTTTACTTTTGTAAGAGGGAAAAAAAGGAAAGCAATAAAATCAACTATTTTTACCACAATTTGTTTTCAGTACAAAAGTTTGGCATTTCTGTTTAAAGCACATACTCAGCATGTCAAATAAATCAATCTACATTTTTCTATGATCTTTACATTAGGGTGTAAACAAGGTTTAAACATATCTGTCTAGCGTGTTGAAAATAGTTTAACATATGCATATTTTTTTTTGGCATTAGAAGGCCCAATTGCAGTGCCACATATATGAGGCATTGATATTGTCTGAATATACCTAGAAAGGCATTTCATAGTCAGTGTTTAGAAAGATGTGCAATGATCCATTAAACTTTATGTAGCAATTTGAAACTGGAGAAAGAGCAGAAGTTTATAGTTTCATGGTAGAGGCTCATATCAGAACTGCTAGCCAAAAGAGTACATCCAGAAGGAGTTCCACACAGATTGAATAAACATAAGATGTTAATTAAATATTACTGTTAAAGGAAATGTACATCAATGTTAGCCACTTTTTTTGTTTTTAATATGCTATTAACATGCCAACATCTGATCATCTTTTTAATAATATTTTTGTTAAATACCAATGAATGGATACATAACCTGGTATATTAGATATGCATTTTAATTTTATAATTTCATCATAAACCTATTTGAAACTGAAAGCAAATGTGATGTATTATATATGCAGGAAAATATGAGAAGGAAAAAAGAGATCATTATAAAATAGTAAAATTTTAAAGTATTTTTGCTCTACTATTTGAAGATCTTTTTAATTGGAAATGATATAGGATGAATAAAATTAATCAATTTTCTATGAAATGTCTCCTTTTGCAATGTATGTTTTTTCATTTCAATTCAGATTTTAACAGTAATGTGTTTCATATCTTCTAGAAGCATTTTCATTAAACTAATATCAACTGAAAATGAGAAGTAAAAAAATATACCGTGGTACACTTAAATAGATATTAAATATTTTATATAAAATAATTATATTGTGTTTGAAATATGCTTTGAGAAATTTATGATGATTAAGTTATTTTGTCAACTTGGCTGGTTATAGTGTCCAGTTACTTGTTCGAGCGAGCACCATCCTGATTGTTACTATGAAGATGTTTTATGGATTTAAAATTTCAGTAAGTTGATTGCATCTATGGCTGCTAACATCTACAATCAGTTGAGGAGATTGCTTTCAACAATGAGGGAATCTCATTCAGTGAGTTGAAGGCTTTAAAAGAACTGTTGATTTCAGCAGTAAGAAGAGAGAATTTCCATTTTAACTTCAACCAGCCAGCTTCTCCCGGGGAAATCATTGAAAACCTTCATTGGAGTTCCCAGCTTGTGGCCTGTCCTGCAGAATTGCCCATCCTCACAGTTGTGTGAGACAATCCCCATTAAAAACCTCATAATATTTACATTTTATAAATATACATGAGGAGATATTTATAGTCAGTGTTGGTTCTATTTCCCTAGTGAAACCTGACTAATACAAGATTCAATAGTCTTATGGCATTATCATCTTTAGATGCTAATTTAAGAATCAGAGAGTGCATTCTTTACTAAGAATGGAAATTTTTTGGTAAAATTTAAATAACACAAAATTTACCTAATAAAATGCAATTATTTCACTCTGAATGAAATCATGAATGAATTTGTTTGTTCAACACAGAAACATAAAAACCAATGACTATAAAATATCTGTTACAAAAGCACTGAAATATTTATGGGAAAATTTTTGTCTAAATTCTGAGCTCTACATTATTTATGAAGAAAAATATTTCTTTCCTACTTTTTCATTTAGATTATGAGTATGAGTCATTTTTATCTTTTGCTATTTACTGAGGAAAATAAGACAAGTGTTGAGAGGGATGAAAGTGTAAGACACGGAGAAAGTTGAAATGTTAAAATGAAGCATTTTCACAGTATAAATGGTTGAAAACTAATAGAATGTTGAACCATGAAATTGATAGAAGACATGCATATTCAAAACTGAACTTCTGCCATGACAAAAACAATTGATAATTATTTTCCACTAAAAACAGGAAATATATTTTACTATAGTCAGAAATTATGCTTCTTTCTGACCTTGATTCCTATATTTATCACCTGACTGACCTGTGACTTGAGCTGACTGACAAGACAGAAATGCTAAGTTTTTGCAATTAATAACTCTGTAGCTACTGAGTTCAATGACCTTTATTTGAAATTATGCCATCATACTTAGCAATTTAATCATAACCCAAGGAGTAAGTGCTACCGTTTATAATTAAAGATTGTGCTAACTGAATAATTATAACTTTGTACAATATTTCAATATAAAGCTAAACTATTTTAATAGTATTTAAAAAATAAAAGCCAAAATATTATTCTGGATGTTATGGTTTTGTTTATTTATTTGCTTTTATTTGATTTGAGCTGATATTTCAAGGTCCATCCAATATTTACATGGCTAACTATAGATGCAAATTTAGATCTAAGTATTTATTATGGATGAGCCTACACTCTACGTTCACTCTAAACCACCTCTTGAACAGCGTGTTAGTTCCTTAATTGTAGTTAAACATTTTCAATGATAGATCAATTAACTTTAAATTGCTGGTATTTTTTTTTACCAAACTACTTTGCAATTAAGGCAAATCACTCAAAAGATTAGGTGTGGTGGAGGCTATAAATCTTTGTCTTTCCAAGGAACAATTTGGTCTGCTGAAAAACTGAACAAAAATAATACAAAATGTTTATATATGTTGAAATATTTTGAAGAAATGCAGTGTTCAATGTTATTCTCCGAGATAACTTGCAAGAAAATATGTTACTAAAAACTTCTATTTATTAAATGAAATGTTATTTTATTGGGAAAACAGGAACAGGATTTGAAAGGATAGTGTTGAAAGTTAAAACCAAGATTTCTTTTAACATTATTTAATTTAATGGGAATAAATGTAGTTTTGTAGAGAAATGAATTAAAATTTAACATATTTTTATTGTGTTTGGAATGAACAGAATCTAGACAAGTTATAAAAACTCTGAGTTTAAAAAAGAAAATTTAAATGGGGGCATTTCTGAAGTTGACTTTTTCTTTAAATTTCTAGTTTGTATTCCTTCAATAATTAAATTTGCAAAGGTGAGCATTTTGATCCAAAAGTCCCAAGTACAGCATTAGTCAGTTTTTTGATCACTTAGAAACACAGAAAATTGTTGACTCTCAATGAAAACTTATAGATTCCTAAATTTCAGCAGTTTCCCCCCTACCAGGAATAGGAAATATTCCGATAGGAAAGAATAGTCTCTTTCTTATTCTTATGATTCTATGGTTTATTTTATACTGGTATCCATTCCTTGGTTTCTTTAAATTATGTATAGTTATGAAATTGTGAAAAATGCATTCACCTATCATGACTATGATGTTCTTGAAGACTTTATCAAACCTTTAAAACCTATGTAGAAACATGGAGACAATATCAATAACCATCCTCACATAAGCTACACTTATGTCTGCTTACTTATTGCTTTATTGAATTAGGGTGCATTAAGGGAGATTCTGGGCTGACCTGAGGGGAGGTGGGTCGCAGCCGGCACTGCACAGGCAGGAGGCACGGCCCACTGGGCGAGTATATCAGGTCCCCAGGAGCCACCAGGGGCGGCAGAGCCAGCACGGCCAGGGCAACTGGCACTCCACAGAAGCAGCTACACCTCTCTACCGATGGGTCCATCTGGAGACCATTAGAGGAGCTGGGATGGTGAGACCAACCTCCATGACACCTGGGATCTTACAGGTTCTGAAGTCCATCTTGGAGAAGGTGGTCCAAAGTAACATTTTGGAGGCTTGGGCCCAAATTTGGCCAGAGTTGCTCCTATAAGGGCTTGTATACTTTGCATGTTACTCTGAAGCCAAAGAGCAATTTAACAGCATTTTCTTGCTTAATAGCAATGTTGTGCATATTTTCTCAGCTGGGTCTACAGCCTTTGTCACACATTCCTTAATGAATCCTATATGGATGGTTGAAGCATGGATGCAGTGAGAATGGAGAGTGAGGCTCCAAGCAGATGAATACACTCCAGTGTGCTCGCTGTGTTTAACAGACAGAAGGCATTTGTGTTTCTGCAGAGGATTAACTGCCAAATATGCTGGGATTTCAGAAAATATCTGTTTTGCTATTTGTGAAAGTTTACAGAAATATCTGAAAGAAGGTCCATTAGCCTCTTCTACAAAGGGAACTGAGAAAAAATCCACACTTTTTTGAACTCATAAAAGCCGCTGCAATTTCCAAGGGATGTGGCTCCTGTATCACTTATCCACAGGAAGTCATAAGGGCATGGTTTGGTGACGAAGGCGCCAAGTGCTAGCCTTTGATTCAGACTGCTTATCAGTTATTTCTGGAAGAAGGTTAAATTGCCTTTTTTTTTTTTAATTTTCCCAATATACAACTCTTTAATTAACTCTGTACAAGTGTCATGCATTTGAAGTAATTCATGCAAGAACTTATTTATATTTTTAGTATCAATCGGTGAGATACATGACTTCAGACAACCCTTCTCATTGTTTTTTTGTTTTTTTAATATTCATTTTATTGACATATATTCACATACCACGCAGTCATACAAAACAAGTCGTACATTCGATTGTTCACAGTACCATTACATAGTTGTACATTCATCACCAAAATCAATCCCTGACACCCTCATTACCACACACACAAAAATAAACAGAATAATAATTAAAGTGAAAAAGAGCAACTAAAGTAAAAAAGAACACTGGGCGCCCTTGTCTGTTTGTTTGTTTGTTTCCTTCCCCCACCTTTCCACTCATCCATCCACAAACTAGACAAAGGGGAGTGTGATCCCCATGGCCCCCCCAATCCCACTGTCTCCCCTCATAAGCCACATTTTTATACAATTATCTTCAAGATTCATGGGTTCTGGGTTGTAGTCTTATAGTTTCAGGTATCCACCACCAGTTACCCCAATTCATTAGAACCTAAAAAGGGTTGTCTATATTGTGCATAAGAGTGCCCCACCAGAGTGACCTCTCGGCTCCTCTTGGAATCTCTCTGCCACTGAAGCTTATTTCATTTCCTTTCACATCCCCCTTTTGGTCAAGAAGATGTTCTCCATCCCACGATGCCGGGTCTACATTCCTCCCCGGGAGTCATATTCCACGTTGCCAGGGAGATTCACTCCCCTGGGTATCTGATCCCACGTAGCGGGGAGGGAAGTGATTTCACCTTTCAAGTTGGCTTAGCTAGAGAGAGAGGGCCACATCTGAGCAACAAAGAGGCATTCGGGAGGAGGCTCTTAGGCACAATTATAGGGAGGCCTAGCCTCTCCTTTGCAGCAACAGTCTTTCCTAGGGCAAATCCCGTGGTAGAGGGCTCAACCCATCAAACCACCAGTCCCCTATGTCTGTGGGCATGTTAGCAACCATCGAGGTGGGGCAGGCCAATACCCCTGCATTCTCCACCAGCTCCTCAAGGGGGCTCTGCATATATTTTACCTTGTTTTTTTTTTGTTTTTTTTTTAAACTTTTTTTTGTAAATCAACTGTATGAAAAATAAAAAAATTAAAAAAAATTAAAAAAAAACATACAATAAAAGAACATTTCAAAGAGACCATAACAAGGGAGTAAGAAAAAGACAACTAACCTAAGATAACTACTTCACTTCCAACATGTTCCTACTCTACACCAAGAAAGTAACCTAATATAGCAACATTTTTGTGACCTTGTTCCTACTATACCCATCTGAAATTAACAGACCATAGTCATTCCTGGGCATTCCCAGAATGTTAAATTTACCCATGATAGCTTATCTGTTCTTCTTGGATTATTGTTCCCCCTTCCTTAATTGCTCTATATCGCTAGTTCCCCCACATTCTACATTATAAACCATTTGTTTTACATTTTTCAAAGTTCACATTAGTGGTAGCATATAATATTTGTCTTTTTGTGCCTGGCTTATTTCGCTCAGCATTATGTCTTCAAGGTTCATCCATGTTGTCATATGTTTCACGACATCATTCCTTCTTACTGCCATGTAGTATTCCATCGTGTATATATATCACATTTTATTTATTCACTCATCTGTTGAAGGACATTTGGGTTGTTTCTATCTCTTGGCAATTGTGAATAATGCTGCTATGAACATTGGCATGCAGATATCTGTTCGTGTCACTGCTTTCCGATCTTCCGGGTATATACCGAGAAGCGCAATCGCTGGATCGAAGGGTATCTCTATATTTAGTTTTCTAAGGAACTGCCAGACTGACCTCCAGAGTGGCTGAACCATTGTACAGTCCCACCAACAATGAATGAGAGTTCTAATTTCTCCACATCTCCTCCAGCATTTGTAGTTTCCTGTTTGTTTAATGGCAGCCATTCTAATTGGTGTGAGATGGTATCTCATTGTGGTCTTAATTTGCATCTCTCTAATAGCTAGTGAAGCTGAAAATTTTTTCATGTGTTTCTTGGCCATTTGCATTTCCTCTTCAGAGAACTGTCTTTTCATATCTTTTGCCCATTTTATAATTGGGCTGTCTGTACTATCGTCATTGAGTTGTAGGATTTCTTTATATATGCAAGATATCAGTCTTTTGTCAGATACATGGTTTCCAAAATTTTTTTCCCATTGAGTTGGCTGCCTCTTTACCTTTTTGACAAATTCCTTTGAGATACAGAAACTTCTAAGCTTGAGGAGTTCCCATTTATCTATTTTTTCTTCTGTTGCTTGTGCTTTGGGTGTAAAGTCTAGGAAGTGTCCTCCTAATACAAGGTCTTGAAGAGGTTTTCCTACATTATCTTCTAGGAGTTTTGTGGTACTTTCTTTTATATTGAGATCTTTGGTCCATTATGAGTTAATTTTTGTGTCGGGTATGAAGTAGAGGTCCTCTTTCATTCTTTTGGATATGGATATCCAATTCTCCCAGCCCCATTTGTTGAAAAGACCATTATGACCCAGTTCAGTGACTTTGGGGGCCTTATCAAAGATCAGTCGGCCATAGATCTGGGGGTCTATCTCTGAATTCTCAATTCAATTCCATTGATCTATAGGTCTATTTTTGTGTCAGTACCATGTTGTTTTGACAACTGTGGCTTTATAATAAGCTTTAAAGTCAGGGAGTGTAAGTCTTCCCACTTGGTTTTCTTTTTTAGGGTGTCTTTAGCAATTTTAGGCATCTTCCCTTTCCAAATAAATTTGATAACTAGCTTTTCCAAGTCTGCAAAGTAGGTTGTTGGAATTTTGATTGGAATTGCATTGAATCTGTAGATGAGTTTGGGTAGAATTAACTTCTTAATGACATTTAGCCTTCCTATCCATGAACATGGAATATGTTTCCATCTTTTAAGGTCCCCTTCTATTTCTTTTAATAGACTTATGTAGTTTTCTTTTATAGGTCTTTTACATCTTTGGTTAAGTTTATTCCTAGGTACTTTATTTTTTTAGTTGCTATTGAAAATGGTGTCTTTTTCTTGAGTGTCCCTTCAGTTTGTTCATTTCTGGCATATAGAAACATTACTGACTTACGTGCATTAATCTTTTATCCCGCTACTTTGCTAAATTTGTTTATTAGGTCTAGTAGCTGTATCGTCGATTTCTCAGGGATTTCCAGATATAAGATCATACCATCTGCAAGCAATGACAGTTTTACTCCTCTGTTTCCAATTTGGATGCCTATTATTTCTTTGTCTTGCTGGATTGCCCTGGCTAGCACTTCCAGCACAATGTTGAATAACAGTGGTGATAGCGGGCATCCTTGTCTTGTTCCTGATCTTAGAGGGAAGGCTTTCAGTCTCTCACCATTGAGTACTATGCTGGCTGTGGGTTTTTCATATATGCTCTTTATCATATTGAGGAAGTTTCCTTCAATTCCTAACTTTTGAAGTGTTTTTATCAAAAAGGGATGTTGGATTTTGTTGAATGCTTTTTCAGCATCTATTGAGATGATCATTTGATTTTTCCCTTTTGATTTGTTAATGTGTTGTAATATATTGATTGATTTTCTTATGTTGAACCATACTTGCATGCCTGGAATGACCCCCACTTGGTCATGGTGTATGATTTTTTTAATGTGTCTTTGGATTCAATTTGCAAGTATTTTGTTGAGGATTTTTGCATCTATATTCGTTAGGGAGATTGGCCAGTAGTTTTCCTTTTTTGTAGCATCTTTTCCTGGTTTTGGTATCAGATTGATCTTAGCTTCATAAAATGAGTTAGGTAGTGTTCCATTTTCTTCAATGTTTTGAAAGAGTTTAAGTAAGATTGGTGTCAATTCTTTTGGAAAGTTTGGTAGAATTCCCTGTGAAGCCATTTGGCCCTGGGCATTTATTTGTGGGAAGCTTTTTGATGACTGATTGGATTTCTTTGCTTGTGATTAGTTGGATGAGGTCTTCTGTTTCTTCTCTGGTCAGTCTAGGTTGTTCATATGTTTCCAGGAAATTGTCCATTTCCTTTACATTATCCAGCTTGTTGCCATACAGTTGTTCATGGTATCCTCTTATAATTTTTTTAATTTCCTCAGGATCTGCAGTAATGTCACCTGTCTCATTCATTATTTTGTTTATATGGGTCTTCTCTCTTTTTGATTTTGTCAGTCTAGCTAGGGGCTTGTCAATCTTGTTGATCTTCTCAAAGAACCAACTTTTGGTGTTATTTATCTTCTCTATTTTTTTTTTTTTTATGTTCTCTACATCATTTATTTCGGCTTTAATCCTTGTTATTTCTTTTCTTCTACTTGGTTTAGGATTGGTTTGCTGTTCAGTTTCTAGCTTCTTCAGTTGATCCATTAGTTCTTTGATTTTAGCTCTTTCTTCCTTTTTAATATATGCATTTAGTGCTATAAATTTCCCCCTCAGTACCGCTTTTGCTGCAACCCATAGGTTTTGGTATATTGTGTTCTCATTTTCATTCGTCTCTATATATTTAGCAATTTATCTTGCTATTTCTTCTTTAACCCATTGATTGTTTAGGAGTGTGCTGTTTAACCTCCAGGTATTTGTGAATTTTCTGTCTCTGGTGGTTATTTACTTCTAATTGTATTCCACTGTGGTCAGAGAATGTGCTTTGAATAATTTCAATCTTCTTAAATTTATTGAGCCTTGTTTTATGTCCCAGCATATGATGTATTCTGGAGAAAGTTCCATGAGCACTAGAGAAGTATGTGTATCCTGGTGATTTGGGATGTAATATTCTTTATATGTCTGTTAAATCCAATTCATTTATCAGATTGTTTAGGTTTTCAATTTCCGTATTGGTCTTCTGTCTGGTTGATCTATCTATGGGAGAGAGTGATGTGTTGAAGTCTCCCACAATTATTTTGGAAACATCAATTGCTTCCTTTAATTTTGCCAGTGTTTCTCTCATGCATTTTGTGGCACCTTGATAGGGTGCATAAACACTTATGATTGTTATTTCTTCTTGTTGAATTGCCCCTGTTATTAGTATGTAGTGACCTTCTTTGTCTCTCAAAACATCCCTGCATTTAAAGTCTATTTCATCTGAGATTGATATTGCTACACCTGCTTTCTTTTGGCTGTAGCCTGCATGAAATATTGTTTTTCCATCCTTTCACTTTCAATTTCTTTGTGTCCCTGTGTCTAAGATGAGTCTCTTGTATGCAGCATATTGATGGTTCATTTTTTTTGATCCACTCTGAAAATCTGTATCTTTTAATTGGTGAGTTAATCCATTTACATTCAACATTATAACCATGAAGGCATTTCTTGAATCAGCCATCTTATCCTTTGGTTTATGTTTGTGTTATATATTTTTCCCTCTCTCTATTCATATACTTTAATGTACCCATACCAAATCTCTTTAGTACTGAACCTATCTCCATGTCTCTCTCTCCTTTCTTTGTTTCTCTGTCTGTAGGGCTCCCTTTAGTATCTCCAGTAGAGCAGGTCTCTTGTTAGCAAATTCTCTCAGCATTTGTTTGTCTGTGAAAAATTTAAGCTCTCCCTCAAATTTGAAGGAGAGCTCTGCTGGATAAAGTATTCTTGGTTGGAAATTTTTCTCACTCAGAATTTTAAATATGACGTGCCACTGCCTTCTCGTCTCCATGGTGGCTGCTGAGTAGTCACTGCTTAGTCTTATGTTGTTTCCTTTGTATGTGGTGAATTGCTTTTCTTTTGCTGCTTTCAGAACTTGCTCCTTCTCTTCTGTATTTGACAGTGTGATCAGAATATGTCTCTGAGTGGGTTTACTTGGATTTATTCTATTTGGAGTTCGCTAGGCATTTATGATTTGTGAATTTATGGTGTTCAGAAGACTAGGGAAGTTTTCCCCAACAATTTCTTTGAATACTCTTCCTAGACCTTTCCCCTTTTCTTCTCCTTCTGGAACACCAATAAGTCTTATGTTTGGACGTTTTATATTATCTGTCAGATCCCTGAGGTCCATTTCAATTTTTTCAATTTTTTTCCCCATTCTTTCTTTTGTGCTTTCATTTTCCATTCTGTCATCTTCCAGGTCACTGATTCATTGTTCAACTTCCTCTAGTCTTGTACTATGAGTATTCAGAATTTTTTTTTTTGGTCAACAGTTTCTTTAATTTCCATAAGTTCATCTATTTTTTTTTTATTTAGTCTTGCAATGTCTTCTTTATGCTCTTCTAGGGTCTTCTTGATGTCCTTTATATTCTGTCCCATGCTCTTCTTGATGTCCTTTATATCCTGTGCCATAGTCTCATTCATCTTTAGTTCTTTGATTAGTTGCTGTAGAACTGTGTCTCTTCTGATCTTTTGATTTGGTTGATTGGGCTTGGGTTATCCATATCATCTGTTTTTTTCATATACTTTAAAATTTTCTGTTGTTTTTTGGCCTCTTGGCATTTGCTGAACTTGATAGGGTTCTTTTAGGATTTGTAGACCAATTGAAATCCTTATCTCTAATTTGTCAGATCTACAGCTTTGTGGAGTACACTTTCTCTGACTAACCAGCAGGTGGCATCCATGAGCCACCTGCTCCCCTCAAGCCAGTTCTCCCCTGCTTTGCCTCTGTGGTGAGTGGGGGAGTAAGTCTTGTGGGGTCCAATTGGTGTACCAAGCTTGGGTGTGTAGTTGGTGTTGCCCGCCCTGTGTAAGGGGTGTGTGTCTGGGTGGTTAGGGAGGGGGGGACGGCTCTAACAATCAAATCTCCCTGGTGTTCCTGGAGTTTTAAAGCTGCTGCAATAGTCTAATCCTTCAGTTCAGTCCTGCCACAGTTTGTCTCTGCCACTGACCCACAAGTCCTTGGTACTAGCGTGTGGCCCCTCAGACTTTCTAGTGGGTCCCTCTTCCAGGCCTTGCACCCCCTGGTCCCCTGTTGAGGGATGACTGTGCTATGTCACAGGTGAGTGCTGTCCCCCCAGGGCAGTTCTGAGCTGCCGGTCTGTGTAGGGAGGCTCCCAGTCTGCTGAAATGATGTCTGAATGGTGCTTGTTAATTCACACTGCTCCACCTTCCCAACTCTGGAACAAACAGCTGAGGGTGCAGGGAAGGCTAATGTCCATGGTGGTGTATGCATGTTATTGGAAGCACTTCCATCACACTTGGTTGTCTGGGGCAGCTCTGGGCTATGGGGCCAGCAATGGGCAGGAGTGTTTCCTGTCCACCAGGATGATGGCTGTGAGTGGATGCCCCCCTTTTCTTGGGAAGTTGTGGTGTTTAGTGAATTTTCTCAGCCACTGGATTATTGCCTTTTGTCTCAGAGCTCTCTTAGTTCTGCTCTTGTCTTGACCTGCCCAAATTGCAAGTTTTTGAGGCTTTCTGTATTGAGCTTCTTAGAGTAAATGTTTTAGAAAAAGAAAAAAAAGATATATTAAAAAAAAAGGGCCCTCCTGGCAGATCTAATGGGCTATTGAAATGCTAAGAGACAAAGCAATTAAGGCTATTAAGGAAAGATCCAGGGGGCAGAGAGATCAGTTTTTCTTCGGGATTTGTAAGTGAGCCTCAGGGCCTGAGCTCTGCCCTTCCCCTTTCTATGTTCACCAGAACTCCAAAAAGCCTCCGCTTTTATTTTTGAGTATTTCTTGCTGTTTTTGGCTATGCCTATCTCCTCTCTGCTGGGCTGGCTGTTCTCAGATTTTCTGCCGTCTCGTCTCAGTCTATTTATGGTTGGAGTTTGGATCAGTAGAATGAGTTTCCGAAAAGCTGCCACTGCAGTTCTTCCTTCTCCTTCCTGGCGCTGACAACCGCTCCTCCCATTGGACTGAGCCTGGCAGGGAGGAGCGCGGGTCCCCTGGCCACAAAAACCTACAGATTTCACTGATCTCAGCAGTTCCACGTTTTCATGAGTGTTGTATGAAGTGTGCCCAAAGTTAGATTGCTCTGCTGTGTCCAGTCCACGCAGTTCCTGGCTTTCTACCTACTTCCCTGGAGGAGTAATTAAAACATACACCTCACCAATCCACCATCTTGCCAAGCTCTCTCTTAAATTGCCTTTTATGAAGGACTCTTCTCCCAGCTCATCAGGCAGATTCTGAATACTGCCATTGTATTCTCTACTGATAGAATGTATTGTGTACCTATTAGAAGACCATACTCAGTGACAGGCCAGAAAAATTGTGCTCTGGAAGAACAGAACTGAAAATCTCTAGACAATTTTTTCCATTGATGTTTAGAATGTTTGAGAACGAAACAGGAAAGAGCATAACAATATCTGGCTCATATCACCTGTTAGACATTTCCTTTTGGAGTCATGCTTTCTGGAAGGTTTTAGTTCATTAACATTAATAGTTAATTACAACTTTTTTTGTAAGAAGAGGGTTTGGGATAAAGCAGCAACTAAATTAAATCATGCTACTTAAATGTAGAAAAAAAGAATGAAGTCCTGATACATGTAATAACATGGATGAACCAGGAAGACATCATGTTGAGTGAAATAAGCCACACACAAAAGGACAAATATTGTATAATTACACCAATTAGAAATAGTTAGAATAAGCAAACTCACAGAGTCAGAATCTAGAATATAGGTCACTAGGAAATGGTGTGGGAATAGGGAATGGAAAACTGATGCTTCAATTCTCAAATTTCTATTTGGGTTGATGAAAAAGTTTTGGTAATGAATGGTGGTGACAGCAGCACAACATTGTGAATGTAATTAACAGCACTGAAATATATATCTGAATGTTATTAAGGGGAGAAATATTAGATAGCATAGATGATAACCCACAACTTCTCTAATAAAGAAAAACTTTTTTGAAGGGGGAAAATAAAAGGAAGTTTCTAGACAACTGTTGTCTGATTAACACAATTTGAAAGAACTTCATTTAGGCAGTGAGGAATCAATGTCAATAATTCTTTAAATATCTTTACATTTAAAGAATTTTTAAGAGTTTTTGACTTTTTAATAAATAATTTGCAGACAAGTAAAGAGAAAAATGTCATTATGCAAAATAAAGGGAAAAAATAACCACAATTCAAGTAGAACCTTGAATAAAAACAAGGTATAAAAACAAACTGAAAAATAAAGACAATTTCGTTTTCTAAATGGGACAGTTTTCATTGAAGTGTTAAACTGAAATCTGAGTTAAGTTCATGTAGTTAAACAGTGATAGTTTATAGCAGTTAAGACAAGGCTGCTCACACAATTGCAAATTGAATTTTTCTAACTCCTTTTAATTAAAATCACTTAAAATCTCAAGCAACTGCTGAAATATGTCACATGATTTACATTGGATAAATCCAAAGACTTGTATTCAAGATGAACAGTGTCTAGGTGTATTATTCAGATTTACAGAATTAATAAGAATTGGACTTTTAATGACTAAAATCCCAAATTTGATTCAAGCATATTTTGTTATTTTTCTCATATCCTATTTCATTTTAATATTCTAATACCTAATAGTTACCAAACAGATAATATTGGAATCCAATAACATTTCTATGAGATGAAATATGGAACTTGAGTGGTAGTAAACTTTTATGCCAGTGACCTCTTTAAATAAAGTTCATTATACAATTTAGGCAATAATTTAGACAGAAAAGAATTGTGTCAGATGAATTTGTATCTATGTAATGTCACTAAAGCCAATGCTAAAGCAAATATATTTTGGGCACAATTGATGCTTGGTAAAGACTATATAGACACATTTTAAGAAACTAAGGCTTAAATAGGTTAAATATTTTTTCCCCCAAAAGTCCTTACTCTAGTAAAATGAAAGAGAAAGAAGTTGATTTATGGTCTTTCAGACTCCCAAATTTTATCTTAAACATTGGCCCTGTAGCCAATGACCTAAGAGCACTTATAGCTGGCTATGCCTGATTAGGTTGGCTTGATCATTAAATATTCCAGGATATTCTTAGTTGAAAACATATTCCACTTCAATTAAATAATAATTTGCAACATCAGCTTCATTTACACTGTCTATGTCATTGATTAAAATATTGCAAATACACATTTAACTTTTAAGTTGGTGAAAGCAGGAGTAACCTTTATAAGACATCAACACTGCCAATGCCTATCTACTAAGAACATAACACAAAGTCATATGAAAAAGCATTTCTTTAGTATGGCATGTTTAATAAATCTGCAGTCTTCCCTTTTCCTCTTCCTAAATGGCAACAAGGTCTAAAGAGTTAACAGTTTCAGGGCTCTATATATGTATGACTTCCAAATCTCAAACTTGGGGTTTTCACTCTGTCTCCAGGTCCATATATGGAACTTTATATTTGGTATTTCTTTTATCATAATTCGCACTCTCAAAAAATATTCAGCTATTTTGTATTATTATGTGGCTCTAGAACTGGGACCCATCACTAAATAAAATAGAGTTTGTTTTTATGGAACACATGTGCTAATAGTGGGAGATATTTGGTGGTGATATATGATACATGCAATAGATAATGATGAAACAGGGTAAAAAGGGAAGAAAAATTTAAGTAGGTGGGGATGGAAATTCTATAATGATAAGACAGAAACCCTAAACTAGTAAGAAGATAGTTAACAAATAAAGTAAGGGGTCATGTATAGATTCGGGGAAGAGCAATCTAAACAGAGGGACCATTAAGTGCAAAAACGCAGACATAGAGCATTCAATTAGAGCACAAGTGTACCAATCAAAAGAGGAGATTGCAGATAGGAAAAGAATTAGCAAGGTGCAAGACTACACAGAGGCTATGAGTTATTAAAAGAACCTTTAGTTTTACTCTAAAGTGATATGGTAAACCACAAAGAATTTTTTAGCAGAAAAGTAACATAAACTGAAGGACATTTTAAAAGAGTAATCTGTTTACTGTGTTGTGAATGGAATATAACAAGATCAATACCACCTCCATCAACTGATGTTTTTTTCCTATCTCTACATCTTCCAGTAATCTTCCCCATCTTCATAAATAGCAATTAAATTTCCTAGTTTCTCAGTCAATAATATTTGGGTTATTATTCTTTTTCTCTATAACACCCATAGAAACTATTAGTAATATCTGTCAAAATAAATCCAGAACCAAGAATGTTTCATAACTTATAATGTATTTACCACTTGTTCCATCCAATCCATCATCATCTCTCACAGGTTTTCCAAATAGATGAGAAAAATATTTTTCTTCCCATATTTTTACTGAATAGTAAAGAAATATTCCCTCATTCAAAGTCATCATGGTCTCTAGAATGCCAAGTATTTTATCATGAACTATGAATTTCATTTGATTTTAAATGTGTATGCAATGAATCAACTCCAGGAGCTGGTAGCACAGAGAAACTCTGGTATTTACAGTCAGTTGTATGCTGAAAATAATTTGCATATAAGTTAAATCTCCTGTGATTTCCTGAAAAACACTGGAAGAAATATAATGAAGAAATCCTATGTCACCCTGAGGAGGCATTACTTGAAAAAAAAATGCCATGAAATGGCAGGAAAAAACAAAAAAGACAGAAAAACACTAGTATCAGTTTATGTTTGAAATAAATATATAGAGAAAATGCTGACACAACATAGGATAAATTTAACAGAAAAAAAATAACACCAGGATACCACAGCTATCAGCCCAAGTCGGTGTATTTCAAATGTAGGTGTATTTAAGAAAGCTTGAAGCATAGAGTCAATGAATACAATAAGTAGCAAAGTATTGAAAATTATTCAGTTATTTATTTTGGCTGCATTCAGTGAAGTCAGGCCTCTGTATTTAAGTTATCATTTCTTCCCCTCATCTCTTCTCAAATAACTCATAGTATGTTATGATAGACAGAATGGATACTCAGGAAAGTATTGTCCAAAGGAAAGATGTGCACACAACAAACACTTGAGCAAATCCTGTATCATTGCAGGGAGGCACACAAATTCATGACATAGAAATATTTGATACACTGGAACAAACAGAACCAGACCTCGAATGAGAGCTACTCGTTAAGATAGATGCAAATACTGATTGTATAAATAAAATGATAATATAAAGTTTATGGTTTACGTACATGGATTTTTTCAAACATGTGCACATATACATATATCCATGTGTATATATGTATACACATGAATATTTATATTTTAATAAATGTACTGAATAGGTAAATGGATTATGTTGAAGAACAAACAGCTCAAACAATTCCATCTTCTCAAATAAATGTACATTGGTGTTCATGGATGCATTGATGGCATTAGAAAAATGTTTAAAACAATAAAAGGGCCCATAAAAGCTAGAGCAGTGTATGTGAATTAGTCCTGTGAATCCTAGGCAACAATTCTAATCACAGATAAATATGACTATATCTGTCTATCAGTCAAGATTACTGAAGAGATACATATCAAACGAATGACAGTGGTCACCTGTGCAGAATAGAATAAGATTAGGAAAAGTGTTAAAAACAAGATCTTTCCTATTTTTCTCACTATAGTTCTCCGTTTATTACTTGTTTAATAAAAGAGAAGATCAAACTAAAAAGATAAAAGAAAAATCATTGTTTCCAAAATGAGACATGATTTGATGCTGATGTTAATTCAAATTTACTTCCTGGTTACTATCTCTAAACATAATTAACCATTTTCAGGTCACTTACTTTCACTATAATCTCATGTCATATTTGTCTTTGTGAATGTAAATCTCTAATTTTTTGGATAGAAATCAAACTAATTATCTAAATTGTGTTTTTTCTTAGGGAGGTTCTAGATCTTGAATAATTAAAAATTAGTATTTTCTCTCTTCTTGATTATAAAAAAGTGAAAATGCTTAAATGAAATAATTATTTACTTATCTCTCCCACAGCAAATCAGGGTTGGTAGATTACCAGGCACAGAACCCTCTGTAGCCTTCAAATGCCCAACCTGATGCTTTCTCTTCCAGCTTCAATATGTCACTTTCAAGATATTCTGGTTATTGTTTTCTAGACTATAGAAAGAAATAAAAAGTATGGAGGAGACTGGAAGGATGGGAATTTTTGTGTTGTTTTGTTTGATTTGGGCTGTTTTAGGTTGTTTTGCTTTTTTAATCTCAGACCTGTAAGAGGTGTACATTATTCACAACACATTCCATTGGTGTGAATTTACTCACATGACCATGTCTAAATTTAGTTGTGAAATGTTTTCTGTTTTACACAGAGAAGCAGAAAGGATTTTGGTAGACAGCTAGAATTTTCTGCCTTACTGATAAAGTAAAGTGAGGATATTTGGTTAGTTGATGACTTCATAGGGTTTTCAAGCATCCCCTAATCAGTCCTGCACACTCATTCAAATGATCAAGCAAGCATTTTGTAGCCAATCTAATATCTCTGCCATCTCTAGTATCTCTCAGTCAAAACAATGTTTAATTTTGAGGAAAAATTTTAATATTCAGCAAGTCAATTTTATTTTGCCACTGTTGTTTTTCAACATTTTACTTCAAGCAGAGTTACAGTTCTCAAAATTTTGTTACTGTTACAAAACCAACTCAGACAGCATAATTAAAAATTAACTATGATGCATTTTTGTAAAAGGGAAGCTGAGGCTTTATCTATGAGCTTCAAACATATACCTATTTAATACAATATTAAAGAAAACATTTACAATTACTAAATTGCATTCATATATGTAATTTAAAGAGTTATTTGATCAAGGGTATTTCCTGTAGGTACTTGCCTCATCTTTCATTTTTAAATACTGATGAAACAATCTAAAGAGTTAAGAAATTGTAATTGGTTTTTATAAACCCTAGCCTGAAAGATATACTTTATGACATCTTTCACAGATACTCTCCTCATCTGCTTATCATTCGCTTTATTTTTTTCCAGCTCATAAGATGTATGCTTACACATTTGTATTCTGTCCATATCTAAATTCCAGTAAAGGTCAGCTTTCCCATAAAAAAGGAGTATAAATAGTGCATAAAATGATGATCCAAGCTAGCATATCAAGAAAATAAAAGCATAAAAGTAAAGGTCATTTTCACAATTTTTATCTTGAAACACACTCAAAAATATACCGTGTGAAAATTTGTCAAAGTTTTCAAAAGAGGAGTTTGTATGTTGAGGTTCTTTTTTATTTCTATGAACTTTTCATAAATTAAAAACAAGTTGTGCATTATTGAAGCCATTATTTTATGTTGTTTGGTTATTAGGGTCATTGCCCTTGATATTCAATCAATTAGAGTAATATGTGTTTCATTTGAAAATAATAATTATTTTGTTGGCACTGCATTTATATTTAGTAGCATTAGCAATAGATAAAGCATATTAGCATTTCCAGAATGACCAAATCATATTACTTATTTAATTGATTACTTAAGTAAAATATTCCTATAAATCTTAATATTTTCACTTTTATTAAAACAGTTTGTTCAGGGAAGCTACTACCTGCACCGGGAAGAAATACATTTAACAATCGTACTATGCGCTCATCTATGTACAGAGAAGATTTTGAATCTAGTCTAATTTGACTTGATATCTGTGTAATGAGTATGAGATTGAATTTTGAAAACATTTAGAAAGGCAACCTATGTGAGGTATTGGGTGCATAAAATATAGAAGCAACATGAGTTTGCCTCAGTTGCACTGTGTTTAAGACAAAGTGAATAAGTTTAAAGTCTTTGGGATCAGGGAACAAGCAAATCGCTTAGCACATAAATGTGGAGATATGAGCTCTCTAGATCATCAGAAATAATAGAACACTTCTATGAAACAGATGTCTAACTCTTCCTCCTTATTCTTCTCCCTGCATCTATTGCAATTACTTATTTATATATACGTCTGCAAGACACACATTTGGGACATGGACCAAATCACATGCAAATTTTATAATCTAATCATGCATGATATTGTACACTCTGAGGCAAAGATTTTACTTGAGTTGAATTGATCCATGTACATTAATTAAACAGAATTAATTAGGGAATTACTCAGTGTCAAGTAATGCAAGGATGCGCTCATAACTAAGTTTGTTTCCATATCATTTTAAATATAGTAAAAGAAATCAATATTTTAAATATTCTATATACAAAAAATGAAACAGTGAAAAATGAAGTAGTGATATATTTTATAGTGGCTTTTGAGATCAGCAGCAATAGAGGAGTAGGGTTTTAAAAGGTAGAAGTTTGGGTATGCACGTGACAAGTAGAAAAGGAAGAACATGAGCAAGGCAAGATGATTTGGGTAATTATGTTTCAAGTTACTAAATGTCTACATCAACCTTGAGTAAGTTCCATCAGTATGGTGGTATATTTGTTTACAGAGCTCTAATGTATATAATGAATATTAAATAATGGTTATAAGAAATAACATGCTCTCATGGTATTAAATATATGTTATATATATACACACACACATATCATTGCATTCAGTAGAATATTAAAGATATTGACCATTTCACTTTGTGCAAAAAAATAATTATTTTTTAAAATTATAGTTAGACATCACATATATAATCTCATAAGAAATGTACAAGACCTCTATTTCCCTGACATGGTACAAAGTATTCTAAGTATAAAAACATGCAAAATGATTGTATTGTATTAGACTTAAACTTTGATGAAATCTTAGCCTCTCAACAGTAACACAGTTATTAGCAGTTAAGAACTTCAAGTTTCAGCAATGTCCTACAGAACATTTCTATTTCAAATTCAAATTAGATTTTTTCTTTTACATACAATGATCAGTATATTCTGAATGAAACGTATTCTAAAATTTGATTCAGAAGCCTCCACACATTTGTATTCTACAAGGATGGGAACACCCTTCCTTCCCAGGTCTAAGAAATTCTTTAGAGTAAATCTATTATAAGCTATGTTACAGTCTAATATTACTAAGGACTTAACCCCCCATTTAAATTTAAATCCCCATTTCTTTCTAAAGGAAAATATATTCTTAATAGTATCTTAGGATGCCACATTCTTGATCCTTTGCTTTCTTTTCTGCCAACAGTGGTGGGCAGTTGCCTTCACAGCTTGATTTCTCTAAGCAGCAGGAGTGAAATTTCAGGGTACAGCCCAGAGTTGCAAGGATAAGAAATAACGTACTTAGAGAATCAGCAACAATAGTCACGATGGTAATGGGGCAAGATCTCTAAATGTAGGGCTCCAATAGAAGAGTAATACCTGCCAAGAAACTTTCCTAATGAACAGGAAGATTGAGGGTGAAATGGGCACTTAGGGGAAAAGGTAACAACTGGTTTATGTAGGACGACTGGAGAGTTGTAAGATACCCTTACTTAAAGAAACAGCTGTCATAACAGTAGAAGCGGGAACTATAATAATAAATGTGATGGAAACCAGCAATAACTGACCACATTCATAGCACTTTTAAAAGATGCTATATATACATATAATTATACTATAATTAAATGTAAATATACATATATGTTACACATACACATATAATAATTTAATTATAAATATATAATTATATATAATATATTTCTTCAAAACTACCTGTGGCCATATGAAGTAATTCATGTAAAATTTCACTTTTAATACAACTAATTTAAAATAGGTGTACTTTCTAATATGTCCAAATGATATTTCCAATATAATGATTATTTGAGAAATCTAAGGTATTTGTGAAGCAGAAAAATGAGGGGCAATTAATGCAATATCTGGAAATTAAGTGCTACCCTGTGTAATATAATCCCTTTTAGCTTATTCTTATATTTCTATCTTGTGATATTTTTATTTTCTTCAGGTGTGTTTTATCTGCCCATACCTTTTTGAGCTTCAAAGTTTGAAGACGTTGCAAATAGCATTAAAAAAAAAAAGTGTTATATGTTCTCCTGCTGAAATTTCTTAATATAAAATCAGGCCTACATCACAAATGGAATATGATGAACAATAAAATAATTTTCATAATTTATATTTGTTTTTATTTAATGATATATTTGTGTTTAGGATATTATGCTATGAAATTATGATATATATGAAATATAATGTCACAGACTATGCCCTTAAGAGCCACACATGTTTTTGTGGGAGCTTATACATAAAGATTAAATAATTACATCTTTTAGTCAACCAAAATGATTTGTTATATACTTTAGTATCCATAGCACTTTTATGGACCCTTACCTAAGTGATGTTAATTAAGCTTAAATCCTTGAATTTTAGTACATGAGATATTTCCAGTTGTGAATAGTCATTTTGTTATATTTTAACACATGTTTGGCTTAATTTCTATTGCTTAATACTAATGTCTTAGTAAACAAATCTAAAACTTGGTCTCTTATATATGAGAACTAATTATAAGTTTTACTTGACTAGCAACACCATTTAAATGAATTTTCACATACATTATATAGTAAAGCAGAAGCATACCCTTTTTATGTTACCCTATTTTATGACAACTGTAGATTCATAAGCAGTTTTCTGTAACATAAAGAGATCTATATATATATTTTACTATATACCTATATAGTAAAATATCACAACCAGTACATTTATGGTTATGTAGTTCATTGATCTTATTCAAATTTCCCCAGTTTTACTTGTACTTATGTGTGAGTTTGAGAGTATGTATGTGGGTGTATTTACATCTATATAATCCAATCACTTGTGCAGGTTTGTGTACCCACCACCACAGTCAAGATACAACAAGGAACCATTTTATTGTATTCTTGTAACCACACCCACCATTTTGCCTAGTCTCTTTCCCTTATATCTCCTCCCTAGCACCTAGTAGTCACTACTTTGTTCTCTTTCCAATTTTGCTTTTTATTTTTAGAAGTGTTATGTAAAAGAAATAATAAAGTATGTAAACTTTTGGGATTGGACTTCTTTTCACTCAATACAATTCTTTGGAGATTCATCTGTGTTGCTGCATGTATCAATATTTTGTTCCTTCTTTTTGCCAAGGAGAATTCCTTGGCACGGATTTACCACAGTTTGTTTAACCATTCACCTACAGAAAGGCATCTGCGCTGATTCCAGTTTTGGGTTATTATGAACAAAGCTGTTATGAGTATCCCATGTGCAGGTTTCTGTGTGAACTTAGGTTTTCAATTTTCTGGGATAAATGCCTAAGAGTGCAATTGCTATGTTGTATGATAAATACATCTTTTTGTTTTCAAAGAAACTGTCAAACTGTTTTCCAAACTGGCTGTATCATTTTGCATTCCAGCAGCAATATAAGAAAATATTAGTTTCCAATGAAGGCTATAATAAATTACCATAAAGACGGTGGCTTAAAATGATGTGATTTATTATTGTACCTTTCTGGAAAGTCTGACGGAGCTAAAATCAAAGTGTTAGCAAGGCTGTGTGCCTTACTGGAGGATCTAGAGGAAAATCCTTTTTCTTGCCTGTTTCAACTTCAAAGGCTGCCTGCTTTCCCCAGCTAGTGGTCCCCTTATATCTGGAAAGTCAGCAACGGCTTCTTGAGGTGGCATCTTTCTTACACCGCATAACTCTGATACTGACCCTTTTGCCTCCTTCTTCCACATTTAAGGAAACTTTATGATTGTATTGGGCCCACACAGATAATCCCAGATTATATTCTTATTTGAAGGTCAAATCATTAGGAATATTAATTCCATATGCAAATTCAATTCCCCTCTGGCATGTACCAGAGATTAGGATGTGGACATTTGAGGGTGGCGATCAACTAGTGAACAACATTCACTCAACAGGTGAGACTCTATAGGCCAGGAAGTACAAAAGGCATAAAAATAGGTGAAGGAACCCTGTCATTTCCATCACACAGATTAATAAAATAATCTTTTTTTCTAAAATTAAATCCTACAAAGTAACTTAAACAGAGACATCTTTGGATAGGAATGGGAATTGTTGCAGGGATAGTCAACAACAGGTTAATAGCAGTTTAATAGCAGGTTTAGGACAGTCATATCTATCTACATTCTTCACAAGTTTCTCTTTAGTGGTTTTTGATTCTGGGATACATCCTAGAGAGTAACTCTCAAAAACTGGGAATTCCAGTTTGTCATAGGATGATAATGAGCCCATGTTCTTTGAGAAATAGGTAGAAAATTTGGTCCTTTCAATTCAGCCAGATCTGGTTATAAATATTAACTTTTATCTCAAAAGGTTGATAATGTTTATCTGTTCTACTGAAATCTCACAAAGATTATAACCGATTAACACATTTATGAATATGCTTTGATAACCAAGTACCATCAAATAGTGGAGGAAATCCAATGATATGTTGACTCTAAGATAAACCAAAGAGGAGCTAACCCCAGAGGACATATTTTCTTTAATAGATATTTAATAGATATTTAAGAGATATTTCTCTCAGTAAAACAATCTATCTTTTAAAAGAAGTAAGAATTAGAGTCAGAAGAAGATGGCAGAACAGAAAGGAGTGGAAGCTAGTTAGTCCCCCTGGAAAAACAAATAAACAACTAGGAACAACTAGTAAATAATCTGGAATAACTGCTGGGCAACAAATGTGACCATCCATACATAATACACTAACCTGGATTGGGAGGGATGCCTGAGATCACAGCATAAAAACTCAGACCCAAGCTGAGATCTCCTACCCCATGGCAGGCCAAACTGCAAAGCTTCCTATGCTGGGGGTAGCACTCTCTGAAAAAGCAAATATACATCAGCACAGCTCCAACTAAGGTTGTAATTAACAAATGTTGACTGCTCAATACAAGCTACAAATCCCCAACAAGCAGACAGAGGCTTTTGGTGATGACTGACCTTAGAGAGCTGAAGGACCTCTTTGGGAGGGATGGGGAGCACAGAGAACCAGGTGCTATCTCTGGCTGATGGATGAAACTGATGGTAGCCATGGACTGGCCCTGAAGGGGGGCTTTCTGTCCCTTTTCTTGGCTCAGTGGAGAAAGCCTCAGCCATTTTCTGTTTGCAGTGCCCTGACCCAGACAAGCATGGAGGTAGCAGTCAGAGAGACTATTCAAATGCAAATGACATCTCCCCAAGGAGTGTGTCTTCCCAAGGAGGAAAGAGGTGGTGCCAAGATCTATTATCCACCTTCCATTCAAAATCAGACCCCAGAACCTGAGGGAAAACAGCCATGGGCCACACCTCCTTACACTAGTCTGGAGTGACAGGCTGACAGGTGACACATGCAAGGCAGAAAAGCACAGTGGCTTGGTGCCTCAAAAGTTGCACCAATCTTCTAAGACACACCTTCAGAGAGACATGATACTATTGCCTCCTTCTGAAACCTGTGCCTCTTCTGGTCTGGGAAAAACTGGTTGGAGTAACCAAGGAAACCACATGCCTAGACAACAGAAAACTACGACCTACACTAAGACAAATGAAGTTATGGCCCATTCAAAAGAACAAACTTACACTTCAATTGATATACAGAAATTGAAACTACTGCTAAGTCAATTCAAAAAGTTTAGGGAAGATATGGAAAAAGAGAGGAAGCATACAGTGAAAACACTGGGCATACATGAGATAGAAATTGAAAGTTTGAAAAAAACTACTAGCAGAATCCATGGAAATGAAATGCTAAACACAAGAGATGAAAGACACAATGGAAACATAAACAGCAGATCCCAAGAAGCAGAAGAAAACACTCAGGAACTGGAGAACAAGATACCTGAAAGCCTATGCACAAAAGAACAGAGAAAAGAATGGAAAAACACGAGCAACATCTCCAGGAATAGAATGACAACATGAAATGCAGGGATGTGCATGTCATGTGAGTCCCAGAAGGAGAAAAGAAGGGAAAAGGGGCAGAGCAATAATAGAGGAAATAATAAATGAGAATTTCCCATCTTTCATGAAAGACATAAAATTACGGATCCAAGAAGCGCAGTGTACTCCAACAGAATAGATCTGAATAGGCCTATGCCAAGACACTTAATAAGCAGATTATTAAACCTCAAAGACAAAGAGAGAATCCTGAAAGCAGCAAGAAAAAAGTGATGCATCACATACAAAGGAAGCTTGATAAGACTATGTGTGGATTTCTAAGTAGAAGCCATGGAGGCAAGAAGGAAGTTGTGTGATATAGTTAAGACACTGAAAAAGAAAAACCACCAACCAAGAATACTATATCCTGCAAAACTGTCTTTCAAATATGAGGGAGAGCATAAAATATTCTCTGACATACAGACAATGACAGAGTTTGTGAACAAGGTAACTGTGCTACAGAAAACACTGAAGAGAACACTACAGACATAAAGGAAAAGACAGGAGTGAGAAGTTTGGAACACAATTTTGGGACATAGTAGCACAGCAATGCAAGTGCACCGAACAAAGTTGACTGTGATTATGGTTGAAAGAGGAAGGTTAGGAGCATGTGGGACACCAGAAGGAAAAAGGAAAGATAAAGACTGGTACTATATAACTCAGTGAAACCTAGGGTGCTCAATGATTGTGATAAAAGGTACAACTATGTTTTTACATAAGGGAGAACAAATGAATGTCAACCTTGCAAGGTGTTAAAAATAGGGTGGGATTGGGGGAAAAATACGATCAATGCAAACTAGAGACTATAATTAAAGAAACATTGTATTATGCTTCCTTTAATGTAACAAAGGCAATATACCAAAGCTAAATGTATATGGGGGGAGCATATGGGAGGAGTATGGGACTCTTGGCATTGGTGATGTTGTCTGACTCTATTCTACTTTGGTTTAATGCTATCTTTTCTTTTGTTACTTCCTAGCTGCCATGTTTGTCTTTTTTTTATTTATTTATTTTTCCTTTTGCCCCTCTACCTTTTTGACTCTTCCTCTTTCTTTGTGGAAGAAATAGAGATGTCCTTATATAGATAGTGGTGATGGTGGTGAATACATACTATACAGGGAATCATCAATTGTTTACCTAGGATTGAATGTATTGTGTGTTAAGAAAGCCATCTTAAAAAAAAAATGGTTTGATGAAGAAACCTTGAGGGCACTATATTGCGTGAAATAAGACAGACACATAAGGGCAAATATTGCAGGGTCTCACTGATACTAACTAGTTTTAATATGTGAAAACATAGACATGAAATATAAGTTACCAGGATATAGAAAGTGGCTAAAGAATGGGGAGCGGTTGCTTATTATGAGCAGAATGTTCAACTAGGGTGAACCTAAACATTTGTAATTGGACAGAGGTGATGGTAACACATTGTGAGAATAACTAACAGTGCTGAAAGGTGTGTGAAGGTGGTGGAAAGGGTAAGCTCAAAGTCATGTATGTCACCAGAAGGAAAGTTGGAGGTTAAAAGATGGGAATGTATAAAACAGTGAATCTTGTGGTGGACAATATCCACGATTAACTGTACAAATATTAGAAATCTCTCTCATGAACTAGAATAAATGTATGACACTATAACTAGAAGTTAATAATAGAGGGGCATACAGGAAAAATATACCTATTACAAACTATATACTATAGTTAGCAGGATTTTAACATCTTTCATGAACAGTTACAAATGTACTATATCAATACTATGAATCAATAATGGAGTAGGAATGGTTAGGGGTATGGGAAGATTTGAGTTTCCTTTTTCTGTCTTTATTTCTTATCTGGAGTGATGAAAATGTTCTAAAAATTGAAAAAAAAAAACTTGTGATGGATGCACAGCTGTATGATGGTAACTTGGGCAATTGATTGTACAGTTTGGATTGTTGGGCAATTGTATGGTTTGTGAACAATCTCAATTAAAAAAAACTTAAAAAAATAAGAATTAAAAAAAAAATCCCTGCTGAAAAGTTGCACTAGAAATTTTAGAGTTTTAAAACATTAAACAAAAATCTTCAAAATAAAGCATAATTTCAAAAAGAAAGCAAGAGAGAAGGTCTGAATATATGACATGGTAGCATGTTCTGAGCTTTCCAGAACATCCTGCACACAGGAAAATAAATTAAAATCAGCCAAAATCAAAATAGTCAGATTTTGGGTATGACAAAAAGGTGAAAGTTCAGAAAATTCTAATCCCCTCCCAAAACAAGAATAAATCTGGCTATTTTTTTTTTTCCAAAACAACTCTTTCATGGCTCTGAAATAAACAAAGACAAACAATATATTTATGAGTTAACAATTATGTTTAATAAACATTTGTAAAAACATGCTAGGAAAGCAGGAGTCAGTGGCCTTCTTGTCTGAGTCTGCTGCTGCCTTTCCCTGACTTTATTCTCCCCCATCAACTCAGTCAGCATGGTTGTTTTATTAGGGTGGATTTCAAAGACTTATTACAAAAAGTGTTAAATATTTTGTTCATAATTTGTGTATTGATTTCATGTTAAAATAATAATATTTTAGATATATTGGGTTAAATAAAATGTATTTTAACATTGATTTCACCTGTTTCTCTTCACCTATTTAATGTGTGTAATAGAAACTTTAAGAGTATAGATACGTCTTGCATTACATTTTTGTTTGATGGCACCGGTTTAAGGATGGCATTTGCAGACCAAGTCATTCCAAAACACATGGGTTTGCTTGATGCTCTGAGGGAGGGTTCTATACCTCAGGCAAGTCAAATTAATATTTGCAAATGGAAAATTTTCCTGGATTATTTTAAAGTAGAATTGCTTCAGAAAAATCAACTTTTACAATTTATATTGGGTATAAAATGGAAAGTCCTTGTAAAAAAAGATGTCTGAAAAATGTTCAGTGACAGGGATGATTAAATCTAGTGAGAGTTTGAGAGAATGGAGATGAGGGAGGACTAGAAATAATCGCAGAAATAAGTCTCAGTGAAATTAAGGAGAACTTGACATGCATCTAGCAAATTGTAAGTATCATACAGTAATGTTAAACATGTGTGCACACACAGAGTCATATTAGAGTGATATTTGTCATGGGGTTCAAGAAAGAGTACTAAGCAATGTTGCTAGCAACCATATCTAAATCAAAAAAAAAAAAAACTAAAATATTTGTAAAATTAAGTGAAAATTTACACTAAAATATAAAATGTATTTAAGGAATCATTTGAACTTTATATTCTAGAAAAGGGAAGGAAGTAAGATAATGCTGTATATTTTCTCGCGTTCAAATTGAGAAGTTGTACTCATTGACTATATATGTGGAAAATAACATAAATTTATGCTAAATTTAAAAAGTGCATAAATGATAACATCCCTAATTCATTCTATGAAGTTAGCATCTCACAATTTAAATAAATAGAAATTATATTCAAATTCATTGTATTAGAGATTATACTATGGGTTACTTTGTTACTCAATAATAACCTTTGATAAAAAATTTCTTCATTTTAATATTATGTATTAAATTTGTTGTTTTTCTTTTATAAGTAGTCATCTTTGTGAAAACTTTAAGAAATCTTTGCCAACTGCAAGGGCACAAAATCAATAAAAAATAAAGGAATTATATTCCTTCAATTCCATATGACCAGACAATCCAAAAAAATCTGGGCAAGAGACCTGTACTGGCACTTCACATAAGAGGATGCTAAAATCTAATAAATAGTAGGAACAGATGAAAAATCCAGCCCCAATCAGACATCACTGCCACTACTAGAATGTTAAAAAAAAAAAAGTTTAATAATAAGTATTATCAAGGATATGGAGTAACTAAAACTTTCAGATACCATTCCTGAAAATAAAATTGTTAGAAACAATTTCGATAATTCTTTGACAGTATATACAGAGCTAAACCTATAACTCAGTAATTTTGTTCTTACTTACATACCTAATTATAACATATATATTCACCAAAATACATGTAGCAGAATGTTTAGAGAAGCAGTATTTGTAATAAAACCTGAAAATAATCTAAATGCCCATCAACAGTAAAATATTTTGCTATATTCAGAAAATGAAATACCATATGGCAATGAAAATGGCACTGAGAATGTAACCTACAACTACATGCAACTATGTGGGCTCCTATGCAAAAGAATACATGACAGTATGATTCCATTTAAATAAAACTACAAAACAGGCAGAATGCATGTAAGCAGTCAAGTTATAAGAAGTCATGATAGTGGTCACTCTTTATTGCTGGAAGTAGTGACAGAAAAGGTAAATGAAGGTGTTTTTTGGAATACTGATATTCTGTTTCTTGATTTCAGTACTAGTTACTAGTTCAAGATGCAGACTGTTGTATGAAATGAATAGCTTTACTCTCTAATCCATTACATTGTAAGTGGTATAGAAATCAGGAATTAATGAGAAATTATAGTTTTATCTTTATTAATTTTAATAATTAATAACTTCACCTTAGTAAAGTTACTTTGGAGAGCTTAGGCTAGACCTAAGACCAAAGAGAAAAAGTTGGGTAATAGCTTACCAGATTTTGTTTCTTGTTTGTGGTAAGACTAGAATCCTGAGAATAGACACAACTTACAATATTCCTTAAATTGTAATCTACCATTTAATTAAAAAAAAAAAAAGACAAAGAAAAACAACTTTGATGTTGGCAGAGAACTGAAAAGCAAAAAAGACAGAGAAAAACACTGAAAGATATATTTTGAATTAATTGTGAAGGCATATATAATTAATTGATTTTTATATTGACACTGATAAGGAATAATAATAGAATCTTATAACATTTCAAAATAAAATAATAATTAAATATAAAATATCAAAAATAATAATGAGTTGAAGATGACTGCTTTCAATAAGACATAAAGATCTTGAACCTTAAAACATATGCTGTTTTGAGAGTATTGAAAAAGCAAACAAAACAGCAAAAAAAGTTTATGCAATAAAATATGAGCACTATTTTTAACTTTTACCTTACTGGTAAGAAGAAAATAATAGATACATTTACATGCATATTCATATAAAAGATTCATTTGCATCCCTTATGAAGAACCCTGAAATAACCATAGGAAAAGACAGCACAATTTTTTTAAGTGGGAAAATCATAGGAACTCAGAAACTAATCATTCACGGAAGAATAAAAGAAGAAAAGATTCTAAGTTAAAAAAATATTAACTTCTATTAATCATTCAATGGACTAAGATAAGTATATTTTAAGATGTAGGGAAAAGGTAATCTTAAAACATTGTAATTGGCCTGCAAATTGCTAAGAATCTTTTTCAAAGGCAATTGCGGAATTCCATTTCTATCTTTGAAATAATCCTTTCTCAAACAAATACCACTTTCATATTTCAAACATCAACCTATTTCAAAAAGATACATGTGGATAATAGTGGGCATCCCTAATGAGTGGATGGCAAGGAAGGTAAGTGGGATATTTTAAGCATTTACTTTATAAATTCATGTATGATTTTTTATATAGATAGTACATTTACTTCCTTTGTCATTTTAAAAAACTCAATAAAATAAAAATGCATTGGAACTGATTAGAAACTATTCCTATGAATGTTGTCTGTGCTTATTAATTAAATCAGTCAATACAGGTAGATCTCAATTTACAGCAAAATACCAAATAATCAGTTATTGTGCTGTGATAAAGAAAACTACTAATAAGAAATAATACATAGATAAAATTATTCTCAGATACTTTACAGTAGCAAAATATTCTAGTGCTGTAGATGCCGGTGTCTTTTATGAAGTCTTGGTGACAACAACTTATATTAGCTAATAAAACTTCAACTTGCTGGAAGTAATGGAAGGCCTGAGAATACAGTTAAGTTGATTTCTAGGGAAAAATATCAAGCATGACTTGATTTTCACTTCTGTGAATTTTTCTCCTGAAGTTTTAGCAATTTTTTTTCCCAAGTCTAATGATTTTTTTAATCCAAAAATGTTTTATTTTATAATTTTATAGAAAATTAGAATTCTTAACTTAGTGCACTAAACCTTATCTCAATAATATGCCTACTTTGAACATCTTTTGGAGAAACAGGAAAAAAGCAGATAAATACGCCATAAAGGTTTAGGTAAACTAGCTCGTGATATAGTCATCATGTTCTTTATAAAAATGCTTTCATAATGGGATACAGCTGGATGGAAGTCAAACACAAAAGGAAGTTGATTACTTATATTATTTTGATTTTCTAAACAGATGTTTCCTTTATGGTAAGTCATGTTTTAATAACACAGTGAGAAATGAAGAGTGTAACATTTTAAGATGAATCTCTATTATTTACCAGAATGCTCTGCCAACATCATTCTTACCATTTCAAAATAAGTGGCTTTACCTTAAAATTCACTCATTTTACAAATATTTGCATAGTAACTAATCATCATTATCAATTCACAGAACTATCTCTGTTATACATTAGAATCAGTCATTAATTCAACAGCTAATCATGATTAACATCAGGCCTTTTGTGGATAGAGTTATAAATCATAAGACATTAAAGTAATTAATGAAAATGAAATTAAAAGGATTGAGAAGTACTGTAATAAATAGTAATATGCAATTATTTTAAATGCTCCCTGCACACTATTATATTTCAGTTATTGTCCTGGAATAAAAATACTTGTAAAAAAGTTATTTCTCTTAATTTTCTGTACTCTAAAATATTTTGAAAATCACAAATAAATCAAATAATCGTTCCATCAGTACCAAATAATCATACATGTAGTTTGACTTCCAGAAATGTCCGAAAAATGTTAAGGGACAGGGATGATTAAATCTAGTGAGAGTTTGAGAGAATGGAGATGAGGGAGGGGTAGAAATAATTGCAGAAACAAGTCTCAGTGAAATTTTTTCAACAATGGAATTGTTTCAAATATATGAAGGATGTTGAAGTGGAAATATGGATCTACATTTACTTGGCAGTAAACAGAACTCTTCATAAATACAGCTCAGTCCTGGGCCAAATGAGCCACATCCATTTTTCTTGGTACATTCATCACATTTCCAATCCCTTTCCTGGGCTCTATTATTAAATAATTTGTGAAACAAAACAAAGCCCATAGCATCTATGGAGAAAAATAATCACAAATATAATGAGATTTTTGCATGTTACTTTTTGATCATTACACTTATTACCTATTTCTTATCACAATGCTTTCCAAGGACCTCCAATACAATGTCCAATAGATGTGCGCGGGGGCATACATGTGATCTTTCCTGTTTCTAAAGTGGAATAAAGCTAATGTCTTATGATCATGTACTTAGATCACCCACATCCATAATTACACCGTAGACCATCTAACTGTTTGACATAAAACATTACTAATTGAAGTTTTGCCACCCGTAATGTTCACCATGCATGTTCAGCTTTGCTTACTATATCCACCCTTCGACCTCAAGATATTCAAGCTCATTAGTCTTTCTAATTCATTTCCAATCATAATCCATTTCCTTTGTTTTTATTTTCTGTATTCTAGTTCAATGTTACTTGTCTATAATTTTAGTAGTACTTTTATTAGTGCACAAAATGTACTCCCCATCGTTTTCTCGAATTCAGCTCGCAAACTTTTGAGTCTAGTTGATCCTAAGCATCTAGCCCTTATCTATGCCTATATACAAGCAACTGAATGCTATTGTAAAAAGTCACACCAAAGGCTGATGTTTTCCACTATAAATTCCAAATAGATACATTCAAATGGCCCCACAATTCGGATAACCAGTCCTACGATCTTTATCTGGTTAGGCCATTTTTGTAGTTTCTATGATATCTTTTCAAATACTGTTTACTTTCATGCAATTTCCAGTTCCTTATATCTCCACCCTTACTCATACCATACAACCTCATAAAAAAAAAAAAAAAAATAGAAACAATCAGAAAGAAATGTGAAAAATGCCTTGCTTCTAATCATACAAGCCTAACTACATCTGCATCCATCTTACTCTGTTCATAAAGAGGAGCTTACCCCTACTATTGATTTGGATCTCACTCCATGTTAGTCATCAGAAAACTTACATCACCGTTTTCCAATATACTTAACAAGCAATTATAATAATGCTCTAAAATGTAGCATTTTTTTCTTGCTTCTCTATTTTTATAACTTTTTTCTCTTCCTTCCTTCCTTCTTTCCTTCCTTGCTTTCTTTTTTGTATCATTCCTTTGACTAGGATATCTGCTACAATATTGAATAAAGGCATTGAAAAAGAGCAAAATTATTATTTCTGGAGCACTAAATGGGAACTGTTGCAGTATTTCACTATTAAGATGATACCTGTATTAAGTTCATGTCTGATACCCTTTATCAAGTTCAGATAGTTCCCTTCCATTCCTGGGTTGACAATTGTTTCTGTCAGATTGGTCGTCAAATTTTATCAACAGGTTTTTATGCCTCAAGTGAACTTACTCAAAATTTGTCTTCTTCAATCTCAATAAAATTGTGTTGATCATTTTATAATATTGAATCATTTCTTCTTAAACCATCCCTGTTTGTTTATAATTACATAATTTATATATTGCTACAATATTATTGTACAACAAAAGACTTGCAATCATGACAACATAAATTAGCTATTATAACCATTTATTTTTACTTTCCATTAATCAAATGGGCTGTTGTTTTGATATGAGTTGGGCTCAGTGGAGTTCATTTATGCACCCATGTGCAACTGTGGATTAAGTTAGTGATTTTGCTTATGTTAGCTGAGACTTCTCACATGTCTGGAGTTTGGTTGGGGCAACACATTGATTGAGCTCTACCTGGTGTGCTCTCTCATTCTCCAGCAGGATAATCTCAGCTTTTGATTCTGGTGGAACAGGAGAGGGTAAGTGTGCTAGGCCTCTTGAGCACACATTCAGAAATAACACATCATTTCCACCATGTTCTATCAGTCAAAGAATCAGGGCTATCCCAGTACAGATTCAAGAGATGGGGGAATAGATTCCACACTTCAAAGAGAGGAGCTTCAAAGTTACGTTTCAAAGGGAGTAAATAGCAGTGGTGGAGAAATGGAGCCGTTTTTTGCAAACAATCTTCCAAAAATATGTATTATCTTTTAGTATTTTGCTACCATATTACTAGCTTTTCTTTTCTAGCTTTACTATCAGACTTGTAATAGCTTTATGACAAATAGTTTGGCAGACCTTTAATTTTTATTTTAGCTGATGAGAGCTATTTTTTATTTTGATATGACATCATTGAGCCTAAAATTCCTACAATATTTTGGAGATTATGCTTTCAATGTATTTTCTTTCTTCATTTTTTTAAATGTTTTATTATGGGGGCTTATTTTCAAATTTATTTATTCAAAGAGCTATTTTCAGGACAACTAGTATGCTTTAGATTTATGCTTTAAATCTGATAATTGTAGATTATTAGTCTATATATTTTTATTTCATGTACAAACCATGTGTCAAAATTCTGTTTAAATTCCTTGTCACCCTTAAAAGAGATATTTGCTCTTAAGATAGCTAATCAAAATGAAAATGTAGTAGAAAATGGACTATCTGTAGTGGAGTAAGACTAAAAATAAAAACAGTAAACACCCTGACTTGGAGAAAGGGCTGTATCCACAATCCACTCAACTGAGTAACTGATCCTACTTCAAGAGACTTAAATGAACAGCCACACAACACAAACAAACAAAAAAATGAAAATGAAAAAAAAAAAAAAAGAGCAAAACGTCTGACCAAGCCTACTCAAGCACCTGACAAGAAATCAGTGGTGACCAAAGTGTTTGGTCATGTTTGCAGTGAAAACTGACTAAAATGATAGACTGCTAAGTAAAATAAAATGGTTGACTGCATTGGATATTGACAGGAGGGGCCCCTTTCCTAGAAAAGATTTTCTGGAAGACTAAAACAATTGACCTGCAGAGGCTTTCAGAGAAAATGGAACAATGGAATGCACCCTCCAGAATTGCAGGTAAGCAATACCCAGTGATAAAAGAGCTTGGGTACATGAAAGCTTTTCAGAATGGACTAGATAGCTTATCAAAATGGGCATATAATACTAATCGATATATATCTGCTCCCTACTTTGTAAGACTCCCCTATGCAAATGGAAACTTAACATCAGCCAATCTGAACCTTTCCTTGCTTGCTTCTGTGTTTGTGCTATATGGCTTCCTCTTTCCACTCCCAGGAGCTCCTTTCCATGCGCATTTTGGAAGCTGCCCAATTCATGCATCCATAAACTATTCAAATAAATTCCCATAAGTAATAAAAATATAAATAAATAAAAGCTATTTCATGGCATACAACTTTTTGCAAAATGTATTGATGAAAAATATACATATTATTATCTCATATATTTTAGCTATTTTGTATAATTTTTCCTAAGCAAAGGAAAATTGTACATGGGAATTTACTCATGCATTGAGTTACTTTTGACTATACTCTCTTGCACACATAGACATTTATATTATATTTATATTTTACTTGCATTTATACTTATATTTTTATTTTGTTAGGATATAGCTATAGGATACATAATTTATATAATATATAGTACATATGAAATGTGTCATTCTCACATCAGTATGAACATATAATTTGAGTCTTCTTTATAAACACTCAAACTTCTAATACAATGCCAATTTTTAATTTATTGTGTTTTTCAGTTCATTTTACTAGAACTGAATTTGAGTAGTCTATTATGCTGAAGAATAAAGAGTTCATAGAAAGTGTGTATTATTTCGTTCAATCTTGCAAAGTATTTTTTACCAAAATATAATAATGCCATTGTAGAAAGCTATCCATCAGATGTCAATTTACAACTTCAAATAGACTACTCCATCCTTGAAATAACATTTGACAAGTACATAAATTGTACAGCTGATATATAACCTGTTCTTAATTATATCAGTGCATCTTGCCATCAATCTACTTTTTCATTATTTTAAAGGAAAAATAAGAATGTAAGACGTATTTAAAATATGTTATCTCTTAGACTATTTCCATCTAATTTTTAAAGGAATGTTGTTGTTTTTATTCCTATCCCACGCAAATTAAAAGCCAAGGCTTATGTTTGTATCTCAATTTTATGTACCCTGCTCTCAAACCAAAACTTTAACTTTCAGTTCTCTGCTCTTGTAACTCAACTATATTCATCTTCCAAAGTATTGACATTTCAATATATTTATCCTACAAACTTTTAACCATATCTTATTTCCCCCATGTCGTCTCTTCCATCATTATTTAGATTATGTATTCTTTAATCATTATTTTGACCTCTTAATTTTAGATTATTTCCTCTTCTCTTAACTAGCTAAACATTCTACTGGTAACCTCATTTGGTTTCTGTATTTTTAATATCACTGTTTATCAATGTCTTTCAGCTTTATCTTTACAGTCTAAATGCTTTCTCCTTGAATGCTGTGCTCACATGTCCAACTGCCTACTTAAGATCTCTATTTGACTGTGTCATATCACAAACCCAACACATCCAAAATTGCACTTTTAATTTTCTTCCCCACACTGACTCCTTAATTAACTATCCCCCACCCTTGGTGAATCAAGACCCCAGCCTGCCAAGTAGTTAGCCTAAAGCCTTGGATTCATTAATGGCTCATTTATTTTTCTCAAAATGCACATCTGTGATGGTTTGAATCTATTATATCCCCCCAAAAAGTCATGTTCTTTTAATCCAATCTTGTGGGTGCAGACTTATTATATGTGGGACCTTTTGATTAGTTTCCAAGGAGATGTGACCCATCCAACTGTGGGTGAGACATTGTGATTAGATTATTTCCATGGAGGTGTGACCCTGCCCATTCAAGATGGGTCTTGATTAGTTTATTGGAGTTCTTAAGAGAGCTCAGGGGCTGACAGAAACCCAGATGCTTGGAGACACTTGGAGATGCAGACAGAAAGATGTTTGGAGGTGCTAAGCTAAGAGATGAAGCCCAGAGTTTGCCCTGGAGAAGCTAAGAGAGGACCCCCAGATGCTTAGAGGAAGACATCCTGGGAGAACACACAAGGATGCACAGGTGCTGAGAGAGAGAAGCTAAGAGAGACCAAAGTCCAGAGACATTTTGGAGAAAGCCATTTTGAAACCAGAACCTAGGAGCAAAGGACCAGCATATGCCAGCCATGTGCCTTCCCAGTTGACAGCAGTGTTCCAGATGCCATCAGCCTTTCTTCAGTGAAGGTATCCTTTTTTTTTGATGCCTTAGTTTGGACACCTTTATGGCCTTAGAACTGTATATTTGTAATCTAATAAGTCCCTTTTCTTAAAAAAAAAGTGTTTTTTTTTTTTTGTATTTTTTGATAAATAAAGTTAAAAAATAAATCCCCTTTATAAAAGTCAATCAATTTCTGGTATTTTGCATAATGGAAGCTTTAGGAAATAAGAATATCATTCAATACATTCATAAATATTGCTGGCTCAATCTTTACAATATATCCAGAATCAAACCACTGCTTGTCACTAAAAGTAATACCACTACAGATCATGCCTTCATCAACTCTGACTTGAATTAGCTCAACAGCTTCCCAACGGTTCTATTTACCTCTTTTCTTGCTCTCCTATAGCCTAGCTTCAGCAAAAAAATGAAAATGATTCTATTCAAATATATGTAATTTATCATGACAAAGGGTCCCATGTGATCTGTTTCCAATTCATCATCGTCTTTCTGAACAGTTCCCTCACTACTCCTCTCTTCCAGCCACAGATTCCATCTTGCTTTTCCTTTATCACACCAAGCAAACCTCAGCATCAAAACTTTCACAGGCTGTTGACTGTACCTGGAATGATCTTTCCACAGATATGCCACTGCCAAATCCCTCAGTTCTGTCAAGACTTTGTTGAAAAATTTCTTTACAATGAAAAGTAGTCTTACCATCTGCCTTAGTGTATAGGATGTTATACAAATACCAACATTGGGTTAGCTTAAAAGCAGGAATTTACTGGATCAAGGTTTCAGAATCTAGAAGGTTTCTCCCAGTGTCAGTAGTGTCCCAGTTGGCTGGAAATCCTTGGGCTCCTTGTCATTCCCATCACATGGTAATGTCCTCTTTGTTCTTCTCTGTGTTCCTTTGCCTTCTTTCTTCTTCTCCTCTACACAGCTTTCTTCCATAAAACCTCCAGTAATAGGATTAAGGTCCAATCTCATTCAGTTGGACCTCATATTAAATAAAAATAATGTCTTCAAAAGTTCCTATTTACAATGGGTTCACACCCAGAGGAACGGATTAAGATTAAGAACACATTTTTTGGGGGGGCGGGGAGGGGGTTCATAATTCAACCTACCCACAATTTTACTTATAACTGTCAATATTAAGTGGACGAAATTGGAAAAACACTGGCTTTTCCAACCCCCATCAAATGCTCTACTACTTTTTCCATTTCATTTATTGTCTTGTAAAATACTTCATAATTCACTTATTTACTATATCTATTATATATTGTCTGCTTTCCCCGTTCTAAAATATAAATGTCATCAGATTTTTTTTTTTTAATTTGATCATTTGTTTCTTTCTTACTGAGGTATCTAAGGGGCCTAGAAAAATAATAAACACAAAATTGCAGCTCAGTTATTACTTGTGGAGCTGGGACTCAGACCTCTGACTAGGGGATGCTGCACTGTTGTTACTGATACAACAGAACTTTGAAGGTGAGACTACATGAAGTTGTGACTCCACCATCTGAAAGGAGAGGGGTATATCATGGGCCCATATAAGCAAGTGCCGTGGGGAAAAAAGCTGGACATTCTAAATAATTAATGGAAAGACCTTGCATGTTCATGGATTAGAAGACTAAATACTGTTAAGATGAATTAACTCCTTATTATGAAATGATCCTCTTTATTACATGTTTTTATGTGTACTTTTACATGTACTTTATTTGATATTAACATAGCCACTCCATCTTTCTTCTGATTAACATTAGTATAATATATCTTTTTCCATCCTCTTATTTTTAAGCTATAAAACAAGTCTCAGTAAATTTGAAAAGTCGTTAAAAACTGGGATGAGCTGAGCTGAGCTGCCAGATGTCAAAAGGAGTGGCTTAAGACAATGAGTCAAAATGAAAGAAAGTAACATTTACTGCAATGATATAAGCAAAAGGCTAACCCAGGGAAAGTGTTGGCTTCTCCTCTTCCATTTTCCCCCATGGAACAGCACTGCTAGGTTAGCCTTGGATAGATCAGAAGAGATATGGGGGATGTCTCACTGCTGAGGAAGCCTCTAACTAAAGGCTCCTCCTGTATCATAGACTCAGGGGCTGGGAGGAAGATGGGCCTAGGAGTGGAATGTATCGAATTCTTGGTCAGAGTGGACAACGTATCTTCGAGGATTCCCCTCCTCCCCACAATAAGAAAGTCTCAACACAGGTACCTGAGGAAGGCCTCAGGTTAGGAACTGAGATCTGTGTTGTCAGTAGGACAAGCTAGGGGTACTGAGTCCTTGACTGCGACTCCCTTCAGAGATTGCAAAGCACTGGTTGTGCACCAAGTCTTATGTGAGGAGGGCAGTTTTCCACCATGAGGCCTGTCATGTGTCTTGCAAAATATTTATAATTGCCTATGGTCAGGACAAAAAAATAGCACCTAGATTTTTGGCCAGAAGCCAAACTCCTCACAAGTCGTACGGTATATGCTTAGACTTTCACAGTCAGCTTTTCTGTTTTAATGCACAGCAGATAGTAGAGAGGCTAACTTATATGCTTAGACTTTCACAGTCAGCTTTTCTGTTTTAATGCACAGCAGATAGTAGAGAGGCTAACTTCATAGAATCTTCCTGCCTTGGATACCTGCTTGACAAGAATTATCTCATCCCATGTTATCTAGACTATCATAATGAGATCCGCTCATGAACATAGACCTCCTTTTCGTTTAAGATGGTTTTATTTCAGGAACCTCAATACCCGTCTCTGGTGCTAGACTTTAGTCAGAGATATCTGAGTTCTTCCCAACACTGAATATTGCAGAGAGGGTGTAACACTTCAAAGAAATATAGATATCAGCTTCTCTTACTTTCTTCTTTAATAAAACATAATTATATAGCTTCTGTATGTTCTTCCAAAGCTTGAGTAAACTGTTGGTGTGTGATCAATGATTTAGGAATTCAAAACCTGATGTATTGGTCCTATAAACTGATAATAAGAACTCCTGAATTTACAACAATTAGAACAGCAAGGTCAGTCATTACAAAAAAAATCAACAGCCAGAATATTTTTAACCCAACTGGAAATATATGTGTCACTAATATTACTGCTTATGATTTGTGTTCAACTGTGGTTTGATCATGTTAAATATGAAATGAAGTTTTATTTTATACAGATTGTACAGAGAAGCCCTATTTACTGGAAATCTGATCAAACCAATTAAGTGATTATTTCGTTCATGACTGAAATTAAAGCTATGGTTTCATTTGAACTAAAAGCTAAAAGCTGTCTGGGGCCCCTGATCCTTCCATATACATTTGTTGAATGGCTTTTCCATTTCTGAAAAGAAAGCTGTTGGAATTTTGATTGGGGCTGGTTAAATCTGAAAATGACTTTGGGTAGAATTGACATCTTAACAATTTTGGTTATACACTTAACTTCCATATATGTTTTCAGTTTTACACTGAATTGCAATTACTTTTTATTTAAACAGTTGGTTATCATTTAGATATTTTAAAAATAAAACAAAAGACATCCTTGTATTAAACTTTTGTGGTGTTTTCATTATTTTGTCTAGGTTCCAAGTTTCATTGGGTAAACAAGTATAATTTTCCTTTGAATGTTGCATTATCTTTAAAACTCCTTGAGTTCATATCTGATGGTGATGAAGAAACTTATTATTTTAATTTCTGCAAAAGTCCTTTCATAGCTGTTTTTGAAAGTTATTTTTTACGGGTTATTCTATGTTGTCAGGTATTACCTTTGTTTGTTTCCTTGTTTATTTTAGCTTCAGTACTTAGAGGATATTGCCCCCCATCCTCTACCTTGCAATATCTGCAATGAGAAATCTGTTGCCATCTTTATCTCTGTTCCTTGGTAGGTAATACTTTTTCTCTAGCTGCTTTTAAGATTCCCTTTATCAATGTTTTAAATAAAATTTTATTAGGAAGTCCATTCATGTACTTTTCTTCATGTTTCTTGTGCATAGGGTTTAAAGCATTTCTTGACTACTGGGGATTTTTTTCACCAAATTTGTAATATTTTCAGATATTATTTCTAAATCTAAGTTATTAGTTTTACATAAAAGCTAGGTGAAATTTCTGGGGCATTATAAATTAATGCAAGGTTTTATTTAGATGCCTTTGGGTCAGTTTCTCATTCTCTAGTGGTTACATTCAGCAGCATTATAAACCCAATTTTGACAGTAAAAGCTTGAATACTTGTCAATATCTCATCTATGGTTCCCCATGGAGCCATGTTTGTCCCAAGAAAAGTCTCCCTAGAGGGATACAGCTGCATTATAGCAGCCAGGATCCAGTGCAAAGTTCTCTGAGACCTTGTCATCTCCTGAACCCATTGGATCTGCAGTGCCATAATAGTCAGCAGGGGGGTTGAGTGGTAAATCCAGCTGTTGCCTTTCTTCCTTATCAAACACTACACTTCCTGCCTCCTCATCTCCTAAACAAACCAGACAAGTAAATGCTTGAAGTGCCTGATCTCTGGCCAGAGTACTCACAGATGCCCTTCCTTTCACATTCAGTATAGGTTTGTCCCTCTAAAACTACTGCCTGAATGGGAGGAAACTTTTTCCCACCCAAGTTGAATCTCAGCATTAGTTGTTATAAAGGGTTAGCAGAAAGTCCACCTGTATGAAGGACAGTTAGCAAGGATGAAATAACTGATCAGGAAGCTGCCTTTCTCCCCACTTCCCAATACTCAGCCTGCAACCACCTCCCCTCTTCCTCCCCTTAACAGGCAATAAAAGATGCTGGTCAGGAATTGTGGTCAACATGTTTATTGTCAATTACTATGAATTTCCCTCAACTCTCATTAGTTGGTACTTGAAGCCCCTATCCTTCATCTTCCAGAAAGTTATTTCTCTTTTAGCATCCTGTCCTCATCACCATAGCTGTCAGAACTGTGCAGGGTATGAGATTTTACCCCACTCATAAGCTAACAAATTACCCTGTCACAGTTTAATGAAACTGATAGAAGATGTAAGACTCCTTTGTCAGGGACAAAGAACACTTTATTACCCAGAGATATGGCAATAGCCTAAGTATCGGCCCTGCCACTGGTTGCCTAAGCCCCAATTCCCTAAAGACAATTGAAAAAGGCAAGATGACACCTGCACATGCAGTAGATTGAGCTACAGAGGCTTAGAGAAAACAAATTTTTTTGAATGGGTAGTAAACATGCTTAAACTTTGCTCCAAAAAAAAATATTTTCTCTGCCTCACAAGTCTGTTCATAGCACAAGAATCCTGGAAAGGATAGTCCAGAAGAAAGAGCAATCAGAGCCCCCCTCAAAAGATGAATAAAATTAAAGACCTTGGACAATCACCTTCCCACATTACTAACTCTTCAAGTTCACTGATATTTTGTTTTTCAATGTCTATGTATTTAATTACATGCAGTATTCAGTATGGGTCTTTTAAATCTTCCATAACTCTAATTAATATACCCAATCTTTATCTTTCTGAATATATAGAATAAGATTATAATATTTACTTTACTGTCCTGTCTACTAATTTTATCTGTGGAATATTGGTAAGTTTGAATTCATTAATTTTTCTTCTCATTGTGGATTTTATTTTCCTGCATATTTGCCTGCCAAGTAATTTTTACTGGATGTGAGACAGTATGAATTTTAACCTTACTGAATATTGATATTTTTGTTATTTCTATAAATATACTTGGTCTATGTTTTGGGACTTGCATAAGTTGATTCTGAAAAATTTGATCTTTCTTAAGATTTATTTGTCAGGCCCAGAGTTTCATTTTGTATAGGGCTAGTTTTCTATACCAGTGAAGCAAGGTACCCTAAAAAAGTGTTACTTGAAGTATGAGTTTCTTCATTCTGGCTGTTTGGGACCAGACACTCTTCTGGTTTCTGTGAGTTCTGTGTATTGCTCCCTCCAAGTCATTTAGATAGCTCTTTGCAGTGCCTTAGAGAGTTTCCTCAAATGCACCTACTGATCAGCACTCACTGAATGAAAACTTGTGGAAAACCCTTTGCAAATCTCTAGACATCTCAGTCTATGCAGCCCTCTCCTCTCCAGTACTGTGCCCTGGTAGTTTAGCTACATGAGATTCTCTGGACCACAGGCCCCATCTCATCACCTTTGGGAGATTTCTGGGCTATTATTGGCTCTCTGTTCCTTGCTACACATCTTGAAAAATTTCTCCAGTCGGGAAGCTGAGGCATATCTACAGCTCAGGTCATTTGCTTCCAAACTCTCAGGTATCACAGTCCTTGATACATTCAGTATCTTGAGTGCTGCTGTTTCATATTTTTTCTCATTTTTTAATTGTTTCTGGTGGGAGGATAAATCTAGTCCTTTTTACTGCATCTTTCCCAGAAGGGAAATTCAATTTTATCTTTTGAAAACTTAACAATTTCTTTAAGACAAGGATCAAATATTTTCATCTCCAACTAACCTTTTTGCCCATCAAAATTATAATTAATCTTTCCCACCTCTAGGCACATGTCACATTTTGCATATACTTGAACAATTTCATGATAGTACTCATTTACTTAAATCATTCTATATTTCATTTGTCTACTTCTTTCTTCTCAATTTTAAATGCCTTGTGGTTTGGGGCCTGTTTTTATTTATTATTGTGGTAGTTTGGAGGTTTTATGGACTCCAGAAAAGATCATGTCCTTAGATTTAATCCATTGCTGTGGTGTAGACTTATTGTAGTTCGGACCTTTTGCTTAAGTTATTTCAATTGAGATGTGACCCACCTCATTCAAGGTGGGTCTTAATCCTCTTACTGGAGTCCTTTATAAGAGAATAAAAGCCACAGAGAAAGCTAAGAGATGATATTCAGAGAAGCCCCCAGAGAAGCTGAGAGATGGAGCAGACAAAAGCTGAAAGCAATGAAAGCCAGGATAGAAGGACAAGCAGATGCCACTATGTACCTTGCCATGTGATTTAGGAGCCCAGGATCATTGGTATCCAGCCATCAGAGTACAGGTATCATCCTGTTGATGCCTTAATTTGGACATTTATTACAGCCTCAGATTTATAAACTTCTAAGTTAATAAATCCCTATTGTAAAAGCCAATCCTATGCTGGTATATTGCATTCTGGTAGCTTTAGCAAACCAAAATAATTGTCTAACACACTTTTCATTTAATAAATTGTCAATAAAATGTTATTGAATTTTTTAAATGTAATTATTCTTAATTATCAATTAGAAAGCATAGAAACTGTACTTAAGTTTTCTGATGACATAAAAATAATGAAGGAAACATGGAGAATAAATTTAATAAAATTCTTAAACATGGAAATTCATGGTCAGATCACTTGAGTTTATGGCCTTTTATTCTCTGGGTCAAGTGACTTACTTGTAACTTTAGTTCCAATTTTCATTTATGAAATAGGGATTAAAATACTTTCTATTTCATAGACATTTTGGAGCGACTTGATTGAGTTAATGTATACAGAATATTAGCCTTGTCTTGTCACAGAATGAACTTAAATTCAAGATATTATTAGTAGTAGGATGTATGAGGAGTGACAGAAAAAACAAGTAAAATTCACTTAGATATTGTATTATTCTCATATCATGTGGATTCCTGGGGCCAGACAAGTCTGGAACTGGTTATTTCAGCAACTTGATGGTGCCATTTAGGGACAGGCTTTTTCTCTGTCCCATACTATCACATGGGTTTTCATATCCAGGTTTGTCCATTCTTGATAATAAAAGGCTGTCACAGTTTCATTCATCATGTTCTTACACAGCCACATTGAGAGTCAGGGAAAAGGGTGACTTTTCCTCATGAATTTGTGTTTTTTTGCTTTTTGTTTTTTTAATTAAATTCAGCTTTATTGAGATATATTCATATACCATACAATCATCCAAAGTGTACAATCAATTATTCACAGTACCATCATATAGTTGTGCATTCATTACCCCAATCTATTTTTTGAACATTTTCCTTGCACCAGAAAAAATGAAAATAAGAATAAAAAATAAAAGTAAAGAACACTGGAAAACCCCCTCACTATTTTTCATTTAGTTTTTGTCCCCATTTTTCTACTCATCCATCCATACACTGGATAAAGGGAGTGTGATCCACAAGGCTTTCACAATCACACTGTCACCCCTTGTAAGCTACATTCTTATACAATCGTCTTCAAGAGTCAAGGCTACTGGGCTGGAGTTTGATAGTTTCAGGTATTTACAACTGGCTATTCCAATACATTAAAACCTAAAAAAATGTTATCTATATAGTGTGTAAGAATGTCCACCAGAGTGACCTCTGAACTCCATTTGAAATCTCTCAGCCACTGAAACTTTCTTTTGTTTCATTTCACATTCCCTTTTTGGTCAAGAAGATGTTCTCAATCCTGTGATGCTGGGTCCAGATTCATCCTCAGGGGTCATATCCTGCATTGCCAGGGAGATTTACACCCCTGGAAGTCAGGTCCCACGTAGCGGGGAGGGCAGTGAGTTCACCTTCTGAGTTGGCTTAGCTAGAGAGAGAGGGCCACATGTGAGCAACAAAGAGGTACTCAGGAGGAGACTCTTAGGCACAATTATAAGCAGGTTTAGCTTCTTTTTTGCAGTAGTGAGATTCATAAGGGCAAGCCCCAAGATAGAGGGCTCAGCCCAACAAACCATGAGTCCTCAATGTTTTTGAGAATATCAGCAACAACCCAGGTGGGGAGATCCAGGGAAAAGGGTGACTTTTCCTCAAGCATTGGTTTTTGCAAAGGCAAAATCCCTTTCTAGCGAAATCCCAGGAGACTTTAATTCATGCACTATTGGTTAAAACACCTTCACATAGCTATCCATATATTAAAAATAGGTAAAGAAATTGCAATTTCCCTGATAGGTTTAAATGACTTAGACTTACCCCTTTCCAGATGAACTTTGTTTAATGGAGAATGAAGAAAATCAGGGGTGGATGTCGGAGATAGGCAGACAAGTTGCTGGTCACATTGTTTTTTTAATTAAAGGCTAAGTCAAGTAAATAGCAAGTAATATCATCTTTTTTGAAAGACGAGAAAAATATGACAAAAGTGTATTGTTTCCTAACATTTTACTAAATGTCAGTGCTTTTAATTTTTTTCACCTTAACACCATTTAAGATTAAAATGCCCTGAAGTTATATAATGTAAATATGTCTTGTATTGAGCTGCTAATGAAAAAGATGTAAATAGCACAATGTGAGACAATTTGCATAAAACATGTTTTGAAATGCATATATTTTGGCAAATTTAAACGAAAGATTATTTATGGAAAATATCCATTTATTTTTCTACCTTGGTTTGGGTATATTTCTCTAGATTCATTGAAGTTCCTATCTATTTCTAAGTTATTTCCTTGCCTTGCTTCCATATCCCAAATTTTGTTTAGTCAGTTCTCAAAGCACAGAGAATACAAAGGTGGATGGGTTAATCTCCATGATTTCAGAAAAATATTTGGGGAACAGAAATCATTATAAGTTTTGTCAAGATCCAGGCATATGAGTGTGTGCACATGTGTGTGTACATCAAATCGAAATGCAAATGGAAATTTTCCTAAAATATTTTGGTTAAAATTTGTCTAACAATGCTACAATTTAAACATAAGCACATTAATGGTTTACCAATGTTCTCCCAAAGAATTCACCTGCTTTAAGATAAAAATATTTAAAAATCCTTACCTATCAAATGTCACTAGTAATCAAAAACTGCAATACTTTCAACACTTTCATTAAAGGCATTGTAATGGTATAATTTAGCTTTCAGATATCAGTGTTTTTGCTGCCAATAACCCCCATGATTACTAATCAGTCTGGCTTGTTTTTCCTCCAACACAGTTATTTAATTTAAGTCAGTTTGGACAAAGGTGCTTGAAACAAATTTCTGCAAAATCAATTTGGTAAGAATGAAATCCACAAAATACATTGCAAAATGAAAATTGCAAACCAGTACTTTCCTCCTGACTGCATTCAGCAATAAAATATTAAATGTAATGTTAGAAACAACAATTAAAGAGCTCAGCTTTTAAGCTGCCTGGTGGTGTGTAAGATTCAATTCTTTGTTGGCTATCAGAAAACTTAATGAAGAGTACTTTAGTCATTCTAAGTGAATACAGAACCACCTTTTCAACAGTAGTGACAGACATTACTCAGGACTAAGTAATTTATATTTTCATATTGGAAAAAATAGTTATAATTTATTAGAATCAAGCTTATTTAATTTTAATAAAATAAAAATATTGGCACAATAATTAAAATAATTCTTTGCAACTAAATTCATCTTAATTCTGGAAACATTTGAAAGTCATTTCCAAAGTCTCTGCTGTAGTACAGTCAATCACATATTTATGCCCATTTAGGACATCCCTAAAGGCTATTAACAGAAAATAAATTTATAGAAGATAACATTAAAAAAATCCTATAGATAGGAAACAGCAATGAATTAAAATAAACTGTATCCATGTTCTCTTCATAAAAAAATTAACATGTTTTCAGAATAAAATGTGAAACTGAAGCAGGAATGAGATGATTGAAAACCTTGAGGAACTGATTGCTTAGCTGTATAAGGTAGAAAGGATAATATAGAATGTGAAGTAAGGAAAAAAAAGTACTTAAGACTTGTTAGTGCAAAACTGCTGGCTGAATTTGCTGCAACAAGTAGCAGATTTGCTTTCAGATTGTGAGTTCTTTCTTTTATTAAGCAATCTTAACTCTTTAGAAAATAACATGCCATTCTCTGTTCTAATACAGCCTCTCCTTTTCTGCCTTGTAGTAAAAGAGCTCTGGGATCAAGGTGATAAGACTCTTATCTAGTGTTTTAGTAGTATAGGAAATAAGGAGTGGTATAATCGTGGCCCTCCAGGAGTGCTCTGTGGTAAAAGGCCCTCTACTATATCAGCCCCACTGGATGTAATTTACCAGATTCTTGTTTCAATGAGGTCAGACAACAATAATTTGCTATGTGAGTCATGGCAGAACTACAAAGAACGTATTCTTTGTCAATGTAAATACATCCAAATGCATTTCAACTCCCTGTAGATTGTATTACATACTTAAGAACCATTGTGCCAAATTCTGCCACTCAGCGTTATAATAACTTTCCATCTTGCTTTTTCTTTCCCCTTAAATAATAGTAGAAATAAGCACACACACATAAAACGAAAAGCTCGTTTTCATTTATTTTTCATGTTTTACTTTAGACAGATTATCAAGATTGAACATCAGAAGAACAGTCATATTAACAAATGTATTTCAAAGGACAGTAATATAATGCAAAAGAAATGTTATGTTAATGATCAGCTCATTCATATTTTTATTTTCCACACAATTTGTTTCTGTAAATAATGATTTTTTTCTTCAGGCACATAATCATACGTATGTAAAACTGGGAAGTGGTACTGGTGATTTTCCTTCAAAATTGTAAATTGATACAATATAATAAAAAGTGGTTTCAGAATTATATGCCTCAATATTGATGTGTTTTTCCATTTTTATTAGTATCATTGTTCTAAATTTTTTATCTTTAAAATTATTTCAATTTCTGAAGTTTTAGTTTCCATTATTATAAAGCAATCAGGATGTATAAATACTGGAAACTGGAATATACTTCACCTTGAGAATTTTAGATACATATGTTTTCAGTCTCAGTTTGCCTCAATCTCTTCATTCACAAAACAAAGAGAAAGAGCCTGGGGATTTCTAGAGTCTCTTCAAATAAAACCAAATATTTTATATTGCTTATTTTTTCTATCCCATCTTCACTTACTTAATCTCCACATTAACAAAACAAAACAAAAATTACACATACTCACACAAACTAATATACAACCCAGAATGGATAATAGATATGTTGGTTTTCAAATTGGTGGATATGATTTTATTTTGGCTGCTCTGCGAAAAGGAGATTTAGGGTCAAAAAGGATAGATTTTAAAGTGTTTATTTGCTGTAGCTTTGGGAGGAAGTTTAAATTAGTCAAACTGCAAAAATGATTTCCTCAAAAATCTTTGTGAATAAAAGAAGAAAACCTTGTTCTCAATAGGTTATAAATGCCCAGAAGCAAAAAACCTTAAGACAAGATGTTAACCAAAGGTCATTTGCAGGTTTAAGATTCAAAGGTATTGTAGTTTTCTTGTTTTCTGAAAGCTACACTAAATTTAAAAAGATCCAGTCATGGCAGAAAGGTTTTATAAATTTGAACTTGAAAAATTAATTCCATTTTCAAAATGTTCATTCATAATATGCCTTGCTATACAAATACGCATGACCATGTAGATACTTCTCTGCTTATATGCAATGTAGTTTAAAGATCAGAGTGTTATGCATATGTGTTCACATTCATTCACCAATCATTACCAAATGCATGATCTTTGAAAAGGATTTCAATAAAAGCAAAATTATTATTGTTATTATATTCTAAGATTTGTGCAGAATAAATTATAAATAATATCTTATTAAATATTCACAACTACTTCTTGAGATGTTATTGTTTTTGACAGCTGAAATGTTCGGGTTTAACATCCCCAGGAATAATCCTCACCTAATGTAGAATGGGTGATGGTATATAAATAGATCCCTTTCCCCACCACTCTGTGGGACAATTCTGAGGTTTCTTCAACACAGACTCTCAGAGGATCCCTAGAAGGAGAGATTCCAGTTATCAGCCATGGAAACACTAGGTTTAACACAGTCAATATTAAATTTCTACCATTATCTGTCTCACTTCCCAATTCTTCCTAATACTGGTTAGAATAACCTTGCAAATAAACTACTCACAACACAATCGTTGACATAAAGTCTGATCTTAATAAATCCCAACTAAGACATTGCTACTAGACCATGGAAAGTAGATGTTTGGCATGAGATTCACTAATGTTTTTGGAGAGCAATAAGGATTCCATTAGGGTGATAAGTGGTGTTATATTAACCCCTAGTATGTTGCAGCTTCGTAATTATTACGACCCTCAACTGATTGGGTTATGATGCCACATCGGACACCTAGAAAGAGGAGGAAAACTATAGAGAAGGAAAAATTATTGTTTATAATAACTCTACATTTGAAAGATATATGGACAAGAGTAATTGAAAATACTGTGATGTTCAGCTTGTTGGTTTATGGTAACCACAATAAAAGCTTTAAAGAAAGAATGACTGGTTCAGGGCAATTAGGTAACATGTCAAGGCACACTGTAAAGCCACAAGTGTTACATCAGCTAGAGGAGAAGACCCTTCCATTGCCTGGAAACCATTAAAAAGTCTAATGTGGCAAATTCTCTTTTTCTGGAACTTCAGGACAAACTATTCTAAAAGTGACACTCAAGATCCCTTTGTTCAGTTTGAGATTGGCTTTACAGCCCAGCCAATTCTCTGGATCTAAATCTGGGGCCCTCATAGAGAAGGAATGGGACTGTAAGATCTGGAATGGGGACATTTGTTTAGTGGTACTGAAAAACATGTATACACAGCTTTTGCCAGAAACTTTTTTTGCAGGAAGAGCATAGCCTTTCCTCTTAGAGGAGAGCTGTCTCCTACTGCCTGGGGATTGCCAAAATTCTCAGCTGAGGTGTATGTTTAGTCACATAATGTTTCTTCTCATTACAGTCATCACCCATCTTTGTTTTGCTTTTTGCTTAGAGACCAGTAACTATGGCCAAGGGTCAACAAAGCCTGATTAGAAAGGAAGAGCTCTCCTATAGATGAAAATCTGCACAAAGTGCTTTATAATGTAACTATTTTGTACCTGTAGGACCCAGGAGCATGGGAATAGCAGAGGGACATCTTGGTGTCCTAAAGAAGCATTACTGAAATGCCACAGAAGTGAATATAGTAGTAATTCCCCAAATTCTTCCACTAAGGTGTCTATGGAGATTTGACAAAATAAAAGTAAACTGGGAAAAAAAGGGAATACCCAAATATTTCAAGGGCTGCAGTTACATAATCTGAGGTGACACTGATATGAGGTAATGCAGCCCATCATCATGCCCAACCTCCAGTAAAAGGGATATGTATAGAGAACAGATAATAAATATAGTCTGAATAAAGCTCATCTTACATTGGATCCAATGAATCTACAAACACCAGGAGGTTACTATCTTAGTTTTTGAGTACATAATTATGATATGTATTCTTAAAAGTAGAAGAATCTTCAATTTCTTTCCTGATATGTATAATAGAAACATGGTAGAAAGACATAGCAGAAGCCCCTTGAAACTGCTTATTTCAGCTAAGACAGTTAATTAGATGCAATATTTTATTCCATTTGGGGATGACTGAGATCAGTTCAACATTCAAAGATTTCAAAGATGCATGGATGATTATCCATTTACTATCTTTAAATAATTCTCCAGTATGTCCTTCAAAAAAGAAAGGGATTTTGGTAAATAAGGAGCATTGTTTTAAATGTAAGTAATAAGTAGCCCCAATCAGAGATGTGGTGTTGATGAGTATCTCAACTGCAAAAATATGTCCAGTCTTTGTCACTTGATATCTTGTTATTGATCTGGAGGCTGCATTCTTTTCAAACCCTCTCCAGCAGGAGGATACAAAGCAGTTATATTCATTATGAGAATCTGTAGTATATATCCATTTTCTTGCCCCAGGGTTGTGTTAACTCTCTGCTCTATAATAAGACAGCCCTAAGAGACATTCAATCATTTTTACAAATCATCTTACTTTCCACTATATTGATGACATCATGTTAATAAAACATAATTGTGGCAACTACTCTGGATGTGATGGTAACAGACACATACACCAGAGAATCAAAGATAGACCCAAAAATGATTCAGTGGACTGCTACAACAAAGAAATTTGTAGGGGCCTGATGATCTGATCCAAATTTGGGACAACACCTCTTATGAAATGGACAAATTATTGGAATTTAGTTATACTACCTCTAAGGGACAGGCAAAGCATTACTAGAGATTTTGGATTTTGCAGAAAGTACATACCTTGAGAATACTGTTGCAAAAGTTTTATCAGATCACTCCAAAGACTGACAAGTTTCAGTAGAACCAAAAGAAATAGAAGGCTCTGCATCAAGTAAAGGCTGCGGTAAAAGTGGTTCTGATCTTCAGGTAATATGACCTGACAGTCTAAATGGAGCTTAAATTGAATGCAAGAAGTCTGTTTTGAGTTTTTGGCAGACATTAATAATCATAGTTACAGAATCATGAGATATCAAAGAAAGGCTAAGACCTCTACAGCAGAGAGCTAGGCACTGTTGGGAATGCAATTCTTGTTACACTACCAAACCTTTGCAGAGATTGAACACTACATTATGGGAGATCAGATGACTGTGATCAGAGTCGTCCATCATGATCTACATATTGTCAGAACCATAAAGTCATATATTCAGTGATTACATTATACAGTCATATTACTCCTCACTAATTAGTGCTCTTATAAGTTAGTTATTATTACTAAATAATTATTACTAAATATTAAAAAGTTAAGAAAAGATCCCAAGATACAGTTTGTTAAGTATTAGAATAATACTGGATATAAAGAATTTATCTATTAGCTATAAAGGTGCATGACATCTTAATTGCTATTGAGTATCAGCCTATTAATAAATATTGCAATTGATGTTTACAAACAAAAAACAAAACAAAATAATACATCATGTTGATTATTAGATCAATATTATCTCTATAAGCAAATTTTGGTATTTTTCTGAATGAGACCATTTCAAATATTGCTTATCAAGGATATTACTGATATTTTTAAAGAAATGTTAAGATTTTAGGATGCTTCCTTTCCTCAAAGATAAAAACAATTCTGACATTTAATTGAAATTTCATTTGCATTATTATTATAGTTGCACAATCTTTGTTGTATAGCATGTATAATTAATCAGCTTATATTATACATTCAAGTTATCAAAGCTAAATTTCTTTCAGTCGTTTTAAGCTACATACTTTTTTTTCAGATGTGAATTTCTGGGCTACAGAGTTCAGGATACTAAGACATTTAGATATTTGGATGAGGCATTGTGTTTTATATTTTGTTTTATTTATTATTTATTGTCTCTACACCGCTCAGGAGGATGTTTCATTTGCATGAAAAAGTGCCAGCATACACTCTTTTAAAGTTGATATTGTGAAAATAGAACTATGTTAAGTGTAATGATAAATGTCATGCCAGCAAGTGATGTATCATTTTATAAAAAGTTAATCAGGGCCTGAAAAGGCAGAATGCTTATGGAAGAAAATAAGGGCCGAATGCTTATGGAAGAAAATTATACACACACACACACACACACACACACACACACACACACACACACACACACAGTTATATATGTATATATACATACATATTAATTTGGATATATATGCATATTAATACATACATATTAATATGGAATAATTTTAATTTTTTAAAAAGTTGAAAAGTTTATACAAAGTCCCTATATTCTCTTCATCTAGTTTCCCCTATTGTTATTATTTTACAATATCTTTGTAAAATCTAAGAAAAATGCTATTAATCTAAACTTCACACCCTTTTCAGATTTCACTGGTTTTACCACTAATGTATTTTTATATCCCTGGATTGCATCAAGGATATCATATTATGTTTTTGTTGTCATGTCTCCTTAGGCTCCTCTTGGTTGTGATGTTTCTCAAAATTTCCTTGATTTCGATGTCCTTGGCAGTTTTGAAGTAGATTGATCGGATATTTGATAGAATGTCCTACAATTCAAGCTTGTCTGATGATTTTCCCTTGTTTAGAGCATGGATATGGATTTTGGTAATCATACTACTGAAGTGCCATGACCTTCATATAATGTGATATCAGAGAGAACATGCAATCATCTTGACTTATCACTGATTATGTTAACTGTTCCAGTTTGCTAAAGCTGCATTATGCAAAATACCAGCAATGGATTGGCTTTTATAAAGAGGATTTATTAGGTTACAAATTTGCAGTTCTAAAGCCAAAATGTATCCAAACTAAGGCATCAACAAGAGGATACCTTCACTGAAGGAAGGCTGATGGTGTCAGGAACACCTCTGCCAGCTGGGAAGGCATGTGGTTGGTGTCTGCTGGTCTTTTGCTCCTGGGTTTTGGTTTCAAAATGGCTTTCTCCAAAATGTCTCTGGGTTTAGGTCTCTCTCAGCTTCTCTCTCTCAGCTCCTGGGCATCCTTGCTTGTTCTCCCAGGCATTGATCTCTAAACATCTGGGGGTCCCCTATTAGCTTCTCTGGGGCAAATTCAGGGTGTCATTTCTTAGCTTAGCATCTCCAAATGTCTTTTTGTCTACATCTCCAAGTGTCTGGGTATTTGTTGGCCCCTGAGCTCTCTTATGGACTCCAGTAAACTAATCAAGAACCACCTGAATGGATGAGGTCACATCTCCATGGAAACAACCTAATCAAAAGATCTGACCCATAATAAGTCTTCATCCACAATATTATATTAAAAGAACATGGCTTTTCTGGGGGACATAATAGATTCAAACCGGCACATTAACCTTGATAACCTGCACAAATTAGTGTTTTTCAGTTTTCTTTCCCTTTCAAAACTCTATTCTGTGGAATGAAGTCACTAAGTCCAGGAAACATGCAAGTCAGGGAGGAGAATTAAGTTCCATCTCTTGGAGTGGAGAATATCTACATAAATATTTTGAATTATTCTGTAAGGAAGAACTGTGTCTTCTCCTCACTCTTCTATTTAAAGAGTAATATACATTTATTTTATACTTTGGCTTACAACCCAATACTACATTATTTCATTTGTTGCTTATTTTTTTTTTTTTTTTTTTTATTTCTTTAATACTGGAAACCAACCCGAGAAACTGTCACAGCCAAGAGAGGTCTAAGTATTAAGATGTCAGTATTCTCATTGTTGGAGAGGGAAGCTAATGTTCATATCTTTTTGCTTTGTTGAGTCCTTACTCTCTGGCATGACAATATGTTCCAGATTTATGTTGTATTTTTTTTTGCTGTAGCCCTTGAATCAGCCATTAGTCTAAAAACTCCTAGTTCACTTTATTGGGGATGGTACTTAGAAACCAAGATACTGGTGCTGGGTGTGCTGATTGCAGCTAGGTTGCCAATGTTTCTAAGCCCTCTCAGCAGAGGGAATATGTGTATGCATAGTTGCCCATGCATTCATATGTTATTTCAGTATCTATTCATTTGTATTACTATTAAGCTAAACATGAGTTGATATTGATGTATCAGATTCTAATCTAGCACCAAATAGTTTGTTCTAGGCCTTTCTCCTTGTGTATACAAAACTTCTCTCTCTAACAATGAGAATCCTTGCTCCCACCATCCACCATCCACTTTGTGTAACCCCAGTATACCTGTAAAGTAACATTCCGTTCATCAGAATATGTTCAGGTGAAGTTCCTTTTGTTTTTAGCCTCACTGTTTTCAGTCAAAGCACCATTTTTCAGAGTAAATTTGGTCAGCTTTTTCTTTCTCCATCCTTTCAGTGAGATAATGTCATACAGTCTTGGTGTAATCAGATCATTTCACCATAGTCTAGTCTGCATTTGATCTTGACATTCCCTAAGTTTCTGGTTAATTTTTTAAAGATTTGTAAACAGTACAGTTCACTCCTTGTAATGTAAAGCTCTATGGGTTTTGGTAAATATATATAGTCATGTATCTACCACCCCAGGTCCATGCAGAAGAGTTCCATCACCTAATATTTATGCTGCATGTAATACACCAGTCCTTTGTCCTCCAACCCTTGGAAATCACTGATTTCCTTGCTGTTTTCAGAGTTTTGCCTTTTCCTGAAGGTCATTTAAATGGAATATTACAACACACAGCCTTTGAGTCTGTCACTTAGAAATATGTAGTTAAGATTCTTTTGTGGGGTTACATGAATCAATAAATCATTACTATATATCTTTGAATAGTATTACATTTTATTATGTAAAACAGTTTATCCTTTCTTCTGTAGAAGCACATCTTAGTTGCTTCATTATTTTGTGATTATGAATAAATAAAGCTTCTATAAACATGCTCATAGACAGGTATTTGTGTGAAAATAACTTTTCAGTTCACTTGATTAAATACCTAAGACCATGATTGCTGGATCATGTGGTAAATCTATGTTTAACTTCATAAGAAGCTACTACACTGCCTTCCAAAGTGGCTATGTAATTTTACACTGGAATCAGAAATGAATGAGAGTACTTGTTGTTCCACATCCTTGACAGTATTTTATATTGCCAATATTTTTTCAATCCATTCTAATTGTGTGTAGTTGTACCTCACTGTTGTTTTAATTTGCATCTCCCTAATGACAGATGATGTTGAGAGTGTATCATACACATATTTGTCATCCACCTGTCACCAACAGCTTTGGCCCCTCTACTGACACGGCATCAGACTAGATCCCAAGATCTCTCATTAAAGGTAACTGCTGCAGTGTGCTGGCCTTTGGGACCATGAACTTCAGAGGATCTGGTATTCTCTAGCTTTCAATGTGTTGTATGCTTTTAACCTGGTTACCGTGTATTGGCTACATTGTCAGCTTCTGATTAAGCAAGCAATCAATTGCACTGAACATCCAAACTACAGTCATGCTGATTCTGCTTTCAACTTTTCATTTCTCAGGTCATACACGACATTTTTTAGGACAACCCTATATATTTCTTACATTGTAAAATATAAATTTCATAAAATTTGCCATTTTAATAATTTTTATTGTGCACTCCAGTGGTATTAATTACATTCACAATGTTGTGCAACCATTACCACAATTTCCAAAATTTTTCATCACTGCAAACAGAAACTCTGTACCAAATAATTCCTTAGTCTCCTTTCCCTCAGCCCGGTAAAGTCTAATCTGCTTTTAGCCTCTATGATACTGTCTATTCTACATATTTCATGTTATTGGAATCAAACAAAATTTATTCTGTTGTGTTTGGCTCGTTTCTCTTAGCATAAAGTTTGCTAGTCTCATCCACGTTGAGTATGTATCAGGACTTCATTCCTTTTTATGACTGCATATTCCACTGCATGGAATAAATCCTTTTTTGGATATGTGATTTGCAGATATTTTTTTCCCATCTCTGGCTTTTCTTTACTTGTCCTAACAGTATATTTTGCAGTGGCAGTTTTCAATCCTAATAAAGTTTTAAATTTTACTAAAGTCCAAACCATAATTTTTAAATCTATTGTACATTTGTTGTTATATCTAAAAACTCATCACCAAATCCAAGGCACAATATTTTCTTCTATTTTTCTTTCTATAAGTTATATAGTTTTACATTTTACCTTTATGTTTATGACCTGCTTTGAAATAATTGTGGAAGTTGGGAGGGCCATGAAATTGGTGTAGGTTAAAGCTGACTGGTATTTCCCACAGGTGTTTCACAGAATCTATCACCAGACACAATGGAAGAAATCACTTTTGGCTTAGACCTAAAATTATTCCTAAAGATAGCTTATTTATTAATTGTATGACTGGCATACCATCAATATTAATGAAATCTCAAAGAAAAAAAGTACCATGAATGAGAATAGGAAAAAAAATGAAATTTGATTTTTATTGGGATAGTATATACATATAATATATTTATTAGGATAATAAATATTTTATATATATATACCTATTTAATGCCAGCTTTAGTCTATAGCCACAAAATAGGATTGATTCACTTAAAACAACAAAAACAACGAAAGCAAAAAGATTAAACTCGAACCTACAAAAAATAAAATTACCAATTAAACATCTTCAGAAGATGATTTTAACAGCAAATTAAACTCAAATGAAGAGAGAATTATAAGTTATAAATAGTGGGAATGCAGGGTGGAGGAACACAAAAAATATATACATTACAAAATGTAGGTTAACAGTCATGCAGGATAAAGCAAGGGTCTAACAAATATTTAATTCCAGATTTACTAATCAAGACACAAGGGAGAAGCAAAATGTAGACAGACAATGCCTGAGAATTGATGAACAACTCCGATTTGTATATTCAAGAAGCCAAACTAATCCATAGAATAATATATAGAAATAAATTCACACATATACTCATCATGGTAAAACTCAAAAATGCTATAGCTGAGTGTGGATGCAATAGGGGGAGTGGGTGGGAAGATGGATTACTTTTTGTAAGAGAAAGAACTGAACTAACTATTGACTTTTCTGCAACAAAAATGGTCACCGAGAATTAGGAAAATCATACATAAGAACTAAGAAGCAAAAAGAAAAGGCAAATCTGGTCTTAGAAAAGTTTTATGCAATTACTTTTGAGTGCAAATTTTTCACTTTGATTTTCATTTTTTAATCTAACATTAGATCAAGCTTCTACAGATATGCAGGTTAAGAAAGATTTAACATGACCCTATCAGATTATTTCTCTTTCTGTGCATCAATTCCACAAATTATGCTACATATCCTATGCATGAGTTTCCTCTTTCTTCTCTAGAGAACAGTTCATCCAGACTTCCTCTTTACCATTTCAAAAATGGATATAAAGGCAGATATACAAACCTACTGCTGTTGTCACTTTGCTCTATATTTTATCTTAATTCCTTGCCAAAACCTCCCAAAATGATTCTGTTTTGGCAATTCCAGGTGACATTCTGCTCACTGCGCAATCTGCAGTTTAAAGGTAAAGTCATTATTTTTACATCCTGAATAACAGCATCAAATCACCTTTACCATTTTACTAAAGCAATGACTAATGATTAGAGATTAATCTTCTGTTGAGACTACAGCAAACAACTCTTATTCACATTAAAAAAAGAATAAAATTCATCCAAAGGTTTTAGGACGTTTCTCCCTCTACCTTTCCTTCTCCAGAAATACTTCAGTGGCAGCATCAGTCTGGTAGCATAGCTAATATCAACTAGGGCAGAAAACAAGCATGTGCATTTTGTCATTTAATTTAACACTCCAATCTGAAGAATACTGTAGTCTAGAATACTGTGAAATATATTTCAGGGCTTTTTCCAGCCTTCTCACCCCAGCCAAAAAGTAATCCTTTCATTTCATATCTGCATGCCTGGAAGCATTTGCCCTTTTAGACTTGCAAGGGTCTTGCGTATCATAAGAGGAAATAGTTTCTTGGTTTGGTTTACTTGACTACCTTTTTTCTTCTTGCCAGTATTCTGCTTAAGCTATTTCCTTTGTCACCTTTTTTTTCTTCTCACCAAAGAAAGGGCTGACCCCAGGAAACAGGAAAGAGTAGGTTTTGTTTTAGCTAGAGGGTGTAGGTTTCTAGGAAAGTGGCTAACACCGTTATAACAATTCTTCAAGATTTTCATTTTTAAGAAATATTTACCAAATATTTTATCCAGGCTCGCATTGGTATGTCACTTAGCTTCACTGAATCTTGTTCACATATCCTAGAATACTATGTATTGGGCCAGTTAAGGACTGATATTTGATATTTAATATAGGAGAAAATCTCTTCTGTGGGAGCTGGACCAGCTGGACTCATGGTGATGCAGCAAAAATAACTTCAGACAGAATCACAAGTTGCAAGAGCAAGAACAGCTCAAGGGCGAGCAATGCTCATCTTGGCTCTTATTGAGATTTCCAGGGTAGGGAGACGTGCTGGCACTCAAGGCTGATTGAGAAGGCAGGAAAGGAGGCAGGATGTGCTGAACTTTTAAGAAACAAAAATCGGCAGGCATGCTGATAATGGATAAGCCTGGCCTTGGGAGTGAAATGTACTGAGTGCTAAAATGTAACAAGGCAAGACATTCCCATCGTTTGCAACAGGAATCAAGAACAAACATTGCAGGGCATTCCCATCGTTTGCGATAGGAATCAAGGACAAACATAACACGTTCCCATTATGACACTTCTTTCGTTTGTGAGAGAAGTCAGGTACAAGAAGCTGCACACATTATAGATCTTTTATCCATAGCATCCCACATTCTTCCCTGCATCCTTACCTACAGGACATATATATGCTGCCAAGGGAAAACAATATTCTTGGTTCTCAATTTCTGACCTCCCGCCCAATTTACAAAGCAAACTTTACTTAACTAATCAATTTGAAAAGTATTGACATAGAATTTTCAGGGTTTTCTTTTTTGCCATCTGTATGAAGAATAACATTCAATTATGTTTGGGCAAGTGGTTTGTTACTTGTTTTCCCTCAATAATAGTATGACTTTAATGATACAAAGGAAAACAAACACCTTGGAATTGAAAGGAATGCAAGAAAACGTTGGGGAGCTTCTAAAAAACATTAGGCTTTAAGGCCAAACTATTTTATATATATTATTAGATATTAGCTTTATAATAATCTAATTTTTAGAAGAATAAACTTTGTAAAGTAACACAGTAAGTAAAGAATCCATCTTGGTCTCTATAACCACACACCTCATCTTTAAGTACAAAGTTATGAATACTGTTATAAATAAAGCTTTGTAATCCAATTTTGACATGTGATATGACCCAATATTATAAATCATGATACAATTCTCTTGCATTATTTATGTCATGATTTGGGGAAGGAGGGAAAAAATAAATGCTTCTATATTAGTTTTGTTTATTATTTTCTTCAACCCTTTACTTACAAATCAAAAGATCAGGTTTTAACAGTTTCATATGGTTAAAATGCATATGAACTTACACAGAAGAACAAGAGATACTTAAACGTACTATTCCTGTTAATAATATGCTAGATTTGAAATTAAGCTCAAAATGTAAATGTTAGGTTGAGTTTATAGTTTCTGACGATCTCTTATTTTTGAAGGCAAAATATTATGAACATTTGTGATAGCACATAAAGGAGAGAAGAGAAAGAAAAATAACATTTATATCCAAAATTAATTTTAATGTAACAGGAAGGCTGTATATGCAAATACTTTAATGTAATGATTTTAAAACATTTTTGTCTGATTTTTTCAAAAGATTCCACTGGGACTAATTTCAATACTGACATACAATTGGAAAACTGTTCACTTTTTGGTATTGTCATATTATTTTTATCTTTTCCATTTTTCTGTGAGCTTACCTCCAATTAACTATTGTGCTTCAAGAAGAGAACCGTGGTTTGTGCTTAAAGATGTCAGAAATTCTAAAGGATTCCGGTATTAGAAAAATTGTGGCCCCTTACCAATTTGACAAGCAGACTTCACTTGCCAAAAATTGGGTTTTATTTCCTCAGAAATCCATTAAGAATACATCAGTTTTTAAGTAACATTATGTCATGTGCCCTGATATATTATTTTTTTACTATTGTTAACCTCTCTTGTTATGTAGATATAAAGCAAACAAATCACATTAATATTCTCTAGAAAACCAATGATTATCCAGATTCCCTGTGGGAGTTTTACGTATTTATTATCTATTTTCTAGAAGATGCAACATTTTAAATTATTTGCAAAGTTTTTCCAACTACTCAAAAGATTTATTTCTATTAATCCTAAACACATAAACATTTTATATCACTTAATGTAGAAGTGTCTTTGATCTAATTGTATATGCACAATACCTATAATTCCGAGATTATAAAAATGTTTGAGGTTGCTAATTTCAAATGCCTGTAAGGGAAAAGCTAGTAATGTAGTAATCTAAAGAAGACCCACAATTAGATCTAAAAGAGTGTAGTGTGGGGATTGTGGCAAACTGGAAATTCAACAACACATCTAAAGATACTTGGGGATGCTTTTGTTTGACACAGTTGCTCAAACTATAAAAGATGCCTGAAGTCTAAATATGGTATATTGGCAATAAATTTGAAGTCCTTGCATAAACTGTTTCATGAACCCCTGTATTTATAGCCTGCATACCAAGAAAATATGAATTTGAAATTCACTCTTACTGATTTGTTTCCAATATGGTCCTGCAATTACATAATTCTCTCTTTGTCTAAAATAGATTAATGAAAAGAAATTCAATCCTGATGCCTGTATTTCAGTGAACTATGGAACTAAGCTGGGAATGTATACGCTCTGTGAAGGTAAAATACAAGGGAGTCAAGATTGTAATGTATTTATGGGAAGTTCAATCTATAGGTAGTAAATCTTGACTACTTGTAGCCAAGATTTTATCAGCTAGTTCTTTGCATTATGTATGAGTTTAACCCAAAAACTAGATTTACAGTGTAAATGATCATCATATTTATGTGAATAATTTGTTTTAACTCATCTTTTTGCACTCTGTGGATTAACACTAACCAGCAGTTGCAAATACTTGGCCTTTTGAATCCATGGGTGTAAATCCCTTGTCACTCAAAGTAGTTGTACTTCTCTGGCTGGCTAATCTAAGAAAGAATTTTTAATTTCATTCATTCCATTAATATAATGGGGAGGGATATGAGGAGCTGGTTTTCTTACTGCAAAGAAAATGACATTTTAACATTATGAAAAAAATGCAAGTGACAATGTTTCTGAAATATAACCGGAAGATTTCCAAAAAGATATACCTTTCTAGGATTTAAATAAAACAAATACCCTGAGATTTATTTTTTTTATTCTAAAGTAATGAAATACAAGAGAAGTTCATTTAATGATGCACAAAATAATGGTAAAATTAATAAGTGCCACATTTGTTTTTCTTACCAAATGGTTGAATAACATACTGCCTGAACTACTCTTTTTTTTAAATAATTTCACCTTAAAGTTCAGAGATGACTCAGCTTAATTGTTCAGCGTTTTAGATATACATAGAATGACATAATAATAGTCTTAGGGGTACAAAATTGGAGGAACACATTTGTGAAAGTGACATAGTGGATTTTTCATTGATCAAGATTAATGCCATTCTCAAATTTGTATGTATAGAAAGCAAAAAAAGAAATATTGTCAGTGGATAAAGTGTGACTGGTTAAGAAGAATTTTTCAGTATACTATCCATAAAAAGTGAAAAGGTCAAGTGATTTTATTGAGATTTAACTTCCAGTGGCAATTAATTGTGCCACAGTCACTTTGTCCTTTTATATCTAAATATTTCACTGGGCTCTGTTGTTGAGCTAAACACCAAAGGAGTAAAAAATTAGAGACACTCTACAGTAAGAATGTCATATATATATAATTTATGGCAGAAACTTATATAATTATAGGTTCCTTTCTTCTAGTCTTAATACATCTTCTATTTTTCCCACAATTACTTATTCTTTACCTGCATCCTTGAAAACTGCCATTTCTTATGCAAATATAATTATAGGAATAATAAGATGTATAATAAAATAATTCCAGTGATGTTTTCAAACTTCATGGAGGAATTTAAATATACTCATATTTAGTCCAAAATTAAATTCTGTGATGTAGTTATCCATGTTTTTATTTATTTACTTTTAAATTTTGCAAAAGAAAAATGAGACACAGAGCTGTTTTGGAAATCTGTATGATAGATGTTTTGGAAATCTGTATGATGTCTTACAGCTGGCAAATATCAGATGCACAAATTTTTTAACTTGAAATCAATATACTTTTTAGCACTAGGCAAACTTTCATTTGATTTCTAACCTACCTCTCTTTCCTAAATTCCCTCTTCTCTTTCCCATTTTTTTTTTTTATTTCCTGGCAGATCCATATTATTTTTAATTCTTTTAAATGGTGATGTATCCACAAATCTTTTTTCTTTACTCACAGGGATTTTTTTTTTTTTTCACATTTTTCCAGTCTGCCTAGGGGATTCTCATCTACTTGTATGATTTTAGACACCATTTTATGTGGAGATAGTTCCAACATATATTTTAACCTAGATTCCTCTACTAATTTCTCTATCTATGTATTAGTAATGGTTATTAATATTGCCGAAATAGATAATGATAGAGATATTGATATATGTATGCATGCATATATAGGTATATATACCTGTGTGTTTATGTGCATATTTAGATGTGTGTGCAAGTGTGTATGCATCCATGACAAACATGAAAATAAAAAAGTGGTCTCTGGCCTATGCTGACTACTTCCTGAAATGACTTGCTGAAGAATTTCAAGCCTATTACTTATAACAATTAGTAGTCACATCACAAAAACAATAAAAACGCTTACCATCTTTGAAAACTATTTGAGTGTGCAAGATTTTTAAAATTAATCTTTCCTGCTTGATTGCATTTAACTTCCACACCTTCCATTTTTAGTCATTATGTGACAGTTCACAGTAACTCTATTTAAAAACTATGTTCAATTACAATATAGGAAAATGAGACATGGAAATAAGTATACACTATTCAGAATGGTAATAACTGGCAAAAATTATGCAAAATACAGCATGAGTTTTCAATCATCTGATTCAATATCAGGGCAGTTTTTTTGTGTTTTTTTTTTAATCAAGTCATCTGTGAACAGTAATTTGCAGAAACAAGGCATAAAAATGTCCTGAGAATTCACACACATACCAAATTCTCAGTAGTCCTTAGAATTAGGCTAAGGAATGGTATCCCAAAGGATGAACAGAGGAAGCCTCATTGCTTTAATCATTTAAAACTAGGCTGGCTAAATCATGTGGGAATAAAGCTGTGGAAATAATGCTCTGTGTTTCTTAGAGAGTTTGGTACACTAATTTATTGGTTCTTTTTTCATTTTGAAATTCTATAATATTATGAAAATTTCAGCTCATATTTATGTTAATTTTCACATCCCTAGAATCCAATCTATAAACTATATTTGTTGACATTCTAAGGAAAGGAAACATTTTGAAGCTGTTTCTTGGAAATTCTAACATGTGTCTATTTATATCAGTTTATTTTGTGGACTAATAATAATGCCTACATTCCCAAACTTCTCAGCATGTCAGTGCAATATCACAAACTTATAACATGAAATTGTGAAATAAGGGTTCTATTTTGTTAACTTGTCATAGTTAATTTGAGTTTCAAAAAGTCCCTCAGGTTTTGCACCTGGGATAAACAGAACGATGCTACATAATAGTATGATTATGCTAAATAAAGAAGAAAATATGTTTTAGAAGTGTCTGGATTTGTTCACTTATTTTTAGATGATGGGTAGGTAAAGGAAGAAGAAACAACAAAAATTTAAAATATACCATTTCATTCTAGAATAGAGGTGGAGTTGTTTTGATGTCTATGTTCTTTTTTTTTTTTTAAGATACATTTGAGGGGATCTACTTAATTACTTAACTGGAAGCCAAGAAAGGAAAACACCACATTCTTTAAGAAAAGCAAAAATATGCCTAATTTCAATCAATGTGGAATAATGGTATCAATATCTTTGGTGAAATTTTCCAGTGTTTTTTTTATTGCTATGTGGAGTATCATATAAATATTAAAGAATTTTTTAAAGATATTAGATAAGGGGAAAATATTTCCATTTTTTTTCCCAGCTAAAAATAGTTTAATTCTCAAGTTAGGAAAACTAGGTTATAAGTTAGTTCTGACTGACTCAAAACACTTCCTTTGTCTAAGCTAAGAGAATGTACTTACTGGCAGAAGTCTGAATTCTAGAAATACTACCTGAATTTCTTCAGAGAGGCAGTACTCTTTCTGCTCTATGCATTTCTCTGCCTTTTCCATTCTCCTTTTTCTTAGCAGATAAAGTGGAACAAGCCAGCTTTCATTCCCTAAGGAGGCTACCACTACTCTTGACTTTCCCTCAGATTTATTGTGTAGAAATTATTTTTTCTGTCTCTTGTCTTATCCATTTTATGTTTTGACATATAGAGTTGGATGCTATTAAAATTTAGTTCCTCTGGTATTATCATGGAATTAATTTTATCCTCCTGTAGTTTAAGGTTTTTTTTTTAATTATTATTCTTTATGTAAAATGTAATCAACTTTCACTAATGCTGCTTTTTAAAGCTTATCTAATATGATATTCAAATTCTTGTTTTAGAAAATATTTAATGATTTAGCCCTTTTATTTAACTTTTTAAAATAGTATTTGATTTTTATTCTATAATCTTGAATTGTTTTAATATGTTGAACCAATTTTCAGAAAGTCACTGAAAATTACACATGTGAAAAACAAACTTTTAAAAATTTTAGGAATAATTTAATTATCATGAGGAATTTGGATAATGAGTGCTATACTTATTAATTTATTTAGCAGCACTGGCACTACCATTATCAGTTTTAGACTGAAAGTGGGGCTGAGCACATTTGGGCTCTAAATCCCCAAATAGTACAGTATTAATCATGAGACACTGCCAGGACACAAAGAATTTCTGTAAACTTCTAGATATTTTTACATATAAAGAGGGGGCACATCCACTTCATTTACTTTACAACTAGTCTATGACTTCTAAATGATTCTTCACACAGGTTGAGGAAATATTTTATCTGATACAAAATTATGAAATTTTTAGAAATATTCCACCCTAATCATTTTCCTTAAACTTGATTAACAGATTTATAGATTAGGATTCTGTATTTTCAGAAGATGTGAAATCTAGGCATGACTTTGAAGGTGACAGTTCTGCCTATCATCTAACCTGAAAAACTGTAAACTTTTGGATGTAAATAGACAATCTACTCCCAATTTTATCTGATTTCTGTCACTGCTCTGCCTGTGATTGGGTAGCTTTCTCATGCTGTGATTGACTTTATACTTGTGTCACTGGACGCTTATATCACTGTTTCTGAAGATATGAATTAGATGGCTGAGAAACAGCAGAGGTTTCTAGGAACAGCATTAGATCTGGCCCAGCCAGAAGCCAGAGTGGAATTACTTTACCATGTTTAATCAATGTACACAATACAGAAAAAAAAGGAGAGAGTAGAAGAAGTCTTCTCTCCTAGAATACAGAAATTTCTATATGGAAAAGTTCGCCTCAGCCTACTGGGAAAGTTCTTCAAGCATGTACATTTAACAAAGCAAAATATTAATTACCAATTGAGCCTATTTGGACAAGTAATTGTTGTTCATATTAGATCAGGTTAAAAACATAGTTTGCACATTCAAACATTTGCAAATTCTATCTTAAATGTTAAAATAGTTATTTAATTAGAATACAATTCTACACTTCTTTAACTAGTTCATATTAGAATTGACTATATAGGTTATTTCTTTTTTACTTGATATTTCTATGTTTAGAGCTCCTGTCTGAAAAATGAAAGGAGAGGAAAAGAAAATATATTTTTTCTATAATATATTTTCAACTACTGCAAATCCATGGAACAGAAAGATTGTAGAAATAATCCACATGAAAAAGCAATGGACATAATAATTGGAAAATAGTAAATGATGTTAAAGTGGTCAGCTGTTTAAATAGTTCTATCCTAGATTGATAATGGCAAATGGCAAATCAAGAATGATGTTTTCATGGTTAAGCTTTTTTTATGACTTTTGTATAAGTGAATGAAATATAATTACCAAAGGAAACTTTCATCATTTAATTCGGAAGCTTTCCAAATACATAAGTTTTACAAGCAAGATGATTTGGTGAAGGGAATTCATTATGATGATTAGTTTTTGCAATCTCTTCTGTATCATTTGCCTGAGTTTAGGGAGTAAATTGTTTTCTAAACAATTATAGCATGTTACATATAAATATGGTTGGAGTGGTTTGGAGCTATGTACCCCCAAAAACACTGCTCTTAAAATTAATCCATTCCTGTTGGTAAGAACTCTTGTAAATAATACCTTCTGATGAGGTTATTTCAGTTAAAGTGTAGACCAGCTAAATAAGGATGGGTCTTAATCCTATTACTGAGAGACTTATAGGAAAGGGCACAGACAAAGAGAAAGCCAGAGGGAGCAGCCAGAATCTGGAAGTCAGTAGAACCCGGAAGAGAGAGGAGAAGCCAGAAGAGGTTGCCATGTGCATTGCCATGTAACAGAAAAGCCAAGGACCAAGAATCTCAGGCAGCCAGCCCCAGAATGCCGCAGTCTTCTGAAAGAAAACATTGCCTTATGACACCTTAACTTCAGGCTTCTCCTATCTTCAAAACTGGGAGCCAATAAATTTCCATTGTTTAAACTGACTTATTGTATGGTATTTGTTTGGGCAGCTAGGAAACAAAAACAATAGTTACTAAAGGTGGTTTGCTGTTGTTTACACAAAGTAGATAATCTTATCTGTATCTTTTGCAATTTCTTGTTTATCATAACATTCTTTGAAGTTTTAACATATCATTGTATACAGAGCTCTTTGATTCTTTAACAAGGCAAAGTATTCTAACTTATGGATGCAGGTATAACCAGTTTTTTTTTTTTTTTTTTTATTATTAACCACTGTTTGGAAATAGAGACAATATTGTAGATGTTACAAAATCACTCTCAATAAAGTTTTCACCAATTTGTATACCCACAGGATATATGAGACAGCCTTTTTTCCATATACTAATCAATACTTGATATTTTCCTTTTTACAAGATAACTTTAAGAATATTTTTCAAATATATGCATGCAAAAATACATTTTGTGATTTATAAGGGAAATGTTGAACATCATGGCATGCATTTACTGGCAATTGGTAACGGCATTCATTTTTATGTGACTTGTGTGTTCATTCATAACTTTTGTGTGTTGAGATAGTTTTTCTTTGATGTAAATTTTTGTTAACCATATGAAAGAAATTTTGCTTTTTGTTTAACATTATCAATATTTCCCAGTTTATGTTTTGTCTTAACTTATTGTATTATTCTGAAATATTAAAAATTATCTTTTCATTTTCATTTCTCCTTCAAAAGTTTCAATCTCCTTAAATTTGTTTTGTGGAATGGTATGAATTTTGTAGGCACATTAGGAAATAGCTTTATAATTCTCTGCATTACAAGGCTTTCTGTAGCCTTTCCACACCACTTAATGATTTCTCAGGCAGATCCAGATAATTTGTAAACATTTCCAGATACATGAAAGCCTCACTTAACTTAATTACCAAGTCTAGTCCAATGAAAATCAACATTTTTTTTCTGTTTCATTCAATTTAACTATTTTTGTATACACAGTATATCCATAGATCAGAGGAGACCCAGATCCATTAATGTGCTACAGGGAAATGAGTCATCATGTTCTCCTTTTCTCTGTTTTGTGCAATCCCTTGCATCCCTCTAGCTCCTCAGGGGTTGAGATATCAAGGGGTGATGAAAGGAAACTGACAAAGTTTCATTTGATTGGTGTTATCTGATTCTCTCAATGATATCTTTTGCATGGGTGATACCCACATATTGGCACTCTGTCATTGTTGGCATGAACTATGTCAAGGCATTCTGTTGCTGACCACTCACACTATACATTTAGTTCTTTCTTTATTCCAAAGATACTTCCAACACATCCTCTTTTTGCTGATAGGCATTCTCTTGACCAAATCCTATTAGATGACTTAATCCTTGCTACCTCGTGTGTGTGTGTGTGTGTGTGTGTGTGTGTGTTCTTTTAAATCTGGAACTTCATGCAGATGCAAGATTTTTCCCCTTGAATTATTTAGGTGAACTGTCACCCTCTCCAATTATAGACGGCATACATGATTTGAAAGTGGAATATTTAGCTCCACCAGCCTTCTTTTTTCAAAGAAGGTACAGAATATCCTCTTAACAGAATCTTCTCCTAGTCCCCCACTTTCTATTCTCCCATTGTTATTGAGCAAGGGCTTGTTGACACACAGGAGCCAATTCTATGACATTGGCAGTTTGGGAAATGAAAGAGCTTTATTGTGGGATCAACCAGGAAAGAGACAAGAGACAAGGCTCAAATCTGTCTCCTTGACTTGAGAGGTAAGGGATATTTTATGGGGATGGGAGGTAGATGTTGAGGTGGTTTGAACGGCCTGTCATTGATTGGCCCATATTTGGTAAAACAGGTTTTCCACTGGATTTTCCTTGCTGAAGATACTTTCATATTTGATTTGCCTGATGTCTCGGCAGTCATCTAAGTATGCCAGTCTTGGATTCTGCACATTCTCAGGTTATATCGGCCTGCAAAACAAGGACAAAAAGAGAATTAGTTGAGGAGGAGTTAAAGACTAACTAAGAGGTTTTGGGTGGTTTCAATCTACCCTAATGTTTTTATCTTTCCTCAGTCTAGAGGGATTTGGGGCAATGACTGCTTGGACTACTTCAAGCTGATTAGAGGCATAGATTAAGGATCTGAGGAATGAAATTGCTTAGCTTGAAATTGAAGGTATTCTTGAACTTTTTCCATTCTACCCATTTATTCAGGTCTTCATATACTAGATCCCAATCCCAGTACATCTTGGGTCTCCAAAAAGCATAATGAAAGTAACCCCTCGAATATTTGCAAAACAAAATTTCCCTTGTGTTTTTCCCATGCCCATCCAGTGTTTTGATGGTTAGGTCCCCCAGTGTCCTTCTGTCCATGAAGATTGTTTCTTGTCTGATTCCTGTAGGTCAGCCTGGGGTAGTCTTCTGGTGAACAGGTAATAGTTTCAAAAGGAATGATGAATCCATGGTTTCATGCCCTACAGCTTAACAGAAAAATGAGTAACAAACAGGATTTCATAGGGTCTGTTCCACTGGGGCCTTAATTTATCTTCAAGGTGCCGATTTTTTGAGGTTTTAAGAAACATCCAATCCCCTGGACTTAGACAGTGAAGGGACACATCTATGGCAAACATAAGGCAGCTGGAAGCACCTTGGTGAATAGTAGACAAGTTAGCACTCAAAGACAGTATCTAATTCCTTTACAATATGACTGTTTTCCAGATTGCAGTAAAACTTTGTCTTAAGTAGAGGATTCCCATATAATAGTTCATAAAAGCTCCATTGGATCTTGCTTCTGGGTGTTCTCTTACCCTAAGCAGTGAAGTTAGCAATGCTCTGTCCCATGTTAAGTTAATTTGCAGATTTTTGCTAGAGTCATCTTTAGGTATGATTCATTTTTTTTCTGTTTTTCCTATGGACTACAGCCTCCATGAAGCATGTAATTTCCAATGTATTCCTAGGGCTCCAGCTATTTCTTGCATTACCTTGGCAAGGAAAGCTCCCCTGTTGTCACTCTTGATAGAGTATGGCAGTCCAAACTGTGGAATAATTTCTTTCAGAAGGAGCTTTGTTATTTCTCAGGCCTTCTCTGTTCTACAGGGAAAAGCATCTACTCACCTAGAGAAGATGCCTACCAATACTAGTAGGTATTTATAGTTTCTTCTGGCCTTTTGGCATGATGGTAAGATTTATTTGCCAGTTCTTCTCCTGGTTCTGTTACCCTTATTTGGATTTCCTTCACAGGAGGAGGGAGTCCTGCCTTTGGGTTATTTTTGGCACAAACTAAGCAATTCTGGACCACACTTTGAATCATTTTCTGCATGTTTGGGACAATAATGAAATTTCGTAGCCATTTTTACATGGTGTCCTTCCTGTAATGGGTTGTCTGGTGCAAATATATGTCAGGCACTAGTATGATTCCTTGTGCATTATAAACAATTTCTTTTTGTGATTCCATAAGGCTCTTCATCAGGATTTTGAGGGCCTATGCAAAATCCTCCCTCATCAGCCCTGTCCAAATCCATTGCTGAATCTGGTGTTTAAATGAGTCCAAGTCCATGCTAGTTGTTTAGAAGCTTGGCTGGCTAAGTTATTTCCTTTTGCTTTTAAGCTATCAGTCTTTTGATGTCCTGGACAATAGACAATTACCACTTCTTTTGGTCACATAATTGCTTCTAATAGGGCTAGTATGATTTCTGAATGTTTGATATCCTTTCTCCCTGAGGTAAATAATCTTTCTTTCCAAATGGCTCCATAAGAATAGATGCCTGAAAAGGCATATTTAAAGTCTATATAGATAGTGACCCTTATTGCTGCTCCCAGACGTAAGGCACTGGTGAGCTATAAATTCTGCTTCTGAGCAGACTTACATTGAGGTAGTACATTCACCTCTAACTTCTTAAAGAGTCACTACAGCATACCTGGCTTTTCAGAGTCCTTGGTTTACAAAGCTACTTCCATCAGTAAACATCTCCATGTCTGGATTCTCCAGGGGTTGTAAGTAAGATCTGGTGAGCTAGAATAGACTTTTTCAGTTATTTGTACATGATCATGGATGGGTTCTTACTCTGCACTGGAAAGTAGAGTGACAGGGTTTAAGGAAGAGACTGCCTTCAAATTTACATTTTGGTTATTCAGTAATATGACTTGGGATTTACCTAGCTTCCCCTTTTTGTTCAAGAAACAGTATCACACGGTGAGGGGTATGCCTTATGGTACATTGCCCCCAAGTAAAATTTTTAGCTTCCTGCAGTAAATAGCAGGTGGTAGCCACTGCTTGCAGGCATACTGGCTATCCTTGGATCACTATATCCAACTACTTGGAAAACAAGGTGGCAGGCCTTAGTGTGCTGTCCAAATTTTGTGTCAATAGCCCAAGCCTTAACCCTTGCCATTCAGGTGCAAACAGGTCGAAGGGTATCTTTATGCCTGGGAAAAATTCTACATGAAATGCCTGCTGGCATTCAGCAGTCCAAGTTAGTGGTTCATTATACTTTTCTTTAAAGGCTTCATACAAAGGCTTGGCTATAAGTTCAAAATTCAGAATCTGGATACAGCAAAATAGTCATTACTAGAAACCCCAGCAAGTTGTCTGCTGGTGGCTGGTTCAGCTACTCTAACTAACACTTCTCTTAATCTGGCAACAGATTCCTCTGACATTTTGAGAGTTGAAACCCTAGATGTTTCACAACATGTTGTAAAGTTTGGACCTTTTTCTTGGAGAACTTATATCATTGGTCTGCCAGGAACTTCAGAGTTTGAGCAGAATATTCTTTGGATAATATACCGATCTGAAGCTTCCTTGGTGGTACTGGCAATCAGGATATCATCCACATATTGTTGGGCAAAGGAAACTGTGTCTTAGTTTATTTTCTCCCAGTTGGCACTTGACAAGATGTAGAGAGGATTTAAGGGTTATTTCTCCTGATACTGCAGTGATAGTCATGGTTCTTGAGGAGAGTGGAATTTGTCATTTATTTAAGATGTAGCTGGTTGCTCTGGTGACTACCACAGTCAATGAGGTTTCTTCCCCACTATCAGAGTGACCCAGGGCTCCTAGTGAGAGATACTGATGGGGTTGGTGAGGTTGAGAGGTGCCCCCAGCCCCATCATTCATTGCCACTCATGACAAACTGAAACATTTGGCAAACAATGTGTGGAAGGATTTTTATTCTGACTCTTTTGGGTGATCAGGGTACTCTTACTTCCAATGACCTTCCCATTTGCAGTAAGCATATTGCCATGGTCCTATGTGAGAGTGATTTCTCGAATTGGATGCAAATGTCCCCAGGGTTCTTACCCAAAACCACGTGTCAACATCAAATGATGACCTCCTTGTGTCCAGCAAATTGAAGCCAAAACAGCAGCCAGTAGAGCAGCTTTGCATCTCATACATTTCTGATTTTATTTCTCCTGAGCTTCATTTCAGTTCTTGCAGACTTTAAAGGCAACCTCAACTAGGTGAGACATAGGCATACCTAGTCCTCATCCCAACTTTGTAGCTTCTTTCTCATATCAGGTGCGCTTCGACTAATGAAGGTCATATTAACCTGTCTCATTGTTTGGATGTTCTGGATCTATATCAATACATATTGTCTGTATGCCTCAAATACTCCCTTGAGAAAAGTGAATGGGTTTTCATTTGGCCTGTGTTGTACCTCCTGGGCATTTTTTAAGCTTTTGGGTCCTGGAACTCCCTTCTGCATCACCATTATGATATATTTTTTACAATTGTTTAACTTGGCCCCATCCCAAGGGTCCCAGCCTAGTGCCATCCCTGGGACTGTTTTTGCTGCTCATGCTTGAATTGGGTTGTTGGGTTGCAATTCATGTGAGATTAAGGTGTTGTACCCGTAAATAATGCTAATTAGTATTGATTATCTCTCCTTTTTGTAGCAATCATATGAGTTTGATTTTAAAAAGTAGTTCAAATATATCCTTACAATGTTAACTTCAGTTAAGTGAAGAGGAAGAAAGAGCTGGCTTTTGTACTCTAGTTCTACTCAAAGTTCCTTGAAAAGCATAGCAAGGTTAACTCTCTTGCCTTCCCAGCATGCTTTTCTTTCCCCTATGCATTTGTAGCCATTTGGGAAAATCAGTTCATATCTATATGCTTTTAATCACATCCAACAGGAAAGGAAGGATTTATCAAAAAGTAAATATAAATTATCTCTGAGCAAGCAGCCAAAATAGATCACAAAGTCCCCTCCTGCATTCCAACTTCTTCAGCCAACTCACAGTTCTTCTTTACTTATGTCTGGAGAACCTGCTATCTCTCCCCCCTGGCCATAGGTCTACCACTGTCCATCTAAATGACTTATCCAGAGCTAGCTCCCAGTGATGGCTCTGAGAGTTTAAAGCCACTTTTAATTTCTTCTGTGCAACAAGGCAGATTCCAAGTTAAATTTTAAAGCATATCAATTTTATAAAATACATCCCAAGGACTACAGTTAGTTATAATATCAGCATTATCCATGGGGATAATTCATCTGTGAGCAATAAAAACAAGCAATTAAACAAATACCTTATACCCAAAGGGGTTTATTTCAGGGTTATAGGCAGTGTGTTGTTTTACTGTGTGCCTTTCACAGATAATTGTTTTACCTGGTACACAGCCTGTGCTCTAGGTGTTCCTAGTTGCACAGAAATTTTCTTGAAGGTGTGTGTGTAGGGTGACCCTATGTCAGTCTAGCCCATCTGTGACCACCTGATCTTTTCACAGATGACTTGTTCTTTAGAAGCCAAGGCTTCTCATCAGAAGGTGGCAAGCACTGTGGTAGGGAACCCCCAAAGGCAGACTTTACCCTAAAGGGTGGGACTCAAATCCACAGTCTTATCATGAAAACATTAGACAAAAGAGAACAGGTGCTCATATGAGGTTACTCAGCCAAAAAGACATCTGTTGCCAGAGATGCTTCTTTTGTCAAAATGAAATGTATTACTGAAGGGCCTGCAGTGCCAGGCTGGGGCAGAGAGGACCCCGATTGTTGAGCCTCAAGACAAAACCAATCAAGGTGGCCACTCAGTGTGCCACTGAGGCTGGAGTGTTTTAGGCAGGCGGTCCTGGTTGCCAAAATTTATTACTTAATTTCCAGTTTGTTAATGCTGCCATTACACAAAATACTAGAAACGGATTGGTTTTTATAAAGGGGGTTTTGGTTACAAAGTTACAGTCTTAAGGCCATAAAGTGTCCAAGGTAAGGCATCAAGAATTGGGTACCTTTAATGGAGAAAAGCCAATGGCATCTGGAAAACCTCTGTTAGCTGGGAAGGCATGTGGCTGGCATCTGCTTGCTCCTGGGTTGCATTTCAAAATAGCATTCTCCAAAATGTCAGTGTCAGCTTTCAATGACCATCTTCAAAATGTGTCTCTCAGCTGCAGCACCACCTTCTTTCTGTGAACTTTTTTACAGGACTCCAGTGATTCAATTAAGACCCACCCTGAATGGGTGGGGTAACACCTCCATGGAAATTACCCAATCAAAGGTTTTGCCCACAGTTGATGAGTCACATCTCCATGGAAACACTCAATCAAAGGATTCCAACCTAATCAACACATACACTTCAGCTCCCACAAGATTGCATTAAAGAACATGTCATTTTGGGGGACCTAATACATCCAAACTGGCACATGAGCAAGGGCTTGCTGCCCAACACACAAGGAGCCAATTCTATGACATCAGGATTTTGAGAACAAAAGAGCTTTATTGTGAGGCCAACCAGGTAGAAGAAAGGAGGCAAGGTTCAAGCATATCTTCTCAACTTGTGGGAAAAGGGAGATTTTATGAGGATGGGAGGTGGGTGGATTTGATTGGTTAGGCATAGATTGCCCATATAAGGTAAGGCAGGCTTTACACAAGATTTCCCTTGTTGAAGGGGATCTCATTTCAGATTTGCCTGGGGTCTCAGAGGTCAACCAGTTTGGGTTTTTGCACTTTTTCAGGTTACACTGACCTACAAAACAAGCTTAGAAGGAGAAGACACTAAGGAGAAATTAAAGAGTAGCTAACAGGTTTGGGCAGTTTCACCATTTGCCAGTAATAGAATCTATAAATACATGTTGGCACATCTCTTTGCAGAATAAAGATGTCATTTTCTTGGACTCCTTAGATGTAGCTACAAGGGGCTATGTGACAAATTCTTTTTTAGCTGAGACTAAACTTTGGTAAAATTTCCGTGAAGTAATTGGATATAACATTCTTTTTATCTTTCCTCCTTCCTGCTACCTGAAATTCATTTGTAAAATACAGAACTGATGTAGTCATCTATACCCCAAAGGTAGAGGTGGAATTTCCATGTTGAGGTTGGCAAAACTAAAACATACAAGCTCAGGAGTCTGCTAATCATTGTGCTACCACACTAGTTCTGGGATATTTGCATTTTTAAGACAGAAATATAGTTCTTTCCTTTAAACCACTGTTAGTTTGATCTTTCTATAACTTGTAGTTTAATCTGATCTTAATTATACAATACACTCTTACCTTCCCTTTATGAATGCTTGGTAATAGTTCAATTATTCCCTTCAAAGATACATTCTTACCTTCTGATGCATCACTGGACTTTCGTAACATATAACCTAAAGGAGGATAATAGACTAAAAGTCAAAAGAATGATTTTGGGCCAACTCTCAGCAAGTCCCATATGGACAATTCCAGCATATTTGTTTAGATGTGTAAATTATTTTCAGATATTGTTTTCAGTTATGTGTTTTAGATAAAATTTTGAGAAAACAGGAAAAAGAAGCATTTAACATTATATTTTATTTCTGAAACTTCATTTTTAATTCATTAAATTTCTGTATTTTGTTTTCTGCTTTCTCTTCTACAATTCCCCTCTCTTGTCTGCACTCCCCTTCCCACAAACTTTATTACTGGACACTTCCAACTTCCTACCAGTCTCTGGAGCTGCAACACTCCAGGCAGTTTTTGCTGATTGGCAAGTGGTTCCATTGATGTTTCTAGTATTTTAGATCCTCTGTCAACTATATTACTTATATTTCTTTCTTCCCACTAGTCTTGATGAAAAACATTTTAGTTAAATCAAAATGAAAGGCTTATGAGAGACAAGTATTTTGGATCCATGAATAATAGAAAATCCATTTATTTTATTTGTCAATTGTAGAATTCATAATTGAAAATGATTTCCTCTTATTTTGAAAATATTGCTTCATGGATTTCAATCATCCAATACACTAACAAGTGACCAAATACCATTCTAATTCTCACTGAAAATGCTTAGCATTTTTAACCAGTGTCTGATATTTCTCAGCAATATATTTTCATGAATATCATTTTCATTCACACATCTCACCATTTATTGGTACCCACAAACTAGCAGCACATGTCCTGTAGCTGTGGTAACTAATCTGTATTATTTCTTGGAAAATTTAATTCTCTTCATTAATTTTTTCTAACATTCTAGAATTCCGCTTTTGGAACTTCTGAACTAATTTTTTAAACGTTTTACTTTTTTTCTCTTACATCTTGAAGTTGTCTTTTTGTTCTAACTTTTGTTCAATGTATTCATCTTTATCTTCCAATGTTACCATTTGTGCTGGTTTGGAGCTCTATGTACCCTAGAAAAATGTGTTCTCAAACTTGATCCATTCCTGTGTGTGTGTGTGTGTACCCATTGCAGGAGGACCTTTTGATAAAGTTAATTCAGTTAAGGTGTGGCCCATCTCAGTCAGTATGGGTCTTAATCCTATTACTTGGTTCCTCTAAAGCAGAATGAAATTCAGACAGACCAAGAGAAGGCCACAGAAAGCAAGAACCTAAAAGTCAATGGAACCTGGAAGGAAGGGAGAGGCCAGGAAAGGCCACCATGTGCATTGCCATGGCAACATGGACCTCAAGGCAAAAGATCATTGGCAGCCAGCTCCAGAATGCCAGTCTTTGCAAGAAAGCATTGCCTTAGCGATGCCTTGATTTGAACTTTCTCTTAGCCTCAAAACTGTGAGCTAACAAATTCCCATTGTTTAAGCTGGCATTGCATTTCATTTGCTTGAGCAATCAAGGTAACTAAAAACACTATTACAATGTGTTTTTCTTCAAAGTTTTTTTAATAGTTTATATTTTTATTCTCTGTTCATTTTATTCAGTATTCCCATATGTTTTCATTAATAAAAATTGCTCAGTGCTTTTAATGACTTAAATCATTTTTAAAGTTTTCTTCTGTTTACTAAATTATTCCTATTTAATTTAAGTTTTTATATTTTTGTTTGTTTCTATATACTTTCATCTACTCTCAGCCTTGAAAGTTTTCCTCAATTGCTTAAGGATCTTAGGTTTATATGTATGAGTTCCTGTGTTGGAACTCTTTAAACATGGGGAGACTGAGTGCAATATTTTCTCTAGTTTCTATTTCTCTAATGAAGTAATATCCAATGTGCTATCTGTATATTTGATGTTTATCATATTTGCTTACAGAAATTGGGCAAAGGGGTGTGTGTATATGTTTGCGCATGTGCATGCATTGGGGTAGGAAAAGAATGATAGGAAAAGATGGTAGGAAAAAATTAATAGTAAAATGAAGAATGTTATTATTCTTAGTTTCTGTTATTTGAAATGAGTATCTTTATGAAAAAAAGTAACAAAATTTCCACCAGTTTCCATTGACTTTCAGGTTCTTGCTTTCTGTGGCCTTCTCTTGGTCTGTCTGAATTTCATTCTGCTTTAGAGGAATCAAGTAACAGGATTAAGACCCATACTGACTGAGATGGGCCACACCTTAACTGAATTAACTTTATCAAAAGGTCCTCCTGCAATGGGTACACACACACACAGGAATGGATCAAGTTTGAGAACACATTTTTCTAGGGTATATAGCACTCCAAACCAGCACAAATGGTAACATCATTGGATAAAGTTGAATACATTGAACAAAAGTTAGAACAAAAAGACAACTTCAAGATGTAAGAGAAAAAAAGTAAAACATTTAAAAAATTAGTTCAGAAGTTCCAAAAATGGAATTCTAGAATGTTAGAAAAAATTAATGGAGAGAATTAAATTTTCCAGGAAATAATACAGATTAGTTACCACAGCTACAGGACATGTGCTGCTAGTTTGTGGGTACCAATAAATGGTGAGATGTGTGACTAAAAATAATATTCATGAAAATATATTGCTGAGAAATATCAGACACAAATAGAAAATCCATTTCTTTTATTTGTTAATTGTTGAGTTATAATTCAAAATGATTTCCTCTTATTTTGAAAATATTGCTTCATGGATTTCAATCATCCAATACACTAGCGAGTGACCAAATACCATTCTAATTCTCACTGAAAATGTTTAACATTTTTCACCAGTGTCTCATATTTGACATTGTACCTGTACCAGTTTTAATGTATTATGTCCCCTCAAACAGCATTATCTTTGATGCAGTCTTGTGGCGGCAGGGAACATATTGGTGTTGATTGGTTTGGAAACTTTTGATTGGATGCTTCCATGGAGATGTGATCACTCAACTGAGGGTGAGATCTTTCATTGGATAATTTCCATGAAGGTGTGGCACCACCCATTCAGCATGGGCCTTAATTAGTTTACTGGAGCACTATATAAGCTCAGACAGAAGGAGCAAGCTTGCTACAGCCAAGAGAGGCACTTTGAAGAATGCACAGAAGCTGAGAGAGTAGCTACAGATGGGAAAGAGTTTGAAGACGGCTGTTGAAAGCATACTCTTGCTCTGGAGAAGGTAAGAGACGACAAACACTCCAAGAGCAACTAAGAGTGACATTTTCGAGGAACTGCAGCCTAGAGAGGAATGTCCTGGGAGAGAGCCATTCTGAAACTAGAACTTTGGAGCAGACACCAGCCACGTGCCTTCTCAGCTAACAGAGGTTTTCAGGACACCATTGATCATCCCCCAGTGAAGGCACCTGATTGTTGATATGTTACCTTGGACACTTTATGGCCTTAAGACTGTAACTGTGTAACCAAAAAAACACCTTTTATAAAAGCCAATCCATTTCTGTTATTTTGCATTCTGGCACCATTAGCAAACTAAAACAGTATCATTTTAAATGCCTTCAACTCAAAAGAGTAATCAACTGTCCAGATACAGAGCAGGATCAGCTGAATAAATATCAAAGAAGATAGTTGAATTTTCAAAAGAAAAAATATCATTCTAAGTTAAACCATATACAAGATGATTGCAAGATAGAAAGATAAGAAGTAATAAGGATGATCTACTAATCAGTACTGAAACCTTTTCAAATTTGACTGGATAGAGTTGAAAAAAAAACTCAGTTAAAACAAATGACATGAAACCTTTTCAAATTTCACTGGATAGAGTTGAAAAAAGTCAATTAAAATGAATTACATTGAAAAAGAGTTGCAAAATACAAACTGTGTACAAATCTACTAGCTGGTCTTTGGTTGTTTACATGTCTTTTTTTCATCAACTGACTAGAAAGTCTCCAGCCAAAGATTTATGTGTACTAAATACAAATAATGAATGAAACAAAAAGAATATAACTGATTTATTTCCTTTTTCCCACCTGTTTTTGGAACTTCAGCCAATATTTCCTATGTAGCCTGTCAGTTTCAGCTTACTGCAATCCATTTATAAATGCCTTATTTTTAACTCTTAACTAAGGAGGGACATTTTTTTTGAAGTTTCTGTGGTTCTGTAGCAACACTCATAGCACAGGTAAATATGACTCCTACAACATTCAACTGAGAATCTCTTAATCATCAAATCATAAAGCTCTTCCCAATCACCTAGTGTGGTACACAGAGTAATAGCTCCCCCAAATCAGCTACACCCTAATTCTCAGTGAATGTGTTACCTTATATAGCAAAAGAGAAATTTCAGATATGAATAAGTGAAGGACCTTAAGATGGAGCAATTTTTCTGGATTGTCCACGGGCCCATCTAATTGCATGAATCTTTAAAAAGTGGAGAACCTTTACTGGCTGTGGTGAGAGGAATGTGTGACTACAAAAGGATGACCCCAGAGATGCAATGTTGCTGCCTTTGAAGATGGAGAAAGGGGACAAAGAATTAAGAAATGTAGGCAGCCTCTAGAATTTAGCAAAGGCATAAAACAGATTCTTCCCTAGAGCTTCCAGAAAGGAATGTAGCCAACACAGTGAATTTAGCCCAGTGAGACTCCTTTCAGATTTCTGACCCACAGACATGTAAGAGAATAAATCTGCATTGTTTTAAGCCACTAAATTTGTGGCAATTTCTTACAGCAGCAAGAGGAAACTAATCCATTCAGAAAAATTAATCATTCAATTATCCTTGAATGCTGCTTTAGGAATTGTGTCAATTTTTAAATTTTTTTTTTTTTCTTTTCCACTGTACTAATCATGTTTGTATATCTAGCACCAAGAATAATAACAGAAACTTATCAACAGTTGAGTGAAATAATTGATGAGCAAATTAATGATAATGAATTAGATTTTTAAGCCTTGAAAACAGGTCATTAAAAATAATAATCTTATAAAAGATAATTTATTACAGTTGGAATATCCTCCTCAGCAACAACACCTCAATGATTACTTCATTTAATTTTGATAGGAACATGATCCTCTGTCATCCTGGTCAAGAAATTCTGATAAAATTATTGATTCTGACAATTTGATGGTGTTAGCCAGAGAGTGGGAATGGTGGCAAATAGACCTATCATTAGAAAAAATTCCAGTATTGCTAATATGCCACCCCAGTTGAAAATAAATTACTTGGATTGTATGCAGTAATAGAAGTGTGTGCACAAGTGAAAAGGTACCATTTGACTTAGTGAAAAAAAAAAAAAAAAAGAATTAGGTATCAGGAGAGAGAATTCCTGATTGCAAATCTGTAAATCTGTCACAATTTAGCTCAATGGCCTTGAGAAAAGCTCTCAAATTCCATACATGTCTGTTTCTTAAAATGCAATATGAGGAGTTTGCATTAGAAGTACTTTGTGGCTCTAATATTAATATTTTAGCTAATAATTCACATTATTAGAAAAGTCAAATTTGTTAGCATAAAAATTAGAACCCTAGGGGTCAGCACTTCTGAAGAGCATGTTATTCATCAATAGCAGCTTAACAGCCAATATTCTCACCTATACTGTCACATTCCTCATAAATTCTATTTCCTCTGCCCTGCATAAACTGCCGAGGATGCTCTCAGCCCATATATAATTTTGCTTCCTTAATAAACAATATTACATGTTCACCACCTGACTTTTATCTTCTTCAGTCATTCTAATGCTTACTTTTCTTCTCCTGACCCATTTGATGAGAGCATGCCAGAAGATGTGGAGATCTTTAATAAAGTCCCATATAAATTTTAGAGTAAATTTCTTGAGTTTGCAAAATGATGACATTTTGATTCACATTGAATTGAATTAATTGATTAATCTGGAAATATCTGATATTTTACAGTATAATTTTATACCTCCAAAAGAATATAAAGCATTCTGCCATTAATTTAGAACATTTAATAAATTTTATACAGTCAAAGATTTATCTTGATTGAGCTTCTGCATATTTTTTGCTAAATTAATTGTAGGTAGTGAAATTATTTTGGATGTTTTCTTATTTTTGATAAGTATTAGAATTGATCAATTCTGGTGTAGATAATGTGATCATCTTGTATGCACAAATAGCTGCTAAACTTTTTAGTTTCTATAATTTCTCAATTGGTATTATGGTTTGAATTGTGTTCCCCCGAAAGAAATAGCTTGAAGTTTTAAACACCAGTATCTGTGAATGTTACATTTGGAAATAGGGTCTTTCTAGATGTACTTAAGATGAGGTCTTACTGAATTGTGATGGGCCATGATCCATCATAACTGGTGTCCTTATAAGAAGAGACTGATTCACATGCAGGCTTGGAGGGATGACAGCCATATGACAGCATAGGCAGTAATTGGAAAGCTGCATCTACGAGTCAAGGAACATCAGGGATTGCGGCAAACACCAGAAGTGAAAAGAGGCAAAGTAAGATTTTCCTCTACAGGTTTTTGAGGGAGTTTCTGAAGTCCCTACCAACTCTTTGACTTGGAACTTCCAGTCTCTAAAAGATTTCTGTTGTTTTAAGCCATACAGTTTGCCATACTTTGCTATGACCACCCTAGGAAACAATGATTTTTTTCCTATATAATAATAATGTAGAAAATTACTTTTCATATATAGATAATCACATCAGTTTATTTTTTCTCTTATAGATTTATTTTTTCTCTTAAAATACTTGTGATTCTCATTTCATTCTATAGTATTGTAGCTTTGACCATTTCCTCTAGAGCAATTATAAAACGTGACAATAATAATGGGTCAGCTTTCATTTTTCTCCTGTTCATAATAATTGTTTCTACACATTTTTCATGTTATTATGTCTAACAATTTTAGGAAGTCCATTTGTGTTTCTAAATTGCTAAGATTATTTTCCTTTTTATAAATATGCATTGAATTTATTTTTGAACTAGGAAAAAAGAAGCTATCCTTCATGATTTTTATATGCATTCATTTATAAATTAAATTGCCTTCACAATCATCTAATATTAAACTTTTCTTTATTTGGACAAATCCTACTTTGATACTGATACATTTGTTAGTATGAATTTATACACAATATGGATTACTCTTGAGTAATAATTTATTTCAATTTTCAAATCTACATTAATAAGTGAAATGACCTTTAACTTTCTTTTTTTTCAAAAATATACTGAATATATTGAGATAATTGTTGAATCACAGGCAATTTTAAAAATAACAGAGTTCAGGTGCACACTTCACTGTTTCCCCAATGACAATAGCTTACAAGACTGTAGGATATCAATATTGAAACAGTCAACATACAGAACATTCCCATCATCGAAAATATCCCTCATATTGCTTTATTATATCCTTCCCACTTTCCTCCAATCCCAGCCCCTCTTAACCCTTAGCAACAAATAATTTGCTATTTCTAAAATATTGCCATTTCAAAAGTGAAATTATATGGTTTGTATCCTTTGGAGTTGGCTTTTTCCCCTTTAGCATAATTCTCTGGAAATTCAACTGGGTAAATGCATGTAGTAATTGCTCCTTTTGATCGCTGTGTAGTGTTCCATTGTAGTAATGTACTACAGTTTGTTTAACAGTTCATCATTTGGGGACATCTGAGTGGTTTTCAGTTTTATGTGAATAAGAATAAAGTGACAATAAACATTTGTGTACAAGTGTTTGTGTGAACATTAATTTTTATTGTTCTGAGAAACATATCCAAGAGTACAAGTGCTGGATTATGTATTAATTGCAGGATTTATGTTGTTTAAGGAAAAAAAAAGTCAAATGTTTTTACCATTTTCCATTTCTATGTGTAATATATCAGTGATACAGTTTTTCACATCTTTTCCAGCATTTGGTATTGTCTATATTCTCATTTTAGTCATTGTTCCAGTTTCCTAATGCTGCCATTATGCAAACTATGAGTAATTGATTGGCTTTTATAAAGGGTGTTTCATTGCTTACCAAGTTACAGTCTGAAGGACATGAAAATGTCCAAATGAAGGCATCGACATAAGTATACCTTCACTGAGGGAAGGCCAATGGTGTTCGGAAAATCTCTGTTAGCTGAGAAGGCACATGGCTGGCATTTGCTAAACCCAGGTTGTCTTCCAGCTCCACTCTCAGCTCCTATGTGTTCTTCAAAGTGTCTCTCTTGGCTGCATCACCTCCTTCTGTCTGCGAACCTTTTTATAGGACTTCAGTGATTCAATTAAGACTGACCCTGAATGGATGGGGTAACACTTCCATGGAAATTACCCAATCAAAGGTCTTGCCCACAGTTGATTGAGTCACATCTCCATGGGAACACTCAATCAAAAGATTCCAATCTAATCAACACTAATACATCTGCCCCCACAAGATTGCATCAAAGACATGTCATTTTTGGGGGCATAATATATCCAAACTGGCAAGTCATTCTGATAGGCATGTAGTAATGTCTCATTGTTGTTTTAATTTGCATTTACCTAACAGCTAATGATATTGAACATCTTTTCATCTGCTTATTTTCCACCCATATATCCTCATTGATGAAATGTCTCTTAATATATTTTAGCCATTATTTAAATGAGTTTTTGTTCTTGTTTACTGAGAATTCTTTATATATTCTAGATATTAGTTCTTTGTTGGATGCAAGTACTGAAAATATTTTCTCCTAGTTTATAGCTTATCTTTTCATACTCTTATGATGCTTTTCCAGAAAAAAAATTTTGTGTAGTTTTGAGAAGCCCAATTCATCAAGATTTCCTTTTATGGACTGCACTTTTATCATCAAGTATAACCGCTCTTTGTCTAGTCCTAAATCCAGAAGTTTTTCTCTTATTTTTTCCTAAAAAAAATTTAGTTTTACATTTTGCATTTAAGTCTGTGATACATATTGAGCTAGATTATTTTTCTTTTGTATTTTTTGTATAAGATGCATATTTAGGTCAAGGTTCATATTTTTAAGTGTGATGTCCAGTTGCTCCAAGAGGCATTTGTTGAAAATGCTGTCTTTCCTCCATTGAAATACTTTTACATCTTTATTAAAAACCAATTGGATATTTTTGGGGGGAGAGGGGGGCTTATTTTTGGGTTATTTATTCCACTCCATGTTTTAAATGTCTATATGTCATTCATAACACATCATAATTATTGTTTCTACATAGTAATTCAAAATTGAATAAAATGATTCCCCTCAGTTTATTCATCTTTACAATTTTATTTACTTTACCCTTGTAGATTCTGTTTTCGATATAAGCTTAGAATGATCTTTTCTTTATCCATGAAGAAAACTTGCTAAGATTTGAATAAATTTTATTAAATATGTGTATCAATTTTGGGAGAGTTAACATCTTTACAATTTTATTCTTTCAATATATGAATACTGAATGTTTCTGCATTTACTCAGATCTTTGATATCTTTCTTCCTTGTTTTATAGTCTGAGCACACAAACATTGTACATATTTTGTTAGATTATACCTACCTATTTCAAATTTACAGCAATTGTACACTGAATTTTGTTGAAATGAAAATTCAATTAAAAATTGTATTTTGTTTTAGTTTTGGTGTCCAAATGTTCATTGTTAGTATATATAAATACAATTTATTATTGTGTGTTTGTCATATTTTCTACATTCTTGTTGAGCTCACTTAGTAGATATTGGAGTTAGAATTTTTTTAGATGACTTTGGATTTTCTATGAAGATAATCATGTCACCTGCAAATAAAGACATTTTAACTGTTTTTTTTTTTTCTCTTTTAGAAGGTTTTCTATTTCCTGTATTGCTTGTTGTATTAGCTAGAATATCTAGCATTATAGTGAATGAAAGTGTTGATCATGGATATCTTTGCCTTGTTTCTCATTGTGGGAAGAAAATGTCCAGTCTCTTATGATTAAATATGCTGTCAACTTCAGGTTTCTTACACCTGTTCTATATGACCTTGAGGCTGTTCCTATCTATTCCTCTTTTCTAAGACTTTTTTGTGCATGAAAATAGGTGTTGAATTTTGTCAAATGCATTTTCTGCATCATTTGTTATGATCATCTGATTTTCTTTTTTAACCTGTTAGTATAGTTTATTACATTGATTGATTAATTTTTAATTATAAACCAGTTTTGTAACCCTGGAAAAAACCCCACTTTGTCTTAGTGTATACTTATTTTAATACATTACTGAATTCTATTTGTAAATACTTGATTAAGGTTTTTTGTGTCTGTATTCATGAGAAATATTGGTCTGTACTTTTCTTTTTTTATACTCTTTTTGTATGGTTTTAGTATCAGGTAATACTACAAATTATGTAGATGACATTAAGTCTTGTTTGGTAGCATTCTTCAGTGAAACCATCTAGGTCTAAAGATTTCTTTTCTGGTAGATTTTTTTAATATGAGTTCATTTTCCCTAATTGTTAGACAGTTATTAAAATTATCTATTTCATATTGAGTGAATTGCGGTATATGAAATTTTTTCAGGAATTGGTTGATTCCATCTAATTTTTCTTAATTTATTTGGTTAGATATGTTTGTACTATTACTATATCATTATTTTCATGTCTACAGTGCTTTTAATAATATCACCTATTTCATTTCTGATATTGGCAATTTCTTCCTTCTCTCTTTTACTCTTTGTCTATCTGGCTAGAGGTTTGTCAATTTTATTGGTCTTCTCAGATAACCAGATCTTTGTTTCATTGATTTTCCTATTGTTTTTTTCCTTTTTCAACTTCTTTGATTTCTGCTCTTTCCTATTATTTCCTTTCTTTTCTTTGCTTTTGATTTATTTTACTCTTCTGTTTCTATGTTCTTACAATGGGAGTTCAGGTAATTGATTTGAGTCTTTTCTTCTCTTAAAATATATGCTTTTAGTGCTATAAATTTTCCTAACATTGGCAGTACTTTAGTTCTGTGTCACACTTTTATAATGGTGGATTCTTATTTTCATTCAACTCAATGCTGCTTTTATTTTAAATTTTCTCAGATGTTATCTTTGACCTGTGAGTTAATTAGTACTGTGTTGTTTAGTTTCAAAATGTTTGAATATTTTCCTGCTATCTTTCTTAGTTTGATTCCACTGTTGTCAAATAATTCACTCTAGAAAATTTTAATTCTATTAAATTTGTTAAAATTTGTTTATTTCCCAGGAATTTTAATATCTTTATATATGTTCATTGATACTTAAAAAAGTGCATATTCTGTTCTTGGATGGAGTCTTCTATATATGCCAATCAGATATTGTTGCTTGATGGTGTTGATGAGTTTTATATTTTCAGATTTTCTGTCTACTTCTATTAATTGTTGAGAAAGAGGTATTGACATCTGCTACTACAACTGTGGATTTGTTAATTTATCCTTTCAGTTCTGTCAGTTTTTGCTTCACAGTTCTTGTAGCCCTTTTCTTTGTTTCATACATGCTTAAGATTCCTATGTGTTCTTGGTAAATTGACTCTTTAATCATTATGTAATTTTCCTCTGTGCCACTAGTATTTTATGAGCTCTAAATTCTACATTATCTGATATTAATATGATGAATCCTGCTTTATTTTGATCAATGTTTGTATGATATATCTTAGTCCAACCTTTTATTTTTAACCTGACAATAATATTGTCTGCTTGAAGTGTCTTGTTACATCCCGGTGAAGTTGGAAGATATAAAGTTTTAACTGTTATAAACCTCTAGAAGTTTTCAGTTTCCCTTATGATATCCATTTGTTGAAATGTTGTTTAGTAAGATATTATTTGGTTTGAAAGTATATGAAATAGATAAAAATGTATTTTTGAGTGTGATAGATAATAGGCATTTATTGATGTGAAATAAAATTTATACATATCATTAATATATTCTTTCTTCCTCTAGTAATTGCCATATTACCCAGAATATATTCACACTAAAACCTAACACTGTCTCATTTTTCAACCATGTGTTGAATGAGCACTGTCCTATATGTTCATAGTATTTTACCTCTTCTCCATAAAATTGATTTTCTGATATTTTCAGTATTCACAAATGAAAATTATGAGAACCATACTCACTCTACCTTCCATTCTGGATATACATTTTAAAAGTCCTTAACTACTCACCCAGATAATTCTATCTCATTTAGTATATGTGTACTAAGGGTAACCTCCCTGAAAATATTCTCTCACATTTGTAACAAACATTAAGAAGTTACTTCCCCTCAAAAATTACAGGCCACTTACTTACCAAACCAATATGTAAATGTTTGCTCTCACTATGCTCAAGTCAACAAAATGAATTATCTCAAACTATTTACACTCTAGAAAAAAAACAAGAAAAATACATAGTTAAAATAAACAGCACAATAATACACAGATTTAAAATTCTGGGTTGACATGTTTCACTATGGAGAAAGAGAAAATAAATCATATTTTGTAAATTGATGCTAGTGGCAACTTTTGCAGTACACATAGACAATCTAGGACAGCTGAAACCATAAATTTATTATAGGAATAATTATGTCTATATAATGATAATATATAGTCAGTAAGCATTTTTTCAAATGTTAATATATTGCTCAATTCTAATAAGCACCCCAAATTATGAAGGTAATTCATAGATTATTGGACAATAAGACAGGCATTTGATTTTTTTTTTTTTTTAACATTCCATGTTATGTGCCTCTCTGGATGAAATGAAAATAAAAATGCCATGCATTTTTATAGGATCAATTTTGTTGCTTTCTTCTTCTATTAGTTTTGCTTAACATTTAAAAATTATCAAAAAATCTCCATGCTTTATCAGAGAGCAATATTTTGAATGGATTGTCATCTGGTTTCTTCAAAAATTTAAGGATGACAACATTAATATTCAAATGAAGAGCGATGCTTTTCTGGTAAATCTAGAGCTGATCTTATAGTTCATTCTGCTTTTTTCTAAAAGTTCTGTTTATAAAGAGTTTTAAAATTTAGAAATTTGATTGTCATCTAAAGAAAATTTACTCTTTTAAAGAAGAGATTTTATACTTTACTTTGTTTGACATAAATGATAATGAAATATTTGGCATTTTAAGCGTGTTCAAACACAGGAATTTACACTTGTAAACAGTGTTCAGTTATTATATCTCCCCTCAGGTTCATGATAAAATCATTATAAATTTATATCTAATTGTTATACAAGCCTAAGAAATTTTCCCTCATATATATATGTGTGTGTGTGTGTGTGTGTGTAAATATATGGATATATATGGATATATATATGGATATATATGGATGTATATGTAGACTTCTTATAAGATATTTGAAACTTGATTTAGAATTAGGTAGGAAATAATTTTTGATATATGTTATAAAAAATAAGCCATTTATTATAAAAATTGTAAGACTTGGAAAATATAAACCCATATGTACATTTTGTACATCTACTGTAGTGATGGTGAAGTTAAAATTCCTAAGAATAAACTTCACAAGAATAGCATATCTATTTTAAATCTTTAATATTTCTTTATGAATATAAAGACTATATAAATTGAGAAGGATAAATGAGTATGTTTGGTCACAGAAAACAGTTAGCTACTTGGAAAAATATCTAAATAACAAAGCCTCACTAAGCAAAAGGCACTTTTCAATTAGGTCCAAGATTCAAACTGGAAGAAAAGGAAATACACTAAAAATATGTCTCTCTTAGCCTTATTTTTATTCTTTGTTAAGTAGAGTAATGATTAGAGTACTTTCCTAAGATATTTGGAGTTTAAAAATAATTCTTGGTGAAGAGTAATTTGTGACTGTGATGTGATACTGTTATGGATTGAATTGTGCCACCCCCCCTCCAATAAAAATGTCCATCATAAAATCTTTCAATGTGAATGTGAACTTATTTGTAAATATGTTCTTTGAAACTATTCTCAATTAAGATGAGGCCAAACTGGATAATGGTGGGTCTTAATCAAATATGACTGGAGTTCTTATGAAAGGAAATTTGTACACAGACAGAGAAACAGAGAGAGACTTCCAAGTTGACAGTGGCAGAGATCCAGTTATGCCACAAGCCAAAGAATGTCATGTGTTTTTCACAAATCACCATCACAACCTTGCAGATGTCAGGGGAGGCATGGCCATGCTGATGCCTTGATTCAGAATTCTAGCCTCCAGAATTCTGGGAGAATAAATTTTTGTTGTTTAAAACAAAGAGGGAAAGAAGCAAAATAACATTTCAGTGGCTAAGAGATTTGAAATAGAGTCAACAAGTCATTCCAGAGGTTACTCTTATGCAAGCTTCAGCTAGATATTGCAAAGTGCCACAGTATGCCAAGCCCCAACCAATAGTATTCCTGAAAACCCTAAAGAATACCCTGGGCTCTATCTAAGACTATATAAATGTTTTACCTATTCAGTTTACTTTTTTCAGAAAATTAAGGCTTCCAGATTGTTCCTATGCTGGATAAGCCCTTAAACACAGAGGGACCCATCTCTCCAAGAACATCAACCAATTTCATTCCTCTACCCCATAATGTCAACAACACTTTCCAGCATGAGGAAGTTAAAATGGTCATTGCTCAGAAGTCCCTGAAAATTAAGAGAGTGATCAAAGGAGGGGGAGGAGGTGTAACTGAGAAATTAGGATTTAACAAATGATTATGATTACTGATTTATTATACAGACATTTCTTTTTGCTTTCTAGTGTATTAGAATAGCTAGAAGGAAATACCTGAAATTGAATTGTAATGCAGTAGCCTTGATCTTTGACAATGGTTGTATAACTCTGCAGCTTTTATTGTGTGACCTTGTGACTGACATTCCCTTTATCTAGTGCATGGGTAGATGAATAATAAAGACAAAAACAATAATGGGAGGATAAGGCATATGGGATGTTTTGTGTTTTGTTTTATTGTTATTTCTTTCATTTCATTTTTTTTTGGAGTAATGAAAATGTTCTAAAATTGATTGTGGTGATGAATTCACAACTATGTGATGATACTGTGAACCATTGATTGTATGCTTTGGATGGATCATATGGTGTGTGAATATATCACAATAAAATTGCATTACAAAAGAGGGGCCTGTGGTACTTTGATACAGCAATGCTGGTATAAACATGCAGCTATACAAATGGTTCTTCTTAGGTTTTTCTGTTGTTTAAAACATAAGATAAAAAGTTTGTGTTCAGAGCTGGTTGCCTGGGTGTGCACCTATGTGGATGTCACAGAATCCCACACTCAGAGGCTCTTAGTTTAAGGCTCTACTGTCTCTCTCTTGACCTAAAATTTTGAAATAGTGACCATGGATGCTTATTTTTTTTTTCACTTGACCCCCCCAATTATGTGGCTGGTCCTATTTGTGGTGAATGAACATGATTACTACTGAAAAAGTAATTGACTCAAATTAATATATGGAAGATATCTGTAAAAAATGTGTCATTCAATTCTTAATTGACATTGTTCTGCAATGAATGACAAATTTGATAAATGGGCTTTTGTGTTTTTTAATTTCAGATGCATGACATGCATAAAACTATGGAGATCTACTATGTTGATTCTAATAAAATTATAGCATCATGGATACTAGATATTTTAATTTGTGTATTTCATTATGCATGGATTAGAAAATAAATATTGAGAAGTAATAGTTGATTGGGTCCACATTAATATATAAATTTTCTCATTATAAGGGAATTTAATTATAAGTTTGAATTATTGATTTCTTGCTTGGGTAAACTAATTCCTTCATAACCAGTGGCAATGCAAATGTTATAATTAGACAAGGGTACTAGGTAATGGAGCTATGTCTCATCAAATAATTACAACCCTCAGTTTCATGGATAACAAGTGCAGATAGGGAAAACATAATTTATAACAATATATTTCCATGTGCTTAATTTCCTTCTTAAAAATTTGTAAATAGTCTAGGGTATGTTGTATGAACTATTTTCTTTTCATTTACTCAGGTTATTAAAGTAGAAATAAACTCATTAACTCATTATTAGCATTTTGATATAAAAACAAAAGCCTTATAAATTTGCACTTTAAAATAAGTTAATGTTGGTTCACTTACATCATATAGAAGACTTATAACCTTTCATGACCACATAACTGATATTCTGCAGTAGTTTAAATTTTACTTAAGCAATTGTTGATCTGTAGCTAACTGAATTTTAGAGAATCTCTTAAAAATGTTTCTCATATTTTCAAACTATCTCAACATCGCACTAAAAACATTATTTTAAAATGCTTAGAATTGAATGCCAATATGAGTGACAAATTCCTGAGATTATTTCCAAGAATGCTTTTCTTTGGCCTATGTTAGTATACAAGGCTTTCTAACTTCACTCACACTGTTCTCTTTCACGTACTTCTTTGAGCAACTATAAAGTAGAATTATCTGACCAGAATGACACTAAAATTATCCATATATTTTTTTAATTTATAGTCTTGGATTTTTTTTTTTTAATTTTTGGATTTATGCAATGCTTTTCAGTCCAAATATTCAAATGCTTGTGCTTATGAAAATTTAAGGTTCACAACTGGCAGTGGTTTAAAATAAAATGTGAATTAATTATAGGAAAAAATGAGAATCAGAAAAACTATCAGGAATTTAGAAAAAGTAAACATTATTACATTTTTATATTTAAATTAGCAAAATTTATCTGTTATATTTTTGTAAAAAATTACAATTGAATCATTTATACTTTCTATTGTAGTTTATACATCATACGGAACATCAATAATGATATAATTGAAGTAATTAAGGCAGAAAATTATACATCTTAATTTTGTATTGTATTTTCCAAGCTACTCATAAGCCACAAAATTGTAAGAATAATAAAAATATATTGAGCTTATATTTCCATAACAGTGCTAGATATTTTAAGTTTAGTGCACCATTTGACCCTCAGATAAACTTATATGGTACTATTATCACCGATTTCCACTTTAAGTACCTGAAACTGATTAAATATATTTCTATAAAATTAAACTTATTAAATAGAATAACTATTTTCATGCAGCTTCTATATAGTTGGAAATCAGGATTATTTAATACAAAAGAATACTCTTAGCTAATTAATCTGTCTGCATTTAGTCACATCTTCACTCTACAGAAATTTTGTAGTTTTAAATAAACATGTTTTCTCAGTTAACCACAAATTCTTTATCATGTTACTTCTAACATCTCTCTTTTTGAAAAACAAAGACAAAACAAAACAAAACAAAAACTTTCATTCTATCCAAAGCAAAACCAAAGAAGTTGCCAGTTCATAAATATAATGTGGTAAATTGTATGTGTTTGGAAAAATGTGTATGTAGCAGAAGAGATGTATACTATGACATCACAATATGTGTTTGGTGTTTGAGTGTGGTGGACTTTTGTTTATTGGGTGGTTATTTTGCCTAGAAAATATTTGAAATAACCTTCACAAGTAATGGTTTAAAATGTACAGTAGGAGCAGAGCAAGCTGGCAAAGTAGTGAGGTGTGGGTTTTAGCTACTCCTCTGTGGCCTCTGGTAGATAGCCAGGAACTGTGTGGAACAATCACCTCAGGGAAATCTGTGATCAGTCACATATCCTACAACAATCTGGAATAGGTGAATCAGCTAAGATGTCAGAAAAACTTGTAAGTTTCCCTAGCCAGGGTGCTAACACCCCTCCCCACCAGACGCAGCATACTGTTTTATAGCTGGTTTCCAAGGAAGAAGGAAGCAGTCTGTGCTGGGAACCACTGGGAGGGAGGCACAACCTGGCCCCACTTGCAGAATTGATTAACAAATTCAGACTTCTGAATAAAAACTCCAACCACAGAGAAAATGAGACCAGAACTAGAGAACTGGGGAGCAATGAGCCTGTCAGAGAATAGACAGGGCTAGGGAAAACAGCAAAAACAAAACAAAAACAAAAACAAACAAACAAAAAAATCACACAGACTTTTGGAGTTGGGGTTGTTCATAATGCAGAGAAGGGCATATATGCAAATCCAGGGAGCTGGGGCCTTTCTCTGAAAAGCTGGTTTTTCTAGTTTCTTGTTTCCTCTTTCCTTGTTCTCCAACTCCTTATCTTTTTTCATTCCAATAGCCCATCAAAGCTCCTGTGTCAGCCAGGCCCCCCTGCAAGGGCAGAATTAAAGATGTCTCAGAGGGCTTATCTTTAAATAGTTTATACTGGGACTGAAAAAATTCAGGGGCTGGGGAAAGGCCTTTGTTTTTCTTTCTATTTTTCTGTTCTTTTTTTCTTCTTCTTTTTTGTTTTGCTGTTTTTTGCTTTTTTTTTTCTTTTTTTGAAATAACTATTCTAAGCAGCCCATTACAGAAAGTCTAAAAGATTTGCAACTGGCCACTGGAAGCAGGCAAGAGCACAGTTAAGATAGCTCTAAGAGGCAAAGCAATGAGTCTAGCAGGGGAGAGAATTCCTTAAAGGGCATAACTTCTCCAAGAAAAGAGGAGACTGGGGACCAGCTCAGGTGGCCAGACCTCCTTCATAGAACTCAGTGCCCAAGTGCTGGAAACCATAAATCAAATTGAATCAGCCATGCCCCCTATGGGAACAAGGTCTGCAGAGAATTAAAGGAATGTGTGACACCTCTTTACACTGGTGAGGAGCTGCAGGTTGATGAGCATCACCTGCTGGATGGGATAGGAAAAGCACAGTCTAGAGTCTTCACAGGAGGGTATGAAAACCCACAGATTCTTAACCTCAGGGAATCTCCATACCCTCCTCCTGAGACTTGGGCCTGTCTGGACTGGGAAAATCTGATTGGGGACAATCATATCAGAGGAGACTGTCTCACAGAAAGGTTACATAGAGGCAAAGCAAGAACCAGAAAAACAAGAGGTGAAAAACTGATCAGCTAAACAGAAATTACAGTAGAGATCTAGAATAAGTTGAACTGAATATCGAAGAACAGATAGAGAACAAAGCCAAACAACAAGAAAATGCTAGGTAAAAGAGTGAAAATGAGCTCCAAAATAAATTAATCAAGAAAACCAGGTGCCTAGACAGCTTAAGATACCGAGCCACACTAAGAAACACAAAAAATATGGACCAACCAAAGGAACAAACAAACACTTCAACTGAGACACAGGAATTGAAACAAGTAATTAATAACCAAACAGATCTTCTAACTCAATTAAAAAATCAAGTCAAAATTCAATTCAATGAGCTGAGGGAAAATATGGCAAAAGAGATTAAAAATATAAAGAAGATATTGGGCAAAATGAGGAATTTGAAAGTATGAAAAAATAAATGGCAGAACTTATGGGAATGAAATGTTCAATAGAAGAGATGAAAAACAAAATGGAGACTTACAACACCAGATTTGAAGGGGCAAAAGAAAGGATAAGTGAACTAGAAGACAAAATATCTGAGAGCCTACAAATAAAGGAACAGATAGGGAAAATAATGGAAAAATATGAGCAAGTTCTTATGGAACTTAATGATAACATGAAGTACATGAACATAGGTGTTATGGGTGTCCCAGAAAAAGAGGAGAAGGGAAAAGAGGCACAAAGAATAATAGAAGAAATAATCACTGAATATTTCCCAACTCTTATGAAAGACATGAAATTGCAGATTCAAGATGTGCAATATCCCTAAACAGAATAGATCCCAATAGACCTTGTTCAAGACACTTACTGATCAGATTGTCCAATGTCAAAGAAAAAGAATTCTGAAAGCAGAAGGGGAAAAACAATCTATCACATACAAGGGAAGCTTAATAAGACTATGTACAGATTTCTCTGCAGAAACCATGGAGGTGAGAAGACAGTGGTATGATATAGTTAAGATACTGAAAGAGAAAAATTGCCAACCAAGAATTCTATACCAAGCAAAACTGTCTTTCAAAAATGAGGGAGAGATCAAAATATTTTCAGACTGGCAGACATTGAGAGAGATTGTGAATAAGAGACCTGCACTTCAAGAACTACTAAAGGGATTGCTAAAGGTTGATAGAAAAAGACAGGAGAGAGAGGTTTGGAGAAGAGTGTAGAAATTAAGACTACAAGGAAGGGCAAAATGAGAGAGAGAAAAAAAATAAGATATAACATATAAAATCCAAAAGACAAAATGGTAGAAGTAAGTACTCTGCTTACAGCAATAACATTAAATGTCAATGGATTAAATTCCCCATTAAAAGGATATAGATTGACAGAATGGGTTAAAAAACAAGACCCATCTATATGCTGCCTACAAGAAACTCACTTCAAACACAATGACAAAAAGATGATGACATGATCCTCTATGTAGAAAATCCAGAAAAATCTACAGCAAAGCTACTAGAGCTTATCAATGAATACAGCAAAGTGGCAGGCTACAAGATCAGCATGCAAAAATCACTAATTTTCCTATATACATGTAATGAACAACAGGAGGATGAAATCAAGAAAAAATTTCCATTTATAATAGCAACAAAAAGAATCAAGTATTTAAGAATAAACTTAACCAAGGCCACAAAAGACTTGTAGAGAGACAAATACAAGAAACTGCTAAAAGAAATCAAACAGGACCTTAAAAAAAATGGAAGAACATATGCTCATGGATTGGAAAACTAAACATAGATAAGATGTCAATTCTACCTAAACCAATTTATAGATTCAAGGTAATACCAATTAAAATCCCATCAACTTATTTTGCAGAAATAGAAAAAACAATAACAAAATTTATTTGGCAGGGCAATTTGCCCCAAACAGCAAAAAATATCTTGAGACAGAGGGAGGAATTGGGAGGTCTCTCACTACCTGACTTGGAGGCATACTACAAAGCAACCTTGGTCAAAACAGCATGGTACTGGCATAAAGATGGATATACTGACAAATGGAATCAAATTGAGTGTTCAGAAATAGACCTTCACATCTCTGGACATTTGACCTTTGATAAGGCAGTCAAGCCAAAACAACTGGGAGAGAGCAGCCTCTTCAATAAATGGTTTCTGCAGAACTGGATATTCATATGCAAAAGAATGAAAGAAACCTTATACAAAAATTAACTGAAAATGGATAAGGATCTAAACATTAGTGCTAAGATCATAAGACTTTTAGAAGAAAATAAAGGGAACTAGCATAAGGATATATTTACAGGAGATGGCTTCCTAGATTTTACACTCAAAGCAGGAGCAATCAAAGAAGAAATAGATAAATGGAATCTCCTCAAAATTTAATAAGTTTGTACATCAAAGGATTTTGTCAGGAAAATGAAAAGGCAGCCTACACAATGGGAAACAATATTCAGAAATCACATGTCAGATAAGGGTTTAATATCCAGAATATATAAAGAAATCCTATGATTTAACAAGACAAAGACAAGCAACCCAATTAAAAATGGGCAAAAGACATGGACAGACACTTTACTGAGGAGAAAATACAAATGGTTTGAAAACATATGAAAAGATGTTGAATTTCACTGGCTATTAGAGAAATGCAAATCAAAACCACAATGAGATATCATCTCACACCTACCAGAATGGCCATTATCCAAAAAACAGAAAATTGCAATTGCTGGAGAGGATGTGGAGAAAAAGGCACTTATTCCCTGTTGGTGGGAATATAGAATGGTGCCACCACTCTGGAAGACAGTATCATGATTCCTCAGGAAGCTAAGTATGGAATTGCTATATGGTCCAGAAATTCCATTACTAGGTATATAACCAGAGGAACTGAAAGCTAAGATACAAATGGACATTTACAAACTGATATTTTATTCACAATTGCCAAGACGTCCATTAATGGAGGAGTGGATAAACAAACTTTGTTATATACACACAATGGAATATTACACAGCTGTAAGATGGAACAAAGCCATGGAACATATAATAATGTGAATAAGCTTTGAGGACATTATGTTGAGTGAGGTTAGCCAGAAACAAAAGAACAAATACTGTATCGTCTCACTAACATGAACTAATATTAATGAACAAATTTTGAGAGTTAAAACTGAGAAAACAGGTTATCAGGAGACAGAAAGTTGTTAGAAATCAGGCATTTCATGCTGAAGGATTATAGAATGTTCAACAGGATTGACTGTGTAGATCCAGAAATGGAGAGTACAGTACAGTGTGATGGTAGCACAGTACTATAGGTACACTGACCAAAGATGTCTGTGAGTGGGGTTGAAGGAGGAGGGCTTGGGACACATGTGATACCAGAGGAAAGGATAGACAATAGAGAATTGGACTGTGTAGCTTGGTGAAACCTAGAAAGGTCAGTGATGGTGATTAATATACAAATGTAAAAATGTTTTTACATAGGAAAACAGTTGAATAGTAACCTTGTGGGATGTTGAAAAGGAGAGGATAGTGGAAAAGAATATAACAAATGCAAGTGGAGTCTGGGGTTCACAATAATATTGTAGTATGCTCACAATAAATGTGACAGGGACAATATACCAAAGCTGAATGTCTGGGAGGGAGGGATGTAGGGGAGAGGTATGGGATTCTTGGTAGTGATGTTGTTCAGTGACTTTATTGCTGTATTTTATTTTATTTTTACTTTTACTTTTATCCTTTTTATTATTATTTTGTTTCAATTCTTTTTTTTTTAATACTGAACATGTGCAAATGCTAATTGTGGAGATGAATGCACAACCATAAGACGATAATGTAAACAATTGATTGTACACTCTGGATGATTGTATGGCATTTGAATATGTCCCTATAAAATTGCACAGGAAAAAAGTAAACAGAGGGACACAGTGTTGGAGAAAACTTGGAGAGAAAAATGTATGTATTCATTGTTGGTGGGGAAGTATAATGCTGTAGCCTTTCTGGAGGAGAGTATGGTGGTCCCACAAGAAGCTAGGTATGTGGGGATTTTAAGGTCCTGCAACCTCAGTATGTGGTATATACTTGGAAGGTCAGAGAGCAGGGACATGAATGGACATTTACACACAAGTATATATGGCTTAAGTATTCACTATTTGCAATAGACAGAGGTTGCCTAAGAGTACATTGACTAATGAACAGAATGGTGGACTGTGGTGTATGCATACAATAGAAAATTGAGTGGCTACAAGAAATGAAGCTGTGAGACATGCAACTAAGTGAATGAATCTTGAGTACAGCATTTTGAGTGAAGCATGCCAGAAATGAGATGAAAAACATTGTAATGCTAATATGGACTAACTATAATGTGTAAATTCTGAGAACTGAATCTTAGAGCACAGCTTATCAGTGAAATGCTTATTGTAATGGTCTCTAGATTGTAAGCTCTTACAGCAGTCATGTCTATTCCTGAGTTACAATGGTTATCTCTAAATATTAAGATGCTGAGCTCCTTGTGTATAACATGGTCAGTCTCTGGAACTTTGGGTATCTGTGTGACACATGAGACTCAGAGCTAGAACTTAGTGTTTATGAATGTCAGTATTACTGCATATGGCAACAGTTGAAAGAGTTTTGAAAGAATTCAGACTTTAATTAGAAGTATGAATGGAGAGATCTGGTTAGGACTAAGGCAAATCAGGCCCAAGGGTAAAGGATAATACTGACTGGGTTTTAAAACTACAACTTTTGTGTGAGACCAAGGGAGGAGATGCTTATTTGGTGCAGGATCTATATTTTCTGTAGCTCACTAGATAATCTAAATTGTATGACCAGTTTGAACACCATAGGTGCAGAGAATATGAATGGGAAGTGGGATTTGGTGAGTTTGTATAGGCTGGGGTGAAATCCCAACATATCCCAGAGTAATGTGGACAGAGAGTATAGGTGTATTTTTGGAGCCCCCTAAGGAAATGGGGAGAAATGCAGAAATGTTGAACCTCCCCACCTGGGCAATTGCTGATTTTCCCACATACATTGAGAACTGCCAATTTAGTGGGCCTAGACTGTGATCTGGGAGGCCTTCCCCTGTGAATCTAGTAGCTGCAAGGGAGAGGCTAAGCCCACTTATAATTGTGCCTAAGGGCCCCCCCCCAGAGCCATTTTGTTGCTCAGATGTGGTCCTCTCTCTCTAAGTCCACTCAGCAAGTGAACACACTACCCTCACCCCTACATGACACATGACTCCCAGAGGTGTGAATCCCCCTTGCAACATGGGAAATCACTCCTGGAAATGAGCCTGGACCCAGCACTGTGGGGTTGAGAGGATTTTCTTGACCAAAAGGGGGGAAGATAGATGAAGCAATATAGCATTCCAGTGGCTGAGAGATTTCAAATGGAGTGAAGAGGTCACTCTGGATGGTATTCCTGTGTGCTATATAGGTATCACCTTTTAGTCTTTAGTGTGTTGGAATGGCTAGAGGGAAATACCTGAAGCTGTCAAACTTAAACCTGTTGACCTTGATTCTTGAAGAAAATTGTATAACTATATAGATTGCATAGTGTGACCGTGTGATGGTGAAAACCATGTGGCTTGCACTCCCTTTATCCAGTTTATGGACACATGAGTGGAAAATGGGGACAAAAATTAGATGAAGAATAGGGTGGGATGGAGGGGATGGAAAGGTTTAGATGTTCTTTTTTGCTTTTATTTTTAATTTGGAATAGGGGAAAGGTTCAAAAATTGATTCTGGTGATAAATGCATAACTGTATGATGGTGCTGTGAATAATCATACACTGTGGATTACTGTAGGGTGTGTGAATATATCTCAATTAAACTGTATTTTTTTAAAAAAGTTGAATGAACAATAGGGGTAGGAGAGGAATGGGATATTTTATATACTGTTTTTTATTTTAATTGTCATTTTATTCTTTGGAGTAATGAAAATGTTCAGAGTTTGTTTGTGATGAAAGCACAGCTATATGACAATACTGTGAACAATTGATTGTATGCTTTGAATGATTGTATGTTATATGATAATCTCTCAATAAAATTGTATTAAAATGTACAGTAATTTCCTTTTCCCAAAAGTTGAATATTTGCAAGTACTCATGTTTGAAAGTCATGCCCTTTTTATTGATATTTTGATTCTTCTCAAAGCAAAAACAAATCATTTTCTCTGAGATTATGATATAGATATAGTTATTCATGGATATGCTGTTAACCATATAAGGGGATATCTTGTTATTTGGCCCTCATTCCGTTTCTCTGTGAAATAAACAGAAAACATCCATTCACCTCTTGCAATACACAAAACTAACAAGAACATAAAGAAACTGAAAAATATGCTTAGCCATGACTTAGAGGAAATACTTTTTGGATTTTTGGGAACATGGTAGAAAATTAATCAGGATGGATATTATGTTTTGTTTATTTGCTATAATGAGAGATGAATTTGAGTTAATGTAATCATAAAACTCATAAAAAGTATTGATAGGCAAGAAAAAAATTCACAGTGGGTTTGTTAATATACCATAGAATCATCTACAAATAAAACAATATAAACATGGCCAAAATTTATAGATAATTTAAAATGAATTCCACAGTCTCACATGAAACCATAGTTTTGTGACACTACTTAGTCTTTCAGTGGCAGTTATTCTTACTAAATATAGAAGAAATCAGCGGAAAGCCAAAGATTTAATTTTTCTGTGGCTACAATCAGTGTCTAAAGCAATCCAATTTAAATGCATGCAATGAACATTAATAGACCACAAATTGTACTTTACTTTGTACTTAATTTAGAGAAAATTATAGTCCTGTTACACTTGGTATTTGAAAGCAGAACAAAATTTTAATCTAACATTTATGGCAAGAGATTAACAGAGATTATGGCATATAGTAAGCATTCCAGTTTGCTAAAGCTGCTGCTCTGCATAATACCAGTAATGGATTGGCTTTTATAAAGGGGATTTATAACCACAAATACAAGTTTATAGTTCTAAGACCATAAAAATGTCCAAACTAAGGCATCAACAAGAGGATACCTTCAGTGAAGAAAGGCCAATGGCATCAAGAACATCTCTGTCCACTGGGAAGGCACATAGCTGGTGTCTGCTGCTCTTTTGCCCCAGGGATGTGTTTCAAAATGACTTTCTTCAAAATGCCTCTGGGCTTCTGTCTCTCTTAGCTTCTATCAGCTCTGTGCTTGCATCTCTTGGGGGCATTTCTCTCTGATCATCTGTGAGTCCTCTCTTAGCTTCCCGAGGGCAAACTCTGGGCTTCTACTCTTAGCATCTCCAAGCATCCTTCTGTCTGCATCATCCAGCATCTCAAAGTGTCTGGGTCTGTGCAGGCTCTCATCTCCCTTAAGGACTCCAGTGATCTAATTAATACCCACCTTGAATTGGCAGAGTCACAAGCTTTGGAAATAATCTAATCAAAAGATCTCATCCAGAGTTGTTTGGGTCACATCTCTATGGAAACAACCTAATCAAAAGATTGTTTCACAATAAGTCTGCATCCACAAAACTTGACTTAAAGAATATGATCTTTCCCGGGGTGCATACAGTTTTAAAATAGCACAGTCCACCCCCTGGAACTCAGAAAGACATGTTCTTTCCAGATGTAAAAATATATTCATTTCATTACAATATGACAAAAGCTTAAATCATTTCAGTAACAATAGATAAGTACAATGTCTTATCAAAATGAGTTACAGGCATAGTTTGTCCTAAGGCAAAATTCCCCTCTGGCTATGCAACCTAGAACAAATTATCTGCTCCCAATATACAAAGGATAGACAATCACAGCATAAACATTCCCATTGCCATAGGAAGAAATTGAAAGGAAAATATGGTTCATGGGAGGTAAATCCACAGGGCAAACTCCATTGGATTTCAAAGTCTCAGAGTCATTTATAGAATGAGGTTTTATCCTTGGGGCTTGAGAGAGCAGCAGTCTCACCCTTTCCAAAGGCCTTCATGGTGGTCCTTTTCTCTCCAAACCCTGGGTAATTGCTCCAACACATCCATGCATTGGGGGGACCATCTTGTCCTTGGCCCCATCCTCCTCAAGAATCAGGGTGCCAACTGGATTCTCTGCCATTTCTAGTGCACATGCTCAATTCCTTCATAACAGTGGGGTGGTAGTCTCTCCCTCAACCCCCAGATAATGTACTCTAACATCTCTGAGGCCTGGGGTGGCAGTACTCTTCCTGAACATTAGGGTGGAAGTCCCACACTCTGCTAACAGGGCAAACTCAATCCCAGCACATGCATACATCAGTCCACTCTCCTTGCCTGAGGTTTCTTGAATTCAGAACTGGTTTCCATGGTTCTGCCTTCTCTGAAGACATTTTTCCTTCAATCTGTTCATTTTCTGTCCTTTTTAGTCCAGACTAGCAGTGGTTCCATTTATACAGATCTCATGAAAAATTTATTGACTTGGCACACAGCATATGGGGGTCAAAACCATCAGACAATAGTACTTTCCACAAGTCTTTTCTGGATAATTCCATCTCCAATCCTGGCTTGTACTGAAATGGCTGGCTGGTTCCAGGTTTTCTTAAATCCTCACATGGTGCACCATCCACTGGACTATCTCTTTCTGGAAGCCCAGAATTTCCGAACCCATCAATTTCTGGTTTCTTTATACCCAAGAGTTCAGTTCTATCTATTTCCTCTAGAATTTTACTATAAGCTGCAAGGAGAAGCCATGCTGCATTTTCCATATTTAGTTTGAAGATCTCTTAAGCTAAGTATTCCAGCTCATCACTTTCAAATTCTGCCTTCCATCTGACATAAGGACTCAATTTTGCCAAATTCTCCATCATTTTAAAGCAAGGATCACCTTCCTTAGAGTTGGCAATGACACATTCATCATTTCTGTTTGTCTCATCATAAGTATCTTTAGAGTCCATATCTCTATCAAGAGTCTTTTCATAGCAATCTATGCCTTTTCTGTCAAGATCTCACATTTATCCAGAATCTTCCCCTCATCCATCTAAAAAGCAATTCCAGATGGGTGGAAGAAGATGGTGGCATAGAGAGGAGTGGAAGTTAGTTAGTCCCCCTGGATCAACTAATAAACAACCAGGAACAACTAGTAAATGATCTGCAATGACTGCTGGGGACAACTGTGACCGTCTACACATTAAGCACTAACCTGGTTTGGGAGGAATGCCTGAGATCACAGCATGGAATCTGTGAGTAGAAACTGCAGATCCAAGCTGGGAGCCCCCTCCCCCATGGCAGCCCAAATGGCAATGCCTCACTGTGATAGAGAGCAGCACTCTCTGAACAAGTGAATATACCTCAGTCCACCTCCAACTGGAGTTTTAAATGGTAAGCATGGACTGCTCAATGCAGCTGCAAATCTCCAACAAGCAGACAGAGGCTTTTAGTGACAACTCATGTTGAAGAGCCAGGGGACTTCTCTGTCTCAGGAGGGGAGCCCAGAGGACCAGGTGCTATCTCTGGCTAACAGGTGACACTGGGGGCCATGGACTGACCCTGAAAGGGGGCTTTCTGTCCCTTTCTCTCTCTCTTGGCCTGGGCAGTTCAGTAGAGAAAGCCTCAGCCATTTTAAACTTGCAGCCCTCTGACCCAGAAAAAGGTGGGATCAGCATCACAGAGACAAAGATCCTATTTATACGCAAATGAAAACTCCCTAGGGGGCATAGCTTCCCTAAGTAGAAAGAGGTTGTGCCCAGATCTGCTACCAACCTTCCATTCAGAACCAGACACCAGAGCCTGGGGGAAAACAGCATGGACCACACCTCCTTATAACAGTCAGGAGTGACAGGCTAACAAGCATCACATGCTGGGCAGAAAAGGACAGCAGCCTGAGGCCTCACAGGCTGTGTCAATCATCTAAGACACACTCTCAGGGAAACTGGATACTGAATTTTGCTTCCTTCTGGGACCTGAGCCTGTTCTGGTCTGAGAAAATCTGTGGTAACCAAGGACAACAGATGCCTAGAGAACAGAAAAATAAAACCTACACTAAGAAAAATGAAGTTATGGCCCAAAGGAACAAACTTACACTTCAACTGAGATACAGGAATTGAAACAACTAATGCTAAATCAATTCAAAAAGTTTAGGGAATTTTTATTTTTATTTCTTCCTCTTGTTGCACTTTACTTGTGTATAAGAACACTGCAGATTTTTGAGTGTTGATCTTCTAGCCTGCCACTTTGGTGTATTCACTGATTAACTCTAATAGCTTTGCTGTAGATTTTTCTGGATTTTCTACATATAGAATCATGTAATCTGCAAATAGTTAAAATATTACTTCTTCCTCTTCAATTGGGATGCCTTTATTTCTTTGTCTTGCCTAATTTCTCTAGCTAGTACTTCCAGCACAATGTTGAATAACAATGGTGACAGTGGGCATCCCTGTCTTTTTCCTGATCTTAGATGGAAAGCTTTCAGTTTCTCCCTACTGAGTACAATGTTAGCTGGGGTTTTTTCATATATTACCTTTATCATATTGAGAAAATTCCCTTCTATTCCTATCCTTTGAAGTGTTTCCATCAAGAAAGGATGCTGAATTTTGTCAAATAACTTTTCTGCATTGATCAAGATGATCTTGTGGTTCTTCGGCTTTGATTTATTGATGTGGTGTATTACATTAATTGATTTTCTTGTGTTGAACCAGCCTTGAATACCTGGAATAAACCCCACTTCTTTTAATGTGATGCAAGATTTGATTTGTATTTTGTTGAAGATTTTTGCATATATATTCATTAAAGATATTGGTCTATAATTTTCTTTTTTGTAGTACCTTTATCTGATTTTAGTATTAGGGTGAAGTTGACTTCAAAGAATGAGTTGGGTAGCTTTCCCTCCTCTTCAAAATTTTTTTTGGAAGAGTTTGAGCAGGATTCGTATTAATTATTTCTTGAATGCTTGGTAGAATTCACATGTGAAGCCATCTTGCCTGGGTTTTTCTTTTCTGAATGCTTTTTGATGGCTGACTCAATCTCTTTGCTTGTGATTCATTTGTTGAGGTCATCTATTTCTTCTCAGGTCAATGTTGGTTGTTTATGCTTTTCTAGGAAGTTGTCCATTTCATGTAAGTTTTCCAGTTTATTAGCATGTAGTTGCTCATAGTATCTTCTCATTATCTCTGTTATTTCTGCAGGATCAGTAGTTGTGTTTCCTTTCCCATTTCTGATTGCATTTATTTGCATCCACTTTTTTTTTTTTTCATTTTTTGTTATCCTGGATATGGGTCCATCAGTTTTGCTTATTTTATTGAAGAACCAGCTTCTGGTTTTGTTGATTCTCTCTATTGTTTTCCTATTCTCAATTTCATTTATTTCTGCCAAATCTTTGTTGCTTCTTTCCTTCTCTTTGCTTTGGGATTAGTTTGCTATTCATTCTCTACTTCCTCCAGGTGGACAGTTAATTCCTCAATTTTTTGCTCTCTCTTCCCTTTTAATATAGACATTTAGGGCAATACATTTCCCTCTTTGCACCACCTTTGCTGTATCCTGTAAGTTTTTCTATTTTTAATTCAATTTTTTATTTTAAATCTTCATTTTATTGAGATATATTCACATACCATACAATCATCCATGGTGTACAATCAACTGTTCACAGTACCATCATATAGTTGTGCATTCATCACCCCAATTTGTTTTTGAACATTTGCGTTATACCAGAAAGAATCAGAACAAGAAAATAAAAATAAAAATAAAGAAGAACACTCAAATTTTCCCCATCCCACTCTATTTTTCATTTAGTTTTTTTCACCATTTATGTACTCATCCATCCATACACTGGATAAAGGGAGTGCGATCCACAGGATTTTCACAATCACACTTTCACCCTTTGTAATCTACATTGTTATACAATCATCTTCAAGAATCAAAGCTACTGAGTTGGAGTTTGGTAGTTTCGGGTATTTACTTCTAGCTATTTGAATACATTAAAACCTAAAATGTGTTATCTATATAGTATGTAAGAATGTCCACCTGAGTGACCTCTTGACTCCATTTGAAATCTCTCAGCCACTGAAGCTTTATTTTGTTTCATTTTGCATCCCCCTTTTGGTCAAGATGTTCTCAATCCCACAGTGTTGGGTCCAGATTCATCCCCAGGAGTCATATACTGCATTGCCAGGGAGATTTACACCCCTGGGAATTAGAGAGAGAGAGGTTCACATCTGAGCAATGAAGAGGCACTCATGGGGAGACTCTTTGGCACAATTATAGGCAGGTTTAGTCTCTCCTTTGCAGTAACAAGCTTCATAGGTTCAAGCCCCAAGACAGTGGGCTCAGCACGTCAAGCCATCAGTCCCCAGTGTTTGTGAGAACATCACCAACAATCCAGGTGAGGAAGTCTAACACCTCTGCATCCTCCCCATCTCCTCAGCAAGGCCCCAAATATATATTTTTATCTCCACCCAAATTACTTTGGGATGTGTTGAAATTTCACTCTAATGTATACAGACCTGCCATATCTCACCTCCTATTCAAAGTTCCATGTAATTGTGGTGTTTGAACAAAATGACTGTAGAAGTTATATTGTTTAGAAAATATAGATCCTACAACAAGTAAATATTTCTTCCCTTAGTCTCACATGGAAGTTGAAGTTTTAACACACAGTCAGTTTCAACCTTTACCCTTTGGCCCAATTTGCCTTATTCTTAATCAGATCTGCTTCATTCATATCTCTGACTGAAGTGTGGGCTCTTTTTCAGCTTTCTTTTTTTTTACAGGTGCTGTATACATTAATACTGACATTCATATCTGCCAAGCTCTAGCTCTGAGTTTTGGATGTCACACTGATACCCAGTGTTCCAGAGACCAATCAGGTTATGCACCAAGGGATCAACATCTCAGAGTTTGGAGATAGCCATTACAATTCAGGAATAGATTTGACTGTTGTAAGAGCTTACAGTTTAGGGATCATTACAATAATCATTTTCCTGTTAGGCTGTGCTCTAAGATTCCATTCTGAGTCTACACATTGTAGTTAGTCCATGTCAGTGAGACATTATAGTGTTTGCCTTTGTTTCTTGTGTACTTCACTCAAAATGCTGTCTACAGTATCCATACACCTCCTTGCATGTCTCACAACTTCACTACTCCTCACAGTGCTCAATATTCCATTGTATGCATACACCATAGTTCACCTTTGTGTTCCTCAGTCAGTGTACCCTTATGCCACCTCCACCCACTGCAAATCATGAATACTGCCTCCATAAACACTGATGTGCAAATATCCATTCATGTCTCTGCTCTCAGACCTTCAAAGTACATACCCCATAACTAGGTTGCCAGACCTCATGGTTCCACATAACTAGCTTTTTGTGGAACCACCACATGACCTCCGGAAATGCTACACCATTCTGCCTCAACAGTAAATAGGTACATCGCTCTCTCCTTGTTTTCTCCAGCACTTTAAGCCCTATTTATAATTTTTCCTACAAATTTTATAGAGATATATTCATATAACCTACAATTATCCACAGTGTACAATCAGTTGTTCACAGTATCATCATTTAATTGTATGTTTATCACCAGTCAGCACATGAACACATTGATTACTATTGAAGTGTTTTTTTGTATTTTTGGAGGGGAATAACAAAAAAGATGATAAAAAGAAAAATAAAGTGTCATACAATACAATATATTAGTAAGGACAGAAAGACACCACTACCAAGAATCCTGTATCCCTCCCTTATATCCCCCTCTCATACACATTTAACTTTGGCATATTGTCTTTGATACATTTAATGAAAGCATATTACAATGTTATGGTTGACTATAGACTCCAGTTTGCTTTGATTATGTTTTTTTCCCCAAATACCATCCCTTTTCACACTTTGCATAGTTGACATTCATTTGTTCTTCCACATGGGAGAATATATTTATATTTGTACATTTAGAAACAGTCATTGGCCACTCCAGTTTTTACCAAGTTATACAGTCCCAGTCTTCATCATCTATCTTTACCTCTGCTGTGATACATTCCCCTATCCCACCTCTTTCAGCCTGACTCACAGATATCTTTGCTCAGTTTACTTACTTACTGATTGTGCTACCATCAAACCGTATTATGCTATCTATTTCTGGATCTATACAATCAATCCAGCTGAACATTACTGTAGTCCTTTAGCATCAAATGCCCAATCTCTACCCTCTTTCTATCTGCTGGTAGCCTGTGTTAACAGCTTTTAACTCTCAAAGTTTGCTCACTAATGTTAGTTCATATTAGAGAGATCATATAGCATTTGTCCTTTCATTTCTGGCTAACTTCACTCAAAATAATGTCCACAAGTTTCATCCACATTATTTTATGTTCCATGTCTTTGTTCTGTCTTGCAACTGCATAATATTCCATTGTGTGTATGCACCACAGTTTGTTTATTAACTCATCCGTTGATGGACATTTGGGCTGCTTCCATCTCTTGGAAATCATGAATAATGCCACATTAAACATTGATTTACAAATGTCCATTTGTTTATTAACTTTCTGTTCCTTTGAGATACACCTAGCAGTGGAATAGCTGAATCATATGGCAGATCGATGCTTAGCTTCTTGAGGAATCTCCACATGTGTTCCAGAGTGGTTGCACCATTCTACATTCCCACCAGGAATGAATAAGTGTGCCTCTTTCTCCACGTCCTCTCCAGCACTTGTAATTTTCTGTTTTTCAGATAATGGCCATCTGGTAGGTGTGAGATGATATCTCATTGTGGTTTTGATTTGCATTTCCCTAATAGCCAGTGAAGTTGACCTTTTTTTCATGTTTTTGAGCCATTTGTATTTCCTCTTCAGAAAAGTGTCTGTCCATGTCTTACCCATTTTTAAATTGGGTTGTTTGTCTTTCTGTCATTGAGTTTTAGGATCGCTTTATGTATTTGGGATATTAAACCCTTATCTGATACGTGGATTCCAAATATTGTCTCCCATTGCTTAGGCTGCCTTTTTACTTTTTTAACAAAGTCCTTTGATGTATAAAAGTGATTGATTTTTAGGATACCCCATTTGTCTATTTGTTCTTTGGTTGCTCATGCTTTGGGTGTAAGGTCTAGGAAACCACCTCCTATCACAAGGTCTTTAAGATACTGCCCTACATTTTCTTCTAAGAGTCTTACGGTCTTAGCACTTATGTTTAGGTATTTGATCCACTTGGAGTTAATTTTTGTATAAGGTGTGAGGTAGGAGTCCTCTTTCATTCTTTTGAAAATGGATATCCAGTTCTCCAAACACCATTTGTTGAAGAGGCTGCTCTGTTCCGGTTACTTTGGCTTGACTGCCTTATCAAAGATCAATTGCCTGTAGATGCCAGAGTCTATTTCTTAACACTCAATTTGATTCCATTGGTCAGTATGTCTGTCCTTATGCCAGTACAATGCTCTTTTGATAATTGTAGCTTTGTAATCTGCTTCAAAGTCAGGAAGTGTGAGACCTCCTACTTCTTTCTCAAGAATTATTGGTTATTCAGGCACCTTGACCTTCCAAAAAAATTGGCTATTGGTTTTTCTATTTCTGCAAAGTAAGTTGTTGGGATTTTAATTTATATTGCATTGGATCTATAATTCAGTTTAGGTAGAGTTGATATCTTAATTATATTTAGTATTCAAATCCATGAACATGGTACATTCTTCCATTCTTTTTTTGGTTCTGTTTGATGTCTTTTAGCAGTTTCTTGTAGTTTTCATTGTATAGGTCTTTTGTGGCATTCATTAACTTTATGCCTAAATACTTGATTCTTTTGGTTGCTATTGTAAATGTATTTTTTTATTTCTTCCTCTTGTTGAATATTACTTTTGTACAAGAACACTACAGATTTTTGCATGTTGATCTTCTAGCCTGCCACTGCTGTATTCATTACAGCTTTGCTGTAGTTTTTTTTTTTTTTTTTTTTATACATATAGAATCATGTAATCTGCAAACAGTGAAAGTTTTACTTCTTCTCCAATTTGGATGCCTTCCATTTCTTTTTCTTGCCTAATTGCTCTAGCTATAACTTCCAGCACAATGTTGAATAACAATGGTGACAGTGGGCATCCCTGTCTTTTCCCTGATCTTAGATGGAAAGCTTTCAATATCTCCCCACCGAGTACAATGTTAGCTGTGAGTTTTTTCACATATTGCCTTTAATATATTGAGAAAGTTCCCTTCTATTCCTATCTTTGAGGTGTTTTCATCAAGAAAGGATGATGAATTTTGTCAAATGCCTTTTCTGCATTGATCAAGATGATCATGTGGTTCTTTTGCTTTGATGGATTAATGTGGTGTATTACGTTAATTAATTTTCTTGTGTTGAAACAGCCTTGCACACCTGGAATTAACCCCACTTAGTCATGGAGTATAATTCTTATAATATGCTGCTGGATTCTCTTTGTGAGTATTTTGTTGAGGATTTTTGTATATGTATTCATTAAGGAGACTGGTCTATAATTTTATTTTTTGTAGTATCTTTGTCTGATTTTGGTATTAGGGTGATGTTGACTTCATAGAATGAGTTGGGTAGTTTCCTTCCTCTTCAAAATTTTTTTGAAGAGTTTGAGCAGGATTGGTACTAATTCTTTACTGAATGCTTTGTAGAATTCACATGTGAAGCCATCTGGTCCTTGGCTTTTCTTTTTAGGGAGCTTTTTGATGACTGACCCAATCTCTTTGCTTGTGATTCATTTGTTGAGGTCATCTATTTCTTCTCAGGTCAATGTTGGTTGTTTATGTTTTTCTAGGAAATTGTCCATTTTGTATAAATTTTCCAGTTTATTAGCATATAGTTGCTCAGAGTATCTTTTCATTATCTCTGTTATTTCTGCAGGATCAGTAGTTGTGCTTCCTTTCCCATTTCTGATTGCATTTATTTTGCATCCACTTTTTTTTTTTTGTTATCCTGGATATGGGTCCATCAATTTTGCTGATTTCATTGAAGAACCAGCTTCTGGTTTTGTTGTTTCTCTCTATTGTTTTCCTGTTCTCATTTTCATTTATTTCTGCTCTATTGTTTGTTACCTCTTTCTTTCTGTTTGCTTTGGGGTTTATTTGCTGTTATTTCTCTAGTTCCTCCAGGAGGACAGTTAATTCCTCAATTTTTGCTCTCCCTTCTCTTTTACTATAGGCTTTTACAGCAATAAATTTCCCTCTCAGCCCCACCTTTGCTGCATCCCATAAGTTTGGTATGTTGTGTTTTCATTGTCATTTGCGTGGTATGTGAATATATCTCTATAAAATTGTAGGAAAAAATAAAAAAGGGGTAAAAGAGCTGGAGAAAATATGGAAAGAGGGATGTACCTGTTGACAGTTGACAAGGAGGCAGAATGGTGTAGCCTTTCTGGAGGTCAGTGTGGTGGTTCCAAAAGAAACCAGGTATGTGGGGGCCATAAGGTCCTGCAACCTCATTATGGGCTAAGTACTTGGAAGATCTAAGAGCAGAGACATTAATGGATATTAGCACATTGGAGTGCTGGAGGCAGTATTCATGATTTCTAATGGGTGGAGGTGACCTAAGGGTACACTGACTGAGGAACAGAATGGTGAACGGTGGTGTATGCATAAAATGGAATATTGAGCAACTATGAGAAGGAGTGAAATGGTGGTGAATGTATCTCACAAACAGCATTTTGAATGAAATACAACAGAAACAAAGGCAAAAACTATAATGCCTCACCAATATGGTCTACCTACAATGTGTAAACTCAAAACTGAATCTTAGAGTACAGCCTTACAAGGATATGATTATTGTAATAGTCCCTAGATTGTAAGCCCTTACAGCAGTCAAATCTATTCCTGAATTGTAGTGGCTGTCTCCAAACTCAGAGATGCTGATGCCTTTGTGTATGACCTGATTGGTCTCTGGAATATTGGGTATCTGTGTGACACCTGAAACTCAGAGCTAGAGCTTGGCAGATATGAATGTCAGTATTAATGCATAGAGCAACTGTTAAAAAAAATGATGAAGAAGGCCTAGACTTCAATTATAGATATGAGTGAAGCAGATCTGGTTATGACTAAGACAAATTGGGCCAAAGAGTAAAGGTTAAAACTGACTGTGTGTTAAAACTTCAACTTTCATTTGAGACCAAAGGAAGAGATATTTATTTGGTGTAGGATCTATATTTTCTAAACAGAATAACTTCTACAGTTAGTTTGTTCAAATACCACAATTGCATAGAACTTTGAATAAGAAGTGAAATATGGTAGGTCTGTATACATTAGAGTGAAATAGCAACACATCCTAAAGTAATTTGGGTGGAGAGTAAAAATATATATGAGGAGCTGGGGAAAATGCAGAAGTGTTGGACTTCCTCACATAGATTGTTGCTGATGTGCTCACATATATTGATGACTGATGGCTTGGTATGCCAATTCCTCTGTCTTGGGGCTTGCCCCTATGAAGCTTCTTACTGCAAAGGAAAGGCTAAATCTACTTATTATTGTGCCTAAGTGTCTCCCCCTGAGTGCCTCTTTGTTCCTCAGATGTAACAATCTGACACTAACTAAGCAACTTTGGCAGGTGATTTCACATCTCCCCCCCACCCAATGTGGGACCTGACTCCCAGGGGTGTAAATCTCCCTGGCAATGCAGGATATGACCCTCAGGGATGTATCCAGACCTGGCATTGTGGGATTGGGAACATCTTTTTGAGCAAAAGTGGATGCAAAATGAAATAAAATAAAGCTTCAGTGACTAAGAGATTTCAAATGAAGTAAAGAGGTTACTCTGGTGGACATTCTTACAAACTATATAGACAACATTTTTAAGGTTTTAATGTATTGGAATAGCCAGAATTGAATACCTGAAACTATCAAACTCCAAACCAGTAGCCTTGACTCTTGAAAATTATTGCATAACAATGTGGCTTACAAGGGGTGACAGTGTGATTGTGAAACCTTGTGTGGATCACATTCCCTTTATCTAGTATATGAATGGATGAATAGAAAAATGGGGACAAACCTACAGGGAAAATAGGGTGGGATGGGGGATGATTTGGGTGTTATTTTTTACTTTATTTTTTATTCTTATTCTGATTCTTTCTGCTGTAAGGAAAGTGCTCAAAATTAGATTGGGGTGATGAATACAAAACTATATGTTGGTATTCTAAACACTTGATTGTACACCTAGATGATAGTGTGGTATGTGAATATATCTTAATAAAACTGAATTTGATTTTTAAAAAAGCACTTCACAACTGTTTTCTCTCACAATATCCTTGAAAAATAAATATAGCCCTTTTAATATTAAAAAAAGTGTTTAGGGAAGATATGGCAAAAGAGATGAAGGCTATAAAGAAAACACTGGGTCTACATGAGGTAGATATTGAAAATTCAAAAAAACAACTGGCAGAATCTATGGAAATAAAAGGCAAAACACAAGAGATGAAAGACACAATGGAAACAAACAACAGCAGATATCAAGAGGCAGAAGAAAACACTCAGGAACCAGAGAACAAGACACCTGAAAGCCTACACACAAAAGAACAGATAGGGCAAAGAATGGAAAAATATGAGCAATGTCTCAGGAAATTGAATGACAACATGAAATGAATGAATGTATGTATCATATATGTCCCAGAAGGAGAAGAGAAGGGAAACAGGGCAGAAGCAACAATAGAGGAAATTATCAATGAATATTTCCCATCTCTTATGAAAGAGGTAAAATTACAGATACAAGAAGTACAGCATACCCCAAACAGAGGAGATCTGAATAGGCACACACCCAGACACTTAGTAATCAGATTATAAAACATCAAAGACAAAGAGAGAATCCTGAAAGCAGCAAGAGAAAAGTGATCAATCACATATAAAGGAAGCTTGATAAGACTATGTGTGGATTTCTCATTAGAAATCATGGAGGCAAGAAGGAAGTGGTATGATATATTTAAGATAATGAAAGAGAAAAACTGCCAACCAGGAATCCTATATTTGGAAAAACTGTCCTTCAAATATGAAGGAGAGTTCAAAATATTCTCTGAAAAACAGACAATGACAGAGTTTTTGAACAAGATACCAGCTCTACAGGAAATACTAAAGGGAGCACTACAAACTGATAGGAAAAGATAGGAGTGAGAGCTTTGGAACACAATTTTGAGTGACAGTAGCACAATAATATAAGTACACTGAACAAAGATAACTGTGAGTATCATTGAAAGAGGAAGGTTAGGAGCATGTGGGAAACCAGAAGGAAAGAGGAAAGAAGGACTGGGACTGCTTAGCTCAGTGAAACCTAGGGTTCTCAACAATTGTGATGAAATGTACAAATATGTTCCTTCATTAAGGAGAACAATGAATGTCAGCCTTGCAAGGTGTTAAAAATAGGGAGGTATTGGGGGAAAAATACAATGAATGTAAACTAGAGACTATAATTAACAGAAACATTATATTATGCTTCTTTAAATGTAACAAAGGTAATATACCGAGGCTAAATGCATATAAAGTGGGACATAAAGGAGGGGTATGGGACTCTTGACATTGTTAATGGTTTCTGACTCTATTCTACTTTAGTTTAATGTTATCTTTCCTCTTTTTGCTTCCTAGCTGTCATGTTTTTTTGTGCTCTTTTTCTTTTTCTTTTTCTCTTTTGTCTCTCTAACTTCATTGACTCTTCCTCCTGCTTTGTAGAAGTGGAGATGTCCTTATGTAAATAGTCATGAAGGTGGTGAATACATAAATATGTGACTATACATGGAACCATTGATTGTTTACTTAGGACAGAATGTATGGTGTGTGAACAAAACCATCAAAAAATGGGTTGATGAACAAACCTTGGGGACACTATGTTGAGTAAAATAAGTCTGACATATGAGAACAATTATTACAGGGTCTCACTAATATGATCTAATTATAACATGTAAACTCATAGACATGAAATATAAGTTACCAGGATATAGAATGAGACTAAAGAATGGGGAGCAGTTGTTTATTATGTGCTGAATGTTCAACTAGGTTGAACTTAAATGTTTGGACATGAACAGAGGTGAGAGTAGCACATTGTGAGAATAAATAACAGTGATGAATGGTGCATGAATGGTGTGGAAAAAGGAAGATAAGCATCCATGATTAACTGTACAAGTATTAGAAATCTCTTTCTTGAACCAGAACAAAGATATAACAATTTAACTAGAATTTAATAATAGAGGGGCATTTAGGTTAAAAAATATATATATATATACCTACTGCAAACTATATACTACAGTTAGCAGTATTTTATTGTTCTTTCATTAACAGTAACAAAGGTACTATACCAATACCATGAGTCAACAATGGAGGGTGGTGGTCAGGGATATGGGAGGATTTGAGTTTCCTTTTTTTGTCTGTATTTCTTTTCTGGAGTAATGAATCTGTTCTAAAAATTGGAAAAAAATGATTGTGGTGATGGATGCACAGCTGTATGATGGTACCAAGGGCAATTGGTTGGATTTTGGATAATCGTATAGTACGTAAACAATCACAATAAAAAAAGCAATTTCAACATGTTTGATATTTACAAACTCAGCAGCACCCCACTTCTCTGGTACCAGAATCTGTTATGGTTTACTAAAGCTGCCATTATCCAAAAAAAACAGAAATTGATTGGCTTTTATAAAAAGGAGTAATTAAATTACAAGTTTATGAATCTAAGGCCACAAAATTGTCCAAAGTAAAGCATCAACAAGAGTATAATTTCACTGAAGAAAGGCCAATGGTATCTGGAACACCTCTATCAGCTGAGAAGGCATATCGCTGGCATCTGCTGGTCTTTTGCTCCAGGGTTGTGTTTCAGAAATACTTACTAAAAATTGTCTCTGGGCTTCTGCCCCTCTTAGCTTCTCTCAGCACTCTGCTTGGGTCTCTTGGGGGCATTTCTTTCTAAGCATCTGGGAGTCCCCTCTTGGCTTCTCTGTGGCAAACTCTGGGCTTCTTCTCTTAGCATCTCCAAACATTCTTCTCTCTGCATCTCCCAGTGTCTCCAATGTCTGCATCTGTGTAGACTCTCAGCTCTCTTAAGGACTCCAGTGATCTAATTAAGACCACACTGAATGTGCAGGGTCACACCTCCATGGAAATAATCTAATCAAAATCTCTCACTTGCAATTGTGTGGGTCAGATCTCCAAGGACAAAACCTAATCAAAAGGTTGTTTCACAAGAAGTCCAAATCTATAAGACTGGATTAAAAGAATATGGCCTTTCTTGGGATGCACATCAGTTTCAAACCAGCACAGTAACCTTGTCTATTGAAATTATTTTCCCTCAATTATTATTTTTACAGTGTTTCAGATGTAGCTTTTTGTTAATATTAAGACACTGCACTTCATTTTTTTGCCTCTAGAATATAAAACCAACCAAAAAAAAAAAAAAACCTGAAAATTTAGAATTGTCTTTTGTTTTATAATGATGCTGAAATATTTGTAGGGATTAGAATTTGTGAGTACCTGCATGAAGTCAAAGTAAAAGGTAGTTGATATAAACATTGAGGACTGGCAGTTTGGTATACTGAGCCCTCTTTCATGGCACTTGCCCTTATGGAGCTTGTTACTGCAAAGGAGAGGCTAAATCTGCTTATAATTGTGCTTAAGAGTCTCCCCTGAGTACCTCTTTGTTGTTCTGATGTGGCCCTCTCTCTCCAGCTAACCGAATTTGGCAGGTGAACTCACTGCCCTCCTCCCTATGTGGGACCTGACTCCTAGGGTGTAAATCTCCCTGGCAATGCAGGCTATGATTCCCAAGGATGAATCTGGACCTGACATTGTGGGATTGAAAACATCTTCTTGACCAAGGGGCGGGGGGATACAAAATGAAAGAAAATAAAGTTTCAGTGGCTGAGGTATTACAAATGTAGTCCAGAGATCACTCTGGTGGGCACTCTTACACACTATATAGGTAACTCTTTTCAGGTTTTAATGTTTTAGAATAGCTAGAAGTAAATATCTGAAAACGTTGAACTTCAACCCAGTGGCCTTGAATCTTGAAGATGATTGTATAACAATGTAGCTTATAAGGTGTGATGGTGTGATTGTGAAAGCCTCATGGATCATATTCCCTTTAACAAGTGTATGGGTGGATAAGTAGAAAAATGGGGACAAAAACTAAATGAAAATTAGGGTGGGGGTTGTTCAAGTTTGCCAATGATGCTGGAATGCAAAACATCAGAAATGGATTGGCTTTTATAAAAGGTGTTTAATTGGTTCCACAGTTACAGTCTCAAGGCCATAAAGTGTCTAACAATCTGGTACCTTCATTGGAAGATGGCCAGTGGCATCCGGAAAACCTCTGTTAGCTGGGAAGGCATGTGGCTAGCATCCGCTCCAAGTTCTGTTTTCAAAATGGCTTTCTCCAAGGACATTCCTCTCTAGGCTTCAGCTCCTCAAAAATGTCACTCTTAGTCACTCTTGTGGCATTTCTCCTCTCTTAACTTCTCCAGAGCAAAAGTCTGCTTTCAAAGGCCATCTTCAAAATGTCTCTGTAAGCTGAAACTCCTCTCTCAGTTCCAGTGCATTCTTCAAAGTGTCCCTCTTGGCTGTAGCAAGCTCACTCCTTCTTTCTGAGCTTATATAGTGCTCCAGTAAACTAATCAAGGCCCATGCTAAATGGCTGGGGCCACACCTCCATGGAAACTATCCAATCAGTGTCATCACCCACAGTTGGGTGGGTCACATCTCAATGGAAACATTCAAAGAATTACAACCTAATCAACACTGATACATCTGCCCACACAAGATTACATCAATGATAATGGCATTTTGGGGGACATAACACACTCAAACTGGCACAGGGGGAATGATTTTGCTCTATTTTACTTTTATTTTTTATTCTTATTTTTACTTTTTCTGGTATAAGGAAAATGTTCAAAAATAAATTGGGGAGATGAATGCACAACTATGTGATGGTACTGTGAACAGTTGTTGTACACCATGGATGATTGTATGGTATGTGAATATAGCTCAATAAAACTGAATAAAAATATAGTTGATACATTTTTCTTTCAAGAACTCCTTTTTTTAACACTAAGGGGATTATAAACTGATAGATCTTTAGACAAAAACTCTCTCAGATGAAAACAACTTGCAATTTTGAAATAGCTTTATTTCATTTCTCCTTAAAAACCTCCAAGTCAAAAATTAAAGAATATTAGAACTGGAAGTGGTCATAACTCTCTTGTCTAATTCATTTCAATGTGGAGAACGTACATGACTTGCTCTCCTTTGAATAAATTTTATACATTTGATCCAATTTGGTGAATGGATTTTTTTATTCTCATGATGTAAGTAAAAAAAAATGAGGAAAATAAAGTTGTGCTTGTCTTGAGGAGATTTTTGAGGATAACCAAAATGAATGAACTCAGCTTTATTTATAGCATATGATGCTTATAAGGGCAAAATTGTTTCATTAAGTTGAAGAAAGTTGAATGGCTTATGAAATAAAAAAAATATGGCTTATTATTTTTAGAAACTTATTAATGCAGGGCAATCACTATTTTAGTTTGCTAGAGCTGCTATCACAAATACCACACAATGGGTTGCCAGAAACAAGGGGAATTTACCAGCTCATGGTAGGAGAAATCTACTGTCTAGATATCTGTAGTATTTTTATATTGGCTGCAGCAATCTTTGAAGTTCCTTGGATTTACCTGTTCCCATAGAGATGTCCTCTCCTTTCTCTCCAGATTCCCTCAAGCCTTCTGACTTCTGAGACTTCTGGGTCCTCTTTATAAGGCGTTTAGGAGCACAGATGACCTACAGTCATTCAGTTGGGTCATACCTTAATTAAAAATAACATCGTCAAGAATTCTTATTTATCATGAGTTCATATCCACAGAAGTGTGTATTAAGGTTAAGAACATGTCTAAATTATGGTATCTAATTCCATCTACCACAATCACTAAACAATTTGATGGTTTCCTGCTTCTGGAAGGTCACATGGGAAATAATCTATAGATTTTCTTATCACTGCCAGCTAATAAAATACAGTCACTTTATTGGGGGTGGGAGATCAGAAAGTTCACTTTAAATCAAATAAAAATGTTGGTACCTTTATGCAAAGCTACTCATTTCCCAGTTAAACACAAATCTCTCCCAAACTCAGTAACCTCCACTGGGATGAAATTCTGTCTTACATACTTTCTTCATTTCTTCCATGGTCCAAAACCATCTTACTCTATCACTTTGGGCTGAAAGATAGATGAGGAATTTTGAAAAAGGCAAAATCTTATTGAATACCCCTATGGTCATCATAAAAATTATCATTTATAAAACTGTACTAACCAAGAAGCTCATATTTTTGTCTTTTTATGAGAAACAAGAAAACATATTCATGTGACTGTAAACAGGAATGGTTAATTTGCTCTTCACATCTTCCATAATTTCAGCTAAACACACAAACATAGAAACCCTTGTCATAAGAGATTGAAAAAAAAGTTCAATTTAAAATCTTTTAATAACATTTTTCTACATGCATTTTATCATTTCTATTTGAAAATATATATTTTATTTGACAGTGTTTATATTTTTCCTGTCATCATAAACTTAAATGTGAAACATACCCATATGTTCAAAATTGATCACATTATTTTACTCAGGAATAATTTTAGATGTATTTTAGCTACTGAATTAAATATATATTTACTTTCTAATTTTTTTAATTGTGAACTTTAACATGTATACATAACAGTGATAACTTTCAAAGTATGATTTCACAAGTAAAGTACAAATTTCAAAGTACGTTATGGGTGGCAGTTCCAAAACTTCAGTCATTTCCATTACTGTAAAATATAACATATATTCAGAAAGGTGTCATCTCTCAATGTACAGTTCAACATACAGTCATATAAGTAGTCAAAAATTTTACAGGTTTCAGTTCCATAGTTTCAGTTCTTTCCTTACTATGCAGTACAAGGTATATACAGAAAGGTGAAGACTTTCAAGGCACAATTTAACAAGCAGCTATAGAGCAAATCCCAAAGGATTCTATAGGCTATGCTTCCACCATATCATTTACCTCCATCTAACCATTTCAACACCCCAGCATCCAAAGAAAAACTAGCATATATAAAGTTTCAGTATTTATAGACCTTTGTTAAATCTTATATTGTTTGCTGCTACCCCTTCCTCTCACTTAATCTCCTTTTCAAAATTTAGGGGGTGTCCAGACAGTGAGCACCCTAACTTGTTCATATTGAAAGGAGGTGTCAACAGTATGGGAAAGGGAATTCCATCTGACAGTTGATCTTAAAGAGGCTGCTGCCTCTGGGTTTTAGGACTTGTCTAGTATAAGAACACTCTGGTGGATTTAAGTTTCTGAAAGATAAAACTTAGTGAGTGAATCTCTTATGGATTGTCAGGTAGGGACCTAGGTATTTGGGGACTACTTTTGGTAAGCCCATGGCATACTGTGGCCATTTGGGATGTCTAGCTGGAGCTTGCATAACAGAAACCTCCAGGATGTCCTCTCAACTCTATTTGGGATCTCTCAGCCACTGTGACCTCAGCTTGTTATCTTTCTCCAACCCCCATTTGGTCAAGTAGGCTTTTTCAATCCCTCACAGCAAAGACCAGTCTTGTTCCTGGGAATCATGTCCCACATTGCCAGGGAGAATCATTCCCCCGGGAGTCATGTCCTTCATGGGTGTAGGGGGTAGGTTACTGAATTTATTTGCTGAGTTGGACTTAGAGAGAGAAAGGTCACATCTGAGCAATAAAAGAGGTTCCTTAGAGGTGCCTCTTAGGCATAAATATAGGAGGGCTCAGACTCTTATTTAAAACCATAAATTTCACAAGAAAGCCTTAAGTTGAGGGGTTGATCAAAGGCATATAAACATATAAAGGCATCCTTTATAAAAACAAATTCATTTTGCTTTATATAGAGTTGAGCTCTGTACTGTGCTTGGTGTTAAGATACATTAATGGGTCAAGTTTTATTATGTATGGGCCAAGCTCAAAAATAATCTTGATAGAAAAAATTACTTTTTGGCTCCCTTATTCTGCTAGTTGAAACCAGCTCTCTAGAGAATTTTTTTAGAAATTACCATTCCATAGTTTGATTTTCAGGAAACATTTTTTTTTTTTGGGGGGGGGGGATAGTTGGGCAGTTCTCCCCTAATCTATGGATGTCAGGAATTCTTCTGCTTCTTAACCTTAAATCATGCTCATTTCATATATGACACCTGCCCTTGAGAAACCCAGCGGAGTGCCTGATCATAAAACCAGTCAGTGGGAGAAGAAAGTGAGCATAAAGTCCCCATATTTTAGGTCCCATTTTAACTATCCTCTACTTCTTCAGACTTAACACTATTCTTTTCTTCTTCTATCCCTTCTTTTCATTTCTCTTCTCTTCTTTTTCCCTCCCAGTATTAACTAAATTGCCTTTTATTAGTTATCATTCACTGTCTATTGCAGTGATAGCCATATTTATTTGAGTGGTGGTTATATTTAAAAATGATACAGCTTCTTTGCAAGCCATAAAATAAATTTAACTCAATTCAACTAATATTTTGTTTATGCATTCTTACAATGCGTTTAGTTTTTGACTCTGCAGGAAGTCTGTCCATGAATCCTCAGATTATATTAGGTTCTCTGTTTCAGCTAGTTTAATTTGAACAAAAGCTCAGAAAGGAATTCAGCTAACAGTTACATTTACTGTGTACCTCTGAGGTGCCATTAACTATTTTACATGATTTACATGATGTATATGACATCTCATTTAATTCTCATAAGTACTCTTTAGATTGATATGATATTCATGGAAAATAGAAATGCGCATAGGTTCAGTAACGTTCTCTAAATCCATAAATGTTCCACTAGAACATCTATTTAATAAAATGTAAGATTTTTTTAATATAACTTACTACAAATTTTAAATCATGTTTACACAGATCATAAAAAGAAAAGCCTATCCCTGACAAGTATTGATACCTGGGAGGAAAATGTCTCATTATAATAATGGTCAAAATCGTATCAGGACATTTACTTCATCACAATCTTAACACCTCAGTCAATGAGCAGCTCCCAGAAGACTCATTAACATTGGCCTAAATGTCCACATATTTATTTGACATTTACTTTCAGATCAAGAGCTCATCTGGATCTTTTTAAATGATGTACTAAGAGGGAGACCACAGTCAGATCCATTCAACAGAAAGTTGAGGAAATAGTCATTTGTAATTGTTTTTCATTTTATTTAGAAGCAACCTAAATATGAAAAACTTGCATTTTCAACTCTATGGTGAAATAAAGGAATGAGGGAGCAAGCAGTGCCTTTTTCATGAAGCAAAGGCTTCTTCTATTCTCCAGTGTAAACCTAATGAGAGAATTGTTTTCTCTGCAGTACACTGAACTGAAGGTCATCATCAATTCTGTTTACTCCTGTTGCAAGTGACTCCACTGCTTGTAAATAATTCATGACACTATGTTATAAATAACATTTTAAGTAAAAGAAAGCCATGCTGGGACTTACTAAGTGTTTCTTTAATCTACAGAAATATATCAACTAAAAGAGCTTCCACCTTTGTATATAGCCTTACTTAGTCTCATAAGAATTGCTTTCTGAATATTTGCTATGAATTACATGAGAAAACTTACTGTTGAAAAATAAGATAACTGGTTGAGTAAAGGTAAATTGGCATAAATTCTGGCTTATTGTTTTTATGTTTCAAGAAGAGGCATTATCATATGCATGAAATATCTAACTGAATAATTGGAATACTCTGAGGAGTTAAGAAAAAAAATTATAGGCCAAATATAAAGAGGTGAAAATTTAGGCAGAACCAAACTGACACTCCTCAAAACTTAGTTTTATTTTACAAAACAGCAAATACAGAGATTTAGGGAAAAGTTTTTTATTTTACCTTTATTTCATTTTATTAAAATGAGCTTATCAAGATTTTTCTAAACTTTAGTTTTCCATAAAAACCATATCTACTTTTATTAGAAGAATATAACTACTGAATTCTTAAATGATGAAAGAGCACTTTTTATGTTTTCCTTTTCTGAAAACTACTTTAAAAAAATTCTTCTTAAAAAAATTGTACAAAATATTTTGCTATTCAGCATTTGATTTACTGGTTTCTCTCAGTTAAACTAATCAAAATAAGTAGCTTATGATGCTTCAAGGTTATCTATGACAAAGGATAATTGAAGAAATAATTGCCATTTAACAGCATATAAACTCATTATCTTTTTCATTATGTGTGATATTTCATTATGTGTGATATTTCACTGATTAAGTGTGTGTGTGTGTGTGTATATATATATATATATATATCACAGTTTGTTAAAAAATTAGACATCTTCCATAACTGCCTGTCAGGAAACCATATGACATGAATACTTTCACATTTCTCTTATGGTCAGGAATATTTGATTTTTGAGTAAACTGGTAACCAGGGTTGAAGGCTATTGAATTTAGAGGTTTTATATTTCCTCAGAACCATTTGATGATTTTCTAATGATGATAGACACAGAGTCATTTGTTATTTTTCAAAGGGTAAGGCAAACTTTCTTTTATTCCCTAGCACCAAATGCTCATAGCAAAGAGATACAAAGGTCTCCCCTATCTTGATGAAAACTGTGTAAGCTGTTCCTATATGAGCGCTAAGATTCATAATTTCAGGTTTCTTCTTCTATGATACAGTCCCCTTTGTTTCTCTCCTTCAGTATACACTCAGGACATCTCCCCTATCACATAGCCCTGCATGTGTGTGTTTGTGTGTGTTTGTTTGGGGGCAGTAATGGGGAACCAATGTTAAGATAATACATGAGTTAACAAATGATCTTTCCCCTATTCCATCTGTTAGTTCCAGATATATATTAGCTGTGTAAATATTGTAATATCTCAGATCCTTCACAGTTGCAAACTCAACACTGCCTTAGGAAGCATGTCCTTGAAAACTCACACAACAAAATATAGTAATAGCAATTAATTGACATGCTAATATATATAAATATATATTGCTAATACATTGAGGCAATTTGTAAAATTTAGACTTCTTCAAATGCAAAGTCATGTTTTGTGATTCAGCCTTCACATGCACTTACATAAAAATAGTATTGATCACATTTTCCTGGACTCCATGATAATCAAATATTTGGAAGTAGGCTTTGATGATTAGAAATATTATATTTGTCTAGATACCAAATTTATTTTCAAAAAAGAAACCCCAGCTGATTAACAACGATGTATACTGTCTCAGCAGTCAATCACCTCAGCCATGAGACAATAAGTAAAAATCATTCATTCCTACCCAGATTTGATCTTCTTAACAGTAAAAGTTATCTACAACCAAAAGAATTTGAGTGTCAGGCATAAGAAAATATTCAGAATTTCATCTCCACCAGAAGGAGGAAATGGAATTATTTCCCTTGCCCAGGGCTTTAAGTGGCCAGGTATGTAACATATATTAGCCACTCATTCATTTATATTTTTTATTTGTTATTATCATTCTTAATGGAATTTTACTGAGATAAATTCACATGCAATATAATCCATCCAAAGAATGCAATGAATGTCTCATGGTATCACCATATAGGTGTGCATTCATTGCCACAATCAATTTTAGAACATTTTCATTACTCCAAAAGAAAAAGAAAGAAATTATAAAAATAAAAAAGAACACCCAAAGCATCTCATACCCCTTATCCATCCCTATTATTTATTTATTTGTCTTTATTTTGTTACTCATCTGCCCATACACTGGATAAAGGAAATGTTAGTTACAAGGTTTTCACAATCAAATTGTCACCCCATAAAAGCTGTATAGTTATATGACCATTGTGCCAGTTTGAATGTATTATGTCCCCAGAAATGCCATTATGTTTAATGTAATCTTGTGTGGGCAGACGTTATCGGTGTTGATTAGATTTGCATGGAAATGTGTCCCACCCAACTGTAGGTGATAAATCTGATGAGAAATTTCCATGGAGGTATGGCCCCACCCATTCAGGATGGGCCTTGATCAGTGGAGCCATATAAATGGGCTGACAAACAGAGGGAACTCAGTGCAGCTGTGAGTGATATTTTGAAGAGGAGCTACAGCCAAGAAGGACATTTTGAGGAAGGCACAGGAGCTACAGATGAGAGACAGTTTGAAGACAGCTGTTGAAAGCAGACTCTTGCTCCAGAGAAGCTGAGAGAGGACAAATATCCCAACTGCAACTAAGAGTGACATTTTTGAGGAACTTCAGCCTAGAGAGGAACATCCTGGGAGAAAGCCATTAAGAAACCAGAACTTTGGAGCAGATGCCAGCTGTGTGCCTTCCCAGCTAACACAGGTTTTCTGGACACCATTGGCCATCCTCTAGTGAAGGTATCTGATTGCTGATGTGTTACCTTGGACAATTTATGGCCTTAAGACTGAAACTGTGTAACCAAATAAACCCCCTTTTATAAAAGCCAATCCGGAGGCGGGGCAAGATGGCAGACTGGTGAGCTGTATGTTTTAGTTATTCCTCCAGGAAAGTAGGTAGAAAGCCAGGAACTGCGTGGACTGGACACCACAGAGCAATCTGTCTTTGGGCATACTTCATACAACACTCATGAAAATGTCGAACTGCTGAGATCAGCAAAATCTGTAAGTTTTTGCGGCCAGGGGACCCGCGCCCCTCCCTGCCAGGCTCAGTCCCGTGGGAGGAGGGGCTGTCAGCTCCGGGAAGGAGAAGGGAGAACTGCAGTGGCTGCTCTTATCGGAAACTCATTCTACTGATCCAGACTCCAACCATAGATAGACTGAGACCAGACACCAGAGAATCTGAGAACAGCCAGCCCAGCAGAGAGGAGACAGGCATAGAAAAAAAAAAAAAAAAACACGAAAAACTCCAAAATAAAAGCAGAGGATTTTTGGAGTTCTGGTGGACACAGAAAGGGGAAGGGCGGAGCTCAGGCCCTAAGGCGCATATGCAAATCCCGAAGAAAAGCTGATCTCTCTGCCCTGTGGACCTTTCCTTAATGGCCCTGGTTGCTTTGTCTCTTAGCATTTCAATAACCCATTAGATCTCTGAGGAGGGCCCTTTTTTTTTTTAAAATCCTTTTTTCTTTTTCTAAAACAATTACTCTAAGAAGCCCAATACAGAAAGCTTCAAAGACTTTCAATTTGCGCACGTCAAGTCAAGAGCAGAACTAAGAGAGCTCTGAGACAAAAGGCAATAATTCTGTGGCTGAGAAAATTCACTAAACACCACAACTTCCCAAGAAAAGGGGGGTGTCCGCTCACAGCCACCATCCTGGTGGACAGGAAACACTCCTGCCCATCGCCAGCCCCATAGCCCAGAGCTGCCCAAGACAACCCAGTCTGACGGAAGTGCTTCAAATAACAGGCACACACCACAAAACTGGGCGTGGACATTAGCCTTCCCTGCAACCTCAGCTGATTGTCCCAGAGTTGGGAAGGTGGAGCAGTGTGAATTAACAAAGCCCCATTCAGCCATCATTTCAGCAGACTGGGAGCCTCCCTACACAGCCCAGCAGCCCAGAACTGCCCTGGGGGGACAGCACTCACCTGTGACATAGCACAGTCATCCCTCAACAGAGGACCCGGGGTGCACAGCCTGGAAGAGGGGCCCACTTGCAAGTCTCAGGAGCCATATGCCAATACCAAGGACTTGTGGGTCAGTGGAAGAGACAAACTGTGGCAGGACTGAACTGAAGGATTAGACTATTGCAGCAGCTTTAAAACTCTAGGATCACCAGGGAGATTTGATTCTTAGGGCCACCCCCCTCCCCGACTGCCCAGAAACACGCCCCACATACAGGGCAGGCAACACCAACTACACACGCAAGCTTGGTACACCAATTGGGCCCCACAAGACTCAGTCCCCCACTCACCAAAAAGGCTAAGCAGGGGAGAACTGGCTTGTGGAGAACAGGTGGCTCGTGGACGCCACCTGCTGGTTAGTTAGAGAAAGTGTACTCCACGAAGCTGTAGATCTGATAAATTAGAGATAAGGACTTCAATAGGTCTACAAACCCTAAAAGAACCCTATCAAGTTCAGCAAATGCCACGAGGCCAAAAACAACAGAAAATTATAAAGCATATGAAAAAACCAGACGATATGGATAACCAAAGCCCAAGCACCCAAATCAAAAGACCAGAAGAGACACAGCACCTAAAGCAGCTACTCAAAGAACTAAAGATGAACAATGAGACCATAGTACGGGATATAAAGGAAATCAAGAAGACTCTAGAAGAGCATAAAGAAGACATTGCAAGACTAAATAAAAAAATGGATGATCTTATGGAAATTAAAGAAACTGTTGACCAAATTAAAAAGATTCTGGACACTCATAGTACAAGACTAGAGGAAGTTGAACAACGAGTCAGTGACCTGGAAGATGACAGAATGGAAAATGAAAGCATAAAAGAAAGAATGGGGAAAAAAATTGAAAAAATCGAAATGGACCTCAGGGATATGATAGATAATATGAAACGTCCAAATATAAGAATCATTGGTGTCCCAGAAGGGGAAGAAAAGGGTAAAGGTCTAGGAAGAGTATTCAAAGAAATTGTTGGGGAAAACTTCCCAAATCTTCTAAACAACATAAATACACAAATCATAAATGCTCAGCGAACTCCAAATAGAATAAATCCAAATAAATCCACTCCAAGACATATACTGATCACACTGTCAAACACAGAAGAGAAGGAGCAAGTTCTGAAAGCAGCAAGACAAAAACAATTCACCACATACAAAGGAAACAGCATAAAACTAAGTAGTGACTACTCAGCAGCCACCATGGAGGCAAGAAGGCAGTGGCACGATATATTTAAAATTCTGAGTGAGAAAAATTTCCAGCCAAGAATACTTTATCCAGCAAAGCTCTCCTTCAAATTTAAGGGAGAGCTTAAATTTTTCACAGACAAACAAATGCTGAGAGAATTTGCTAACAAGAGACCTGCCCTACTGGAGATACTAAAGGGAGCCCTACAGACAGAGAAACAAAGACAGGACAGAGAGACTTGGAGAAAGGTTCAGTACTAAAGAGATTTGGTATGGGTACAATAAAGGATATTAATAGAGAGAGGGGAAAAATATGGCAAACATAAACCAAAGGATAAGATGGCCGATTTAAGAAATGCCTTCACGGTTATAACGTTGAATGTAAATGGATTAAACTCCCCAATTAAAAGATATAGATTCGCAGAATGGATCAAAAAAAATGAACCATCAATATGTTGCATACAAGAGACTCATCTTAGACATAGGGACACAAAGAAACTGAAAGTGAAAGGATGGAAAAAAATATTTCATGCAAGCTACAGCCAAAAGAAAGCAGGTGTAGCAATATTAATCTCAGATAAAATAGACTTCAAATGCAGGGATGTTTTGAGAGACAAAGAAGGCCACTACATACTAATAAAAGGGGCAATTCAGCAAGAAGAAATAACAATCGTAAATGTCTATGCACCCAATCAAGGTGCCACAAAATACATGAGAGAAACACTGGAAAAACTAAAGGAAGCAATTGATGTTTCCACAATAATTGTGGGAGACTTCAACACATCACTCTCTCCTATAGATAGATTAACCAGACAGAAGAACAATAAGGAAATTGAAAACCTAAACAATCTGATAAATGAATTAGATTTAACAGACATATACAGGACATTACATCCCAAATCACCAGGATACACATACTTTTCTAGTGCTCACGGAACTTTCTCCAGAATAGATCATATGCTGGGACATAAAACAAGCCTAAATAAATTTAAAAAGATTGAAATTATTCAAAGCACATTCTCTGACCACAATGGAATACAATTAGAAGTCAATAACCATCAGAGACTTAGAAAATTCACAAATACCTGGAGGTTAAACAACACACTCCTAAACAATCAGTGGTTTAAAGAAGAAATAGCAAGAGAAATTGCTAAATATATAGAGATGAATGAAAATGAGAACACAACATACCAAAACCTATGGGATGCAGCAAAAGCAGTGCTGAGGGGGAAATTTATAGCACTAAACACATATATTAAAAAGGAAGAAAGAGCCAGAATCAAAGAACTAATGGATCAACTGAAGAAGCTAGAAAATGAACAGCAAACCAATCCTAAACCAAGTAGAAGAAAGGAAATAACAAGGATTAAAGCAGAAATAAATGACATAGAGAACAAAAAAACAATAGAGAGGATAAATATCACCAAAAGTTGGTTCTTTGAGATCAACAAGATTGACAAGCCCCTAGCTAGACTGACAAAATCAAAAAGAGAGAAGACCCATATAAACAAAATAATGAATGAAAAAGGTGACATAACTGCAGATCCTGAAGAAATTAAAAAAATTATAAGAGGATATTATGAACAACTGTATGGCAACAAACTGGACAATGTAGAAGAAATGGACAATTTCCTGGAAACATATGAACAACCTAGACTGACCAGAGAAGAAATAGAAGACTTCAACCAACCCATCACAAGCAAAGAGATACAATCAGTCATCAAAAATCTTCCCACAAATAAATGCCCAGGGCCAGATGGCTTCACAGGGGAATTCTACCAAACTTTCCAGAAAGAACTGACACCAATCTTACTCAAACTCTTTCAAAACATTGAAGAAAATGGAGCACTACCTAACTCATTTTATGAAGCTAACATCAATCTAATACCAAAACCAGGCAAAGATGCTACAAAAAAGGAAAACTACCGGCCAATCTCCCTAATGAATATAGATGCAAAAATCCTCAACAAAATACTTGCAAATCGAATCCAAAGACACATTAAAAAAATCATACACCATGACCAAGTGGGGTTCATTCCAGGCATGCAAGGATGGTTCAACATAAGAAAAACAATCAATGTATTACAACACATTAAAAACTCGAAAGGGAAAAATCAATTGATCATCTCAATAGATGCTGAAAAAGCATTTGACAAAATCCAACATCCCTTTTTGATAAAAACACTTCAAAAGGTAGGAATTGAAGGAAACTTCCTCAACATGATAAAGAGCATATATGAAAAACCCACAGCCAGCATAGTACTCAATGGTGAGAGACTGAAAGCCTTCCCTCTAAGATCAGGAACAAGAAAAGGATGCCCGCTGTCACCACTGTTATTCAACATTGTGCTGGAAGTGCTAGCCAGGGCAATCCGGCAAGACAAAGAAATAAAAGGCATCCAAATTGGAAAAGAAGAAGTAAAACTGTCATTGTTTGCAGATGATATGATCTTATATCTAGAAAACCCTGAGAAATCGACGATACAGCTACTAGAGCTAATAAACAAATTTAGCAAAGTAGCGGGATACAAGGTTAATGCACATAAGTCAGTAATGTTTCTATATGCTAGAAATGAACAAACTGAAGAGACACTCAAGAAAAAGATACCATTTTCAATAGCAACTAAAAAAATCAAGTACCTAGGAATAAACTTAACCAAAGATGTAAAAGACCTATACAAAGAAAACTACATAACTCTACTAAAAGAAATAGAAGGGACCTTAAAAGATGGAAAAATATTCCATGTTCATGGATAGGAAGGCTAAATGTCATTAAGATGTCAATTCTACCCAAACTCATCTACAGATTCAATGCAATCCCAATCAAAATTCCAACAACCTACTTTGCAGACTTGGAAAAGCTGGTTATCAAATTTATTTGGGAAGGGAAGATGCCTCGAATTGCTAAAGACACTCTAAAAAAGAAAAGCGAAGTGGGAGGACTTACACTCCCTGACTTTGAAGCTTATTATAAAGCCACAGTTGCCAAAACAGCATGGTACTGGCACAAAGATAGACATATAGATCAATGGAATCGAATTGAGAATTCGGAGATAGACCCTCAGACCTATGGCCAACTGATCTTTGATAAGGCCCCCAAAGTCACTGAACTGAGCCATAATGGTCTTTTCAACAAATGGGGCTGGGAGAGTTGGATATCCATATCCAAAAGAATGAAAGAGGACCCCTACCTCACCCCCTACACAAAAATTAACTCAAAATGGACCAAAGATCTCAATATAAAAGAAAGTACCATAAAACTCCTAGAAGATAATGTAGGAAAACATCTTCAAGACCTTGTATTAGGCGGCCACTTCCTAGACTTTACACCCAAAGCACAAGCAACAAAAGAGAAAATAGATAAATGGGAACTCCTCAAGCTTAGAAGTTTCTGCACCTCAAAGGAATTTCTCAAAAAGGTAAAGAGGCAGCCAACTCAATGGGAAAAAATTTTTGGAAACCATGTATCTGACAAAAGACTGATATCTTGCATATACAAAGAAATCCTACAACTCAATGACAATAGTACAGACAGCCCAATTATAAAATGGGCAAAAGATATGAAAAGACAGTTCTCTGAAGAGGAAATACAAATGGCCAAGAAACACATGAAAAAATGTTCAGCTTCACTAGCTATTAGAGAGATGCAAATTAAAACCACAATGAGATACCATCTAACACCGGTTAGAATGGCTGCCATTAAACAAACAGGAAACTACAAATGCTGGAGGGGATGTGGAGAAATTGGAACTCTTATTCACTGTTGCTGGGACTGTATAATGGTTCAGCCACTCTGGAAGTCAGTCTGGCAGTTCCTTAGAAAACTAGATATAGAGCTACCATTCGATCCAGCGATTGCACTTCTCGGTATATACCCGGAAGATCGGAAAGCAGTGACACGAACAGATATCTGCACGCCAATGTTCATAGCAGCATTATTCACAATTGCCAAGAGATGGAAACAACCCAAATGTCCTTCAACAGATGAGTGGATAAATAAAATGTGGTATATACACACGATGGAATACTACGCATCAGTAAGAAGGAACGATCTCGTGAAACATATGACAACATGGATGAACCTTGAAGACATAATGCTGAGTGAAATAAGCCAGGCACAAAAAGAGAAATATTATATGCTACCACTAATGTGAACTTTCAAAAATGTAAAACGAATGGTTTATAATGTAGAATGTAGGGGAACTAGCAGTAGAGAGCAATTAAGGAAGGGGGAACAATAATCCAAGAAGAACAGATAAGCTTTAACGTTCTGGGGATGCCCAGAAATGACTATGGTCTGTTAATTTCTGATGGATATAGTAGGAACAAGTTCACAGAAATGTTGCTATATTATGTAACTTTCTTGGGGTAAAGTAGGAACATGTTGGAAGTTAAGCAGTTATCTTAGGTTAGTTGTCTTTTTCTTACTCCCTTGTTATGGTCTCTTTGAAATGTTCTTTTATTGTATGTTTGTTTTCTTTTTAACTTTTTTTTTTCATACAGTTGATTTAAAAAAGAAGGGAAAGTTAAGAAAAAAAAAAAGAAAGAAAGAAAAACAAGGAAAAAAAATGATGTAGTGCCCCCTTGAGGAGCCTGTGGAGAATGCAGGGGTATTCGCCTACCCCACCTCCATGGTTGCTAACATGACCACAGACATAGGGGACTGGTGGTTTGATGGGTTGAGCCCTCTACCATAAGATTTACCCTTGGGAAGACGGTTGCTGCAAAGGAGAGGCTAGGCCTCCCTATATTTGTGCCTAAGAGTCTCCTCCTGAAGGCCTCTTTGTTGCTCAGATGTGGCCCTCTCTCTCTGGCTAAGCCAACTTGAAAGGTGAAATCACTGCCCTCCCCCCTACGTGGGATCAGACACCCAGGGGAGTGAATCTCCCTGGCAACGTGGAATATGACTCCCAGGGAGGAATGTAGACCTGGCATCGTGGAACGGAGAACATCTTCTTGACCAAAAGGGGGATGTGAAAGGAAATGAAATAAGCTTCAGTGGCAGAGAGATTCCAAAACGAGCCGAGAGGTCACTCTGGTGGGCACTCTCATGCACACTTTAGACAACCCTTTTTAGGTTCTAAAGAATTGGGGTAGCTGGTGGTGGATACCTGAAACTATCAAACTACAACCCAGAACCCATGAATCTCAAAGACAGATGTATGAAAATGTAGCTTATGAGGGGTGACAATGGGATTGGGAAAGCCATAAGGACCACACTCCACTTTGTCTAGTTTATGGATGGATGAGTAGAAAAATAGGGGAAGGAAACAAACAGACAAAGGTACCCAGTGTTCTTTTTTACTTCAATTGTTCTTTTTCACTCTAATTATTATTCTTGTTATTTTTGTGTGTGTGCTAATGAAGGTGTCAGGGATTGATTTAGGTGATGAATGTACAACTATGTAATGGTACTGTAAACAATCGAAAGTACGATTTGTTTTGTATGACTGCGTGGTATGTGAATATATCTCAATAAAATGATGATAAAAAAAAAAAAAAAAGCCAATCCATCTCTGGTGTTTTGCATTCTGGCAGCACTAGCAAACTAGAACAACCATCACTAAGAATCAAGACTATTGGATCACAATTCAACAGTTTCAGATATTTCCTTCTATCTATTCTAAAACACTCAAAACTAAAAAGGAATATCTATATAATGCATAAGAATAACCTCCAGAATGATCTCCTGACTTTATTTGAAATCTCTTAGCCACTGAAGCTTTACTTTGTTCCATGAATCACAACTTCCTTCTTGCAGCTGCTCAATATCCCATTGTGTGTATACACCACAGTTCACCTTTCTGTTCACCAGCAAATATACCCTTAGGCCACCACATCTATTGCAAATCATGAGCAATGCCACCATAAATACCAATAAACAAATGTCTATTCATATCTCTGCTATCAGTTCTTCCCAGCATAAACCTAATAACACAATTGCAGAATCATGTGGCAACCCTATACTTAGCCTACTGTGGGACCACCACACTGCCCTCAAGAGGGGCTGCACCATTCTATCTCCCTACCAACAGTGAATAGGTGTATCTCTATCTCCACATCTTCTCCAGCACTTGTACCTCCCCGTTTTTTAGGTAGTTTAATTCACACTTTCATCTTAAGTGAACAATCAATGGCTCCCAGTATAATCACTAGTTATGCATTCATCACCACAGCATATATGAGGACATTTCCATTTCTTCCACAAATAAATAAGAAAAGGAAAAAGTGTAAAAAAATCAAGAAAATAAATAACAATAAGAAGGAGAAACAACAACAATGACAAGGACCCCATACCCTTCTCTTATATCCCCTTCTTATTGACATTAGCTTTGGTATACTGCCTTTGTTACAATTAATGGAAGAATATTACAATGTTACTGTTAACTAAAGACCCTAGTTTTCATTGATTGTATTTTTTTCTACATACCATCCCATTTTAACATCTTAAAATGGTGATGTTCATTTACTCACCCTCATGTAAAAACTTTCTCATATTTGTATATTTAATCACCATCATTGTTCTCTTTAGATTTTGCTAAGATGTATGGTCCCAGTTTTTATCCTCTATCTTTCCTTCTGGTGTCATACATGCCACTAGCCTTCCTCTTTCAACTATACTCACACTCAGCTTTGTTCATTATACTTGCAATATTGTGCTATTATCACATGGTATTGCATTATCAATTTCTAGAACTTTACAATCAATCCTATTTAACATTCTTTAGTCCTTCAGCATCAAATGTCCAATCTCTACCCTCTTTTTATCTCCTGATAACTTTGTTCTCAACTTTAACTCTCACAATTTGCTTGCTATAGTTAATTCATATTAGTGAAACCATACAGTATTTGCTCTTTTGTTTCTGGCTAATTTCACTCAACATAATGTCCCCAATATTCATCCACCTTGTTTCATGCATCATGAGTTTACTATGTCTTACAGCTGCATACTGAATGTCCCATAGTACACATATACCACCTTTTGTTTATCCACTCATCTGTTGATGGACTTTTGGGTTGTTTCCATCTCTTGACAATCATGAATAACACAGCTATAAACATCAGTGTGAAAATGTCCTTTTGTGTCCCTGCCTTCAGTTCCTCTGAGTATGTGCCTTGTAATGGGATTGGTGGATCATACAGCAATTCAGTACTTAGCTTCCTGAGGAACAACCAAATTGCCTCCTAGAGCAGTTGCACCATTCTACATTCCCACTAACAGTGAATAAGTGTACCTTGGCCATTCATTTTAATTTAGCCATATGAATTTGCTGAATTTGATTTTACTAGAACTGATAGCATATGCAAAATCTGTGTACCCAAATAGGACTGTCAATAAAGCTTTAACTTATATGCATATATTTATTTATTTAGTAAACATTTTTAAGTGATTATTGGTGATGGGTCTCTCTCATTTTTCTTTTATTAAAAATTTTTAAACACCTTACACAAATCTTGATAATTTCCTGCTTTGTGCACTACTATGTCCAATGTATAATTTAATATAATAAGAAAACAATCTATAATATACCTTAAAAGCCTCAGATGGACATTTTCAGCTTTCACTTATTTTATTTTTTAGAAAGTATTTATGCTCTTTCTTCTCCCAGAAATGTAATAATTGAATGCATCCGCTCATGATTTCCTCCTCTTTAGTCATCCAGAAATGATATAAAAGTAATGACTATTATTAAAAATTATGAGTCATTATTTTAGACAGTGAAAATCACTTTTATGAAACAGAGCTCATATTATTTCCTCATAAGAACTTTGCCAAAAGGAAAAAAAAATATGTATATCACATAGAATACTCATGAAGAAAAACAAAAGCATCTCTAATATCTCTATCTATAATGTTGTACTTACTTTCCAATCTTATATTATTATTCCAAAAGACAATTTTGGTTTACTTTCCATATCCTTTAAAATAAGTTAATAATGTTTTAGACTGATCTGTACTTAATCTGTTTTAATTGAATATTTAAGTCTAATGACAATATTGGTTATGAATATTAAGTAGTTATGTCTAATGACAGATAAACAAGAGGGTAGAAAATGGCTAGCTATCTAAAAAAATCTTTTGAGAGTAAATTAACTAAAACAGTTGCTACAATTATTGTACCAAGACAACTTCTAAAAGGAAAAATAACAACTAAAATGGTATTTCATATGGGACTAGACCATTAGGTCTTCACTTTGGCTGTGTAAATAAAACCACCATATAATTTTAAAGTCCAGATCATATCCTGAACCAATTAAATAAGAATCTCTGGTGCTGTAAACCAGGTATCAATTCTTTGTAAAATCTTTATGTGTTTTTTATATGTTGTCAAGGCTAAGAAGTAATGGGATAAGAGCCTTACATATGTGTGTATGTATACCTGTATTAATCTGTATGCCTGTATTTCCATTTATCTCTAGTTCTGTATCTCAAGATATATATCCATCATCTATCTATCTAATTATCTAGGCATTTTCTTAAACATGGATACTTTTATTCTCAGAATATACATTAACCTTTTATATATTATTAATTTGGCATTTCAATCACTAATGTTGGTTGTTACCTAGCACCATATAAATGAAGCACCATTCTATTAAAATTTATTAATGGATAAAAAAGGTGTGCAGCCTGTTGTTCCATGGTGTATCCTAGGAACACAGGCTCAGGCACAAACAAAACATTCAGCAAGTGACCACTCTCTTCCTTACACAGAACAAAGGGTCCAAGAGAGCAGGTCTAAAGAGCCTGTCATGGCCAGTCCCCAGAGGAGGACAACTGCACATGTCAGGGCTAGTGGGCGGTACACCCTGCTTCAACTAAGAGAGGAGGGAAAATTGTAATTCCTGAGCACTGCGTATTTATACAACCACAGTGGGAGGGGTCTCTACCAGAGAGAGCTCCTGCCCTGCTAAGCGGTTGGAACCGCTTGTTCCCAGTTTCAGGTTGAAGGTACATTCCATTAGACATAGTGATTCCCTAGGCTGTGGAATGAAAACATATTGAAATATCTGCTCACAATAAAAAAGGGGGTGGGTGAGCAAGGGCTGGGAGATGTCCGGGAGATGGCACTAGGTGAATGAGTCTTCATTAGCAAAAGGACTCATAATTATTGGAAATATTTCATATAATTTAATGATTTGACTTAGAAAGCAAAATTGGCTACAAAATTGAAGTATTTTTTTAAAGTTTTGTTTTATGTGCTTTTCCAACATTATATATGCTTTTATGCTTAATAGCATCATATTTAATGACCATGCATTGTCTTTATTTGGCCTTGCTTATGAGTTATTCCTCATTCAGTTGAACACTGCAGAAAAATCATGCAGCTTCCAGAATGCTGTTAAATTGCTATGTGTGTGTGAAAGTGTAAGTTTTATGGATAATTTAAAGAATTCTGCCAACTTGGAAATGCATTGAATAACACAATGGAAACTAATTTTTAGTCGTCTTTTCCCACTTTTTTCTCTCTTTTAAATCATCTTATTACTGAGAAGAATCAAGAAATTAGATTAGCATCCATGATGCGTAAGGCAGAAGTTTGATTGCTATAGTAGAGATTTGATAGAAGTGTGCCCTTGGAAACTGACTACTTGTTATTCCTGGTGAACTGAAAATAGGATTATACTAAAAGTATTCAATCAGATTTTTCATGTAAGCCACCTGTAAATGGCCTTCCCCAAATTAAGCAGGAAATAAATATTATCACAAGAGTAATATAAGACATACAGCATTTATAAAAATAATATAATTGTATATAATAAATATTTATACATCTTAATATAGGCAGACTTTGCTGGTTTTGGTAAGATGTACAGTGTACATATTTATTATTTTAATTATTGCTATTAGATCGTTTTCAGTTTTAAACAGCTGCATTTTTATTTTTATCACACACTTAATTGGCAGATTTTTAAAATATTTAATACTTGTTGACATGGGTATGTTTGAGTGGTGTGTGATTTGTTAAACTTTATTAAATCTTAGAATAGGTGATATTTGCTTGTGTGCCAATTATAGCAACCTATTTTTAAGATGTAACCATGGGTAAAATATGATTATATTTAGAATTCTATCATTTGTCCTAGTTTAGACTGTCAGTTTCTTCTTCAAGAGAATAAACAAACTAGAACTTCCTTACCAGTTTGGAATAGATGCACCAAATATGTATCATTTTAATACATTTCAGATAAAATTATAATTCCACATTATTCATTTTGTCATTTATTTCTCAGTAATTTCTGAATTTTTGAAAATTCCTTGTTTTCAATCTAGGATGGAAATAAAATATTTAATCATCAATATACTTTAGTGTGCAAGCTGTATCTGGAATAATTTGTAATTTACATTTTAATCATTCACTTTCTAAGCTTAGTTTGTTTTCAGAAGTGTTTTCCTTTAATAATGTCATCATGACTTCTTTCTGATATTTATAATAAATATATTTCATTTTTAAACACCGTTTTCCCATCAAATGTGTGCATTACTTTAATGTAATTTTGATGGGACACTGAGAGTTTTTATTTCTCCTTCTATGCTTATTCTGCTTAAATATTTAAAATAACTTTTAAAAAATCTTTTAAAATTTGTTCACACCATTTTGAAGAGTCAGATCAGCTTAAAAGTATATTTTCTAATAGCATAACTACATTACATTATAAACCAAAATGATTTTATATGCCTGAAAAAGGATTCTGAATGCTTAATCTGCTATAAATAATTTATGGAATGTTTGTTCTCTTCATAATTTCTGTAAAATTAATTTTCTTGCAACCATAAAACCTATAGCAAAACAAAAGTCAACAAAATGTTTTGACGCTCAAGTACCCATATGTAAAGGTATGCCCTATACATGCAATCATTTAATATCCTTTTCTATGTAAAAGTTGAAAAAGTTTATCTCTCTCTTTCTATAAATATTATATATATTCATCAGTACAAGTAAAATGATTTGTTATATGTAAAAGTTTCATACCCTAAATACTTAAATATAAACAAAATAAAAGTTTCCTCCATGTTTCAAATTACAATTGCTTTGATATACTTGTAATTGATGCACTTAAATTTGTTTACATTTTGTTCAAGTAATATATTAAACATTATTATTACTTTGCCCTTAAATGGCATTTCCCGTTTTAAATGTCAATAAGCTCATTATATTCAGGGTTTTATGTTAGTTCCAAAGCAGAAATTTTAGTGGTCATCAAAGATCAACCCCCTGTTAATGAATAAAAATATTTTCTCTTACTCAGATGCATACGATTAGTAATGATAGGGTGGTGCCAAGAAAGCAAGGGGAGATAATACATAAAATGAAGGGTATGTGCAAAGCTTCAAAAGTGTTTTTTTCCTTCTTTAATTTTAGTGCTTTAATTCTGATCCTCTGAATTGTTCATATCTCATTAAGAGAGTATTACTGAATTGGTAAAACATTTGCATCAACCTTTGGCATTTAAAAACATTCTAATTCTGGCTTGGAAATCCAGAAACCTTGAATCTAGTCATGTTTTTTCTGTAATTATCTGTTAGAAGAAGAGTTTCAGTTGTGTTTTTTCCCCCATGACATATTCTTCTTTTTTGTTTCTTAATTGTAGGCTGCAGCACACTAGGACAAATGTGCTTAACAAAGCTGATATCTGTCATAGGAACTAGAAATGGAGATTACTTTGCTAGAAGAATTGTGGGATATGGGAAAAGAATCAAAGAAAATAAGAAAGGTTTTCTTTAGCATGGCCAACACAAGAGACTCACCTATGTTTTAATCAGTTAAAACTGCTTGCCAGCTTTCTCAAAAATGCATTCTTCACAGTTGCTAATACTTTCCTGTGGGGGAAAACCCATGAAGTTTACATTACACATCCAATGGTTAGATAAAGTTTTTTGTTTTTTTTTTTTAATGACAAACTAAAGAAACTTTATTGAAGAAACAATGCATAAAAGTATTTTTTATCTGCCTTTTTTGCTTTTAACTTCACAGTTGGCTAAAAAAAGGACAGAAAAATCAAATGAAAGGGTCTTAAAAATATTAGCAACAACTCAATTAAGAAGATAAGTCACCTTGTCTTATTAACCATGGCTGAGAAATAATATGGAATTCAACACTGATAAATTTTAATGGTAAGTGGAGATTGAGTTCTGAGAGTGTATGAATAAGAAAGCCACCACAAAATTTAGCTGGGAAACCCTGAAAAGTATTTATTAATTTGCAATTTAATACAGTCTAATTAATTTACAAATCCTCTAAATTATGATATATGGATTGGAAGTTTTACTTATTTAACTAAAATTTATGAGAATATATTACAATACTTTATTCATATTAAAATCTGATATATTGTTCATATTAAAATCTGATATGTATTTAATGAGTATTCTTCATATTAAAATCCAATGTGCTGTGACAATTTTTTAGTTTTTCTTGCTAATTCTTATTTTCTAAAATTGCTTTACATTCAGATTTGCACAATTTTTATTGAAACCTGATATTTCAACTAACTGAAAATGATATAAAATTTTTATTTTAAGTGTTTGTGTGATATTGAAATTACATTTTTGACTTATAGATGATTTTATATTCCAAATATTGAAACAAATATTGGAGCATATATATGCATATGTGTGTGGGATATACATATTATATATACAATATATATATATTATATATAATATATACACACACTAAGCTAAGGAAGTAATAAGGTAGAAAATTATGCCATGCAAAAATTCTGAAGAGATTATAATTTGTGTAATGTATGTGTTTTATAGAATAACTCATTTTGTTAACAATTAAGCTATATATGCTGCATATCTCAATGAAAACATGGATCTGTAGTTTACTAACTCAGATATACTAGGGTATTACAGTAACAATTATCAGAGATTTTTTTGTAATTGAGAGAAAACCGTTCAAAGTTACTATATTTATTATTAATTTGTGTAATAATTAAACACTAATTCTAAATAAAAATGTGTGGTTGAATATCATTTAAATAAATATTAAATTAAAGAAATTTAATATTAATTTAGTGTTTTAATATTTCTTTTTATCATTTATTTTTTAGCTCTGTATATGAATTTCATGTGAATCTGTGTCAATTCTATTTGTCAACTCGTACATAAATTTTCAATTTGAAGAAGCATAATACACCACCCTTGAATCCTACTTTCTATATTTCTATTTTTGATGAATAGTTCTAGTTTTTGATACTCATGAGTTCTAACTCTTCCATTACTTCTCCCCCTCCCTCCACCCCAGGGACTATGCTGCTTATACCACATGAATAATTTTGCTATTTTGGGCATAACTATAACTTGATAACCTTTTATCCATTACAAATTATAAAATATTTTAAAAAATATGTTCTTATTGGTACCTCAAGGCAATCTTGTGATACGGAGAGCAAATATTTTCACACCTATTTTACAGATTAGCCAATAGTTTCAGAGTTGTTAAATGATTCAAACCATTCACATGCTGAGAAAATAGGTGATAGATCCAGTTCCTAAGTGCAAGCCTTCTAATTTCAAGTGCATAATACTTAATAAAATGGAAAAGACTCAGAGTGCTTATTTACATAATCAATTTTTATAACTAGCAAATTTTAAGGCAGCTAAATTCCTCAACAGTAGGGGCATTAGTTCACATCATTGGGAAAAAAGTGGGAAGAAAAACAAAAAAATAATCAGGACCAACCAGAAAAAACATACATTTAAATGCCAGATTTTCATCCTTTAAAAGTTATTAAGTATTTAGGGAGAAACAATGTTACTTTTATTCATAATAAATAAATAAATTTTCCACAATATTTTTGCTTGCTTCCATAATTTTCTTTATAAAAAGTATTTCATATATATGTGTATATATATGTATGTATATGTGTGTGTATATATATATATATATATATATATATATATATATATAGAGAGAGAGAGAGAGAGAGAGAGAGAGAGAGTGTATGTGTTTTATCAATTAACTAATAGAAATAACTTTTAAATATCAATATCCCCTTTCAACTCCCCTACCAATATTATAGTGGATTGAACCATGTAAATTTTTAGCATGTACCAAAAAAGAGTTAGTATTATTTTTATATTTCAAACAGTAACAAAATCCATTATCATCAAATATCCAGTAAATGTTCTAATTTCCAATTTCCATCACATAAATATCAATTGCCATATGTTTGGCTCAACATCAAAATAGGGCCCCCTCATTGTCATTTGTTAGAAGGTGTCTGGAATTCTCTTTAGTCTACATGTTTTCCTTCCCCCCTTACTTTCTCTCTCTCTTAAACTTCTTTTAATCTATTTGTTGAAGAAACCTAACTATTTTGATTCTTGATTTTGTTTGTTGAATCCCTATGGTATAGCTATAAATTAAATGCTGGATCAAAAAGTTCAGACTAATTAAGGGTTATTTTGGGGTATGGAGGGGTGAAAAAAATCATTTCTAGCTCCCATAGTATCATGTTGTCTTTCTTCTGTATTTGGCCTGTTTTTCAATATCAGCTTACAGTTTTCATCTGTTTCTTGTGCATATCTGTTTCAGGGGCTTTTATTATTCATAGAGACATCGTCACACTTCTTTTCTCTTTATATGTTGTTCAACTATTTTTTTCCTACTCATTTATTACTTGAAATTAGTTTTCTGAAATGTTTATGGGGAAGGCAAAGGTCAACATAGATTTTCTAATAACTCAGACCTAAAACATCCTTGTTTCTTCATCTCAAAAAATATTCTAAATATGGCCACTTACTTTCCAAGTTCTGCCTTCTTTGTTCCCCCATCTCACTTTCATGCAACCTTTTCTTTTGTTCCTTGCTCTTCACAAAAGAAGTGAAAAAGAGTAATGCTACAATGATTGTAGAGAGGATGCTAGATAAAAATAAGAAAAAGGAAACCCAACCATCACAGAATTGCTGTCCCAGCAGAAGTGAATAGAATGCATTAGATAAATATTATACAGTGATTGTGTTCTGTTTAAATACAATCTGAGGAATTCAACATTTTATGAAAAACTAAAAGGATATTAAAATAAACTCGACAGGAGGTTGTTCTAGTTTGCTAATGCTGCAGAATGCAAAACACCAGAGATGGATAGGCTTTTATAAAATGGGGATTTATTTCACTACACAGTTACAGTCTTAAGGCCACAAAGCGTCCAAGGTAACACCTCAGCAATCGGGTACCTTCACCAGAGGATGGCCAATGGTGTCTGGAAAACCTCTGTTAGCTGGGAAGGCAGCTGGCGTCTGCTCCAAAGCTCTGGCCTCAAAATGGCTTTCTCCCAGGACGTTCCTCTCTTGCAAGCTTGCTCCTCTTCAAAACATCACTCCCAGCTCCACTCCATTTCCTCCTCCCAAGTCAGCTCATTTATATGGCTCCACTGATCAAGGCCCACCCTGAATGGGCGGGGCCACGCCTCCATGGGAACATCTCATCAAAATCATTGACCACAGCTGGGTGGGGCACTTTCCAAGCAAATCTCTGCCCCACAAGACCACAAAGATAATGGCATTTGGGGGACACAATACATTCAAACTGGCACAGAGGTGATGCCATCAACATGGTGTCATAAACAGTTACTGAATATTTCCAGAGATTCAATGGATAAAAAAGAACAATTCTGACTGGTTTGAAACCCTAGAGGAGGATATAGATGGGAGAAAGACACTGCCAATACCAAATTGAAGAAAGAGTAGAATATCAGGTAGGAATCTTCTGTCCTGGACCAGCTGGTTTTATTCCCTCCCCTCACTTGGTCTCAATATGGGAAAGGCACAGAATATCAGACAGGACCCCTCCCACCAGGGACACAGACTATAAAATCTCTCACTGCAGTGAGACACATCTTCACCATTTCAATACTCAGGGGACAAGGAAGGACATTTCAAGGTCCAGGTCAATGACAGACAAAGAGACTGAGAAAACATGGAAACAGTCTGTGTCCTCAGTTCTGGTCTGAAAGCCCTTCTCCCACTCTTGAGGGAAGCAGCAACACGTGGCTGTTTCCTTGGCTTGGGGATGACTGGAGTACTGGGGCAGCAGGAGAAATCCTTACCCACAGGTGGAGCTCCATATTGAGCCAGATTTTGGCTGGAAAGTGAGGGCATAGGACTCCCACTTTATTAGCTCACCTGTGAAGACACAGCCTGAGCTCAGAGACAAAGCAGTTTCTGAGGATGATTAAGTTACCAAACAGCATGATCTGTCAGAGAGTCTGGAGGATGCAGAGGAATTGAAACAGTCTTAAAAAGATGTTCCAGACCATGTCTCAGCACCACAGGGACTGTTCTACCTGCTCTGAAGAGAAACCTGGCCCCAATTAGGCTGAGAAATAGGGACAACCCAACTGTTAAAGCTGGGCTTTCAAACAAACCCAGGTCTTGCTTGCTGGTGAAATACAGCACATTGGGAGCCAGCAAATTTGTTTCACCACACACAATGAACTTGCTGGGGTTCCCAGTGCCTAACTCCCATCCCTGTGGCAGGCCACTGTGGGGACCTTATTTGGGGGGAACACTGGGGGCAGAGTCAATGTGACAACTGGCCATCAAGAACAGATAGAGATCAAAGAAAATCAACAAGAAAATCCAGGAAGTATTATAGAAAACAGCCACCAGAATAAACTAATCAAGAAAATCAAATGCCTAGACAAGAAAAATCATAAAGATATGGCCCAGTCAGAAGAACAAACTAACACCTCAAATGAGATTCAGGTGTTGAAACAACTAATTAAAGAATTATACACCATGACCAAGTGGGATTTTTTCCAGGTATGCAAGGGCAGTTCAACACAAGAAAATCAATTAAGGTAATGCATCACATCAATAAATTAATGAAAAAACACATGACCACAATTGACACAGAAAAGGCATTTGACAAAATTTAGCACCTTTTCTTGAAAAAAATATTTTGAAGGATAAGGATAGAAGGAAATTTCCTCAATATGATAAAGTGAATATATGGAAAACCGACAGCTAACATCATATGCAGTGGGGAAAGACTGAAGGTTTCCCTCTGAGATCAGTAACAAGACAAGGATGCCCACTGTCACCATTGTATTCAACATTGTGCTGGAAGTTCTATCTGGAGTGATCAGGCATGAAAAAGAAATAAAAGGAAACCAAATTGGAAAGGAAGAAGCAAAAGTTTCACTCTTGCATATAACATGACCTATATGTAGAAAATCCAGAAAAATCTATAGTAAAGCTATTAGAGCTAATAAATGTGTATAGCAAAGTTGCAGGGTACAAAATCAACATGCAAAAATCAGTAGTGTCCCTAGACACTAATAGTGAGCAACATATGAGAAAATCAAGAAAAAAAATCCACTTACAATAGTAACCAAAAGAATCAAATATTTAGTAATAAATTTAACTGAGAACATAGAAGACCTATACACAGAAAACTACAAAAAATTGCCAAAAGAAATCAGCAAAGACTTAAGTAAATGGTAGGACATACTGTGCACATGGATTGGAAGATTGAATATAGTTAAAATATCAATTCTACCCAAATTGATTTAGAGATTCAAAGCAATACCAATTTAAATCCCAACTTACTTTGAGAAATAGAAAAACCAATACTGAAATTTACTTGGAAGGGTAGGGTGCCCCAAATAGTGAAAAATATCTTGAGAAAGAAAAAGTAAAGTGGGAGGTCTCACACTATCTGACTTTAAAGCATTTTACAAAACTACAGTGGTAAAAACAGCATGGTGCTGGCATAAAGATAGGTATATTGACTGTTCCAGTTTGGTAGTGCTGCTGTTATGAAAAATATCAGAAATGGATTGAATTTTATAAAGGGGACTTATGTGGTTACAAATTTACAGTCCTAAGGCCATAAAAATGTCCAAACCAAGGCATAAACAAGAGGCTACCTTCACTGAAGAATGGCTGATGGCATCTAGAACCCCTCTGTCAGCTGGGAAGCATGTGGTTGGCATCTGCTGGTCCTTTGCTCCTGGGTTGCATTGCTTTCAGCTTTTTATTCAGTGGTCTTCTCTCTAAGCATCTGGGAGTCCACTCTGAGATTCTTAGGGGCAAACTCTGGGCTTCATCTCTCAGGCAAGCATATCCAGATGTCCTTCTTTCCACATCTCCAGGCATCTCCAAGTGTCAGCTCCCAAGAATCTCTCCAAAAGTCTCTCTCAGCTGCTCGTGTGGTGTTTTGTTCTCTCTGTTCCTTGTGTGAACTCTCCTTAAAGGACTCCAGTGATCTAATCAAGGCCAGCCCTGAAGGGGCAGGGTCCTTGCCTCCATGGAAATATTTCAGTCAGAGGTTCCATTCCTAATGAACAGACTAATCAGTCTGCCCCCTCAAAATTTCATTAAAGAATATCACTTTTCTGGGGGACATAATATTACAAACCAGCACACTGACAAATGGAAATGAATTGAGTATTGAGAAATAGACTCTCTCATCTATAGACAATTGAACTTTGGTAAGTGGTCAAGTCACTCAACTGGGATAGTGTAGCTTCTTCAAGAAATGTTGTCTTTGAGAACTAGGTAGACACATCCAGAAGAATGAAAGAAGACCTCTATCTCTCACCTTATACAAAAATAACTGAAAATGGATCAAAGACATAAACATTAGAGCTAAGACCATACAACTTTTGGAAGAAAATATAGGCAAATATCTTAAAGATCTTGTAATAAGAGGTGGTTCCCTAGACATTACACTGAAAGTGTGAACAATGAAAAAAGAAATGGATAAATGGGACGCCCAGAAAAATGAACACTTGTGTGTATCAAAGGACTTTCTCAGGAAAGTAAAACAATAGCATACAAACTGGGAGATAATATTTGGAAATCACATATCAGATAAGGGTTTATTATCCAGAATATATAAAGAGATCATATAATACAACAAAATGATAAACAACTGAATTAAAAAAATAATGAGCAAAAGACATGGGCAGACAGTTTTCCAAAGAGGAAATACAAATGGCTCAAAAACATGAAAAGATGCTTAACTTCACTAGCTATAGCGAAATGCAAATCAAAACCACAAAGAGATGTCATCTCACAACTACTAGAATGGCTATTATAAAACAGACAGACAACAAACAAAACCAAACTACCAGTTTTGGAGAGGATGTGGAGAAAGTGGTGCACTTATTCACTTTTGGTGGGAATGCAGAATGGTGCAACTGCTCTGGAAAGCAGTTTGGCAGTTTCTCAGGAAGCTAAGAATAGAATTGCCATATGATCCAGCAATACCATTACTAGACACATACTCAGAGCAACTGAACTATAGGATGCAAATAGACATTTGTATATTGATGTTTATAACAGCATTATTCATGATTGTCAAGAGATTTAAACAGCTCAAAGTTCCATCAATGGACAAGACTATAAGCAAATTGTGGTACATACATATGATGGGATACTGTGCAGCTGTAGGACAGAATAAAGTCATGATGCATATAACATGTGGGTGAACCTTGAGGACATTTTGTTGAGCAAAATTAGCCAGAAATAAAAAGAAAATACTGTATGGTCTCACTAATAAGAACCAACTATAATGAGCAAACTCTGAAATTTCAAATTAAGAACACAAGTTATTAGGAAGTAAAAGAGGGTAGAGATTTGGCATTTGCTACTGAAGAGGTACAGAATGCTCAGTGTGATTGATTGTAAAGATCCAAAAATAGATAACATAATACTATGTGATGGTAGCACAATATTGTAAGTGTAATGAACAAAGCTGAGTGAGCATGGTTGAAAGAGGGAGGCTATGGGCATGTGGACACCAGAAGGAAAGATAAAGGATAAAACTAGGAGGGTATAACTTAGGAAATGCCAGATTGGACAATGGTGGTGACTAAACATAGAAATATAAGAAAGCTTTTACATTGGGAAGAAAAAGTGAATGTCAACATTGCAAGGTGTTGAAAATGGGATGGTATATGGGAAAGAACATAATCAATGCAATTAGGGTCTACAGCTAACAGTAACATTGTAGGTTTTTTTTTTTTTTTTTTTTTCCATTAATTGTAAAAAAGGCAATATACCAAAGCTAATGTCACCAGAGGGGGATTCAAGGGAGGGGTATGGGACTCTTGTTGCTGCTGTCTACTTTTTAATCTAATTTTTTTATCTTTATTCTTTTATCATTTTTTTATTTCCTCTTTTTTTATTGGGGGAAGAAATGGAATTGTTCTATAGATTGTGGTGGTGAAAGCGTACTTATGTCATTATACCAGGAGCTATTGATGGTCACTAAAGATGGATTGCATGGTGTGTGAGTAAAACTGTTTAAAAAATAAATGGAATGATACAGGCACTGGAGAATGTTCGGAGAGAGAGATATATCTATTCACTGTTGGTAGGGAAGTAAAATAGTGCAGCCATTCTGGAGGGCAATGTGGTAGTTCCATAAAAAGCTAAGTATGGGTTGCCATATGGCCCTCCAAACCCATTATTTGGTATATACAAGCTTGTGTGCTAGTTTGTGTATATTATGTCCCGGAGAAAAAAGCCATATTCTTTAATGCATTCTTGTGGGAGCAAACATGATAGTGTGGATTGGGTTGGAATCTATTTGTTCAGTGTCAATGGAGGTGTGATCCACCCAGCTGTAGGTGATAACTCTGATTGGATAATTTCTATTGAGGCATGGCCCCACCCATTCAGTGTGGGCCTTGTTTAGTTTATTGGAGCACTATATAAGCTCAGACAGAAGGAGCTCATAGCAAGCTGGAGCTGAGACAGACATTTTGAAGATGGCAGTTGGAAGCAGATGCAGACATTTTGGAGAATGTCATTTTGAAATGCAACCTGGGAGCCAACAGATGCCAGCCATGTGCCTTCCCAGCTAACAGAGGTTTTCTGAATCCCAGTGGCCTTTCTCCAGTGAAGGTACCCTTTGCTGATGGACACTTCATGGCCTTAAGATTGCAACTTTGTAACCAAATTAACCCTCTTTTTTAAAAGCCAATCCATTTCTGGTGTTTTGAATTCTGTCAGTATTAGAAAACTAGAACAGCTTGGAAGAACTGAAAGCAGGGACATGAATAGACATTTACACACTGGTGCTTATGGCAGCAGTATATACAGCTTGCAATGAATGGAGGTGGCCTAAGGGAACATCAGCAGGTGAACAGAAGGGTGAACTGTGGTGTATACATACAACAGAATATTGCAAGAAGGAATGCAGTCATGAGGCATGCAACTAAGTTAATGAGCCTTGAGGACATTATGTTGAATGAAATAAACAGAAACAAAAGGGCAAATATTGTAACAACTCACTAATATAAAATTACTATATTGAGCAGGTACTGAGAATTGAATTCAAAAGCGTAGGTACCACAGGACAGAATGTCAACAGAGATTCGGCAATTGCAGATGCAGGAGTGTGGAGTGTTCAGTGAGGCCTATTGTAAAGGTTCACAGACAGTTAAGCTTTTATGACAGTCACATCCATTCCTGAGTTTTTACTGCTATTTAAGAGATATTTATCTGGTACAAAATTTATATTCTCTGTAACCTGCTTTCTAATATAAACTATATAGGCAGTCTATTTATGCAGCATGGTTGTATGGAATCTACAGTGGGGAATAAGAATGTATTATTCTCTGTACAGGTTAATATGATGTCCCAATACACCCCAGAGTACTCTGGGCAGAAATTATCCATTTCTGGATCTTTACAATCATTCCCCTTGAGGGTCTGGGAAAAAATGTGGAAATATTAAACTTCCTCACCTGAGGAATTCCTGATATTCCCACAAGCTTTAGGGAATCACAATTTAATAAGTCAAGCCCTCAATCTTGGGGCTTGCCCTCATGAAACTTATTTCCGCAAAGGAGAATTAAACCTACCTGTGGTCATGCCTAATATTCACCCCTAGAGAACCTCTTTTGTTGCTCAGATGTGGTCTCTTTCTCTCAGCCAACTCTGCAAATAAATTCACTACCCCCACCACCCCCCATGTGGGACATGACTTCCAGGGGTTTAATTCTCCCTGACAACAAGGGACAGGAATCCCAGGGATGAACCTGGCCCTTGCATCATAGGATTGAGAATGTCATCTTGACCAAAAAGGGGAAAAGAAATGAAACAAAATAAAGTTTCAGTGGCTGAGAAATCTCAAACAGAGTCGACAGGTCAATCTGGAGGTTATTCATATGCATTATATAGGTATTCCTTTTTAGTTTTTAGTGTATTAGAATACCTAGAAGGAAATACCTGAATCTGTTGAATGGTAATCCAGAAGACTTAATTCTTGATGGTAATTATATAACTACATAGCTTTTATTGTGTGACTATGTGATTGTGAAAACCTGGTGACTGATACTCCCTTTAGTCAGTGCATAGTCAGATGAGTAATAAAATAATGACATACACATATATAATGGGGAGGTAAGGAGTAAGGGTATAGGATGGTTTGGGTGTTCTTTTTTATTTGTTTTTAAATTTTTATATATATTTTTCTTTATTTTGGAGTAATGAAAATGCTTGAAAATTAATTGTGCTAATTTATGCAAAATTATACAATTATGCTGTGAGCCATTGATTGTATACTTTGGATGGATTATATGGAGTGTAAGTATGTCTCAATAAAATTGCATAATAAAAAATGTAAAAAGAAATAAAAAATAGCAGCAGATAAAAAATACAAAATTTATAGTCTGTAAATGAAATATATTTACATTAAATTTAAAATTAATAAGATAATAGAGAAGCAAATCAAAGAATTGGAAAACAGACATAAAGACATTGCATAGAATGCAGCAAGAGGATTAAAAGCTAACAAAAATTGAAAAGGAAATTAAGAAATAGAGACTAGAAGGAGAAACAGAATCCACACTTCTAATTGGAGTTCAAGATTGAGGTAATAAAGAAAACAAGAATAACAAGTACTTAACAAGAAAATTGCTGAACATTTTCCAGCATTGATGAATGGAAAGCATTTTGGAATAAAGGAAGTATATTAAATCCTAAAAAGAAAGAAAGAAAAGGAAAAAAAAAGGAGGAAAGAAAGAAGGAAGGAAGGGAGGAAGAAAGGAAGGAAGGGAAGGAAGGAGGGAGGGAGGGAAAGAGGAAGGAAGGAAGGAAGAAGGAAGGAAGGAAGAAGAGAGGGAGGAAAGGAAAGGAAAGGAAAGGAAAGGAAAGGAAAGAAAGGAAAGGAAAGGAAAGGAAAGGAAAGGAAAGGAAAGGAAAGGAAGACAGAAAGAATAAAGGAAGCAGTTCACAACAGGATACAGGGTAGTGAAGCTGAACAGTCCCAAAACAAAGAGATCTTAGAAGCAGCAGAGATAAAAGTCAGCTTATTAGCAAATGTCAGACAAATAAACTGAATGCTGTATTCTTAACAGCAATATTGAAGACACAAGAGAAAGGAGTTGACAGCATTTCTTAAGGTCCTATTGAAAATAACTATTGTGTTAGAATTATTCATCCAGAAAACATGCCTTAAGAATGAGTGATAATGGCATATTCTGATAAACAAAACCTGGAGCAGATTTACTGTCAACAAACTTTTATCAACTTCTATACCATGCACATTAAGAAAGTATGTGATTCTAGAAGAAAAGTTGGGATTCTCAAAGGAATGATATACAAAGGAAAGAGGAAACATAAACATTGAAAATAAATCCTTGGTTATTTTTATGGTTAAAAATTTAAAGAACTGAGTTAATAACAACAGAAGGTATGTTGGGACAAGTATAAGCTACTTATAAACATTATAAATTACTTCTCATGTTGGGGAAGAGAGAAAGGAAATAATGATTTTGACATTGAATTTAAGTATACATATTCAATATATAGTATACATACCTTTAAATATAATAGAAGAGAAAAAAGGCTTTGAAATTGTAAAATTTGTATATAATGTATAATATAGCTTCAATGCATGTAAAGCAAAAAAAAATCAGAAAATTATGAGAAGTAGACATATCTGCAAATAATTTGGAGAACATTAACAGTGTCATGTCATGATTAGAAGTATCAAGCAATCAAGATAAACCATGGAGGATGGAGAATATTGGAGAAATTCAATTAACAAAATTAACATTTGAGTATATATTTGACACAGTTTCTAACATTTGTCAAGTACGGTCTTTGAAGATTACATGGAACATATCCCAAAAAATGAGTCAGGGCATAAGGCAAATCTCATTAAAATTAAATGGATTACATTCATACAAACCAGATAATATAGGTTAATGAAGGCAATTTTATATTATAAAATTTCCTATAAAACTATATCTTCCTCAAAAAAATCTGAAAGTTTTAGACCTACAAATATTTACCCCAAATTTAGCAAAGCAAACAAGGAAAAAGGCAAATAGCATATTTGTTTACCAGAAATTTCTAGCAATCATCCTAGAACAAATAATTTCTATCTTATACCATCCCTTCCAATATAATAAGGCACCACTTTTAATTCATTTTAAGAGGTTAATGTAATCCTGCTGTCAAAATTAAAAAGAAAAAAAAGCAGATTGAAAAACTCATAAAATGTATGCAAATATTCTAAACAACCTGTTTGCAAACTGTATCAAACAATTCCCATAGGATATATTATGTTTTTAATGCTTTACCCTAGATATAAAGTTTAATATTTAAAATATTTTGATATAATTAACAAAATCAAGAGATTAGAGGAGAAAAACATGACTACAGATATAAAAAAGCATTTGATAAAATTCAATATCCACTTGTGATTAAAATAAAACAAGACAAAACCAAAATCCCTCAGTAAGTCAGGATTTCAATCCTTAAGCAGATAATTAATTGAATATAAACTCTCTTAAACAAAAGCACACATAATGCTGAACATGCAAAACCCTTTTCTTTAAAATTAAAAATCAGTAAAATATGCCCATTTTCACTACTTTTGTTTAACACTGAGCTGGACTTGATGGTCAGCTATGATAAGAAGTAGAAATAAATACATATATAAGTTTAGTAAGTAAAGTTGAAGCAATAACAAAAAACTGTCAGTAATTCAGATAATGTGATTGTCAACATGGAGACCCAAAAGAATCTAATAATATATTATCAGACAATCATTACTTGGCAAATGTGTCAGTATAATAACAATAAAGAAAGGTAAATGACATTTCTCTATACTAGCAAAAGTAAACAAAAGAAAAAGCAAGAAAATATAAGTATTTTAAAAACATATTTAAAATATAAAATACATGGGAATAACCAGCAAAATTTGTTAAATAACTTCTTGTGGAAAATCATATAACTTTAAATACAACAACTAAAGTGTTAGTAAAATAGAGAGTCACTCATGTTTTGGATAGAAAGTCTTAATGTTAAAATAATAACCATTTCTAGAACTTGACCCCAGCATTCTATTTGAGTATAAATTAAATGTCAACATAGGTTTCATGGAACATGACATTCTGGTTATAAAATTTATAACATTCATAAGAAGATCTAAGATACTTTTGGAAAAGAATAGCAAAGTGGGTGATCTTGCCCTGCCAGATTTCCAGTTTCCTCATAAACTATTAACCCAAATTAGATATCTCATACCCAATCTCAAGCATAATAGTGAGCTCTGAAGTAAGCATATTTAAAACTCCGAATATTAAAACTCTTTTATGCCACTGTAACATGTTGCCTTAACAAAGGTCACTAACTTTCCAGCCTATAATATCTGCATCCATATGCAGATACGATCTAATCACTAAACCAATATTTTGCTTTTGTGTTATAGCTAGACTCCACTTCTGGTGCCAAATATGGAGTCAAACAGTTTTCAGTGCCTGAGATAGTATGCACTCAAAGTATTAAAAGCAGTAAGTTATTTAATACCAGGGAAATGGTTGCTTATTACATCACTGCTGTGGCTACAAGCTGAGCTATTGTGTTTAACAATTGTCCACCTATCACAGGTTGGTTCTTAGGAAGCAAACGTTAAGACAAAGTTTGGAGCACAAGATGTTGATTACACCTGTGATAGGGAGAGAACATAGGCTCTAACAGAAGAAGTCAAATTGAATGTAGGACCAAGAAATCCTCAACCTACCCAGCAGGTAACTCTAGAAGCTGTCAAAGTTATGCTGTATCAGGAGAAATGTACAGGCATTTATATTCCTGCTTCACCCTCCCACTCATTATGGGCTTTTTCTCGAAGTGAATGACTTCAGCAAGGCAGATCTTTGCAACTAAACTGGTACCTGATGGACAGCCATACTATCCACAAATGGACAACCAAGTCCTTTGTTAAAGGGAATCTGGGAAGCACATCTCCAGAACTATCTGTTGCCGTAGAGCTATATTTTGTTAGCCAAGCCAGTGGCCTGTTGCTATATTGAACTGTTTCACTACATAGGATTTTAAAATGTATGCTTGGTAGGTGAATTGAGAAACAATAAAGAACAATATGCAAACTGGAAAAAATATTGCAATAGTTATTTCTGACAAATTATTGTCACATTATTCTTGTAAATTAAGAATAAAATGATCACCAATCCAGTAAAAAACAGGCAAGGGAAGTAAACAGTTCACAAAAGTAAAAGGATAAAAAAGGCTTAAATCTTATTGAAATCTGCCCACATTCAGAGTAAAAGATGCATTTATTAAACTTCAATGAGATGCCAATTTTTAGCAATCAATTCTGTGAAATATAAAACTTCTGTGAAATTCATTGTGGACAAAAGGTTAAGAAAAGCACTCTCTTATACATTATTAAATTATAGGGTAAATAGTATAAAACATCCTTTCAGGATATTTGGCAATATCTTTCAAAATGAAAAATGCACATCGTGTTTTTCCCAGCATTTCCCATTTTTGGCATGTATACTTGCATTTGCACAGAAAGTTATAGTAACTAGCAACTGTAAACAACTGTCTGTCAATAAGGTCCTAGCTTAATTGTGGTGCTTTCTGATAATGAAATATTCTGCGGATATCAAAAGAATGATGGGTATATGTTTTAGTATGGAATGAACTCAAAGGCTAACCATCATTTGAAAAAAGTACAAATAGTCAAAAGAATGAGATACATAGTTACGTATGCATATGCTAACCATTGCGTCAAATATATGCATAAATGTGATACATAAGCATATATTAGAAATGGAAATGTCATACACTGTGAAAAATTGTATTTTCTTTATTGTCAGTAATTCAATTTATGTATTAAGATGAGTCCCCTTTCTTCTAAAAGTATAAAACTTCATCTTGTCCATATATCACAACTGATCCTTTTTAAATTCATAGTATTTTATATATATATAGAGAGAGACAAATTAAAATGTGGTAGGCTGTTTCTTACATGGATCCCAATTATTATCACTTCCTGGTATCCATTTCCTTGTGAATTCCCTCCTCGTTTGTGTATAGTCTAAAACTAGAGACTTACTTCTAATAAGAAGAATATGGCAAAAGCAATGAGATACTACTTCTAAGATTACATTTTAAAAGATTGTGACTTCCATCTTGGGTTCTTTCTCTCTCTGTCTCTTCTAGCTAGAGACAGAGAGAAAAAGAACCATTTGAGAGCCAGCAAAATACTGAGGTCCTCAGTGAAACAATCTACAAGAAACTGGATCCTGGCAATGACTATATGAATAGGCTTAGAAGTGTATCATTGCCTAGTTCAGTGTTTTCATGAGATCATGCACCTTGGAACAACACCTTGATTGCAACTTTTTTAGAGACAATGAAGAGGACCCAGTCAAGCCAAGCCCAGAATCACAGAAACTGTAATATAATAAATGTGTGTTGTTCTAAGCGGCTAAATTTTGGGGAAATATGTTGCAAGCAATACATAGTTGATATAAGCTCTCTATTGGTAAGTACTGAAAATTAATATTTGATCATCAGCAAATATCCTGTAATTAAAAGTACTCCTGGGTTTGTGAATACATCTAAAATTTTATTGAAATATATTATTACAATTTTGTTTTTAAAAATATTAGTATCCATATATTAAAAATCTAACGTTATTTTTCAGGAACACAAATTTCCTCATGCTTTAAGATACTGTTTCAAACCATTTTACACATTTGTGATAATAAACTCTAACAGTCCAGGTAATCTAGGTCAGTGACTCTCAAACCTGAGAGCAGGTTAGAATCACAATCTCAGGCCTCATCCCAGACCTAATGAATCAGAAATTCTGGCTGTGGGAATCCAGTGATCTATGTTTTAACCAAGTGCCCTAGGAAATTCCAAAGCAAAACACACCTCTAATTTTAAGTAGCTTAAAAGAGTAAAGGTTTACTTCTTGAATGGTTTGAAAGGAGTTAGGGCCTGAGGAGGGTGCTCTGCGATGTGTGGTTGCTCCCAAGAAACAGGGTGTCAGCTTCTCCACCATTTAATGATAGCAAATACCAATATGCAACTTCAATGTTTGTTTTTCTTATCTATTGCTGCAAAGTGAATCATCCCCAAACCTAATGGCATGAAAAATAAAATGCCTTATTATTCCCCATTACACTACCAGCTGGCAACAGAGTTCTGTGGTTTTGCCTTGGTTCACTCATCGTGTTGCATTCAGCTAGCAGTTTGGATACACTGCAAATTCCAATACGGCCTCACTTAGATGTCTAGGACCCTGGCAGGGATGGCCAGAGTGCTGACAGTAATTCTCTCTGCCTTCAGTCTCTCGACATTAGATAGTCTGTCCTGAGCCTCCTTAGACGATTTCTGGTTTACAAAGGAGCAACAGCAGAAACTATCAGGGGTGTTACAGACTAGGCCTGAAACTGACACAGGATCACAACAAAAAGTTTCCATGATACTTTTAATTCAACTGGTCAAATTGTGAAGATTTCCCAAACATATTATTTTCCTGAAGGCTCATGGACATCACTATTCCTCCTTTTATCTCAAACTTTTCTCCTGGGATAATTGTCCTTTCCCAGAAAATGCACCCTTCTAAGGCTCTATTAGTGTACACTTTTGCTTTTTATCTAACATTATCTTAGTTTCTCTCTCATTGAATACTGTTTTGAATTCAGTATATGCTGTTGAAGTCACAATGGTTTTATGCTCAATATTTGAAGAGGTTATTTCACTATTTTCTGGTTTCCACTGTTTTCATTTAAAAACCAGCTATCAGCTAGTTGTTGCTTCTTTTTATGCAATCTGCTATATAGAAAGTAAATTGCTTTTACATTCTTATCCTCAGCTTTAGTGACCTATGGTCAGTATACAATGTGTCTAATTATAAATTTCTTTTTTATTCATCCTGTATGAGCTCTGTCAAGAAACCAGAATGCATGTATTTTCCTTATCCAGCATTCTTTAATCAGGGTTGATTCTGCTCTGGGATTCCTGAGCTCCATGTAGCAGTCATTGGTGGGGTTACTCACTGGACCACATTGAAACAGTGGCTGGGCTGACTGGGCTGGAAAGTCAAGAAAGCTTTACTCACATGCCTTGTGCCTCACTCCTCCCCATGTGGCATCTCCAGGTAGCTAGCTGAGATTTGCACCAAGCATGGTAGTCCTAATGAGTTTATTTCTTATTTAGGTGCTGATTTCCCTCAACAATGCAGTTGAATAAATTTCTTAAAAGGGAAATCTCAGCCAATAGGAGTTGCAACCCTCCTCCTTCTCCTACCCTTCTTTTTGTGTGTGTTTGATGATTAAATACACCGTTCAATCACTGACATGGCACAGGTGACGCTTTTGCCTCTTTCCATCCTTTGTTTATTGGCATCCATCCCAATGTGTGCTGAAGAGTTTGAATCACTAATATTGTTTTTGCAATTGTCATCAAACATAGGCAAACACTCTGAATCTTACTTGTCCCATCAAAGAAGCAATTCCAGTTTTACTTTTCCTCTTAAAGAATGAGTCTATACACTTGTGATGGTAGGTTCATGTGTCAACTTGGCCAGGTGATGGTGCACAGGTGTCTGGTCAAGCAAGCACTGGCCCAACCATTACTACAAGGACACTTGTGGCTGGTAACAAACCAGAAGGCTGATTTATTAAATCATCAGTCAATTGGTTGCATCTGTGGCTGATTACATCACTGAAGAGTGTGTCTTCCACAATGAGAGAATTCAATCAGATGAAGACTTTTAAGGGAGAAGACAGAGAACTTTCACTTCTTCAGCCAGCCAGTCTCTCTGGGGAGTTCATTAAAGACCTTCATCTAGTTGCCAACTCTCTGGCTGTCCTATGGAATTTGGACTTGTGCACCCCAACAGTCACATGAGACACTTTTATAAAATCTCATATTTACAGATATCCCCTGTTGGTTCTGTTTCCCTGGAGAATCCTAACTAATACAACTCTCTTATGTAATTCCAGATTCAAACAAAGCTGAGGAGTTGAGTTGGATGGTGGAATGGAAGTCTCAAATTATCTCTACCTAAATTGCCCAAATAATATATACTTCTATTTTTACAGAGAATCTGGGAACTTGTATAACTTTCCGTTTCCTCTATCTTTACAAAATGCCACCCTTTGTTAATTAAAATAACATAATACATTCAGAGTGTGGAGAGGAAAAAATTAAAGAAAATGGACAATATAATATTGAAGAGGGAAAAATAAATGGGAAAATTGAAAAAAAATTGGAAGTGTCTCCATTGTATCTTCTTATAAACCAGCTATAGTAACAACTATATGCTCTCACCCTCACTCCTTATTGTATTTATTTGTGAAATATGCATATATTAAAAAATACACAAATTGGAAAATATTTTATTAATCAAGAAAAATAGTTTATATTCAACATATTAAGAACTCATTCTAATGTATAAGGAAAAGAGTTGAACAATACTCCAACAGATAAGCGACAAAGCTCATGAAGTGTGAATTCACAAAACAGAAATGATGAAGGTTGAATAATATAAGTTGCACTAGTAGGCATACTTTTAGTTTTGTGCTTATAAAGTTAGTAACTTTTATATTTATGGGACTACCTAAGGCTGCTGCATTTGTTGTGATACCATTAGTTTTATACAATGTACCTACAAATGTAGTTTAAGATTACCTTTTTTGGAAAGCAGTTGGGAATTATCCCCAAATTGAATTAAACAGTTCATATGTGAAGATCTATTGGTTTCATTTCTAAGAACTTACCCAAGGGCAATTTTTTTAGAACAACTCAGATTGTAGCCCAAGGAGTACTTTACAGAGTGGCTTACCATACCAGCATGCAATATGTTCTAATAAGTAGTACTCCTAGAATAGCTATAATTTTTAGAACACTTATAATGTGCCAAATAATATCCTAATCACTTTATTACATTAATTCAATTCACCCTCCCAACTATGAGTGTTATTGTAATTATTATTTTATGAATGAAGAAATTTAGGCACTAAGAATTTAAATGAATAGCCATGATTACACAAATTAATAAATGTCAAATTCATGATTCAAACCCAGCCAGACAAATGATTTTCAAAATCCCTGCTGGTAGTAGCTATGTTATCTTTCCTTTTACATCCCCAAATAAGTAAATCACTGTATTTTTATACCTCATAATGTGGCTCCAGAGCATAGTAATACCAATAATTCTCTAACCTGGTAAAATATTAACCTTTTATTATCAAATGAAAAGAAATAATTTGAAATAAAATATGACCTCAAATATATAAAGCAATATAAATGTTTTGGAAATAAACATTTGGATATATGCCAAAATGTAGCATTGGAGACTCTATTTTACTATCTATGCTTCTTAATCTCCTGTTAGTTTTTTTTTTTTTTTAATTTCTTGAAACTCAATGAAATTTCTTTTTCTTGCTTAATTTAATCATGTCATCTGTCAGGTTTCCAGTAAATGATATTAAAGACATAGGTGCACCTTTTACAGAAACATAAAACAATATCCTCTCCAAATGACATATATTTATTTTTATTTGTCAAATACAAAATATTATCCCCAATTTTTTTATCATGTCTCTATCTTTAATAATGTCTCAAATAACTACCAAACAAGTAAGGCAAATGAAGACTACACCTCTCCACATTTGATTAAAAAAAAAAAAAAATGGTGAATGCCATGTGCATTAGTAAATAAAAGCCAATTTACCAAAGTTATAATGGGGATGAATACACTGCATTTATAAAATGACTTACTGCACCATGAATTTGTTCATGCTGTGTATGATATCCTGTATGTAAGGACAAACACCACAGGTTTCTCATTATCACACAGGAAACTTTACTTTTTATGTAATCTCACACTAAAAGAGTATAAAATTTCATCCTGATCTATTTTAATTTTCAAATATTGCATTTTGGCTATATCAAAAAAGTTCCCATCAGTATATTCATTGCACTATGCATTACTTTTTAAAATTTTGCTTTAAATTATTGTTTCACTTGCCCACTATCGCAGATCCTTGCACAGCAATACCATTGGCAAGTAAAGCAAGTATGCCTAGCAATGCCCAGTGCTGAGAAGTACAAAGATATAATTTCTTAATCTGGTAATTATTGATTCTATTAAGGAACAAAAAGTAGCATATTTATTTAAAATATTTTGGAGGTCTTGGAACTATATTTTACTTTATATAAATAATGTCGTAGTAGAGTAAGTCCAAGTTTCAGCTTTTTATGGAAAGGATTCCTATAGAAACCTGTAAGGAAAGTTTCCTAGAATCTATAGACTCTATGATTCTAGTGTTATTTGCTAGTATACTTGGAAATAATGCCTGTGACGTTTGAGGGAAGGATTGGGCAGATGGAGGAGTTGAAATGTAATGTAGTTCTAACAGAGCACTGAGCAGATGCTGCCAGATGCTCTGGAGTTAAAATGCCCTTTTAGAAAGCCTGACCTTGAAACAAATGTGCAAGGACTTTATACTCACACAAAGAATAGACATTATATGTGGGCTGTTTCCAGGATGCAGACAGAACCTCGGGGAGTGTGGCTGTATTCTGCTTAGAACAATTCCCAGAGACAGATTCAATGAGAGTTGTTTAGCTACTAATATTCCCAATAGTGCCTTTGTCCTAAAGAGGAAATATTGGTGGTGCATGTCAACATCCACTATACAATAAAAATGGTGCTGTAAGTTGAAATGTGCCCTCTGTGGGGTCCCAGAGCCCAGGACCTCTCTCATCCATAGTGAAAGTAAATAATTGCACATAGCGGCCTACTTGACTGGGACAGATGTTAAATGTCATTAGACCCTACTTGTGGTAGTGGGGTGTGAATGTACAAATGGTATCATAAACAAAACATTAAAATTTTCTTTGCTTGATCACTGTTGATAAGAAATCTCCACACCACTGTGTCACAAGACCCTGCTGAAATTCTGTTACCACACCCTATGGAGTGTCTTTGTCATACTCTTATAAACCACGTGTGGCACCACCATGCTCTTTGCAGAGTGCTAATTCCATTTTCCTCAGCTGGCTGACACTGAGAAGAATCTTCCCCTTTGTGTAAGTCCCATTAAACTATGTCTAACTCTGTGCCTGTCATGTTCTTTGGTCTTGGGGATGACCGGAGCCCCAATTTGTGAGCCAGTCAGGAAAACAAAGAGTCACTGGCCATAGCAGGCATGAGTCCTGGGAAGGGAAAATCCATGGGGGGAATCACAAATTGGTCTGTGTCATCCACTGGGGGTAAGGGTGACTGTCCTCTTGGTCAAATGGAGACTGCCACCTGAGTATGGGGACACCCTGAAAACTCTGGGAGTTAGCTAACTGTTTTACAACAAATAGCAGGAAAATTAAATTTGAGTAAGAAGAAAAAGGGACTGCCAAAAAGAGGCAGCCACATCATGGCCCCTTTTAGAGACCTTGTGGATGACTACTGAGGCAGTAGGCAAAAGCTACTGCACACCATTTAGAGGAGAAAGCAAAGCTAGAAAGAGACATGTGCTTTGCCCATGTGGAAATGAAGTATTCTCTAGTGGATCACTTGCTCTGAGGGGACAATCAGTTAGAGACTCTGACATGCAGATATGCCTGAGTCAAAGACTGTAAGTTGTCTCAGGCTCATGTCTGAAGGATTTTAGCTACTCCTGGATGGGACTGCAAAGCATGGTACCCCATGGACACCCCCTCGGAAGAGGAAGGGGAGGAAGAATGGGAAGTAGGGGAGGACAAAGAGCCCTACCAGGTGTGGCCCCTTAATACAACAGAAATGGAAGTCTTCACAGATCAACCCCTTGGGGTTCAGCATTTCACCTCCTGAACATAAATTACACATTACTATGAGATACTATACCATTGCTGATTGGATGATTTATGGCAGTGGCATAGACAAAAACTAAGGAGTCCCTACCCAATTGCCTTCTGAGGTGATGGGACACTGGAGCACAGGGGTAGTTCTATCTGTAGTGGAAATGAGTAAATTTGCATCTATTATAACCCACCCTTCACTAGAACAATGCTTGTATACTACCTCAGCTAATGCAAAAACCACCTCCTTACTGGTATGGCTGATTGGCAGGTGTAAAGCTGCATTGCCTTATGAAGGAGCTATACCACACAATACCCCCCACTGGTGAACTATGAAGGAGCTACAAGATATTTTAAGGGGGCTAGAAATGAACCATGCCATTTATGACAATGCTCTTGTAGGTCCTGACACTGAGGCTTTTACTACAGAAATGAAAAACACTGTATTACACACTGCTCCAACCATTCCTATGGGCCTCTTATGCCTATTCTAAGTCTGCTAATAGGGCAGCCTATTTCCCTCACTGCTCAGGCTATAGCTGACCTCAGAGAATCAAACAGGCTATGGAAAAAGGGGGTGGGGGTAAGGACAATGGGAAAGGCTCCTTGTGAGCCTGAAGACCCTAATCAGATATCCCACAAGCAGATGTGGATGGATCTTATTGCTGCATTCACAGAGATAAAAGCTATAGAAAAACAACCTAATGCAGCCTAGTAAAGTGGTGGAGAAAACTGCCTACAGGCCAGAGATTTACTAATGAGGGTTCCCAAGCCACCAAGGGAGAAAGGAAGTCAGGAAAGAAACTGCCATTTGGACCCCAAGCCTGGGAGTCCTCCACTCCCCCATGAGAGATGTAGCAAGCCCCTTTCCCTCTCCCATAGGGAGGAGGTAGAGATCCCTGGGTGTGAATAATAACTAGAGACCCCTAGGATCAGAGGCCACATGTAGAATTAGCCATTTACTGGTCTCCTATTTACCAGCAGCAAGCGTTAGCACAAATAGATATGGAAGATGAATGTACCTTAATCTATGAGAATGTAACCCAATTCCATGTACCAGTACTGGCTATAGACAGCTATTGGGGGAAAGAATCCAGGCAAAGTGGCACAGTGTGACTTTACAAATTGGGAGATTGCCCCCCTAGATGTAGGTGGTTTATATTTTCCCTATACTGGAATACATCTTATGAATTGATCTTCTAAAGAATGCCATGTTGCAGATCATTATAGAGGAATTACACTTCCAGTATAGAGTGATCAAAGTGGCCTTACAGGGGCAGGCAAAATGGTCCCTTTTAAAAGTACCCCCACCTCAGAAGTTCATGGCTACAAAACAATATAAACTTCCAAGAGGTCACCAAGAAATGCCTGCCACTATCAAAGAGTTGGAGCAGATGGGGATAATACTACCCACCCATAGTCTTCTCAGTATTCCTGTATGGCCAGTTCAAAAGCCTAATGGAATGTGGTGCATGAGAGTAGATCACTGAGAGTTAAACAAAGAAACATCACCATTGGATGCCATAGTTCTGAACTAGTTTATTACAAGAAATTAATACTCAATTGTGTCACTATTATTATTATGTATTAGGTCTTGCTAATGCTATCTTTAGTATCTCCCTAGAAAAATAAGCAAGCCTAAATTTGCCTTCTCCTGGGGAGGCCAGCAATGGAATTTTACTGTGCTTCCCAAGGCTATGTCCATAGTCTGACCATCTGCAATGGTCATGGCAAAGGATTTGGCTAAATGGAAAGGTCCCACTAGCATAACTATTTCACTATGTTGATGATGTCATGTTAACCAGTAACTCTCAGAATTAAGAGAAGCCTCAGGCTCATTGCTACATCACCTTGAGAGTCAGGGATGGGCAGTCAATCACAACAGAGTGCAGGGCCCTGGATGCTTTGTAAAATTCTTGGGTGCAGTATAGTCAGGTAAGAGAAAAACTATACCATTTTCTGTAATTGATTAGGTGCAATGCTTCCCCATGCCACAAATGACAAAATAACTAATGGCTTTCTTCAGTATATCATAGTATTGGAGACCTTCTGTTCCTCAGTTAGTCCCAAATGTTAGAACATTTGTATGTTTTGATTAGTAAAGGCCATCCCGGGGAATTGGATACCTCCCAATAGGCTTTGTTTGAAAAAGTAAAAAGGGCAATAGCACAAGCAAAAGTACTGAATAGGGGGAGGCATAGATCCAGGCCAGCCTTGTGAGTTGGATGTAGCAAGCACTGATATTGGCTTTGGGTGGAGTCTGTGACAGAGGCAACATTCAAAATGAATGCCCCTTGGCTTTTGGTCACTACTATGAAAAGAGGCAGAACTGAGATACAGCCCCTTGGAAGAACAATTGCGTGCTACATATAATGCCTTACTGCAAGTGGAGAGACTGGCAAAAGAGTCCCAGTCACCTTGAAAATGGCCATCCTTATTCAGGGATGGATAACTGGCATGGCTTCTAAACCATGCTCTGGCAGTGCCTAACTGGGCACACTAACCAAATGGAAAGACTACTTGCTATAGTGCAGCATTTTCATTACCAGCCTTCTGAATGCAAAATGAACAAGATTCTTATATCAGTGTCCTATATAGAAGATTCAACAGCTAAAGTTGCTGCACCTAAAATAGCTGTTGAAATGCCAACTATAGAAGTCATGGGTACCATTCCCAAGACTGCTTGGTACACTGATGGGTCTACTAGTGGGCACCCTCCCACATGGACAGCTGTGGCAGTGCAACCCAGTACTGACACTATATGGTGGGAGACTGGTGCTATGCAAAGCAGTCAATGGGCTGAGTTAAGAGCAGTGTGGATGGTAATAATGCATGAACCAGGAGCTGCACTAGCCATCTATACCAAGAGCTGGGCTGTTTACAAAGGCCCTATGACTGGATTGCAACCTGGAAGCAGGAACAATGGACAATCATAGGTCACCCCCTCTGGGGACAAGATTTGTGGAAATGCATCTAGGACATCTGGCAATGATGAAATGTAACTGTTTATCATGTCCCTGTCCACACTCCCAACATGTTACCCTGGAATGTGGAAGCAGATGCACTCACATGTGATTGGAGCACCACATCTAAAACCAGGAAAGCAGTGGAGTGGCCTCCTTGGAAAATTGGACACCAAGGATAGTAAACACTGTGACATCTGGTTAACAGTTCCAGCTTCCAATCATGCACCAGTAGCTAGTGGGCATCATTAGAGAGTTCCTTCCATGCTCCTTGTATCAAACATGTAGGCTACCACACCAGATGGGACACATCAGGCAGTCACAAATCTGGTGGCAAGTGAACTATATAGGTCCCTTTCTGCTCTCAGAAGAGGCAAGGTGTGCTTTTACTGCCATGGACAGAGCTACAAGGATTTTGTTAGCTTTCCTGCTGGGGAAAGCAAGCCAGTGGGCCATCATATGCTTTTTGGGAAGAAAGAGCAGTCTGCATGGCATATCTACACAGATAGACAGCGATCAAGTGTGCTGGTTTGGATGTTTTATGTCCCCCAAAACTCCATGTTCTTTGATGAAATCTTGTGGGGGCAGGTGTGTTAGTTGATTAGGTAGAAACCTTTTGATTGTTTCCATGGAGGTGTGACTAGTAACACCTTTCATTAGGGTGTGACCTGTTGATGAGATTTCTTCCATGGGTGGTGTGGCTCCAGCCATTCAGCTTGCATTTTCATTAAATCACTGGAGCCATATAAAAAGCCAACAAACAGAAGGAACTCAGAGCAGCTGCAGCTTAGAGATACATTTTGAAGATGACCATTGAAGGTTGGCAGTGACATTTGGAGAATGTCATTTTGAAATGCAACCTGGGAGCAAGCAGACACCATTCATGTGCCTTCTCAGCTAACAGAGGTTTTCCAGATGCCGCTGACCTTTCTCCAGTTAAGGTACCCTATTCTTGATGACTTACCTTGGACACTTCATGTCCTTAAGACTGTAACTTTGTAACCAAATAAACTCCCTTTATAAACAATCCATTTCTGGTATTTTGCAAAATGGCAGCATTAGCAAGCCAGAACATTGGGATACCCCTTTCACGGGAAAAATGAACCAATCATGGCCTAGGACTATGAAATCTTTACAACAATGGATATACTAAAAGGTTTTATCAGGACTTAACTTGCCTGAACTCCACACCAAGAATTGCAGTGGTAGCTCCTATTGAAATGCTAACAGCAGGACCAATGCAGGTGCTGAGAATACAAACTTATGTTTTACAGCCTAAAAAGTGGTATGATAATGATCCATTGTTTCTCGTGTCCCAGACAATACAGAATGGGGAAAATGAGGTCAACTGGCCTTGGCACTGGCCTATGCAACTCCACTGGTTAGAAATCCTAGTAAGAGTTATCCAAAATGTTGTAATAAGGTCACAGTTTATTCAGAAAATGTCCATTAAAATCTTTATCATAAATTCAGGGCCTTTTATTCCCACAGGAACCTTATGCATGACCATGTGGACCCTTCTTATACCCAGATTAACAATTGATGTAATGGTAGAAGACTCTCAAGATTTGTGGGGGGAGAATATCTGGTATTCAAAGCCTCCCCTCAGTGTTCCTCTGCCTGGTACCTTGTTGTCAACCAGTGGAATGCTAGCATGTATATTGTTAGAGAAGCAGTAGTTACCACTTATTATTCCCCATAAACATCTTTCTTTTTGTCCATAGTGCCCAGCAGACACCTTCCTTCAGTGGGCTTTAGTGATAACTCATTCCCACAGTCAAGCTCAATGTTGGGTTTGACATCTTTGGACACTACTGGCCTTCCTTGGTCTGAGACCCCTGCAAATTGAATGGTGTGGAATATGCTGCTGGCCTTGCAGAATTCAGAACATTGGAAAATCTGGAAATGAATCTTCTTATTTAACAGTGAAATCCAGCTACCAATTAATAACAAGACTGGGGCTTACATCTTCTTCCTTGTGTGAGAACAGGTGAACAATCCCTAACCTGTATTGGGATATGCTGTATATGATGATTTAGGGTGGCTTATGGCAGAAGCTGTAACAGTAGACCATGTTGCCCTTGTCTATATGGAGTGACTTGATGGAATTCATGATGTGGGGTAGCTACTCCCCAAATTGTGTAATTTTACTGTTAAACTACAAAACAGTCTTTTCCACTGGCAAAATATCTCCAACCAACATGGGGAAAATCCTTCCCCAAAAGGATGGCTATGGACCCATGGGCAATATGGTTGGCCCTATTTAACCTATAAATGGAAAGGATGTTGTACATGGGGGACACCCCTAGGTCCCTGCTACCTCATATGAATCTTTACCCCGTACTCATAGTAATTAGTAATTTGGAAATGGTTAAAGTTTTATAGAATAAAACACACTCCCTGGTGGTAATGTCCTTTACCCATTCTTGCAGCAGGTGGAACTGCAATAGTTACTGAAAAATATGTGACAGCTTTAACCAATCACACTGGCCAAGCACTTAATGATTCTAAAAGAGCTATATCCTTGCTAAATGAAGAAATCACACATCTTAGAAAATAGTTTTACAAAATAGAATGGTCTTAGATATCCTCACTGCAGCACAGGGTGGCAACTGTGCCCTAATTAATGTACAGTGCTGCATATATATTCCTGATCATTCACATGATGCTTCACAAGTTTTAAATCATATGCAAGAGCACATGCATAATATTGATCAATTATCAGTAAAACCCCTGTCTAAATGGTTTAATTCCCCTTTTTGGCCATGACAGCATCTCTTTGTGGGGTTACCTGTGTATGGGGGACTTCTAGTGTTCTGTTATCTTTTATAACATTGTTGTGGAATATGGATGCAATGTCTGTCTTATGGTCAATGAAGTCTGCTGCATGGGGGTGGATTGGGCCCCGTCTCCTCCATAGTGAAAGTAAGTTCTTCCATGTAGCTGCCTACTTGACTGAGACAGATTTAAAAGACATCAGACCTCCTCAAGAGGGGAAAAAGTGTACAAATGGTATCATAAACAAAACATTAAAGCTCCCCTCCTCTGACCACTTTTGATAAGAAATCTCCATACCCCTGTATCATAAGACCATGCTGTAACTCTGTTCCCATACACTATGGAATGTCATTGTCCTTAACCCTTAGAAACCACACACTGGCACCCCCTACTCTTTCTGGAGAACTAATTCCATTTTCCTCAGCTGGCCACCACAATTTCCTGTCTGTAAATTCTATTAAATTCATGTCTAACTCCATGCCTGTCATGTTCTTTGGTCTTGGGGCTGAGTTTGGTTGGAATACCCTCCAAAATATATGCTGAATTCCTAATCCCTGTACCTGTAAATATGACCTAATTTTGAAATAGGGTCTTTGCAGATGTAATCAGGTTATGAGGTCATCCAGATTAGGTTAGGCCTAAATCCAATATAACTCATGTCTTTGTAACAAAGTTAGACAAAGACACTCAGAGGGGGAAAAGCCATGTGAAGACAGGCAGAGATGGGATTTATGCTGCCAATAATTCAATGAACACCAAGAATTGCCAGCAACCACCAGACACTGGGGAAAAACAACGAAAGATTCTTTCTCAGGCCGTTTGGAGGGAGCATATCTCTGCCAACAACTTGATTTTGGACTTTAGGCCTCCAGAACTGTGAGACAATAAATTTCTATTATTTTACACCTCTAAGTTTGTGATAATTTGTTTCGGCATCCCCAGGAAAATAATACAAATGAATAAAAAAATAAAAAAATAAAATCATTCTTCTTTCTGTTCCCAAACCCATAGAACACCGTGAGAAAAATGTATAATCAAGATGTGGAGATAGTTTTTGTTTCTTAACTAATTATGGACTACTCATGACTAATCAAGGTCCTCAAATTTGATTGATTTGAATACCAAATAATGTTCCTTGAAATAACCAGTTCTCTTTAGACTAGAAGTTAATGGTGAACTCATGTTATGATGTCCCTTACTCTAAGTTTTCTGCATAGGCCTCTATCATCTTTGAAGAAAAACAACCTAACTCCCTAATTCTTCTGAGTGTCCCTGATCCTGGGTTCATTGTTTTAGCTCTGAGTTCACACGTCTATTCTACTCAGATAATCACATCTTAACTTGCAAGCCCTTAGTTTCACATAAAGTCAGGACTGATCCGATATACACCAGCTTTTATGGGCAAGTCCCACCATCTAGCACTCTTCTTTTCCTAAGAAGGCATACTGGGAAAGTAAGGTATTCCTTTATATACCTAAATGCAATAAAAGTTGAACAGGTTTTCCTTTCTGTGGATATTTAATCATCCATTTAAGAAAATGGCTAGTGTAGGTTCAGCACACATATTTTTTGGAGAGCCAAATGCTGGCATATTCATTATGTTTAACAAACGTTGCTAAAAAAAACATATGTGTGTATACACATATATTAGTTAATTATAAATTTTACTGTGTGTGCACAGAATTTACATATAATAATAAAATACACTTCATAGCAAATTTCATACAATCATTTGATTATTACAGAATGCTTTTTAAATTTTTGCTGAACTTCTGTTTCTGTAGTCCATGTATGGTTACAATGAAATGAAAGCAGTTTCAATGTGAATGTTTTTTTTTTTAATGTATTTTCATTTACATTAGCTAGTAATATGAAAATGAAACAATAAAGTCTCATTTGAAAATGGTGTCAGCACTCTTTACTTAATTAGTAAATACTTTTTGCATACTATAGGGATTTCTGACTTTTTTTGTTCTATTCAAACCATAATTACTAGACCCAATGTAAATTTGCATTTGGTAGACATAACCAACATTTTTTCTATCACTTTCATAAGTCCAGTTAATTGGCAAAGCAAACCAACCCTAATTTTTAGCATGTCTCAAGTTCCAAGTTGCAAATACTACCATCATAGCCAATTTCAAGTTTCCACTGTGATTTTACCAAATGCAGAGTTGGAATGAAATGTAAAGTAGTGTGCCACTACATGGTATCTCCACCACATAGACACAATAGATGAAAATAATGAAATGTACATTGATAACTGTAAAAGGTAGTCAGTTAATTAGGAATTGATAAGGGCTGTTTTACATATATTATATTAAACAATTTAACTTTTAATAATGGCTGCATTGAACAAACAGTTTGTAAAATTCACAAAAATGCAATAAGCAGCTCTCATGAGCCAGTATGCTTCTGTTACCACCACTCAGTGATTGCAATGAACATTATTTTCCCAAAGGAGGCTAAGCTTAGTTTTCCCCAAAGGTTCTCCTGTTCCTGCCTCTGTTTATATTTAGATTGCAAATCTCAGAAGAAACAGGAAGCAAAGGAAAGGAGAGCAAATGCAAAGAAAAAGCAGGGAAGGAAAATGAAGGGAAGGAAGTGGAGGGGAAGGAAGTGGAGAGGGGGGTAGAGGAGAGGAAATAAATAAATAAATTCAACCCCAAACAAGGCATTACTTCACGATTCTCCCTACACAAATATACACCAAAATCAACATGCATAATCCATTTTCATACACTTATTATCGAGGGCAAGTTTCCATCATATCATTCAGAATATACTGATGTCGACCTGTATGTAGAAAAAGATGATAGCTAGGTTAATCGCATAAAAATTATACTAGAAATCTTAAGCATATCAAAATTATGACTTAATTTATAATACAATAGGCTTCATTGCATTTAATATCCAAAAGAACAGCTGAGCAGTTTAAAATATCAAAACTCTCTGATGATTATATTATATTATACTATACAGTACCATATTATGTTATATCCTTTATCACATTATATCATACTGTATGTTTCCCAGGCTGCTTAAAGCAAATACCATGAAATGGTTCAGCTTAAACAATGGAAATTTATTCACTTAGAGCCCAGGAAAATGTCCAAAGAAGGCATCACAAAGGCTATGTTTTCTTCCCAAAGACTAGCTGCTAATCCTTTGTAACTCTGCCACATGGCAAGACACATAGCAGCATCTGCTAGCCTCTCCTTTCTCTTCCAGAATTCATTGATTCAGCTTCTTGCTTCTATGGCTTTCTCTCTCTCTCTCTCTCTCTCTCTCTCTCTCTCTCTCTCTCTCTCTCTCTTCTCTCTTCATTTCATTTATAAAGGTCTCCAGTAACTGGAATAAGATATGTCCTGATTGAAGTGAGTCACACCTAAACTGAAGCAGCTTCATCAAAAGATCCTTCCCAAAATGAATTCACACCCACAGGAATGAATTAGATTTAAGAACATGTTTTTCTGGGGTACATATAGCTTCAAACCACCACAACTACTATGTTACATTATACTATTTTATATTATATTTATTATATGATATGATATATGATATAATATGATATTATATTATATTATACTATACTATATTATATTGTATTGTATGTATTGCATTGTATTGTATTCTTGTATCTGGCAAATTAAGAGCAGGAGACATTATGTATGTTTGGGTTGTATTATTTGCATTCTAAAATTTCATTTATTATCATTGTGTTTCTTTGTACCGATATACTGTAATTCTACTGAGCCAAATATTGTTGTGCAATTTTTATTGTTTCAATATTGCCACTACAATAGGTCCAATTTCTGGATCACTTTTTTGTCAAAGAAAATTTAACATTGATATTTGTTTCTTTTGCTACATAATGTCTTTTTCTATATGCCCTAATTACTTCCACCCACTTGTTAATGGGTAATTGATCTGTCAAATTAACAGATGATTTAACTCAATGTGAAATAAAAGATCAAAAGGAAATAGTTACTATAAAAGCTACAATTTGCAGTTTCTTACTGCTTTATATTCCTGTGCATGTTTTAAATATTTCACATATAAACCTTTTAGTCTGAATGAAAAAGGAAATATAGCGAAATTGAGGGGGATGTGAAGTTGTTCATTGTTATTTCAAGTAATTTAATTGCTAATCTTATATAAGAAAAGAGCTTTAGAGTAAAATGTTTTTCACATAAGAACTGCAAGGAAGCCAATATGCTAGTTAAAAGCTAAAATGTTCTGTATCACACAAGAGCCGGTTTTCTGGAATTAGGCTACTTCTGTTTCCATCTCCCTCTGAATATTCTATTTCTTCCTGAGTCAAATTTATGACATCCTTAGTGTTCCATGGAAACCATCACTCTAGTAGTGTGTGCATTCCATATACAGAGTCGATCTGTTTGATTTAAATGTGCCTCAAAGTCTTCTTATATAATAAAAATAGTATTTCTGTTGACTTCCACAATTCTTCAGTTAAAAATTGTTGATTGAACTAGCTCTCTTTTATACCTATAAACTATAATATTTGCATAGCATAGTCAATTTTCTAATAGCCTGTAGGTTCATTGACTAGTGAAATAAAACAAGATCAACATATATACTCCTTTAAAAAATCAATTCAGTATTGACAACTTTTAAATTGAGCTCAACCAAAATAATTTTTATGCAGGTATTAGTACCTTTAAGGTAGGAAATTGTATCATCTTTGTGCTAAGAAAGTTTCCTAACTGTAATATGTGCTTAACAAACACTTTAAGGTGAAACAGACTGATTCAAAAATTTCCATGAAAAAAATTGTCCCATGGTTGATTCATAGTAAAACATGAGATATCTTTTATGGTTAACCTAGTTATTAGCTATACTCTTGTTAAAACCTTCAGGGAGAATAAAAATGCTGTCACTAAAAATATGCATGTGTGTGTATATATATATATATATATATGTGTGTGTGTGTGTGTGTGTGTGTGTGTGTGTATAAAATACATAGTAGGGTTGAAGAAATTCATCTTAATTTAAACCCTTTATAATATTAGTAGGAATATTTCTTAAAATTATTTTTCTTCAGTCTAAGTAATAACTGCTCATAAGTAACTCATATATCATTGTTATTCTATTAGGCAGAGTCAACTGTATATTTCATTGATTTTCATTTTCATCTAAAACTTAAGTGGGAAAAGTCATATCATGTTATGTTCTGAAAACACTGAAAAGATTCCCTTCAGCAGACGAGGAGGCCCATTATAAAATTATATATTCCCTTTGAGTCATCTTACTAGAATTCTCTGAACTATTTTACACAGTGGATTAGAGCCTGCAATCAGAAACTCAAGAAAATATACAGGTATGTGGAATCATGGAGATTACAGCCAGTAAATATAAATGAGACGATGCTCATATAATTTTTTGATGCAAGTAAATATTGCTTGCAATCTAATTTTTGTCTAAAATGCCATAACTGAATTGTACTATCTTGGTGGTGCCTTAACTAATGGATAAGATAAAATTCACATATTTTCAATCATATTTTTCTGTTGATGCTAACCAATTTACTATTGCCACAAAACTGAGAGATGCATTTTCCACCTAAATTACTGATGTTATATTGCAACTGCATGGTGATGTTCTATACAATGTTATTATATAAAGATATTATTTAAAATTTTATTACAAGTAACTATATATTGGAAAAAATAAATAGAAAATGAGCTTCATAGAAAACATATGGCATTTATTACCACCATCTTCTTTATCTGAAGGTTGTCCTATAATCATCACTACCAATGGGTGTGACTACAATAAAAGAGAATAAAATAAGATGAAAGGGATTTATTTGGTCATATGTAAATATGTCTGCTATGTTTAGCTTAGATATCACTTTTCAAGGATATTTACCTGGGCAGATCCAGGGTAGGTGACCTCTCTATGAATTCCAATTATATCTCACTCTCTGCAAGTCATAAGCCATGTTACACTGATTTCAATAGCTCTTTGTATATTTCTGTTTCTGCCATCACAATAAAAGCTCTGGAAGAACAGATATTATATCTATTTTATTAACTGTTGTATCATTGACATCTTGTACAAGTGTCTGACTCATGGTGGATAATCACTAAACATATTTATGAGTATACTGAACTATTTAATTCCATTACTATTTGTTTAATACCATACATCTATGCAATAAAAAATGATAAATTAATTTTATTGCAATTTTAAAAATTTATTTTTCAGAAGAAAAACAAGAATTTTTTAACCTAAGATTTTAAAAAGATAAAGAAACCATAATGTGTGCTACTCTTGTTAGCTATGTGTTTTCAGGTCATACCTTTAATCTTTCTCAGTTTCCTTTTTCCTCACTTGCAAAATAAAATGGCACAACTAAATATTTTATAAACTTTTTTCCACCTCCCCAAATATGTCTACACTTATTTAATTGCGTGAGCATTTTTTTCTTAAGTTTTATTTTGCATGATTTTAATATTTTCTTTATTTAAAATAATTATTTGCTCTGCTACAATTCAATTTCACAAAAAATTGCAAAGTATATGTAAAATGTACACTAGTTAAAAAACATCTACATCAAAATAACCATATATCTTGCCTTTGTTATTCTATGCCAACTTGTTCATTCTTCTGCTGCAAATATTTGAATCCCTCAATGAAATATATTTTTTCTTATGGATTCATATTGAAATTTAAAACACTGTTACATAATCAAGCATGCCCCTTATGCATTATCCCTAGACTAAAGATGGAGGACCACCAACTATGAATAGGTTTCAAGGGGTTTATGAATCATGTGAAACAGTCACAATGTTTTTGGAACATGTCTTCTGTACTTGTGCTCTTATATAGGCAAGTAGCTGTTATTATATTATCAAATGAGTCCATAGTAGTCTCCAAATTTATATATATATATAGCACATAAAGAGGGGGCAAGATGGTGGCATAGAGAGGAGTAGAATTTAGTTAGTCCCCTGGAACAACTAATAAACATCCAAGAACAACTAATGAATAATCTGGAATAACTGCTGGGGGCAACAATGACTGTCCACACATCATACACCAACCTGGATTGGGAGGAATGCTTGAGATTGCAGCAGAAAACTATAAGTGAAACTGTGGAACTGCACTGGGATACCCCTCCCCCCACAGTGGGCTAAGCTGCAAAACCTCTCTGTGATAGAAAGCAGTACTCTCTGAGCAAGCAAACATAGCTCAGCCCAGCTCCAACCAGGACTTTAATTAACAAATGTGGACTGCTGAATACAATCTACAAACCCCTAAAAGGCAGAGGCTTTTAGTGATGGCTGACATTAACAAGCCAGAAGACTCCTCTGTCCCAGGAGGGGGACCCCAGAAGACCACCCTCTGGCCAACAGGTGAAACTGGGGGACCATGGACTTGCTCTGAAAGGGGGCTTTCTATCCCTTTTTCTCTGTCTCAACCTAAGTGACACAGGTTGAGAGCCTCAGTCATTTTCAGTTCTCAGTGCTCTGACCAAAACAGGAGTGGAGATAACAGAGTCAGAGACAAAGGAACTATTCAAATGCAGATGATAACTCCGTAGAGGGTGTATCTGCCCTAAGAGGAAGGAGGTGAGGCCCAGCTCTACTACCAGCTTTCCCTTCAGAACCAGACCACAGAGTCTGGGGGGAAACAGCCAAAACAGAAACTAAAGGGGCCACACCTCCTTACACCACTTGAGAGAAAACAGGCTGACAGGCACCAACTGCTGGGCAGGTTAGGAAAAGCACAGCAGTGAGAGACCTCACAGGAAAGTCTGTCAATCTCTAAGACACATCTGCAGGGAGACTCAAAACTGAATACAACTCTATTCAGAGATCTGAATCTGTTCTGGTCTGGGAAAATCTGATTGGGGTAACCAAGGAAACAAGATGCCTAGAAAACAGAAAACTATAATCTACACTAGGAAAACAAAAATTATGGCCCAGGCAAAGGAACAAACTTACACCTCAGTCAAGATACAGTTGAGATATTTTTTTCATTTTAATGAAGCAATCTATCAAAGATTTTCAAAGAAATATGCTAAATCAAATAAAAAACTGAATCAATCATTTCCAGGAAGATATAGTAAAAGAGATGAAGGCTATAAAGAAAACATTGGGTGAACATGAGGTAGAAATCAAAAGTCTGAAAAAACAACTGGCAGAATCTATGGAAATGAAAGGCATAACACAAGAGATGAAAAACACAATGGGGACATACAAGAGCAGATCTCAAGAGGCATGAGAAAACACTCAGGAACTGGAGAACAAGACACTTGAAATCCTTCACAGAAAATAACAGGGAAAATAATGGAAAAATATGAGCAATGTCTCTGGGATTCGAATCACAACATAAAGCACATGAATGTACATGTCATGGGTTTCCCTGAAGGAGAAGAGAAGGGAAAAGGGGCAGAAGCAATAATAGAGGAAATAATGAAAATTTCCCATCTCTTATGAAAGACATAAAATTACAGATACAAGAAATAAATCATACCCCAAACAGAATAGATCTGAATAGGCCTATGCCAAGACACTTAATAATCAGATTATCAAATGTCAAAGGCAAAGAGAGAATCTCAGAAGCCAAAAAGAAAAGTGATCCATCACATAAAAAGGAAGTTTGATAAGACTATGTATGGATTTCTCTGCAGAAACCATGGAGTCAAGAATGAAGTGCCATGATATATTTAAGATACTGAAAGAGAAAAACTACCAACCAAGAATCCTATATCCAGCAAGACTGTCCTTCAAATATGAGGGAGACTTTAAAATATTCTCCGACAAACAGACAGTGACAGAGTTTGTGAACAATATGCCCGCTCTACAGGAAATACTACATGGAGCACTACAGACAGATAGGAAAAGACAGGGGTGAGAGGTTTGGAACACAATTTTGGGTGATAGTAGCACAGCAATGTAAATACACTGAACAAAGATGACTGTAAGTATAGTTGAAAGAGGGAGGTTAGGAGCATGTGGGACACCAGAAAGAAAGAGGAAAGATAAAAACTGGGACTGTATAACTCAATGAAACCTAGAGGGCCCAACAATTGTGATAAAATGTAGAAATATATTTTTACATAAAGGTAAAATAAATGAATGTCAACATTGCAAGGTGTTAAAAACAGTGTGGTATGGGGAAAAATACAATCAATGCAAACTAGGGACTACAGTTAAAAGAAACATTGTATTATGCTTCCTTTAATGTAACAAAGGCAATATACCAAAGCTAAATGTGTACAAGAAGGGGACATAAGGGAGTGGTATGGGATCTTGGCATTGGTAATGTTGTCTGACCCTTTTATTCTACTTTAGTTTAATTCTATCTTTCTCTCTGTTGCTTTGTAGCTGTCATGTTTTTTTCTTTCTTTCTTTTTCTTTTTCTTTTGTCTCTCTAACTTCTTTGACTCTTCCTCCTTCTTTGTGGAAGAAATGGAAGTGTCCTTATATAGATAGTGGTGATGGTGGTGAATGCATAAATATGTGACTATACAGGGAACCATTTATTGTTTACTTAGGATGAATTGTATGGTGGGTGCACAAAACCACCATAAAAAAAAAAAAAACGGTTGATGAAGAAAGCTTGAGGGCACTATATTGAGTGAAATAAGTAAGACACATAAGGACAAATACTGTATAGTCTCATTGATATGAAGTGATTATAGTATGTAAACTCATAGACATGAAATATAAATTACCAGGATATAGAACAAGGCTAAAGATGGTGAGCAGTTGCTTATTATGAGCAGAATATTCAACTATGTTGAAATCTAGTGTTTGGAAATGGATAGAGGGGATGCTAGCATGTTATTGTGGGAATAACTAACAGTGCTGAAGACTGTGTGAATGTGGTGGAAAGGGGAAACTTAGTATCACATAGGTCACCAGAAGGAAAGTTGGAAGTTAAAATATGAGAATGTATGAAACAGTGAATCTTGTAGTCAGCAATGTCCATGATTAACTGTACAAATATTAGAAATCTCTTTCATGAACTAGAACAAATGTATGACACTATAACTAGAAGGTAATAATGGAGGATTATATAGGAAAAATACACCTATTGCAAACTATGTATTTCAGGTAGCATAGTATTTTAACATTGTTTCATCAACAGTAACATATACCAGTATTATGATTTAATAATGGAGAAGGGTGGTTAGGGGTATGGGAGGATTTGAGTTTTCTTTTTTGTCTTTATTTACTTTCTGGAGTAATGAAAATATTCTAAAAATTGAAAAAAAATAATTGTATGAAAAAAATAATTGTATGATGGTCCATCATCCATAATGTCTCTAAAATATTAGTGTGAATAAGAATGATCATCCTATATTCCGAGGAGTTGAGAAATCTGTCACAAGCCACAGACAACAAATGTCAAAACATCCTTTAAAATAATTCAATCATCATTGCTTTAATTTTTGTTTTGTTGGTGTTTTTGCCTATTTTAACTGATGTTATAAATTAAATTACTTTGTTTATTCTCATGTATAAGGCATTTAAGTTTAAAAAATTACCTTATGGAAATGAAGTAAGTGAAAATAAGCATGGCAAAATGTAAGGTAGTCTTTTGATGATTTAAGATTTGACAAATAGTGATAACATAAATTGAACTTAATTCAAAATTTCTTAAAAACAATTTTCAGAATCTTTAGCAACTAGAATGGCCTCATAAAAAAAGATTTAGCTGTATTTGGAAAAATTGTGGTTGCCATGTACAGACACTTGTGTTGCACATTCATGTTTGTGGATTTATGTTAATGGTTATATCTGGGGTCATGCTTTATGATAAACTGGTTAAATGTGGTATATACCTCCTTTTAGTCTTTTGGAGTCTTTGAGGAGTTCTATAGTAATGGTTTTTATTTTGTGTATTTGATCATACAACATTTTTGGTGTCAAACATATGAAAATTTGGTAAGGCTAGTGTTCTCAGAACACCAAGAAATATTTACAATAGGATTTATCTAGGTATATTGTTCTTGAGGTACAGAATAGTTCATATCTTAAATATTTCATTTAGTTTAATGTATTGGGTAGATATTAAGACAATTTCACTAAAATTACTGCTCTATATTTTTGGTCAACTAGTAGTTGGTCATATCTACAGAGAACTTATGATATACAATCCATTAATTATCCTGGTGATTTATATTAAATATCTCATTTAATCCTCATAAAAATGTAAATTGTAGGTGCCATTACTATACATATTTTTATATGAAAAAAGAACAGAACAATCAGGTGATTTGACAAGATTTGAAACAGCTACCAAATGGTAGTGTCAGAATATAAATTTGGACAATTTTACTATTGCACACTGGACTTAAGCCATTTCTCCAAACATCTAAATTTGGGTTCTTATCATAATGTTATAGGTTGAATTGTATTCCCAAAAAGGAAATGTTGAAGTCCCAACCCATGGTAACAGTAATGTTATTTGGAAACATAGTTATTGCATATGTGGTTAGTAAAGTTAAAATGAAGTCATAATGGAGTAAGGTAGGTCCTTAATTGAATATGACTCTGTTGTCCTTATAAGAGAGAGGTGACATGGAGTGACAGAGATTGAGTTATACCACAAGCCAAGGAAAATAAAGGATCACCAGCTACTGCAAGAGGCCAGGAGAGAGTCATGTAACAGATTCTCTTCCCTATAAACTTCTGAGGGACCATGGCCTTTCTGATATCTTGATTTCAGACTTCAAGCCTCCAGAAATGAGACAATAAATTTCTGTTGTTTTTAAGCTCCAATTTGTGATGATTTGTTACAGCAGACCCAGGAAATTGAGTTCCATGGCAACATAATAGAACTTTTACAACAGGTTCTAGATGACCAGGGAAGGCAAGGGGCATGTCCAGAAATCACATGGCCCTCCATTTCCCCATTTGCACAAGGGATTTCTTAGTTTCCAAAGGCTTTTATTGGAAGTTCCTTCTCTTTATTATTCTCACCTATCTAGAAATTCTTGCATTTATCTTTTTCACTTTGTATTTTTAATTCAGGTTTTTAACATATTTTCATGAGATAGTTTGTAGGTTATAGACAAATCATGCAGAAAATACAGACTTCTCATGTACTTCCCCTTATTATTAATGCCTTGTATAATGTGGTACCTTTAAGAAATTGATAAACATATATGATTTTAATTGTACTATTTTTTACAGTCTATAGTTTATATCAGGGATCATTGTGATGCATGGTCATAAGATTTTTTTTTTTAATTTTTATTCTAGTGACATATATACAACCTGAAATTTCCCCTTTTAACAGCATTCAAATATATAATTCAACACTGCTCATTTTTTCACCATGTTGTGCTGCTGTCACCACAGCTCATTATCAAAATTTTCCATCACCCCTATTAGAAATTTTGTAGTTTTAGCATTAACTCCTCATTCCCTACCACAACCCCTGCCCTGGGAGACTGATATTCAAATTTCAGATGCTATAAATTTTCTTTTTCTAATTATTTCATATCTGTGAAATCATACACTATTTGTCCTTTTGTTTCTAGATTATTTCACTCAACGTGATATCTTCAGGTTCACCCCTATTGTCCCATGTAACAGAACTTCATGCCTTTTAATGGCTGAATAATATTCTACTATATGTATATAGCAATTTTCTTCATCCATTCATCTGTTGATGGACACTTGAGTTGCTTTCACCTTTAAGCAGTTGTAAATAATGATGCTAGGAAAAATGATGTGCAAATATGTTTGAGTCCCTGCTTTCAATTTTTTGGGGTATATACCTAGAAGTGGGATTGCTGGTTAATATGGTAATTCTATCCTTAACTTCCTGAGGAATCATCAAACTGTTTTCTTCAAAGGTGGCCCAATTTTAAATTCCCATTTAAAATGATGAGTGTTCCCATTTCTCCACATATTCTTCAACATTTGTATTTTTTTTTAAATAGTTGTCATCCTAGTGAGTGTGAAATAACATCTGGTTGTGGCTTTAATTTGCATTTCCCCAATGGCTAATGATGTTGAGCAACTTTCCATGTACTTTTTGGCCATTTTAATATCTTCTTTTTTGGGAAAATCTCTATTAAGTATTTGCTAACTGTGATGGTTAGGTTCATATGTCAACTTGGCCATGTGATGGTGCCCAGGTGTCTGGTCAAGCATGCACTGGCCTAACCATAACTGCAAGGACATTTGTGGCTGGTTAATAAACCAGAAGGCTGGTTTATTAAATCATCAGTCAATTGACTCTAGCTGTGACTGATTACATTCAATGAAGGTCATGTCTTCCACAATGAGAGAATGCAATCAGCTGGATTTAATCCAATTAGTTGAAGAGTTTTAAGCAAGACAAATAGAGGACCTTCACTTCTTTTTCTTCTTCGGCTAAACAGTGAAGAATTTCCTGAAGAGTTCATTGAAGTTGCCACTCTGTTCCTGAGAAGTTCATTGAATATCTTCATAGGAGTTGACAGTTTGCTGCCTACCCTATGGAATTTGGACTCATGCATACCCACAGTTATGTGAGACACTTCTATAAAATCTTATATTTATAGATATCTCTTGTTGACTCTGTTTCCCTAGAGAACACTAATACACCACTGTTTAATTTTTTTTTTCTTTTTTATGTTGAGTTATAGGATTTCTTTATATATTCTGGATATTAAGCCTTTATTGTGAATGTGGTTTCTGAATATTTTCTCATCATGTTGGTGGGCCAGAGTAAGAAACAAACCATGTGGGGATTGCACACATTGTTAACTGGGCTTCAGCAGTACAGCTGTGCCATAAATCCTGACAAGCTACAAGGCCTAGCCCAGCAGGTCACTTTCTTAGGCAGCATTTGGGTGGGGGCTCAGCATTGGAACCTTGACTTGGTAGGGGACAAATTACTGTCCCTAAAAATTACTACCTCCAAAACAGAGGCCCAGGTATTGATTGGGCTATTTGCATATTGGTACCAGCCTATTCCTCATCTTGCTATCCTCCTTGTACCCCTATATTGGTTGCAGTGGAAAGTAGTTACTTTCCACTGGAGAATGGTGAAGAAGCAAGCCCTACAAGAGATAAAAGGGGTCATTTCAAATGCCTTGCCTCTAGAACCAATAGAGATCTCCATTTGAGTTACAGTTTTCTGCCACCAGGACCCACACCCACTGGTCCTTCAAGTAGAATGAGGGAGCAACATGAATTTGCAGATCCTTGGATTTTCAGACCAAGAAGTTCCAAGTTGCAGCCCAGCACTATTCCTCCTTTGAGAGGAAAATTCTGATATGCTATTGGGCTTTGGTAGAGATGGGAAGGATTACTGAGAGCTCCCAACTCCTCCTGAGGTTGTGAATCCTCCTTATGCCCTGGGTTGTAGATAATCAGAACATTCACCCAAGGCAGGGTCCAGCAACAGAGTATCATCAATTGGAAGTGGTATACTCAGGATTAACCTTTCCCCAGGCCCCCAGGGAGTGACACATTTGCATGAGGTGTGACAAAGGGCCTCCTCCACATGAGCCTGTTTCAATAGCAGATGAGGGTCCTTCCCTCCCTGCATTGGCATCTTGGAGACCCCAACTCAAGTTTTCCCAACCAGGTTCTCAGTGCTGGTTCACTGATGGATAAGCTAAGCTAAAGCCATCTGGCATGCATTTGACAGCAGCTGGTATTTCCTATGCATTGGGCAGACTCTATGACAACTCTTGCACTTGGGAAAGTATCCAGTGGGTTGAAATATAAGCATTCTTCTTAACCCTGGAATACTCAGACCCAAGCATTATTGTATACCTGTTTACTGACCCATAGGCCATTTGTCAATGGCTTAGAAGCCTGGTCATGTTTATGGAGGGAACACAAATGGAGAATCAAACTTTCCTTGGTGTGAAGAAGTGTCCTTTGGAAATAATTGCTGGCTTGGAAAGGCACCACCCATTACCCAAGCTGATCTTCATGGAAAGGACCCATATCTCAATGGAAATACTGGAATGACTTAGCTGATAAAGGATGCATTGAGCTGCTTTTCATCCATGATGGGGCTGGAGATCCTGCTTGGAGATAGGCAAGGGATGAGCTCTGCCTGGAGGATGAAGGCAATGAACTTACCCTCAATGACTTCCCCGAAATAGCTGCTTTAGCCACTGGATAATTCCACCACTGAACTGGACATGGACATTCTGACATTGTGACTCATGGACCATATCTTGACCCCAAAGCCAAGAATATGCAGCCCCAACTGCATATTGGGGCAGGAACTTTGCACAAAGTGTGCTTAATATATGCTATTTTCCCATGGCAGTGCCCCCTTCTCCTGAGGTGTATAACAGCCAGTCTTGGGCAGCACAGATTTCTCTGACATGAAGTGGGGTGTGTTGAATTGCCATCACCAACCCTGACCTATCCAGGGGACCAGCCACTATGGGACCTCTTCCCCTGACCTTTTGGATCCTCCTTTATTGTGTGCAAGTAAAAAAAGCAGTCATTTGCTACAAGTTTCTGTTGTGCCTGTTCCTGTGTTCCCATGGATGCCCTGTATAGCAACTGTCTCCACAAGAGAGTGAAGAAAGATTATGATGGAGAAGAAAGCTTGAAAACTCCTCATTGAAAAATTTCCAAGAATAAAGCAATAATTTATGTTAAATAGGGGGAAAACACTATTTTTCTCTAATCAACTTCCAAGTCACATCAAAGAGTCTTAATTATATTTTCAATTGAACGAAAATATACCATTTTCTACATGGGCATTTAGTTTCAATTTAATCCCTCCAAGAAACTTACTTTCTTTTCATTCCAAGTCAACATTGAAATCCAGAGACAGTTCTATGTGTTATATTGATATTTACTCATATGTTGCATTTAGACATTGTCCACTACCTTAAAAGAAAACAAAGCAAGTTTTTAAAGAGTTTAGGATTCTGTAATTAAATTCTTAGATATAATGCTTCTAATCTCTCTGTTTTGAAAGCATATTTCTCATTTTATTTTAAGGAAGTTATACCTATTTTAAGAGTCTGGGATTTTGTCTGTATAATTTTCCTTTGCTTTTTAAATAATTAAAGGAACAGAAACAGTAAAGAAAGTCAGTATACAAATAAAGACAAAACTTCAAATAACTACAGTAAGTTTTAAGTTTTGAGGTAAAATTATCTGTAATGGTGTCAACTGCTTTAACAAAAATTCTTTTAAGATGGGTCTCAAAGGCAAAGTGGTATTTTAAAATTATAGAAGGGATTTTAAAGCAAGCTGAAAACTGGGAATTCATTTCATGAAGTATAATCAGAACTTTTAATCCTGTCAGGTATTAAGGAAATTAGGAAAAAAAATCATGTTTTACATAGTAAAGACAAATAGTCACAACTGCTGCCACCAAGACAGTATTTCTTAAGGACTAATCTAAAAATCAAATGGTCTTTATTTTGTTTCAATTTTATAGTTTCAGTATATGAAATCAATACATGTAAATATAACAACTAAGAGTGCAGCTCAGCTTCTAAGTAAGAGCAACATTCTCCTGCATTTACCCTTTTTCACTCCAGTCCTATTATGATGCCATCTTTTTACTGCTTCCATCTTAATTCTTCTAAGGGCATCTGTATAATTCCAATGAATATTTTCATTTGATAATGGAGTTGACTCATCAAATTTAGATCCTATTTGCCTGTAATACTTGAATATCTGCCACCCAATGCCTAATGATTTTTAGTGTTTCTTAGAGATCTTGCTATTCTATTTATTAAATAGTATAATTAATATAATTTCATGTTTCATTGAATTTTTCACAGGTCTTGGGGCTCCCAACAGTTTAACATGTGTTAGTCTCATATATTGACCTCTAGTTCTTTCATTTCACTTGCCTACCCTGCTTTGTGGTAAAGAACATTTATCTTTATATTGTCACTGTCTTACATTCATTTATGTCATTAATGGGTTTTGAAGTTTTCCTGTGCTTTGGTCATAAAACTTAAAACAACATTCACATTGAAAGTTCTATATAAATATAACTTCCTTCTGGGAAAATTATGCATGAGGCATGTATTAATTCTTAATGGATATAATGCATACAAATGAGAATGATCTTAACATGTCCCTCACTTTAAAATTCTCTATCCTTTGCTTTAAATCCTGCCATCTATGATTCATTTGCTTCATAGTTGGAACATTTATTTATTATGAGAATATTTTAGTGGTGGTGTTTGCTTTTTATTTTTTTCCTGGAGTTTTTCCTTACACTTATTTTATCTTTGAATTGTTTCCATTTATATTATCTTGATATTTGTAACTATCAATCAAAATGTCTCTTCTGTTGAGTTGGCCTTTTCATTTGATTTTTCTTTTTCCCTAAAGACCTCCATTTTGGATTCCTCTATTCTGCTCCAGAATAATTCCTTATAATATTATATTTTTTTATAATAATTCCTAATGTTCCTACACTGCTGTCTTCCTGTTGATCCCTTTCTTTGATTTACTAGCTTCAAAGTATTGTTAAGTGGATGCCACATTATCTTCTCTATTAATTTACTCCCATCTTCTTCTGAATTAAATTCTCAAATAAGTTCCTAAAATGGAACTTTACATTGTGCCCTTTACATTGACTGATTGTTCACATGTGTGTAATATACGTTTAAAGTATTTGCACCCAAATCTTTGAAAGCAATATATCACTGCTTCTTATTATTTATAATTGATGATGCCAAATATGATCCTTTTTGGGTTGTATGTTGCTATATATTCCTTTTACAAATACTGTATTTGTCTTTTGAATTATTAAACAAAATTTATTGGTGAGATGTATAAATAGGAGTCAAATTTATCCATCTTAATACTTTTCAATCTGAAGTCTCATGACACTACACTATCCTCTCTGGTTAATTCCCTTCTATTACTGTTTAATAATTTTTTTTCAATTTTTCAATTTTCCTTCTGATATTGTATCTCTTAAATTTCCCCACATATCTTTGTATTTTTCTCATATTTTCCTTTTCTTTCTTTTTCATTTCATTTCAGTAGAGATTGCGCTGCATTCTACGTCTTCATTCAATTTTGTTTTGGGTAAGGCAATCATATATTATTCCTGCAATATATGTTTTTGTTATTTGATTTATGGATGCAATATGTTTTTGAAACACTTTGAGCATCCTAAAACAGATTTTTACTATTTTGTAATCTTTGAGTTCTTTAATATTTCTGAATGGCCACTTACTTCTCTGGTCAGTTTATTGTTACTGCTTTTCATTTTGAACTTTTAAGCTTAGTTTTCTTTGATTGCCTGAACTTATTAAAGCCTCAAAAAAGTAAAAGTTGTATGATTTTACTTTGCTCCTGTATAACTAAACCAGTAGATATTTGTTCAATTTATTAAGAGAGGCACTTCCAGTTCCTCACAGAGGTTTATACCAGTTGCCTTAATACTGGGGTGGTAACAAGTTGTTCTCTTTCGAGACCATCAATTAATCTATTGTTTTGTAGCCTTTATCTTATTCATATCTTGCTACTCAGAGCTCAGAATGTCTCTGCGATGCCATTATGCAGATTGTGACTCCCCATTAAGGGATCTTATGAAAAATCAGTGCTGCATTTTTTCCACCTCCATAATCCCACAACACAATCCCATAAACTTTCTATTTCATAAAAATTTTTGAAAACTCTAAGTCATTGGAAACATCTAAGACCACGTCCAAGGGAAAGAAAGATTAATTTTATAATTTTTACCATTGAATAATAACTAAAAGAAAGCATTTATGTAGCTATAAACTTTAAGGTTAAATATAAGTGGTATTTGTGTGTGTGTGTGTGTGTGTGTGTGTGTGTGTGTGTGTGTGTTGTACGTATGTATACATTTCACCTAATTCTAGTCAGAGAGCAGTAATTCAGACTGTATTAATTTTCCTCTGCTAGAACTTGAAACTTGCCATTTTATTTATCATTTGTTCTAGTTAATTTGTTACTATTTGAAGCACACCTTGTAGGTGGTACTATTTTATTCTGCTAGATCAAAATAAACTTCCAAATTTTGGATATGTAAAAGAACATGGAGGGAGAGAAGACCAGTGGTTGATGACTACACTTTGTATATGTGTTCGGGTGTATGTTTTCACATCTAAATACACATGCATGGCTAGTTATTCATATCATGCATAATAATGGTCAGTATATTTCTTGCATCCAGTTTCAAAGAATATACAAAATCTATGATAATAAGAGATAATTTTAATTGGAGAGAACACAGATTCCTCTCTTCTTTTTTTTTTATAAAAAGTATATAATTAGGTGCTGTAATAACTAATTACAGATATGATTTCTGTATAATGGGCAATCCACCTGTGGCATGCTGCCTCTCCCTGTGTCCCATGAATGGACCCTGTATTTGGGACAGATATGTCAGCCTAGAGTATAGGATGGGTGATGAATGTAGGCTGACTCCCTTCTTGGGTGACTTGATGTATAAAGCACATTCCCTAGCAGGTAGTGGTCTGTTCTCACATTCCTTCTCCTTTAGCCTTAAGCACATGAACACATTCATGGAGACTGCTTGGCTAAGTGTAAGTTTTTTATAGCACCTGGCCAACCCCACTGCTACATCTACATCTGTCCCAGTGGTGAGGGAGCAGGGTGCTTCACCTGCAGCACAAGAGGGGTGCATGCATACCATCTCCCCACATCAGCTGCAAATCAAGATCTCCTAGCCATGGAGGACTGACACCCTCTATTGAAGGGGATTCTGCTTTGTCTCTTCTCTATGTGACTAAATCATTGTGCCATCCAGTACCTGTGTGAGTCATGCTTTTCTTTGCAACCCTGACACCTTTAAACCTTAGAGTGGGTTGAGATCTTATGACTGCTGCTCCTAGAAACAGGCATTATTATGGTCTTGGCTGTCCTCCATGCAGTGGGATGCCTCCCCTGGAAGTGGTTATAGGTGACTCTTTCCTGACTATTTGAATTCTAAGTTAACCAGTGTCTCTCAATCCATGTCTCTCTATTTCTATCAATGAATGGTCAGCTAAGCGAAGGAGAGTAGTGGCAACATGAATTCAAAAACCCTCAGAATATTTACAAGTACATCAAACCTATCAGCTGGACAAAGTTTAGGTGGTATGTTGAATATGTGCTTAAGGGATCAATATCATTATTTCCTCATTTACCTCCCCAAATTTTCCCCATATAATCATTCCTCATACTCCATTTTAATAACACCGACAAGATGAAGCATACAAAACTCTTGGTCACTTGGTCTCAGGCTATTATTTATTTCACTTGCATTCACTAAAATATATTAGCATAAGTCATAAATGGGTCAAGTGGGATAAACTGCACATTTAGTTTTAGATGGAAATTTTTCTCAACCTACTTAATCTGCAATGATGGTCTTAGGACATCTCAATTTTGTGAATTAAAATTGTAAATAATCTGAAATTTATCCACTTATATTGCATGTTTCTTCAATTTAATGACCAATGTCTAGTGAAAAAATTACTAATTTAGAATACTGTATTTTATCTACTATAATATTAATATGCATAGAATTCTTAAGCATTTATAACCACTTAATGACACATTTACAGATATGATATGAGTGATTTTTGGCAGACAAATAACTAATAACTAAAGGCAATACAAATACAGATACTCAAACTGAAAAAAATATATTATAGATAATCTAACTAAAATACATCTAAATTGTGTTTTAAATTTACAATGTAATAAATTTCTTTCCAGATCTATACTTGCTTATTGGGTATACCTATCCTTCTAAATTGATCTCTGTATTTAAAATAAATTTTTACTCCTATTATAAAAACACAGAGAAAATGCTGACAAAGGAAGCTTATTTCCTTAATAAAAGGAGGAACTAAACTTTTCACCTTTTCACCTCAATGCACAACACAAAAGAAGAGTCACAGGGTGGAGAAAAGAAAATTGTTTTTCATTGACCCAAACTTGATCTTTTGTCAGCAATCTCACTGCAATTTTCAACAGTGAGTTGTTACCTTACAGAACAGTATCTTTCAAAATATTTCAACTGGTTGTTTTTTTCCTTTCATTTCCAAAAAAAAAAGTATGACCCAACTGACAGTAATAAAACAAAATCTCTGAAATGATCAGTGCCTATTTGATCTTAAGCAAAGATTATAGTAGCTGAACAGTGACTTGGTTCACTGGGAGATACAATTTATCATTCATCTTGAAAGGTTAAAGACAGGCAACTATATATATGTGAACTTAGAAATAGTTGCTTGAAAATACATAACAAAATCAGCCCTTTTGACTTTGCATTTGCTTTCAAAGAAGAAATATGTGGTACATTTAAATGTCAGGAGAGTTAAAATAGTTTTTGGGCTAAACATAAGAAGTGTGAGTATTTATTTTTTGTCTTCTCATGTCACAAATAAAAGGTCAAAATAATGTATTCTCCTGAATAGGAAACTCTTGAATAGGAAAATATTTCAAATTATGGATGCCAAATATTTCTATTTGGATTTTAAACAGTGGTGTACTGATAAATGTTTAAGGACTGGCTCTCAGTATAGGGGTGGGGGATGCCTTGATTGCAGTGTTTGCTGGCTTCCCTGGTGAAAATACACCAACCATATTTCAATCTGCCAACTTGTCTTTACTGAATCTGGAATTGGGAAGACGTGCTAATAAGAAGCTCTGTGAGCTGTTACAAAACTGTCTCCAGCACATTGCTGCTTTATAGTAGTTTCAATGAAATGTTAAACTGTTTACGGTTCTATTTTTATGGTATTTTCTGTATTTTGTGTTATAAATTGATAAATTGTGCTTTACAAAATCTCATTCATACTACTTAATCCCTGGTTAGTGCACATCTCATAATCATAAAATAATTAAAATGCAGGTCTTGTAAGTACATCCAACTTTTGTTTGGATAAAATATAAAGCTCTCCTTCCTTGGTATTTATAACAAATCTGGGAAAGTGGTTAGAGGTCAATTCTTCCTTCTGTGCCATTTTCCAGAATGAATGGATTATTTCAATCCTGCTTCTGAAGAACCACTTGAGAGACTTGTTGACTAAGTGACAATGAGTAATGAGAGATTGTTTTCTCATTCAAACTTTGCCTAATTTTCAAAAGCATCCTATTTACTTATCACCCAAATAATAATATAGGGCCTTTAGGATTATTCTGGATGTTTTTGTTATGAAATGTGCTTGGGAGATAAGATGAAAACAACTTTGTTTTTGAGAGTGAAGGAGAGGTAGAGGAGAGCAAAAAGAATAGGATGTTTCTTTTATTTCTTATACCTTTGGAAAACTGGTGCTTGCTTGTTTGCTTTCTTTTCTTTTGTGATGCCTTTAAGTTTATAAATGTTGCCTTTGAGGGCTTGTAGAGAATTCCAGTACTTTATCATTCCAGTGATTTTTGAAATCATATCTCTTTACCTATCCTTCTGTCTTTCTAATCTATCTGTATAAACATTTGTGATCAGACATAAGTTGAAAGTCTTAGACATTGGTGTGGCAACTCTAAAGAATATGTAGAGTAATGCTATTTCAACGAGAAAAGTGTTTGAAAAGGGAATTGTGATTATACTTTCAAAAATGTGTTTGAACTGTTTGAGTCATCAGACAGTAAGGGACATCTTGATGACATTTCATTTCTCCAAACCTAAAGAAACTAAAACCTTAAAGTCTCCTGAGAGATAAAAAGAAAATGAATAAAGAAATATCAGTCACAGAATTTTATCCTACCCCAGATCTTTTGGGAAATGGAAGGAAATATCTAAAGAAATTTGGGGGAAATTATTATCAGTGACATCCCTACTTGCTATACTTTACTAATAGAAATTCTAGACTAACAATACTTCTATGCTCCCTCTAAATCTCCTAGTTAGATTTTGTTAGTGAAAGAGACATTTCAGTGAAATAGACATCTGGTAGTCAATTTTCGATCCTTGAGGCAGAAAGTAGGCCCTGGGCATGCACAGGCCATCCTTTTCTACTTTTCCAGATCTTAATGAATTCAGAATGATAGAATTATTCACTACTCTCACTTCCATTCATAGGTAGATGTAAGTTGAATGTCTAGGGCAAAGCCAGTCTTTTGTAATCATCTACAGAAGCTATTTCTCTTTGTCCATAATAATACGAATAGATAAGTATGAGTCAGGAACTTTTGGTTTGTCTGATTTACAGAGTTAAACACTCACCATAATAGCAAGAATTTGGAATAAATCTAAGTGGTCTGATTTGTAGTCTGAAAGATCCAAGTGATGATCTGTCATTGTTTTTTTAATGATGATGATATTTTGATATTCATCATTGTACTGTTGTATAACTGATTTCATATTCATGAGGAAAAGGGACGTTATTTATTGACCTTTTAAAATTTCAACAATGATTTTAACTAAATATACTCAATCATCCTATAAATTTCATTGAGCTCAAGAAAAATGGCCCAAACCAGATTACAGAGAGGGTTTTCACTATTCTCTAACACATTCATTGGCTCAGGTGCTTTTTTTTTCCCAAAATACATGTCACTTAAAATCATCTTTCTTTCAAGATGCTTGTTTGCCCTAGGGTGACATGACACAGCACTTCCATCATTCTGCAGACAAGGTAAGCACATTAAGATTTACGCTGGTAGCCAATCAAAATGAAGCATCATGGTTCACCAAAGTTAGAGTATAATTAGATGGCAGAATCCGAGCACACATCCAGTAAACAAATTGATAATAATCTCAAGACTAGCTCTAGAAAATAATATCACAACCTATTTTTTTACCATAGAGAAAAATCATAAACATGTACTCTTTTTAGCTAGAATTTATCATTTCTAATACACTTAAACTAATTCCAAAAATTTCAATTTATGCTTTCATTTTGATTTATTCATATTTTTTCTAGGAAGAAACCATTACTATTTTATGTATATATGACATTGTTATAACCAAAATAATTAAATCCATAGCATAGAAATAAAGCCCATCAAAATGATAAATGTATAGTGGCCATTAAATACATATATGAAATAAAATGTGTAAGTGAAGACCTAAAGCATCTAAAGGATATAGCATAATTATGAATATACCTATTTTCAGTGTGCCCCAAATTATTTTTAAAAGTTTTAAAGGCAATATCTCAGTCCATCATATAAATTATTCATTAAATGCTAATTGAATGTTTTCATAGCACATTTTATGAGAATGGAGAATTTTATGTCATTTCTGCAATGAAAATGCACAGGAGCCCTCTAAGATATGTATTGAATGGGAAATCCCTTTTTATTTTTATTTTGCACATGCTTTATCTATTCCAGACAACAAAATGGAATGTCATGGTGACATTATCAGGAATTTGAATTTCTCTGGTGTACTACAGATCCATATAAGTGTATATAATATGTATTTTGCCTTTAAAAATAAATAAATATAAACATTATTATATATAATTGGATATACAGTTGACCATGTACCTTCTGGATCATTAATATTGTCTCTACATAAAGACAACCATGGCAGAAATGCTAAAAAGTCAGGCATTCAGATCACAGATTTGTCTGCACACAAGAGGTGAAACAAAGTGTGTTAAGCCATTGAACTCAACTTAGATTGTTTTATGGTGGGGAATCATGACTCTCCACTAAATGTAGGCAGAGAAAAGCTCAGAGAGGAAATGAGATATTGAAAAGAAACAAACCAAGAGTCACTGAAAATCATTTCACGTACTATTTTTGTCATATATTCCATAAGTGTTATGGGTTCAATTGTGTCCTTCCCACAAAAGATGAAGTCTTAACCCCTGTATGAATATGACCTTATTTGGAGATAGGATTATTGCAGATGGAATGAGTTCACACTACCTCCAATGCAGATATCATTATAAGAAGAGGTAAAGAGATATCAACCCATGAGGGAAGAACCTTATGTGATGATGGAAGCAGAGACTGAAATCCTGCAACTACCAGCCAAGGAATGCCAAGGATTGCCAGCAACACCTGAAGCTGGAAGAAGCAAGGAAGGATTCTACCCATCCACAGGTTTTAGAAGGATCATGGCCTGCTTACAGTTTGATTTATGGCTGAACACCTCAAAAGCTGTGAAGCAATAAATTTGCATTGTTTGAAACCACCTAGATGGTGATAATTTGTTACGCCAGCCCTAGAAAATTAATATAGTAGGATAGTTTAGATTAACCAGTGGCAGTTTGCCCTACCATGATTCCCTGTTCCAGTAAAAACACCTGGCTTTGGCACTGACAGTTAATTCCAAGCTCCAACTTCTTTTGGCACTCCCAGATAAGCTTCCTTAGATGTAGCAGGAGACCCCAGATCTGGCAATCTTTGCAGGCTCCTAAGCCCCATGCCCTACAGAATCCTTTCTCTGAACTCCTGGATTTCATAACCCCATTTTCTTCCTTTTCGTGGGCTCTAATCAAAGGGTGGTTAATGCTTCCTGGAGTTGTTCCCTCTGTGTTACGTCTGTGTTAAAGTTTTAGTAGTTCAATCCTCCAAAACCTGTGTAACTAATTCCCTATAATGATCTTAATTCTTAAGAGTTATAATTTGTTTTATACACAAATATTCTCAGTTGATATTTAACTTTACAGCTTCTGAAGGATACTAGTATGCCCTTTACCACTATTTGTGCTACTGCAGCCCCTAAGGAATATTTCCTTTTAATTTTGTGATTCAAACTTTTAAATCTACGCTCAGATTTACCAACAGCTAAGGTTTACCCTAACTGTTAGTCATTATTTACTTATAAATTTCTTCTAATTAACATTTTCCATGGCAAATATTCATGATTTCATAATTGACAAGAAAAATAAAAAATATTCTATGAGTACACACCTGTTTCATTTTTTTCAGAATATACAGCTCAGCCACTGAAGCTCCATGATTGAGTGTTAAAACTAAAGTTAATTTGTCTGTGTGATTTTTATTTTTAAGGATAAGTTTTTTAAAAGTTTGAGCAAACATATGGAGTAATCCTAACTCATGGCTAACTGATTGTTACAAGTTTATAAAAAGAAAAATTAAAAAAAAATAGCTTCTTTCCAAATGCCAGTCATATCAGCTTGTTTTGTTTTTTTTTTTAAGATCAATTTTAAAAGAAAAGATATAAAATAATGTCATTAGAAAATTCTAAATTCTAGTATTTTCAATATTATAATTCTGATGAGGCAGTCCTGAAAATGAATAGGTTTGGTAGTTTTTCCTTTATTTTTTCTATAAAATTAAGAAGGTACTTTTTACTATGTCATTCTTGAGAAGCAATGATAAAATAATATCAGCATTGCTTTTTATCTGGGATGCATCAATGATTTGTAGGAAGGCAAACCTGAACTATTCATGTTAAGATAGCAGAATGAAAATTTCATGAACATAAAGTACCATCCTTGGTCTTATAAGATAAACTGAATCTAGATATTTCCTAAATTCTTTTTAATATTTGGAGATTATTTTAAAATAAACTATCATTTGGCATAGTGAAAAAAATCCTTTGTAAATTTGAATTTGAAATCTAAATAGTATTGATAACAATATTTAAAAATTCTTTTAAAAAAACCGTGCATTACTTATACATGCAAAAATAGCTAACATTTCATGGATTACTACAATGATCTCTGCTTTCTGTCAACTGTGATTAACTTCCTTAAAAATATCTAAAAAAAACTTTTCTTATTTGCATTTTAGAAAAAGAATTTCAATAAATACATTATTCTGAATATTATAATTGTATATCACCATCTCAAACACATAACATAAAAATAGAAAGTATTTTTCCCTCTTAGCAATTTATGTGCAAGCTAGATTTTTTGAGATAACAATGTTCATGCAATAACTTTAACACATAATTTATACTAAATAATTAGTCATCTGTCCTACAGATGAAACTGCATATCTAAAAAAACTTATGAAAATGGATCTCTCTTTACATGACTGATGTGAGTGATTCCCAGATATCCTAATTAAGGAAAGAAATTAAAAGGTGCAAATTTTTCCATCCATTATTTTTCATTTATTACCTAGTTTATCTACTGGGTGAATTTCTCAATAAGGCAAACTATCTGACCCTCTGATATTGTGAGGGAGAAAAAAGGACAATTATTTACATGCATGCATATACACATACATACATACATACATATATGTAATAAAATGTGATGGCTATTTATAATAGAGACATAAGAGGGAATTCAGAGATAATATTGAGGGTGTATCAAATACGGTAAAGCTTAGCTAGAGTATATGCTTTTTGTTTTTTTTTTAATTCAGCTTTATTGAGATATATTCACATATCAAACAATCATTGGTGGTGTGCAATCAACTGTTCACAGTACCATCATATAGTTGTGCATTCATCACACCAATTAATTTTTTGAACATTTTCCTTATACCAGAAAAAGTAAAAATAAGAATAAAAAATAAAAGTAAAAAAGAACATCCAAGTCACCCCTTCCTCCCACCATATTTTTCATAGTTTTTTTCCCCATTTTTCTACTTATCCATCCATACACTGGATATAAGGAATGTGATCCCAAGGCTTTCACAATCACACTGTCACCCCTTATAAGCTACATTGCTATACAATCATCTTCAAGAGTCAAGGCCACTGGGTTGCAGTTTGATAATTTCAGGTATTTACTTCTAGCTATTCCAATGCATTAAAACTTAAAAAGGGTTATGTACATAGTGTGTGAGAATGCCCACCAGAGTGACCTTTCGGCTCCATTTGGAATCTCTCAGCCACTGAAACTTGATTTTGTTTCATTTTGTATACCCCTTTTGGTCAAGAAGATGTTCTCAATCCCATGATGTCAGGTCCAGATTCATCCTTGGGAGTCATATCCTGCATTATCAGGGAGATTTATACCCCTGGGAGTCAGATCCCACATAGAGGGGAGAGCAGTGAGTTCTCCTGCCGAGTAGGGTTAACTAGAGAGAGAGGGCCATATCTGAGTAACAAAGAAGTACTCAGGGGGAGACTCTTAGGGAAAATTATAGGCAGGATTAGACTCTAATTTGCAGTAATGTGCTTCCTAAGGGAAAGTCCCAAGATAGAGGGCTCAGCACACCCAACCACCAGTCCTCAATGTTTGTGAGAATATCCGCAACAATCCAAGGGCAGAAATCCGACACCTCCGCATTTCCCCCCAGCTTCTCAGGAGGGGGGCCTGTGTATATATTTTTATTCTCTGCCCAAATTACTTTGGGATGTGTCACTATTTGTCACTAACCTATACAAACATACCAGGTCTCACTTCCTATTCAAAGTTTTATACATCTATGAAAAATGTATGAGTTAAATTGTTTAGGAAATATAGATCCTCCACCAACTAAGCATCTCTTCCCTTTGTTTCACATGGAAGTTGAAGTTTTAAAACATAGTCATATCATCCTTTGCCCTTTGTCCTGGTTTGTCTTAGTCCTAACTAGATCTGCTTCATTCATATCTCTAATTCAAGTCTGGACTCTTTTTCAGCTTCTTAAACAGTTGTTGCATGCACTAATATTAACATTCTTATCTACTGAGTTCTAGTTCTGAGTTTCAGGTGTCACACACATACCCAGAGTTCCAGGAATTGATCAGGCTGTACATAAAGGGATCAGCATCTCAGAATCTGGGGATAGCTATTACAATTCAGGAATAGATGTGACTTCTGTAAGAGCTTACAATCTAGGGACCATAACAATAAGCATTCCCCTGATAAGCTGTGCTCTAAGATTCAGTTCTGAGTTTACACACTGTCATTAGTCCATATTGGTGAGGCATTATAGTGTTTGCCTTTGTTTCTGGTGTAGTTCACTCAAAATGCTGTCTACAGGATCCATTTGCCTCCTTGCATCTCTCCTAGTCGCAGTTGCTCAGTATTCCATTGTTTACACATGCAGCAGTTCACCATTCCATTATTCAGTTGATATACCCTTAGGCCACCTCCACCATTGCAAATCATGCATGCTATCTCCATAAACACCAGTGTGCAAATGTTCATTCATGTCCCTGCTCTCACATCCTCCAAGTGTATGCCCCCTAATGAGCTTGCAGGACTTTATGGCACCAACATACTTGGCTTCTTTTGGAACCATCACATTGTCCTCCAGAAATGCTGCATCATTCTGCCCGCTGAACAACAATAAATACATACATCACTCTCTCTCCATGTTTTCTCCAGCAATTTTAGCCCTGTTTAAATTTTCCCTACAATTTTATAGAGCTATATTCACATACCATACTTATCCATAGCGTACAATCAGTTGTCCATGGCATCATCATATAGTTGTGCATTTATCACCACAGTCAACATTTGAATATATTGATTACTATGAAAACAAGTTTTTTAACAAATAATAAAAAATATAAGAAAAATTAAATATCATGCAATACAATGTAATAGTAAGGTCAGACAACAACACCACTACTAAGAATCCCATATCCCTCTGTTATATCCCCCTGTCATACACATTTAGCTTTGGTATATTGCCTTTGTTATATTTAATGGAGGCATATTACAATACTATTGTTGACCATAGGCTCCAGTTTGCTTTGATTATATTTTTTCCCCGTTATCATCCCCATTCCAAAACTCTGCATGGTTGAAATTCCTTTGTTCTCCCACATGCAAAAAGTTTTTTATATTTGTACATTTAGTCACAATCATTGACCACTCCAGTTTTTGCTAAGTTAAACAGTCCCAGTCTTTATCTTTTATCTTTACCTCAAGTGTCACACATGTCCCTAGCCCAACTCTTTCAGCTTTTCTCAGTGGATATCTTTATTCAGTGTACTTACAATATTGTGCTACCACCACACAGTATTATGCTATCTATTTCTGGATCTATACAGTCAATCCTGTTGAACATTATGTAGTCCCTCAGCATCAAATGCCATATCTCTACCCTCTTTCCATTTCCTAATAGCTTGTGTTATAAGCTTTTAATTCTCAAAGTTTGCTCATTAATGTTAGTTCATTTGTCCTTTTGTTTCTGCCTAACTTCGCTCAACACGTCCTCAAAGTTCATCCATGTTATTATACGTTCCATGTTTTGTTCTGTCTTACAGCTGTGGAATATTCCATTGTGTGTATGCATCACAGATTTGTTTATTCACTCATCCATTGATGGACATTTGGGCTGTTTCCTTCTGTTGGTTATCATTAATAATGCTGTGATAAACATTGTTTCACAAATGTCTGTTTGTGTCTTAGTTTTCAGTTCCTCTGAGTATGTGGAATAACTGGGTCATATGTCAAATCTATACTTAGTTTCCTGAGGAACAACCACACTGTCTTCCAGAGTGGGCACACTATTCTATATTCCCACCAAAAGCGAGTGTGCTTCTTTCTCCACATCCTCTCCAGCACTTGCAATTTTCTGTTTTTTTTTTTTTTTTTTTTTTTTTTGGATAATGGCCATTCTGGTAGGTGTGAGATGATACCTCACTGTGCTTTTGATTTGTATTTCCTTAATAGCCGGTGAAGTTAAGCAATTTTTCATATGTTTTTGAGCCATTTGCATTTCCTCTTCAGAAAAGTGTCTGTCCAGGTCTTTTGCCCATTTCTTAATTGGGTTGTTTGTCTTTCTTTTGTTGAGTTGTAGGATTGCTTTGTATATTTGGGACATTAACCCCTTGTCTGTTATGTGGTTTCCAAATATTGTCTCCCATTGCTTAGGCTTCCTTTTTACCTTTCTGACAAAGTCCTTTGATGTACAAATGTGTTTACTTTTGAGGAGATTCCATTTGTCTATTTGTTCTTTTGTTGCTTGTGCTTTGGGTATAATGTCTAAGAAACCACATCCTATCACAATATCTTTAAGATATTGCCCTACATTTTCTTCTAAGATTCTTTTGGTCTTATCAGTAATGTTTAGGTCTTTAATCCACCTCAAGTTAATTTTTGTAAAATGTGTGAGATAAGAGTCTTTTTCATTCATTTGTAAATGGATATCCAGTTCTCCAAACACCATTTATAGAAGAGACTGCTCTGTCCCAGTTGCATTGGATTGTCTGCCTTAACAAAGATCAATTATCCATGGATGCAAAGGTCTATTCTGAACATGCAATTTGATTCCATTCGTTGGTATATCTATCCTTTTGTCAGTACCATGCTGTTTTGAGCACAGTAGCTTTGTAATATGCTTCAAAGTCAGGTAGTGTGATACCTCCCACTTCATTCCTCTTTCTCCTGATTTTAGCTATTTGGGGCACCTTGTACTTCCAAATAAATTTGGTTATTTGTTTTTCTATTTCTGCAAATTTGTTGGGATTTTAATTGGTATTGCATTGAATCTATGAACCAGTTTATGTAGAAATGACATCTTAATTACATTTAGTCTTCCAATCCATGAACATGGTATGTTATTCCACTTTTTAGGCCCTGTTCAATTTCTTTTAGTAGTTTCTTATAGTATTGTTGGTATAGCTCTGTTGTGGCCTTTGTTAAGTTTATTCCTAAATACTTGATTATTTTGGTTGCTATTGTAAATGGAATTTATTCTTTGATTTCTTCCTCTTGTTATGCATTACTTTTGTATAAGAACACTACATATTTTTGCATGTTGATCTTGTAGCCTGCCACTTTCCTGTATTCATTGATTAGTTTTAATAGTTTTCCTGTAGATTTTTTTCTGAATTTTCTGCATACAGAATCATGTTTCAAATTTGGAAGCCTTTGATTTCTTTTTCTTGCCTAATTGCTCTAGCTAGAACTTTCAGCAAAATGTTGAATAATAATTGTGACAGTGGGCATCCCAGTCTTGTTCCTGATCTTAGAGGGAAAGCTTTCAGTCCTTCCCCATTGAGTATGTTAGCCGTGGGTTTTTCAAAAATAGCCTTTATCATATTGAGAAAGTTCCCTTCTATTCCTATTCTTTGAAGTATTTTCATCAGGAAAGATGTTGAATTTTGCCAAATGCCTTTTTTTGCATCAATCCAGATGATCATGTGGTTTTCTGCTTTTATTTATTGATCTGGTGTATTACATTAATTGATTTTCTTGTGTTGAACCAGATTTGCATACCTGGAATAAACCCCATCTGATTGTGGTGTATAATTCTTTTAATATGCTGCTGATTCATTTTGTGAGTATTTTGTTGAGATTTTTGCATCTGTATTCATATATTCATTAAAGAGATTGGTCTATAATTTTCTTTTTTTTATGGTATCTTTGTGTGACTTAGGTATTAGGGTGATGTTGGTAGCTTTCCCTCCTCTTCAATTTTTTTGAAAGTTTTGAGCAGGATTGCTACTAATTCTTTATTGAATACTTGGTAGAATTCAAAAGTGAAGCCATTTGGTCATGGGCTTTTCTTTTTGGAATATTTTTGATGACTGACTCAATCTCTTTCCTTGTTATTGGTTTGTTGAAGTCATCTATTTCTTCTCAAGTCATGTTTGGTTGTTTATGCTTTTCTGGGAAGTTGCCCATTTTGTCTAACTTGTCTAGTTTATTAGTATATAGTTGCTCATAGTATCTTCTCATTATCTCCTTTATTTCTGCAGGGTCAGTAGTTATGTCTCCTTTCCCATTTCTGATTTTATTTATTTGCACCTGCGCTCACTCTCTCTCTCTCTCTCTCTTGCTCTCTCTCTCTCTCTCTCTCTCTCTCTCCCTCTCTCTCATTAGCCTAGCTAGGGATCCATCAATTTTGTTGAGCTTTTCAAAGAACCAACTTCTGGTTTTGTTGATTCTCTCTATTGTTTTCCTGTTCTCAATTCTATTTATTTCTGCCCTAATCTTTGTTCTTTCTTTCCTTTTGTTTGTTTTGGGGTTAGTTTGCTGTTCTTTCTCTAGTTCCTCCAGCTGAACAGTCAATTCCTTAATTTTTTTTCTCTCTTCTACATTAATATAGACATTTAAGGCAATAAATTTCCCTCTCAGCACCAGCTTTGCTGCATCCCATAAGTTTTAATATGTTGTATTTTCATTGTCATTGGCCTCAAAGTATTTACTAATTTCTCTTGCAATTTCTTCCTTTACCCACTGGTTTTCTAAGAGTGTCTTGTTTAGCTTCCATATATTTGTGAAATTTACAATCTTCTGCCTGTTACTTAATTTCAACTTCATTACATTATGATCCAAGAAAGTGCTCTTTATAATATCAATATTTTTAAATTTGTTGAGACTTGCTTTGTGACCCAGCATGTGGTCTATCCTACAGAATGCTGCATGAGTACTTGAGAAAAATGTGTATCCTGCTGTTGTGGGGTGTAGTGTTCTATAAATGTCTGTCAAGTCTAGTTCATTTATCATACAATCCAACATCTCTGTTTCCTTATTCATCCTCTTTCTATTTGTTCTACTCACTGATGACAGTAGTGTATTGAAATCTCCAACTATTATTGTGGAGGCATCTACTTCTGCTTTCAGTGTTCTCAGTGTTTGCCTCACGAATTTTGGGGCACTGTGGCTTGGTGCACAAATATTTATGATTGTTATGTTTTCTTGATGAATTGACCCTTTTATTAATATATTGTGTTCTTCTTTGTCTCTTTTAATTGTTTTACTTTTGAAGTCTAATTTGTCTGATGTTAATATAGCTACTCCCACTTTTTTTCTGGTTGCTGTTTGCATGAAGCATCTTTTTAAATCTTTCACTTTCAGCCTATTTCTGTCCTTGTGTCTAAAGTAAGGTTCTTGTGGAGAGCATATAGATGGGTTGCATTTTTAATTCATTCTGCCAGTCTGTGCCTTTTTATTGGGGAGTGTAATCCATTGATGTTTAATGTTATTACTGTAAGGGTAGTGCATTTTTCTACCATTTTTTCTTTTGGATTTTATATGCCATGACTGATTTTTTCTCTCTCTCCTTTTATCCTTCCTGATAATCTTCATTCCTACACTTTTTTCCAAACCTGTATCTCCTGTCTTTTCCTATTAACCTGTAGCACTTCCTTTAGTATTTCTTGTGGCACCAGTCTCTTATTCACAAACTGTCTCAGTGTGTGGTTGTCTGGAAATATTTCAATTTCCCTCACTTTTGAAGGACAATTTTGCCAGGCATAAAATTCTTGGCATTTCTTCACTTTCATTGTCTTAAATATATCATAGACTGCTTCTTGCCTCCATAGTTTCTACAGAGAAATCTGTGCATAGTCTTATTGAGCTTCATTCATTCAATTAAATAATCTAAAAAATGATTTATTTGATACTCATTGCGTGCCTGATGACGTTTTTCATGTAAGGATTACAGCAAAAAAGGTAACTGGCAAAAAGCCTATTCTTGGAGCTCATATTACATTATAGAAATATATTACAGATATTTCTTATTACATAGGTTCACTCTTAATTGAGAGTAATGGTAAAGAATAGTCATATTGAGCACAATGAAAATGACCCATTATACTTCTTTTGTTTTCACTTCTCAGAATTTTTCTTTTAAACAGAGAGTAAGAAAAACTTACACAAGCCTCCTATAATACATACTACACTCAGAACAAATATGTTTACCTTGTTTGCTTAATTTATGTATTTACTCATATTATTAACAAAATTAAATAAATTTTAAGAGATATTTATCTTCTTCACCAATTCAAAATTTTCCTTATGAAAAAACCACTATTGAAACACTCATGATCCAATACATATTTTATCTATTTTATAACATGAACATGCATTCCATATGTTTATGTATGATTTATTAATTTCCTTATATAGCATCATTTATATATAAATAAATTACATTTATTATTTCTAAGGGTTTTTTTTCACTCATCATTATGTAATGAAGAGTTATTCATGATGACATGTAGAGGTTTATTCAGAAATTGAAACAACTATTTGTAGTTCATCCCACTAATTGTTTTTCATCCCTTTTCTTTGAAGATGGTTGGTCCCCAATTCTTCATTACACAAAAAACTTGCTAGAAATATTCATAAACATGTAAATTCCTGCACATATTGAAAACTATTTTCAGCACATATATATATTTCAAGGTATATATACATGTGTGTGTATGTGTGTGTGTGTGTGTCTATATATAAATATATATATATATATATAGAGAGAGAGAGAGAGAGATTGAGAGAGAGAGAGAGAGAGAGAGAGAGATGAAATTGCTGGTATTTGGTATTTGGGGAGGCATATTTTCAATTTGAATACACATTATTGCTTTCCAAAGTGGTTTTCCAAACATAAATAAATAGTCTATTGATCTATCATACTTTTAAAATTTATGGTAAACAGTTACATAAATCTAATCCCTGTGAAATTGTATCCAAATATTACAATTGAATTCAACTTTTAATATTTTCATTGATAATACCAGCTTACTCTTCTAAAAATTGCCTATTCATATGTTTTGTTTTTGCTGTTAATATTTAGAATAATTTTATGTATTTTAAGTATTGTTTATATGTTATTCAACTAATGCCATATATGATGCAAATACTTTCTTTGAAGTTCTTTGCTGTATTTAAACTTTATATAATACATTATTGTATAGAAATGTAATTTTTAAGTAAAGCAAGTCATTCATTCATATCCTGAGGTTGTAAAGATGATTCTCTACATGGTATTTTTCCCACTAATATTTCATTAATCTCAAATTTGTTTATATGTATAATGTAAAATAACTCTTTAATTTTTTTTTTCTGTAAAGGAAAACAAATTTTCTCAATACCATTTTATGGATATGACATCATTCCATTGATTTATAAGGCTATCTGTTAAACAAAACAATTTTCCATAAATATTTGTGCCTCACTTTTGCCTAGCAATTGATATATTTGCTATAACTGTATATTAAAATTATATCTAAGGCTATAGTATAAATTATGTCTAAGGATATAGTATAATAATAGATACAATTAAGTCTAAGTATATAATATATAATATAACAGAATATTTCATAGTCTAAATATATAGATATTATATATTATTTGCCAGTATTTATTTTAGATTTTCTTTGCCCTTGAAAACTTATACCATATTTTGTAATGAAATTGTCTAGAACCTTCAAAATAGGTTGGATTTATTTGGACTGATATATTGAATTTTTAATGATTGTTGAAAACTGCCACTTTTATACTTTTGAGTTTTCTAAATAAAACTTTCTTTATCTCACTTTTTATTTGGGTTTGTTTTTATGTGTAACAGTAACAATTTACAAATTCAATTTTTATGAAGTTTCATCTTATGTTAATTTTTCCCTAGATTGTTGATTATTTTGACTGACATTCTAAGTGCTGATGAATATTAAGCTTTTGATTTAATGTATGCATTGAACAGAACCAATTTTTTGAAATTCTTTGTAAACACTTCCAGTAATTTTATTTTTATATTCTCCTATATTAACAATGTAGAAAATCATATTATCTGAACCTCTTAATATTTACAAATTAATATCCTGTGGCTGGCCCATTTGCTTGTCTCCTCCACTGTGATAACAACATAACCAAGCTAATTCTGAGCTTTGGGTTACAAAATGATAAGATGTGTAGATCTTGGATTAGTCCACCTAAGTGGGGTAATCCATATCCTTTTGTAAATCCAGCAAGAAATATATGTTTGTAGTGGTAAACCATTGAGATATTTGGGTTAATTATTATGGATCAAAGTATGAGATGTGCATTCTATTAATACGGTCTTTTAACTTTCTAGCTTTTAAGTTGTTGCATCATTCTTGCAATTTTAATATAAAATGTAATTGGTCATGATGTTTTGTTTTTGTTACCCTACTTTCTTTACTGCTTGACTTCATCTCAAGTATCATTTTATTTATTATATAGTACATTGATTTTAGTGTCATATTTACAAAGAATATATATTTACATTTTGAGTATCATATTTCATATGTCCTCTGGTTAGGCATGTTAAATGTGATGTTCATCACATTCCTATGTGTACTGCTGATTTTTGTCTGCATTACAAGTCAGATAATGAAAAAAAATGGACTGCCACTCCCTTCTATTATGAATTTGTGCATTTCCTCTTCCATTTCTGTACATGATTAATATATTTTATTTCATGCCAAGTATAAAAATGATATCACTTTCTGTTGAATTTAAGCTTTCATTTCTAGCTTTCAATCTTTATATCTAATATTTTTTTCCTTAGTGATTTTTTTTTAGTCAAATACTTATTCTAATTGGATAATCTCATGCTATAAGGAGATTTTTAATTTAAGTTCATGTATAGTTACAGATGTATATTTTTCTATAATTTGATTACATGCTATTCATTTCACTACCTTTCCACATGTTTTTTTCCTGCTTTCTCCCACATGATGAAGTTATTTTCCCTCTTGCTGTTTCTCTTTTTTTCAACTCATTTGAAAATTATGTAATTCTGTTCTTAGGGTGCCCTTCACATGGAGATATGGATCCTTAACTACTTAAAATCTAAATTACCTTCCTTCCGAACAATATAAGAATGAATATAAAAGGAAACCTCAAATTTAATAGAGAATTACCTATTCAAAAATTGACACATTGTGCTTTTATCTCAATTTTTTACCATGCTAAATTCAGTCCTGTTTTAATAAGTATTTGTTTAGATGAATAAATGTATTTTACACTTTTCAATCACAATTTTCTTGATTCAAACCTTTACTACTAGAATGGTTTTTTTATTTAATTTTATTTCAAGCATCACATATATATCAAATGAATAGATATCATTTGGAAAAAAAATCAGTCTTTTAACTCTGGCTGCCTTTAAGATTTTCTCTTTGCCTTTGCTGCTGTAAGTTCAATCTTCATATGTCTTTGTACAGTTTTTATGTATTTCAATTATGATTTTTGATTCTCCTTGGACTTCTCAAATAAAAGACTCAACAATTCTCAAAATTTCTCAGGTTTAACTTTAAATATAGTATCATTATGTCATCTATATAATTCTTTCTGGAATGTCAGCTAGAATTATATTAGCTTGTATGACTGTATCCTCCATATGTTTTACTCTTTCATGTTTAATATTGATTCATCTCGGCTGCATTCTTTATAAGTTCCTTTGGTTTTATCTTCTGGATCACTCAATCTCTCTCTAATGATATCTAATCTATTTGTAAGATCATCTATTGAGCATTAAAACTGCAATTATCTTATTTTAATTATGCAGAAATTCAGTTTACTTCTTTACAAAATCTGCTTGTTTGCTATCCATATTTGTTTTATGGAAATTACTAAATGCACTTATTTTAGAGTCTGTACATGAGAATTCCTGTGCATGAATATTTATAATTATGGCACTGATGTCAGTTGTTTCTCTTTGTGCTTCCCCATATTGCCTTTTGTTTTTTGATGGGTAGTAAGGGTGTTTAGCTGTTAACATCTTATTTTGCTTGGAAAAACATGAATAGAAATGTTTTAATAAATATTGGCATCTTTAAAAAAGATTTCTGTTTTTATTTTAGGAATCAGAAACCAGTAAATATCCAGGAGTACTTTAAACTAAATTGCTCTTGTGAGTTTTGAAGTATGGATGTATATACATATTAATTAATTTATTACTTATTTACTTGCAAATAAGTTAATGTGTTGTAGGTTGCAAGCTTCAGTGCCAGAAGATCAAATATTAGAGTATTCCCCTCAAATTAGGAAACAGGCTACAGAGGAATTTATTTCTTAACTCTCTTTTGAAGGAGACAGATTTATTTATACACATTTTCAGATTTATCCTTTTAGGGGGTGATTTTTCCATTAGCCTATGTTTTGGTTTGCTAAAACTTCTGGAGTGCAATATACTGGGGATGGGTATAGTTTTACAACAGAGATTTATAAACTAATAATTTACAGTTCTTAGGTGGTGAATATGCCCAAATAAAGGCATCAACAGGAAGATACTATCTCTGAAGAAAGGTCATCGGTATCTGGGACACCTCTGTCACATGGAAGGTGCATGGCTGGTGTATGCGGTCCTTCTCTCCTGGTTTCATTGCTTTCAGCCTCTGGCTTCTGTGGCTTTCTCTCTCAGCTCTTCTGGGGGTTTTACTCTAAGATCTCTGGACATTTTCTGTCTTTTTTCCTCTCATAAAGTATTCCAGTAAAAGACTTAAGCCCCAACTTGAATGTGATGGGTCACATCTCAATTTAAACAACATAATCAAAGATCCCATCCATAATAGGTCTGCATCCACAGGAATGGATTAAGAGAGCATGATCTTTTATGGGGTACATAACAGCTTCAAACCAGCACACTCCACCTTCTGGACCCCAAAACAATATGTTCTTTCCATATGTAAGACACACTCATTACATCACAATATCACAAAAGACTTAAATCATTTCAGTAACAATATTAACTACAAAGTCATCAAAATTATTTACAGGCATGATCTGTCTTAAAGCAAAATTCTCCTCCAGCTGTGAACCTGTAAAACTTAGAACAAGTTTATCTGCTTCCAATATACAAAGGAGGGACAGTCATAGAATAAATGTTTCCATTTCCATAGGGAGAAATTAGAAGGAAAACAGGGATCACCATATCCAAACAGTTCCAAAAACCTGCAGGACATGTTTCATTAGATTTCCAAGTCTGAAAGTCATCTATAGAATGATTCTTTGTCCTCAGGGCTTGAGAGGGAAGCAACCCCACCCTTTCCAGGGGCTTGCATAGTGGTTGTGTTCTCTCCAAACACTGTGGCGAGGGCTCCAATATGTCCAAGCTCTCAGCCCACCCTCCTCAAGCATCTGGGTGGTGGCCAGATTCTCTACCATCTCCAGGGCACAGCCTACATCCACTTAAATAGTGGGGTGGGAGCCAGACTCTCCCCAATCCCCAGGGAATGTGCTCAGTCTTCTCTTAAGCCTGGGGTGGAAGCATTTTTCCTGAACAATGGGGCAGTCAAGCTTGCCTCAATCTTCCAGGCAGCTGAGAGCCTTGGAGTGGTAACACTATTCTTGAACAATGGAGCAGAAGGCCTTTATGTGCAAACTCTAGAGGAAACTCACCCCATCCACATACATGGATGGGTCTGCTCTCCTGGCCCAAGGTTTCTTTGCTCCAGACCCTAGCTCTAATGTTTTGGTCATTGATTCATCTTGAATAAATTTTCATATAAGGAGTGAGAGAGAAGTCCTCCTTCATTCTTTTGGATATAGATATACAGTTCTCCAAACACCATTTATTGAAGAGGCTACTGAGTCCCAGCTATGTTAGCTTGGCCACCTTATCAAAGATCAATTGTCCATAGATGAGAGGTAGATAAGAGGGTCTATTTCTAAACACTCAATTCAATTACATTTGTCAGTGTATCTATCTTCATGCCAGTATCATGCTGTTTTGACCATGGTAGCTTTGTAATATTCTTTAAAGTCATGTAGTGTGAGATCTCCCACTTCATTCCTCTTAAGATATTTTTGGCACCCCGCTATTCCAAATGAATTTGGGCATTGTTTTTTTTTATTTCTTCAAGGTAAGTTGTTGGTATTTCAGTTGGCATCTCATTGAATCTATAAATCAGTTTACATAGAATAGGCATCCTAACTGTATTTTGTTGCTGACAGGGAGACACTGAAATGAGACACAGACACAAAGTTAAGATATAAGGGAGCAGGGGACCCACTGCATCTCATGCTAAGTGGGTGCTGATGCACCTGTGCTCCAGTTATTTATTCGTTTGTTACACAAAGCTAGACTACGCTACATGATCAAAAGCATTCAGGGTCTCTCAGATATTAATCTTTACATCCTGCTGTGGATAATAAGGAACAATCTGGGGTGAATGGTTAACGCTGCTGTCATAGTCACAAGACACACATCTTTACAGGGCGTGGCTACACGGCATTCCAGGCAGGCTTGTGGCCCAGCGTTCCAGGCCACCGCCTCTGACATGGTCTAAGTGAAATGAAAGCTTGGTTCCCCATAGTATTTAATCTTCCAATTCATGAACTCAGTATGTCCCTCCATTTATTTATGGCCCATTTGATTTCTGTTAGCAATTTCTCGTAGTTTTCTGTGTATAGGTCTTTTGTGACCTTGGGTAAGTTTATTCCTAAATATTTGCTTCTTCAATTTCTGGTTTCTTTGTATCTAAGAGATCAGTTCTCGGCTCTTTTGTTTCTTCTCACATTTTTCTATAAGCCACAAGGAAAATCCAGGTGGCATTTTCCACATTTAATTTGGAAATTTATTCAGATAAGTATCCAAGCTCATTAGTTTCAAATTATGCCTTCCATCCAACATCAGGACACAATTTTGCCAAATTCCCTGCCACTTTAAAGACATAAATCACCTTTTCTCCAGTTTGCAATGACAAATGCATCATTTTGGTCTAAGGACTCATCAGAATTATGTTCAGAATCCATATTTCTATGAATAGTCTCTTGAAAGCACACTGGGCCTTTTTTGCCAAGTGCCTCACAATTTCTCCACAATCTTCCCTGCATCCATTTAAAATGCCATTCCAGCATGTTTGGCATTTGCATCTCAGCACCCCACTTCTAGGTACCAAAATCTGCTTTGGTTTGCCAAAGCTGCCAGAATGCAATATTCCAGAGATGGGTTGGCTTTACAATAGGGATTTATCAACTCACAAATTACAGTTTTTAGGCCATGAAATTGTCCAAATTAAGGCACCGACAGGAGGATACCTTCTCTGAAGAAGGCCTCCAGGGACACTTCTGTCATGTGGGAATACACATGCCTCGCATGGGCCTTTTTTCTGTTGCTGGTTTCAGTGGCTTCCTCTCTCAGCTCCTCTGGGGAATTTTACCATAATCTCTTGGCTTTTTGGTCCTTTCATAAAAGACTTTGCTAAAGGTTTAAGACCCACCAATCTCAATTGGAATAACCCAACCAAAGTTCTCACCTGTAATAGGTCTGTATACACAGGAATGGATTAAGAGAACATGGTTTTTTCTGTGGTACATAACAGCTTCAAAGCAGCACAGCCTAGCAATTATTTATGTGCCTGTAGCTTGTTTCTGGAGCCTGTTCCTTGTGAGGTTAGGTAAATCAAAACACATTACCCAGTTTTGTTAGGGTGGTATCTATTTTCTGAGGCCACACATTACATGTTATTTTTGTTCTGATTTTTTGTTCTGTTTACTTGTGTTTGTTTGGATAAATGAATTTTCCTTTGGATCAATTTAAGAATTCTTAAGAGTATTCTATTCAGCATTTTAATAGTTTCCAGTTGTGAGATCAAGTTAGGTACACTCCATAAATAGAAGTTCTGTTACAGTTTAAAACAACATTTTTATTTATTTTTTGAATTTTCTTTCAAAATTCATATAAAAGTATCATAAAATTTTACCCTCATTAAAATTCAGAATATTATTTTGTTGATTTTTTCAAACAAGAAATAAAATTCAGAGTTTTCTCTATGTATCAACTGAAATAAATGGTATATTCCCAGTTAAAACATAATATGTAAATTTTTATACCTTCTAGTAAGGAATGCTGTGTATTCTTAAGTAATTGTCTTTGCATTTCATTTCATTCATCTATATGTCTTTGTTTTGTTATTTATATATTCTATAAAGGGAAAGTTATATATTTTCTTCAAATACTCATTATTAATATATAATTACCATACAATTTAATGATTAACTATTTCATTATTAGACCAGACAAAAGTATATTCTTATACATTCTAGACTAATGACTGTTAAAAAATACAATTATTATAATATAAATTAATACTCTAAGAAAATGTCTCTAAAAGAGGAATAACATGTCATTTTATCCCTTATGTTGGACTGGCAGCTGCTTTTCTGGTTATTTTGTTAATATGCCCCATTCTAAAATCTCTAAACTAAACCATGGGACAAATTATATTCATATTTCTCATTACTTAATGTTCTTGTTCCATTTAGAAAGAGAAGAAATGAACAAGTGGCACTGCTCTAGAGGTATACTGGGATCAGGTATTCTTGAAAATGAAAGAACAGCAGCTGAGACATGCTCTTTTCATACTAATAAGATTGACACAAGGGCCATGATGGAAATCTGGAGCACTTCTTAAAACCACCACTTGAAATCTGTGTAGTGTCGTAACTGTCTACATTCTATTCATCAAAGCAAGCAAAGCCAACTCTAATGTCAATGGTAGAGGGAAAGAACTTCTGGACACAGGGTAGCAGCAGGAGGAATTTGTATTTGCAGGATGATAATATAGCACATAGAATGGAAACCATATATCACTATCTCTATTTTTTAGTTAGGCATGTTATTAACTACCTCAACTAATAGAAGTTAAATTTAATAATGTGAATGAGATTCAAATACTTCATTCTTAATGAGCCAGACAAATTTCAATTAAGATGATTATTCATACTGGGTATTAGGGTGTACCATGTATTCTTCCATATAGTGCCTCATGTAATATAATCCTCTCACTAGTCTATGCAATAATATTTTGTCTCTTTGCAAATTACATCATTGTGATGGTTAAGTTCATGTGTCAAGGTAGCCAGGTTATTGTGTCCAGTTGTTTGGTCAATCTAGCAATGGTCTGATTGTTACTGTGAGGATATTACATGGATTTAAATCATTAACTAACTGATTATATCTATGGTTGGTTACATTTACAATAATAATGGCATATGGCTTTCAACAAAGAGAACACTCTCATCCAATCAGTTGAAGGCCTTAAAGGGGGATCTGATGATTTCAGCAGTCAGAAGAAAGAATTTCCATCTCTACTTTGGGAAATTCATCGAAAACTTACATAAGAATTCCCAGGTTGTGGCCTGCCCTATGGAATTCAGACTTTCCCATCCCTAGTTGAATGAGCCAATTCCTATAATAAATAAATAAATAAACAGTATATATTTTGTTTCCCTGGAGAACACTGACCAATACAATTACTAAAGTTGATCTTGATAGTCAACTCTTAAAATCTCCTATCAATACTAATCTAGTTAGATTTCCTGAGGATTTTATTTTAGCATATAATGCTTCCTTAAAATTACTTTCTTCTAAGATTTATTAGCAACACTCACTTCTTGTACATATTTATATCTGGGTTAATTCTTTTTAACACTGCTTTATACCTACAAGTTAATCAAATAATAATGTTCTTTAAATATCTCCCCATGGTAGTTTTATATTTTATTTATGCCAATTAATAGTTGGCCTCCCCTCTTTGAATACCACCATTAAACAGATTACTCAGATAATTTATAGCCATTGCATTCATCATACTGAGATTAATATCATCCTTTTAATAAATTTCTTAGGCATGCCAATTCAATGTCCCATAGGAACTTCCAAGTCAATTTTTTAAATGGAATTTATTCCTTAAAGAACATCTTATTTTCAAATGTTTCCTATTCCAAGAAGGAATGATAATTAGTCAAATGGTATTTAATTCTTCATTTCTTATATGGTTAATTAATAATTAATTGAGTTCCACTTTCAATTAGTATATAAACCAACATAGACCAATGTTCCCAGCACACAAATTAAAGCATCTGGGCAAAATTAAAAATATATATATTATTAAATTACTGGAGAACTGTGGATGCCAAAAGTCCAGTGAGATAATATTCATGGATGACTAGTTCCTGCACAGATTATCAGAGATTGGTGTCCACTGTTAGCATTTTCTGAATCTTAAATTTTGCCCACTATACAAGGAGGGAGCTGTTCAGAGTAAGGAGAAACCATAAAAATTTTTAAGAACTTAACTTTATGGTATGATAGACTGAAATCTCTAAGGTATTGAAATACACTTCTAGTCTTTCCACATTGCAATTCTTTTCCACATCAATTTTATTGAGTGTATGGTGGCAGAGGAGGCTGATGAAGCTCTATAATCTTTGAAGATGAGAAGAAAATGAGATTGAATAATTAAAGCTGTGTAATTTTTTATTCCTCATATTATTGTGTTCAATAGTACTCATAAAAATAAGTATATGGTCTTTCATTGAAGATGACAGAGTAAGAAGCTCCTCCACATCAGTCCCTTCACAGAAACAACTATTGAGCAGGCAACAATCATCAGAATAATGAATTCTGGAGTCCAGTTGAACACTCGTAGCATCCAAAAATATGCTTTTTGAACAACGTGGCCATTAAATTTCAGACAATTTCAACATTTCAGATAACAGCTACCACCCCCAACCCCCAGCCCTGTGGCAGGAGCCAAAGGAATGGCAGCATGTTTCCTAGTGGTACAATAAGGAGTTGTCCTCTAAGGATTGGGATTATATGTTTTCATCTGACTTTATATTCACTGAGGGACCAGCACAGAAGCTAGCCATTGTTTCAGCCTGTTTCCCAGGCAACATCTGTTAAGGTGTTTTTAAGAGAGAAAAAACTTCCCTGTCTCTTGTTATTAGATACTGGTATTAAAGGAAAGTCCTTTTCATGTCATTGGTTTCTCACTATTTACAAAAAAGTTTGTAAAAGTAAATAAGCAAATGGATGACTAAATCACTTAATGAGCACAAATAACATCAACAATTCCTAGGGAAGGACAATAATCTGATTTTGGATGTACTGCATTACAATATTCAAAATGTTCAGTTCTCACAAAATTACAAAGTATAAAAGAGAATATGAAAATATGGCCTATTCACAGGTAAAGAAAAAAAAAATCAACAGAAAGCCTCCCCAAGGAAGATAACACATTGGACTTACTAGACAAAGGCTTTATGTTAACTCTCTTAAGCATGCTCTATAAGCTAAAATAAACCATAGACAAAGAAGTAAAGACAATCAGGAGAGCAATGTATGAACAAGTAGGGGAAATCAACTAAATATTCTAGAGTAGCAAATTACAAGAGCTGTAATGAGAATTTACTAGAGGTATTCAGGCACAGATTGGAACAAGGCAGAAAAAAGAATTAGCAAACTTAAGTTAGTTCAATTGAAATGATCAAGCCTGAGGAACAGGAAGAAAAATAAATGAAGAAAAATGTGCCAAGCCTAAAGAAGCATCAATAGCAACACAAACATCATGGGAGTCCCTAAGGAAAAGAGAGAGAAAAAGTGGCAGAAGAATATTTGAAAAAATAAGGACAGAAACTTCCAAAATTTGATGAAAGACATTAATATACACATACAACTGCTCAATGAAATCCATGCAGGATAAATTCAAGAGAGATCCACACCAAGAAACAGTATAATCAAACCATTGAAAGAGAAAGCCAAAATGAAAATCTTGAAAGCAGTGAAAGAAAAGCAACTCATTATTTATAAGGGAGCCTCAATAAGATTATCATGTGATTTCTCATCATAAAAAATTTAGGCTATAAGGAAGTGGGATTATATAGTTGGAGAAATTAAAGAACAACCAAAAAAAAAAACAAAAACTGTCAACCAAGAACTTTCAAAACTATACTTTGCAAATGAAGGAGAAATTAAAACATTCACAGATAAACAAAAGCTAATGGAGCTTTCTGCTGGTACACCTGACTTACAAGAAATGGTACTAATAGTCTTTAGACCTGAAACAAAAGGAAATTAGACTGTTAATCAAAGTCACATTAAGAAATAAAAGTTCTGGTACAGGTAACTACATGGGTAAATATAAAAGCTAGTGTTTATTCTTTGGTTTGTAAGTTCCCGTGTTGCTACTTCTATGATTTAGAAGATGAACACATAAGCCAAAAATTAGGGGGCACACAAAGTATAAAGATGAAGTTTGTGATAATAACCACAGAATGGGAGGAAGAGATGGATAGGAACAGAGTTAATATATTTTATTGAAAGCAAGTTGGTAACATTACATAGAAGATTGGTATTTAGGATACTTAATTGCCATGGTAACCTCTGAAAGAAAAACTAAAAGTGACTGTGGAAAACAAAATGAAGAGGGAATAAAAATGGTACATCAGAAAAAATAAGTGAAACACAAAATAAGGCGTTAATGGAGGAGTTGAGATCAAAAGAGATGTAAGACATACAGAACACAAATAGCCAGATGACAAATGTAAGACTTCATGATCAGTGATCACAATATATAAATATATATAAGTAACTCATAACTCAACAAAAAAAAGAGTAACCACCAGATATAAAAATATGCAAAGAGATTGAATAGACATTTCTCCAAAGAAGATACACTAATGGCTAACAAGCACATGAAATGATGTTCAACATCACTGGTCATTAAGGAAATGCAAATCAAAACGACAATGTAATACAAGTTCACACCCACTGGAATGGATATAATATTTTTAAAAAGTAAATGGAAAGTGTTCATAAGGACATGGAAAAATGTGACCCTCATTCATTGCTATTAAGAATGTAAAGTAGGCAGCTATGTGGAAAATTGGAAGTTCCTTAGAAAATTAAACAGAATCATATGTGGCCCGGAAATTCCACTTCTAGTAATATATCCAAAAGAAATAGAAATAAATGTACACATGGAAACTTGTATACAAGTGTAAATTGCATCATTATTCATAATAGCCAATCATTATTCATAATAACTAAAAGGTGATAACTCATATGGCCATCAATGAGTGTGTAAACACAATGTAGTATACACATACAATGGCATATTATTCTGCTATAAAAGGAATGAAGTAATGATATGGGCTAAAACTTGGATAAACTTTGAAAATATGCTAAGTGAATGAAGCCAGGCACAAAAGGTCACATATTGTATGATTCCTTGTTATATGAAACATTCAGAATAGGTAAATCCATACAGAGAGAAGACAGATTAGTGTCAACTTGATGCAGGGGGTAGGGAGAAGGTTGAATGGGAAGTGATGACTTAATGGGTATGGAGTTATTCTGCAATGATAAACTTTTGAAACTACAGAAATGTTGTGGTTGTAAATATTTTGAATGTATTAAATGTCACTAAATTGTACACTTTAAAATGGTTAATTGCATATTATATGAATTTTATCACAATAAAAATTAAGCATATACAAGAATAATTATATATACAAATAAGAATATAAATATACACATATAAGTACTTATACACACTTCCATATAAAATTTTATTATTCATTCAGATAATTTCTTAATGTCATCTACATGACATCCAAATATAAGATCTTATAACCATGTATAGTAATTGCAATTTTAAAAGACATTTTTTGTAGTGTGATTCTTAAGCAAAGTGTAAATTAAATTACATTAAATATTTTTGGTAAATATTCATTTTGTGCATTTCCAGCTTAAAATATTCATTGCTACATTATTCTCATAAAGCCATGAAATAAGGTTTATTTAATTTTATTACCATTAGATTAACCAATCTGTAATCCACTCAGAGCATAAATATGCAACCATTCTTTAAACATATTGTATTACTGGATACAGTAAAAAATGTAAAGGAATATAACAGAAATATGTAAAACAGGTAGGTAGATGGAACCATTCAGTTTAGTTACCACATTTGGCTAACACAATTACTATTTTCACTAGAGCACTTTGCATGTAACCTTAGATTAACTAGGAATTTGAGATTGATGGCCTCAATTAAATTATTTTCCCATTCCAAAGATTTATTAATTGGGAGTGCTTGTTCATAATGTTAAGAACCAGAATAGAATGCATGTAGATTACCTACATTGTGCATCTCACCTGACAGGACTCCATACAATTAGCTTTTTATTTTCAGAAGAATTAAATTTCAATAGCAGAAAGAAAGAGGGAGAGAGAGAAAACATGTGTTCTAGTTTGCTAATGCTGCAGAATGCAAAACACCAGAGATGGATTGGCTTTTATAAAAAGGAGGGTTATTTGGCTACACAGTTACAGGCTGAAGGCCATAAAGTGTCCAATGTAACACATCAGTAATCGGGTACCTTCACTGGAGGATGGCCAATGGTGTCCAGAAAACCTCTGTTAGCTGGGAAGGCACGTGGCTGGCGTCTGCTCCAAAGTTCTGGTTTCAAAATGGCTTTCTCCCAGGACGTTCCTCTCTAGCAAGCTTGCACCTCTTCAAAACGTCACTCACAGCTACACTCCGTTCAGTCTCTTTGAGTCAGCATGTTTTATATGACTCCACTGATCAAGGCCCACCTTGAATGGGTGGGGTCACACCTCCATGGGAGTATCCTACCAAAGTCACCACCCACAGCTGGGTGGGGCACATTCCAAGCAAATCTAACCAGCACCAAAACGTCTGTCCCACAAGACCACAAAGATAATGGCATTCGGGGGACACAATACATTCAAACTGGCACATTCCACCCCCTGGACCCCAAAATGACATTATCTTTCCAAATGCAAAATACATTCATTTCATCACAATATCACAAAAACTTAAACCATTTCAGTAACAAAAGTTAAGTACAAAATCCCATCAAAATCAAATATAGGTGTGGTCAGTCCTAAGGCATACTTTTCCTTTAGCTTGGATCTGTGGACTTAGAACAAGTTATATGCTTCCAATATACAAAGGAGGGACATTCATAGGATAAACATTTCCATTGCCATAAGGAGAAACAGTAAGGAAAACAGGGTTAACAGGAGCAAAACAGTTCCTAAAACCTGCAGGACAAACTCCATTAGATTTCAAAGTCTGAGAGTCATTAACAGAATAACGTTACATCCTTGGGGCTTGAGAGAGCTGGAGCCTAACCCTTCCCAAGGGCCTTTTCGGCAGCCCTTTCCTCTCCAAATGCTTAGGTGAGTGCTCCAACATACCCACACACTGGGGAGACTGCCTTCTCGGCCCCACCCTCCTCAAACATTGGGGCTGCTCCCGGATTCCCTTCCATCTCCAGGGCACATGCTCAACCCCTTCAGAACAGTGTGGTGGCAGCCAGGCTCTCCCCAATTCCCTGGGAATGTGCTCCACCCTCTTTGGGACCTCGGGTGGCAAAACTCTTCCAGAACATCGAGGTGGAATGCCCACCCTCGACCTCCAGGGCAAACTCACCCTTTCCATGCGTGTGGGCTGCTCCACTCTCCCAGCCCAAGGCCTCTTGACTCCAGACCTCAACCTCCATGGCTCTGTCTTTGAAGAAATTTTTCCTGCAATTTGTTCCTTGTCTGTCTCCTCCAGTCCAGACTGGCAGCAGCTCTGTCTATAAAGATGTTGCAAAAATTCTGTTGCTTTTGCATGAAGCACACAGGGGTCAAAGCCATCAGACAATAGGAGTTTCCACAAATCCTTTCTGGATAATTCCATTTCCAATCTTGGCTTGTACTGAAATGGCGGCTGGGTTCCATGTTTGGTTACATCCTCACATTGGGCTGTAGCTTCTGGGATTCCACCCCCTGGAAGCTCATAATTTTCCAAGCCATCAGCTTCTGGTGTCTTTGAACCCAAGAGTTCAGTTCTAAGTTTATCTCTCTCTGCTCGCATTTTACTATAAGCTGCAAGGAGAAGCCAGGATACATCCTCCACACGTAGTCTGGAGATCTCCTCAGCTAAGTATTCCAGGTTGTCACTTTCAAATTCTTCCTTCCATCTGACACCAGGACTCAATTTTGCCAAATTCTCTGCCACTTTAAAACAAGGATCGCCTTTCTTCCAGTTCACAACAACACATTGATCATTTCTGTTCAAGACCTCGTCAGAAGTATCTTTAGAGTCCATATTTCCACAAACAGTCTCTTTAAAGCAGTTTTGGCCTTTTCTATCAAGCTCCTCACAACTCATCCTGAAACTCCCCATTATCCATTTAAAAAGCCATTCCAACATGTTTGTTATCTGCAAACTCAGCAGCAAAAGCACCCCATTCCTGGTACCAAAATCTGTTCTAGTTTGCTAATGCTGCAGAATGCAAAACACCAGAGATGGATTGGCTTTTATAAAAAGGGGGGTTATTTGGCTACACAGTTACAGGCTGAAGGCCATAAAGTGTCCAATGTAACACATCAGTAATCGGGTACCTTCACTGGAGGATGGCCAATGGTGTCCAGAAAACCTCTGTTAGCTGGGAAGGCACATGGCTGGCGTCTGCTCCAAAGTTCTGGTTTCAAAATGGCTTTCTCCCAGGACGTTCCTCTCTAGCAAGCTTGCACCTCTTCAAAACGTCACTCACAGCTACACTCTGTTCAGTCTCTTTGAGTCAGCATGTTTTATATGGCTCCACTGATCAAGGCCCACCCTAAATGGGTGGGATCACACCTCCTTGGGAGTATCCCACCAAAGTCACCACCCACAGCTGGGTGGGGCACATTCCAAGCAAATCTAACCAGCACCAAAACGTCTGTCCCACAAGACCACAAAGATAATGGCATTTGGGGGACACAATACATTCAAACTGGCCCAATATGCTAATTAAACAAATTTATCAGTGGATTCCTGCACTATAACAAGTTCACTGAAATATATTAAGAGGCTGGGTTAGACATTCCACCAGTATATGAAACAGAAGTGTAGTAATATAAACAGAGCTGAAATCCATATCACCCTGTTTCATTTAAGTTTTCTTATTATCTGAACAATTAAGTTTTTATTGATTCCAATTAATAAAGAGTACTTTCTGTCTCAATATTTTTGGAAAATACTTTCATTATATTTCCAAATAAATCATTTTCTTTCCAATATAATGATACATTCAAAATGATATGAAGCTGGTGGATTTTGTGGATTATTTGACGAAAGGAACAAAAAATTGCTCCCACTTCATTATCTCCATGGAAAGATCTTCATATACCTACAGTTAATTACCTATCTGAAAACATATTGAAGGCATTAGGTATGCCCAATACACTTATTTATCAACCCACCTTCATCATAGAATTTGGCAGACTGAAATTTGGATGTATAAATTAATTTAAGCCATTTTAATGAAATCAGTTGATTCAGCCTCTCATTAAAATAGCATAATTCTAACATCTGAATCACTATCTGTCTCAAATAACATTTAAGAAATCATTGGATTGGGTTATGTTTTCATGTTTCACCAGCTAATATAGTTCTAAGGGTGAAACATCTCCACAAACTTGAAGAACTCATAAGACTCTGTCAGTTCTAAAAATAGCTGCATTGTAAAATATATCCCATGAGAGGCAATTCAGAATTATTACCAAGATCTTTCTTCCAATTTGTTTGGTCCCTTGAATGGTAAAAAGATAAATCCAATCTTCTCTCAAAACATGACTATAGCTCTACATCACAAGACAGAAAATTGCCATCAAACTCCAAAAAATCATTTACCTAATCTGATTAAAAAAAAAAAATTCTACTACTCACCATACTTCTTGACTTATAAAATCAATCTGTTAGTCACAAAATTTCTGTTGTCAATAAATAGTTTCTTTGTATTGCCTAGTCTCATAAGTAATTCCTACCATACTTTTTACAGCATATGTAAAACACAAGGGGTAGTTAAAAACATTCAGTTTAATTATTATAGGAGGATATTATATGGGATTATTTAGGGGGATATTATAGTTTTTTGCTAAGTTTCTGCTCTTGAACCAGTAATGGCAAATATCACTTCTACTCATCCATTGGCTGAAACATTGTTATATGTCCATGTGGTGGTTTGAAGCTGTATGTACCCCAGAAAATCATGTTCTTAAGTTTAATCCACTCCTATGGGTGTGAGCCTATTGTAAGAATGACCTTTTGACAAGACTACTTCAGTTAAGTTGTGACCCACCTCATAAAGGAAGGGCCTTAATACTCTTATCTGGAGTACTTTATAAACGGAATGAATTCAGAGAGAGAAAAAAATATGGAAGCAAGAAGCTGAAATCAATGAAACCTAGAAAAGAAGTGAGAGACCAGCAGATGCTGCCATGTGTCTTGCCATGTGACAGAGGAGTCAAGGATCACCCATAGCCAGTCTTTGGGAAGAAAGCATCACTGTCATGAAGCCTTGATTTGGGCATTTTTCTCAGCCTCCAAACTGTAAGGTAATAAATCCCCATTCTTAAGCTAATTCATTTCATGGTATCTGCTTTCTGTAGCCTAGCAAACAAAAAACAGGCCATGTTTCACTTAGAAGTATAGATTCGATCTTTGATCACAAGCTGAAGGAAAATCAAGATTTTTTTAAATAGCTACCAGTCTGTGTCACATGCCTTATTGTATAAATTAAAACATAAAAAAAAAAACTGAACATGAATTAAATCCATGCATTGAAAAAGTAAATGTAATAACCCAAAATAAAGGAAAGGAAAGTTAATGAGAGCAGATGTACACACACACACACACACACGCACACACACACACACACACACACACAATAGGATATTGGTATATTGGAAGATTGAGGTTATCAACATATCCAAAATCTTGAAACTTTTAAACAATTAAGCAAAAAGATGATACATTGGCAAGACTGATCAAGAAAAGACAAAAAGAAAAATAGCATTCAGGAATAAATATTATTTGTTTTAGTTTCCTAGTGGCTAAAACAAATACCATGCAATGGGTTGACTTAACAACAGGAAATGATTGGATCACAGTTTCAAAGATAGAAAGCTGCTTCCTGCCAGGTTAGAATCTTCTGGCTAGTCAGCAATCTTTGGGTTTCCTTGATTATTCTCTCACATGGCATTGTACATGGAAGTATGTTTTACTTATGTTCTCTTGACTTCTGGCTTCTGGCTGTGCTCTGTGGCTTCTCTCTTTTGTCCAATTTCCTTTGCTTATAAGGACTTCAGCTACCTAGGATTAAGGTCTATCTTTGTTCAGTTTGGACATACCTTAACTAATTACATCTTCAAAGGTCCTATTTACAAATGGTTTCCCACTCAGAAGAGCAGGAATTGGTGTGCTAACATACCAGTTGTGGGGAACATGATTCAAACCCAAGAAAAACAGGAGCAATATATTTAAATTTCTGATTAAATATAAATTTTATATAATAATTGTAATATTTACTCAAAGAGAATAAGTATACCAATAATTATTAAATAACTATGGTTAGCAAAATTTACCAACAAAATGAAGATAATTTCACTAAGGAACTACAATAGGTTTTCCAGATATGGAAATAATTATGTGCAGGATAGGTACATATTTTATAGAAAAAAAATATGCATAAGAATACTTTAGAAAATAGCATGCAAGTATATTTTATGAACACTGATGCAAAAATGTTTGCCATCAATTGAGGGAGGCTACTAATGTTGCTGAAAGTCACTTTATCTTTCACTCAAGCTATTCACAATTTTCTGCTCAGCTCCAATTTTCACTGAACATTTTCCTTTCTCTTTTCTAAGAACAACTCTGGCTTAGAAATGCATTTTTGTTGTATTTTATTATTTGTTTTAAGTGATTTCAATGAGAGGAATTTGGATTATTTTAACTTTAGATGTCTATATTGCTGATCTTGCCATTTTTCTTATTAAATGTGTTAAAGTCATTGCTCCATTTCTTAACTTAGAAACTATGCACACTGCTTCATTAAAGCCTCATCATTCAGGAATTCTGGTTGTTTTGCCTTTTGATATTTTATATCTTCATCAATAGATTTGTAAGAAAATTTTCCCTTACTCATCTTGAATCAGGAAAAAGAAGGTCACAAGTGAATTTCTTCATTTGTGAAAAATTTCCATTCAAAAAGTAAAATTGTACCTTAGTTTTATGGAATTTTCCACCGGTGGAGACCTACTGAAGTTTGGTCCTTCAGCTGATGAATGACTGAATTCTTGCCTTCAGGCAGTGGGCTGGAAGTCAAGTGACTGATATCATGTTACTTAGAATCCTCCTTTCAAGTACTGAACTCTGGAACTAGTTTATGTTTCTATTCCAGCCAAGTTTCTTGAAGCTGGCAATTACTAATCAGAGTCTACCTGTTCTTTGTTGGACCTCCAACCATGTGTGTCTGAGGCCACACAGGAAACAGATTGCTTTCTCAAAAGAGATGTGAGACAGGAATAAATAAAACAGCAGTGGATATTGAAACACTCATAAAATAGCAATGGTGGAAGTCATTATCACCATGGGCTTAAAGAGACAAGAGGAAGGGATGGCATTTCATAGGCCCAGCCATTTCTGGAAACTCAGAAGAAAATGTGCCTAAGAGACGGCAGAAGAATGTAGCCTCTTCTCACACTGGCACCCAACAGGGGGGAGACTGGGGCAATAAACACCTTGTTTCCAATATGCTGCTGGTGCCTCCAAGTGCTTAAATTCAATTGGATCAGAATGCAAAATTTCATATAATTTATTCTATAAAATTGTCATACAGGGGGCATTGAGCAAAGACAAAGGAGACAAGGAATGAATCTTGGGATCAAAGTGTGTTTAACCAGCCTAATTCCCACTCTATGGACATTATTAGACTTTTTGGAAGAAAATTAGATGCTAAATAACTTAGCAGTTTTTAATTTTTAGTAGTATTGAATAAGAATGATTTTTCACCATGTGGTACTGGTAGAATAATAGAAATATAAGCCATTGTAGTAAAATGAATATTTAGAAATACACTTATGTTTTGATTCCATTTTCAGACAAAATTCCAATCCTTCCATTGGGGGAAGGATAATATTTTCAACAAATTTTCTGAAACAAATGGTTGGCAAAATGCAAAGGTACTGATATCAACTAACCTCAATCACAAATGAAATTTAATGCCTAAATGTAGGAGATAAGAATGTGAAACTGATAGAAACATTAGTGAACCTTGGTAGACAAATATCTCTTAAATGAGACACAAAAAGCATAAAGAATAAAGTATACATTGAAAATTTGGTCTTTGTCAGAATTAAAAGTTGTGTTCTCCAAAAGACAGGGGCAAATAAGTGAAAAGACAAGTTACACTTTGAGAGAAAATAATAGAAAAACAAATATTTGGTAAAGTATTTTTATTTAGAATATATAATTAGGCCTTATAATTCAATAATAAATGAACAATCAACTATGTTTAAAAAAATCAGCAAATTATTTAAACATCTATTCCCCCAATGAACATATACTAAAGAAAAATAAGCTATCAATTGCTTTATATATCAGTTTAATGCAGTTTAAAAGCACCATGAATATCACAGCAAACCCACTGGCATGACAACAATTAATAAGACAAACAACACTAAGTGCTTCAAAGTATGTGGAACATCTGGAACTCTTATATATTGATGGTGAAAATGGACAACGGTACTAAATTAGAGAATAGTTTCATAGTTTCATACAAGAATAAATGCACAATTGCAATATGACTTACCAATTCCATTCCTAGATATTTACCAAACACAATGAAAATGTAGTCTATACTGAGACTTGAGCAGGTAAAAATTAGAAATATCCTTAGTGTTCATCAACTAGTTGATAAACAAATTTAGCTACATCCATTCAATGTAAAAGTACTTAGTGATAGAAAGGTACTCTTGAGTTGTACAAAAGTATGGGTAAATCTCAAGTATGTTATGCTCCATGACAGAAGTCAGATACAAAAGAGTAGATGCTATGATTCTATTTTTATGAAATTTTTGAAAAGTCAGAATTATAATCATAGAAGTCATATCAATTGTCAATGTTCAGAGGGTGGTAGGAGGGGATTTAATGAAGATGGCATGCGGGAACTCTTTTGCACTGCTGGAAATTTTCTATATCATGAAAACAGTGGTTGTTTCATGGTCTTTTACACAAGTTATTGTCTCCAATACATAGTCTACATTTAAACATTTAGTAAAATAATTCCCCCAATTTTAGCTTTGTCTATGGCCACCCAGGAACAGATTTGATCTCACAACCTCTCTTGCAGCAAGTTTGGCCATATGATGAAATTCCAATCAATGGGATGTGAAACAAAATACAATTTTCCAGTTTTGGGGTCATGTCCTTTAAATGATACAGATTGTTTCCACTTATCTCCAATCTTTGAGTATGTGAATGTTGACAATACTCTAGAAGATGACAGAGCAATGGAGAGAAGTAACCGGATCCCTTGATGACTTTTCAGGTTCACCTTTACAGCCCGTAACATTTATACCTGCACTACTATATGAAAAGCAGGTGGAAATTCTGGGATAGGTTGTACATTATCTAAAGGAAATGGCTACCCTTATTATGTACAAAGCTCATACATGTTTCCCCATTGTGCTTTCTTCTTTGATACCAACATGGCATTGATTCTTTTCTACATGCCTTCTTCTAGTCATATTGCAATAACTATGCTCCATGTTCTAATCTAAAATACAGAAACAAAAATAATCTGAAGATTGAAGTTTTTTGGGTAGTTAGATTAATATGGGTGCTATATTAGAATGGAGATCTTCTACAGTTGGGGACTCTCTGCTTCAGGGTACTTGTACTCATTATTAATTCTCCCTGGAAAATATTTTCCAGTCAAGTAGTTTTTAGCACATTTACCATATCCTCATAAATATCTATGATGAAAAACCTATCACATTGCTCCTTTCATTTGCTAAATATTTTACTTGATTAATATTGGAAATTCTATATTTACTTTTTTCTTTAGTTCTTTTCTGATTTAGAAATAAGATTAAGGAGTGTGGGGATGCTATTCAACTTTGTACCTCTGGTATCTTAAATGATGCCTGGAATAGAGTTGGACATAAATATTTGTTTATTGAACACATTTATGGAATAAATTCTAAACAACTAGAATTTGAATGCCCTATGTCTCAAAGATATAGTAAAACTTTATTCTTTCAATGAATTATTGAGAAGCTACTGTGTACTGAGTGTACAGAAAGGTTCTTCCCCTCATGGGAATTGAATTGTCAGAGAAAAGACAGAAGATAAAGGTAAAAATGTATGTTTCACCCATTGTGATTCTGGCTTTATGAAATAATAAGTTAGTAGTGGGCTATTGATTAGCTGGAAGAGGCCTGATGATTTTAATAGGCAGTTTATCTGACCTCATTAGCTGACCTTTAAGGAGAGACTTGAAGGAAGTAAGAGTAGGTAGTTCAGGCAGAGGTAATAGAATTGGTAAGGTCATTGGGACAAGAGACTTTGGGGCATTTTCAAGGAATAGCAAGGATACCAATATGCCTGGCACAGTGTGGAGAGTGTTTAGAGGATTGAATAGAGAAGCAACAGGGGCAAGAACACTTAGAGTATTCTGGCCCATTATGAGAGGTTTTTTTTTTTTTTTTTTTTTTTTGACTTTCTGTTAGATTATAAGACATTCATATGTGATCATCTGACTTAATATGAATTGATTTATACATGATTGACTCTGGGATGAAAATAGTTTAATAAGGGCAAGTCATAAAGCAGGAAGAAGAATTAGGAAGCCACTGCATAAATAAAAAGGTGATAAAAATTGGTAGCTTGCTGGCAGCAACAAAGGTGCCTAGAAGTAGTGAGATTCTGGACCTATAGAGCATATAGAATCTACAAAGCATGCCAACAGAATTGAAGTCCATATGAGACAAAGGGAACAGTATCAGTGATAAATCTACATTTTTCCCCACCAGAAAATTAGGATATAGTAACCATTTACTTGCAAAGGGGCAGTTTAGATCTGTTTTGTATGCAGATTTGAGGTGTCTCAGGCAGGGCACCAATTGTGAAAGAAGGGAGCCAACTCTCTCTGTTCCTGCAAGAAGTTCTTTATTGGCTTTTTAGTACAGGATTATATAGTGTAAGCATTCTTTAGACTACGTGATTGTTTTCCCATTTCCCCAGGGAACTGTGTTTGTTCTCAAATCAGAAGACTAGCATGTTTAAAATTTTGGGGTGCAAGCTTGAGGACAATAAGAATCTTAGGGAACAATCTCTTCTGTACTAGGTGGGAAAACAGAAACACGGAGGGAGCCCAGCTTCATTCTCTAACTTAATTGCCTGCCTTCAGGCACACAATGCGTTGGCCTTCTCCCAAACTTTCAGGAGGCGGCCTCCCTGAATAACTCACAAAGCCAGGGAACCCTCCATGCCTCCTAGACATTGACATTGTATTTTAGTATAGGTGGTCTTGGATTTAGGGGAAAATTTTAAGCTTAGGTGAAAAGTCCAAGGGTAAAATTATAAAACTGGAGTTATCAGTCTATTGATGACATTTAAAGCCATGAGACTGGATGAGATCAGTAAGGAATGAATAAACTCTGGTCTGTCACTCAAGTATTTTGATATTGGAGAGAGGAATAGATTCTTGAATTTGAGATATTGGAATAATTAAGTTGTTAAGAATAAGATCTAGAACATCACCATGAGAATAGGTGGATGAGATCTTTTGGAAGCATCAAGATTAATGGAAAAGATATCAAGGAACTGAAAAGACAGGATTTAGAGGTATGGAATATTAACCCCACCAAGAATTATGAGAGTAGAATTAGAGCTCTAATGATTAAGTAATTAAAGTTTTCAAGAAATGATGGGGCTTGGGTCTGAAGTATGTGGATGAGAGTAATGATAAGGGACTACTGTAAAAACATGTCTTACATTCCTTCTAAAATATTTGATCTTCTGTTTAATGAATCATACATTCTTTTCTTCTTATGGTCAGGGAAATCCTTGATTAATATGACTTGTCTCCTTTATTGATGAAATTTTGCATCAGATTTTGTGTTTTCATAAATCATAATATAGAAAATTTGGTGTAAATGGATTAAGCATTAGCAGATACTTGCTATCAAAATATATAAACCCTTTATTATACTTTCTTAACAGTAATTCATCATGCATTTTTTCATTTAATGTAATGACTAATCAAAAGAACTTCTCAATCACAAAGATAGTAAAAAACATAACTGACATATATTTCATAACACAAAATATGCTCAAGAGTAAGCATTAATGCACCATCTACAAACAACATTGTATTATTGTTGGCAAATGAATGAGATGAGATTCTGAAATAAATCTTCACCTATTTTATTGTCATTTTTAAGGGTCATTCTCATACTTGCTTTCAGATTCATAGAAATATTATATACAGCAAGGAGAAGTAAATTCGTTTGAATTTTCTGACAGTGATTTTTAGCAAAATCTCATACTATTTAATATTTTGGAGTAGAAAGAAGTAAATATTATGTTCTTTTGACATATCATAGGCAAATGAGTCTTATAACGAAAACGCTCAAAAATAAAATTCACATTCAAACAAGATGGCAATTTTTCAGCTAACAAAATCTAAATCTGAATATATTCACATGGAATAAAGCAAACAAAAACAAACCAAAAATAAAATATATCAAGGGATTGTCTGTGGTGTTAAAATTTAAAACAGAGACCTGACAAAATATCAAGATTTCCTTCCACAAGTAGACAGGGCTATTTTATTTTTATAGAAACATACATTGTAATGGTTGCACTATTCTATAAATATATTTCAAAACATTCACATGTTTTAAGTATAAACACTCATTGTTTACATAAAGTAGGTGAACTTACATTATGCAAATTAGAGTGCAATAAACTATTTAAAATAAATAAAATTAGCAATAAACAATAAGCCATCAAAAAAGTTGAATACATGACCAACCAAAAACATTCTAGAAAATCTTACTGTAAAGATTTGGGGAAAAGACACCAAAACACCAGTGAAAATAGACAACCATGGCCTTTGGGGTCTACCAGACAACACATACACCAGCACACACATTCACAGCCACACAAAGTTAATCTACCTATTTTATTTTCTACTGGTGCTTCATGTAGTTTAAAATAAAAAGAGAAACAAATGAACAAACTAATAAGTCCTGACTTGATTTATCCTTAGCCACATTTAATTCAGTCCTTTGCTATAGAAATAAAAAATTGTAAAGTTCAAGAAGACAACACAGTGTGGAAGTGGGACTAATTTAATTCCAACTTTTAAAATATGGGGAAATATATCCCTGGTAATTATGGTACAGAATATTTTTAAGCAGTGAGCTTTAACACCATATAAAATGTGGGGACAAAAGGGAGTCAATGTAGAATACCTTAGTTACTTCATGTTGCAATTACACTATGTCCCTCCTGTGTTGGCACTATTGTTTTATTAATTGTTCATTCTGGAAGTGTTGAAATCATTTGGAGTACTTAAATGGTTTTCAAATTATATACCCTAGTGTAGAAGGCAATACTTTAGACCATTGTGTAATTTTACTGTGCTACCATAACAAACTACAACAAGCTGGATGCCTTACAACAATGGAAATTTGTTCTTCCACTGTTCTAGAGCCTAGAAGTCCAAAATTAAGAATTTGGCAGCATAATGCTGTCCATGTTCAAAAGTCATTCATCACATCCCAATATTCCAAAAGCCTTAAGCCATCCAGTGACAAATTTAAGTCCAAAATCTCACCTAAATCAGGATGGATATTGTCCATCTCAGTGCAATAATACTCTTCATCAGTTGTACGTAGGAGACATAGAAAAGTTATCTGCTTCCAAAATAAAACTTCAGAAAAATCATAGGATAAATTTTCCTGTTCCAAAAGGGAGAAATTGAAGGAAAAAGGGGGTCACAATTCCCAAGCAAGTCTGAAACACAGCAGGGAAAATTCTATTACATTTAAAAGCCCGAAAGTAATCTGTGTCTTGAGGCTTTGATATCTGGGCCACAGGGGTGGCTGACTCATGCTCTCAAAACATCAGTTGGTGGCCTCACCTTCTCCAAACCCACCTATACTCATGACCTAAAGAAGTTTCTTTGTTCCAGAATTCTGCACACATGACTCTGCCTTTACAGTCACTCTTCCTTCATTTCATTCTGTCTCTATCCCACAGGCTGGCTGTGTTTCTTCTGATACAAAATTCTCAAAAACTTTGTCAATATCCCAAGCAAATCATATTGTTCCAATCCATCAGAGAAGGTGATTGTATTAGTCAGATAAGGAGAACTACAGGAAAAAAAAAATGAAATAAGCTTATAGATACACACACACACACACACACACATACACAAGAACACACACACAAATATTATACCCAGAGATTTAACATAAGGAATTGATTTAAGATAAGGAAGGTGCTGGTAAGTCTGAACTCCATAGAGGCCACAGGCCACAAACTAGAAACTCTGGGAAAAGTGATGTTCAAGTCCTTAGTCTAAATTCCTTGAAGGAAGAAGTTTTGAATGGAAATTCTGACAAGAATCAATGTTTAAGTTGAGATAGAAATTTTATGGACCTAGTAAACCTCAGTTCTAGTTTTTAACACCTCCAACCAATTGGATGAGGGAATTCTTTTTGATGCACATGCAATCAAGTGACTAAAGTTGCAAATTCCATCTACAAAATATCCTCACAGTAACAAGCTATCATTTCTTCACCAAACAACTGGACAACATAAATTAGCCAAGCTGACCTATGAAATTTATCATGATAGTAGGTCTCACTGTTGTAGATTGACTCATTTCTCCCACAAAGGTGTTTTCAAGTCCTAATCACTGGTTCGATGAATGTGAACCCATATACAAAGAGGATCCTTGAAAATTTTATTTAGATAAAGCCAAACTTAATCAGGGTTGCCTATAATGCAATATGATTAGAGTCCCTATAAACAGAGAAAAAAGTTTAACACAGATATAGTAGGAGGCAGAAGGAGACAGGTGGCCACGAGATGGAGACAGAAATTGAGTTATTGATTGCTGGCAAGCCACCAACAGAATGATACAGCCTTCAGAGAAAGCATGGCCCACAGACACATTGATTTTGGACCTATGGCTTCTAACAGTGTAAGATAATAAATCCTTGTTATTTAAGCCAATCTGTCTCTGATACTTGTTATAGCCAACTTGGCAAACAAAGGAAAAAATCCTCCAGAAATCTTTCCTTAGATAAGTGAATGGATTCCATTCCTGGCTTCTGAGATGGTTACACTCTGAATACATTTAACAAATAGTTGTCCATTCACACCCTTTTCCTTGTTTCCAAAGAATGCTATTGGAGTAATAGATTTTCTCGAACCACCAAGTGCTTGTTCCCTTGTACTTAGCAGTTCACTCCTAAACTTGCCTCTTACCTCTCACTACAGGCAGCAAGGAGAAACCAGGCAGTGCCTTCTGTATTTTGCTTGGAAATCTAAGCTAGAAGTTCATCATATATACATTCTACTATCCATCCAACACTAGAACACAATCGAGCTATGTTCTCTGCTACTTTATAGGGATCACCTTTCCCCCAGTTTCCAATAATACTCTCATGATTTTCACTTCTGAGTGCTCATCACAAACTTTAATGTCCATATTTCTACCAGCAGTATCTTCAAGGCAATCTAAGTTGTTATAGAAACACACCACTTCCTAGTACCAAAAACTGTCTTAGTTTCCTAGGGCTACTGTAACAAAGTAACACAAACTAGATGGCTTAGAACAACAGAAATTTATTTTCTTTCAGTTCTGAAGGGTAGAAGTAAAAAGTCAAGTTGCTTGCAGGATGATGCTCCCTTCAAAATTTGTAGGAAACAATCTTTCCATGACTCTTTCCAAGCTTCTGACAGTGGTTGACCAGAAATCATGGTGTTTTTCAGCATTAGTCATCACTTGGCTTTGTCCCACTTGTCTGTCTGTGTCCAAAATCCTCTTCTTATAGGGACACAAATTATACAGGATTAAGAGTCCATCCACCATATTTCAGTATGAACCCATTGTAACTGAAAATATCTTCAAAGAGTCTATATCCAAATAGGACTACATTTGTGGGACTGGAAATTTGAATGTGAACATAACTTTTTAGGGGACACAATTCAATCTGTAACACTCTTAGCCAGTATCCTCAGTTCATAGAGTATTTAAGAGTAGTTAGGTGACAGCAAATGCCCTAACACCCTCATATCTTGCAGCACATGTAAAAACAAAAAAAATTTGATAAAATTTTCTCATATTTCACAGTATTAAAAAAACATCTATGACATTACTGTAGTAGTCTGGTTTCTCCAGAGAAACAAACAAAAAGGATGCATGCATATGTATACAAACATAAATATAGTATATAAATATACATATATAAATATAAGCATACATATAATATATAAATATAAATATAAAAAATATTTAATCTAAGCAATTGGCTTACATAACTGCAGGGGCTGGCAAGTGTGAATTCTCTATGTCAGATCAAAGACAGGAAATTCCTGAAGAATTTTAGAAATATTAATTTTAACTAAAATAGTATTCAATTATTTTCATTGGAAGATTATAATTAATTAGCTATATTTAATACCTTAAAGAGTTATAATTATTATGTTCTATTTTATGACCAATATAATTCATCTATGCAAATTGTAATTGTAAGTATTTAAAAATGATATTAAAAGTAAAAGATAACTATTTAAACAACAAAATCCTATGAAAGAAATAAATCTGCTGAATTAAGAATGAAGTGACATTTACAAAAATGGAATTAGAGTGTTTAGTGTTGGCATAAGAAAGAGTCCAAAATGCAGTATCCAAATTGATACAAAAAGCCAAGATACATGTAATTATGTAGATACACACACACACACACACACACACACACACACACACACACACATATATAATCCTATGCAGAAATATGGGTATATAAGATTTTGAACTGTGTAACACATTTTACTAAATTGTGAAACATATTTCTCACCATCTGTGGTAGTTTTAAGCTGTATGTAGCCTAGAAAACATGTTCTTAAATTTAATCCTTTCTGTGGGTGTGGACCCACTGTAGGTAAGAACTGTCACCGAGGTACTTCAAGTTAAGGCATGCCACAACCTCTACCAAGATGAGTCTTAATCCTGTGACTGGAGTCCTTTATTAGAGAATGAAATTCAGACAGAGGGAAAGCTACAGGAATAAGCTGAAACAAAACCCAGAAGAGAAGGGAGAGACCAGTAGATACCACCTTGTGCCTTACCATGATTCAGAGGAACCAGGAATCTCCAGCAGCCAGTCCCAGGATGCCACAGTCTTCTATCTATCATATGAAGAGAAAGTATACATTAATTTTAATGTAAGAAGTACCAGTAGGTTGAATTCCAGTTTCAGCAACATAATCAGACTAAACAAACATGGATGCCCCTTCCCTACTTTAAATATATGTAAATGCAGGATAAAATATGGTGGAAAGGCATAGAAATAGATGAGATTAGAGAATGAAAGTGAAACTGATAATGGACATAAAGAAAGATGCAATCACTTAAAATGATGATAAATTGTCATTGGGGTGAATGGCAATGAATAAGGCATCAGTATGGGCATTTCCAACTACAGAATGGGATATTAATGCTAATCCAGAAAAAAGAAATATGTGCTTGAGTGTACAAAAGGGAGAACCTGGATGTGAGATATTTTGTAAACTGGAGACTGTAGAACAGCTTAGTGAAAGAGAAAAAGAAACAGAACAAAAGAAAGAGAGAGAGGGAGACAGGGAGGGAGGGGGAAAGGAAGAAACTCTATTTTCTGGCCATGGCAGGGGGAGAAAAAAACAGAGATGTTTCTTCTGCCTATGATGCAGGCATTGACCTGCATTAGTAGAGAGTGCACATTTACATATTGGACTTAATATAATATTTGGTTTCACTAAATCTTTGTGGCACCTGACAGATAGTAGTAGAATAAAATACTACAAAAAAGAGTAGGAAAAGAGCATTATTTAAATATATTTTAAATGAACATCGAATAATTAAAGAATAATATGTTCTTCTATTTGGGAATTGCACTGAGTTGAGCAAAATAGGCAGATTTTTGTCATTGCAGAACATTAAGCAGAGCAATTTTAAGGTAAAACAGGAAACAGAATACCTATAAACAAACAACAATAATGCTAAAAGCATCAGTCTCCTTTTCTCAGAAACATTAGAAGCCAGAAAAGAATGAGCAAAATATTTAAGTTGCTTAGACATAGAATTCTCTAGGCTACTAATACTTTTCAGTTTGCTCCTTCTCAAGTTCCTCCAAACTCCCCTAAGGTAAACCACTCATGAATCAAGAGATCATTGAAATCATCTATCTAAGCAATCCTTAATAATAATGAGAGCTATACATTTACCTTACTTTTTAGTCAAAGTAAAGCAGCCCCAAAGCTGCTTTTAAAGGTTTCCTTTTAGAGCTCCCATCAAATTTGGAAACATTTCATACATTAAGTATCATCCTTTCTTCATATTAGAAACCAATTACTTAAAATTAAAACCTTTGATTTTATTCCCTTGGTTCCTGAGGAGGGACTCTACTTTTTCCACATTTCCTTCTCATTGCTTCAGTTTGAATAATTTTTATTACTATGTATTCAAATTTATGGACCTTTTATTCTGCTCTTATGCCCATTCAGTAAATATATAATATCGGATATTATAATTTTCATCACTATAGGCTCCATTTTGTTCTCTTTCGGAGTTTCCATTTATTTATTCTTTAATTTCCTGTTTTCCTTTAATCTTGTGCGTATTTATAATGTTAGTTTTAATGCCTTGTTTGGAAACTTCTTAATTTCTTTCATTTATCCCTGAGAATTGTCTTAGAGCTCCATGGTAGATGCAATTTTTCTTGGCTTGTGATGTTCTACACTATGCATGTACAGTTTATAGTTCAAAAACTGAAGAGACACTTGTTCATATTTATTAAGCTCTGCTTCTGCTTAGTTCCTTCCTTTTCAGGACTCTGCTTTACCAAATCCAGTCACTCAGCTCTCTGAGCTCTCATCTTTGTTTCCTCAACTCAATACTGCTGTGCTCTGATTGAGATTCCCCTACACAAACTGTGTTGAAATTATTTGTAGGTAGAAAGTAAGGGAAGTCATATGGCTCACTACAGCTATTTACCCACTTGCAATTATCACATGCCTGTACTGTTATCCAATGTGTTTAAATTGATGTGTCATAAATTTTATCTAAGATTTTACTTGCTTACAGCATGCAGAAAAATTGAATACAGTTATTCTATTTTGGCCAGAAGCAGAAATTTGTTAACAATATTTGAAAGGTGACATTGAAATATATAATTTCAGAAACAGAGAGCTTAACAAAGTTTACTGTGCAAAATTCCACTGAAGATATTACTAAAGTTGTGACTTAATAAGAAGGAACCAAATGAAGAAGGGAAAGGTTTGATGCAAATTTTAAGGGAAAACAAATAATAGAGTATTTTAGTTTCCTTGGGTGCTCAAACAAGTACCATGCAATGGGTTGGATTAAAAGATGACAATATATTAGCTCAGTTTTGAGGCCAGGAAAAAGTTCACATCAAATCAAAATCAAGGTGATACTTTCTTCCTGGTGTTACTAGGCTGGCTGCAAGTGATCTTTGGTTCTGTGCTCCTCTGTCACATGGCAATGCACATGGCAGCCCCTCTTGCCTCTCCCTTCTCTTCCAGGTTCCACTGACCTTCAGCTTCTTACTTCCCATGGCTGTCTCTCTTATCTGTCTGAATTTCCTTCTGCCTACAAAGGATTCCAGTAATAGGATTAAGACCCATTCTAATTGAGTTAGGCCACATCTAAACTGAAGGAAGCTCACCAAAGTTTCTATTTGCAGTGCGGTTACATCCAGAGGAATGGATTAAGTTTAAGAACATGCTTTTCTTGGGTACATAGCTCCAAACAACCGTATGTACTAAAGATTTTCAATTTCACTTGGTATTGAAAACTAATATCTCTGAAGTATATTTCAAGTAAAAATCAAATTCACTCATGCCATTCAAAATTTTAGTGCATTGCTGTGCTCACATTGACACAGAGAAATAGCAAGGTTCCCGTTCCAAAAATCAATATAAGCCATAATCAGAATATATGTTAGGAAGCAGCATGGAAGCAAAAACTGTTAGGATTTTCTCATTACAAATAATATAAGTACAAAAACTAACCGACAGAATAAACCTTGAGTGACAGGAAAGGAAGGAGAACTGAAATTGAGTTTCTAGCATTAATATAATACCCCAAAGTGTGCAGAATTTTCAGAGTTAAATAAAATTTGAAAAATGAAATATGTAACTGTTAATATTATTTTATGTATGAAGTAGAATATTATACATCTCTAAGGAAAGAAGTAATACCCTGGAAGACAGTTCTGAATTACTTATCTTCTATTTCATGTTGATAAGAAAGTTAAAAACACTGGAGAGAGGTTAAAATATATTGAGTATAAAATTTAAAATAATAATAATATATTGGAATCCAAGAAAATCAAGCCAGAAAGAGGAAAGGGAAGCATCATTTGAATAGCTAATGTCTGAGACCTTCCCAGAAGTGAACAAGGTTATGAATCCATATAGATGTCATACCACATATTTCAGATACAATAAATAAAAAGAAACTCAACCCTAGACTAATTATAGTGAATCTGCAAACCATCGAGGGCAAGGTAAGTATTTTGAAAATAACTGTATTACAAAGGATGTTCAATTACCAATGGGTAACACTTTCACTGATAGCAGACTTTTCAAAAACAAAATGAAAGATGGGAAGGATTAAAATAATAGTTTTTAAGTCAAAGAGAAAATATGATTGCCCTAGCTTAGAGTGTCTTTCTACAGGAAAGGAAAATTAAAGGAATTATTAAATGATTAAAACCTGATGGCTCATTATTTAGAAAATTTTGCAAATATAATGTCTAAAAATATAATTCAGAGGACGAAATGATTCAAGAAGGTAAGTCTACCATTTAACAAAGAATATTGAACAAAAAGTAATAAGTAGATTTTTAAAATGCATATAATATAGCAATAAGAATATCAGCAAGAATAATATTTAATTTATAGAGCTAAAATTATTTTCCAGTACAGAGTTACAGCTGGTTTTACTCAAAAGCAATTGCTGAATTATAAAAAAGAAAGAATCTCCTTCAATCTTATTTTATCTGGCCAGTTTACATTTATACTTTAATTGAACAAAAGTAACAAATGAATTTATAAGCGATTCCCACTTACAAACAGATGTAAAAATCCTAGTAAAATAGTAATTACTTAAGCTAGTAAAGTACTAAAAGTCACAAAATTAAAGAATTTATATGTTTGAATTCAAAGAAAATTCATCACTATGTTATTGATAAATTTATCTAGCCATGTGTCAAATAAACAGAGGGGAAAATATGATCATTCAATTAGAAGTAAAATATCTAAATAAAATTAATTATTCACTCATTGAAAAATATTAACAAATAAGAAAAAGAAGTAAATATCCTCAACAGTGTAAAAGAGGGCCATTCTTGGCAAATTGAGAATATACTGTGACTCCTTAAATTGGTGTTTTAGGCTGAATAATTGTCTCAAAAAATATCTAAGTCCTAATACCTGAAACCTGTGAATGTTCCTAAATATGTCTAACAGGTCATTACAAATGTGATTAAGTTAAGGGCTTTGAGATGGGTAGAATATCCTGGAATATCTAGGTAACTGCTACATGTAGCCACAAATATCTTGTAAGAGGAAAGTAAAGGTGGTAGATTTGACTATAGGCAAAAGACCTTGTGATAGGAGCAGAGGGAGGCACAGTGAGAAAGAGATCATTTCCCTTTGGCCTTCAATAAGGAGAAAAGGCCCATGTAACCAAGGAAAGAAGATACAGAAGCTAGAAAAGTCAGAGACATATTCTCTCCTGCAGATTCCAGTGGGAACTTGGCTCCGACAACATCTTGATATTAGTCTCATAAGATTCTTTTCAGAATTCTGACCTCCAGAACTTTAAGAGAATACACTCCTGTTGTTAAACCACTATGTTTTTAGTAATTTGTTACTAATTACCAGTTGGAATTGGAAACTAATTGGGAATTAGCTATTGGAAACTAATACATGAGGAAAAGCACAAAATTACGTTAAGAATTACCATTAATGGAGAGATGACTAAGGCATTCACTAACATGAAATAAGAATATAAAGATTGTGAATTCTAAGTTCTTAAAATAACTCCAGAAGTCCAGTCTATGCTAACTGGAAAACAAACAAACAAAACAAAAAGTGGTGTAAGGATTGGAATAGAAGAGAAAAAAGTACTATTTTTCTGCTGAATGACATCATAATCTGCCTAGAAAAATGGAATAATAGAATAAATATTTAAATTGAGGGCAGTATAAAAAGATCATTGTACCATTAAAATAATACATTAATAACAAGACTGAATAATAAAAATTTAGAAGTTCACATAAACAAAACTGTAAGTGGCTAGTAATTAATTCAACCAAAAACATGTAAGATTTCCATGGAGAAAATTTTTAAATGCTAATAAAAATTTAATATATGATTTTAATAAATGAAGACATAGTTAATGATTTTGGATAAGATACATTTATCCTACACAGATGGCAATTTTTGCCATATTTTTCTATAAATATCATTGCAATAAAAAAATCATTTTTTTAAATTTGATTAAGATTCTAATGTGTATGAGAAAATGTGAAGAACTAATAGCTAAGTCCTCAAAATTGCAGAGTAAAAATGGGACTCATTCTCCATCACATACAAATATATAATTAAAGCTACATAAATTTAAAACTTTGTGGATGCATGTACAAGAACAAATTGATGGATCAGAATAGATAAATCACAGGCATAAGTATGTATGGATTTTTAATAAAGCACTTATTTGGTACCATAAATTTTAGGTAATAGGACAGTGTGTTTACTTAGGTGAGGTTGAGAAAACTGACTTACTCTACTGTAAGCAAATGTAAATGTAGAGTACAGAAGCACTATCAACCTAAATATGAAAGTTAACATTATATAGTTGCTATAAAAATATAGCAAGGTCTAGGAGGGTGTGGGTTTTATATAATAAAATCACCAAAGCACAACTGGTAAATAGAGTGATTAATTTCATTACATTAAAATATGATTTTTTATTGAATGAAGAATATAATGGATAAAATCAATAGGGGGAAGACTGATTATTGAAAAATATGTGTGATGCCCCAAACCTGCAATATTTAGATCTTCCATAAATTATTAAGAAAAATCCCAGAGTTTCCTTCAAATGAGGGGAAGATGTATACAGAAAATTTACAGAAGCTGAAAATAAAAGAAACAATCAGGTATATGAAGAGATGCTCAAAATTATGAATAATCAGAAGTTCAAATTAAACTGATTATGTTGTAATACTTTACACCTGTTAGGTTGGCAAAAATTGGAAGCCTGGAAAATGCCAAGAAGTGATCTAGATGTGATAAAATGGAATTCTCATGCTTTAATATAGGGAATTTACTTAAGCAGTTGTGTGGGAGAGCTGCCTGACTGTACTTAATCAAATTAGGCATATGCATAATCTCTGAACCAGCAATTTTAAGTAATGAACAAAGGTGCATAAGGGAACTGTGAAGCATTCTTGCTAAGGTAAAGACAAAAGGAAAATGTAAGATAAAAATTAAAAGGTATAAGGAACATCCTACACTGAGCTATCAGGTTGTGCAAGCTGATTAGTAATCCAGTTTTGAATAATCAAAATACCCAGTGAGATTCTATGCAGGTGTTGGAAGCAATAGTCTGCAAGGGTACTCATGAAAACATGGGTAGAACTTCAAAATGTTGTCCTAAGTTTAAAAAGCAAGAAAAATTAGCGAACTATTATTTATGTCCATATGGAAATTATGGACAAGTAAGCAATAATAATGTGCATTTACAAGTACAAATATTAATAATGTATTAGAATATTTACTATGGAGATGAAATGGAGAATGGAATTGGGAAAAAAATGGGAAAATAAAAAGCAAATTTGTTTCCATCAAAACTTATAAAGGCCATGAATATTGGTGATGCAACTGAGAGAGTACAGCAAGGTAACAAAGGAAAAAAATAAGCCATTACTATTTGAAAGTAATATGGATTTACAGATCACATTAAAAAATCTACATTCAAATGTAGAATTACTCAGGTTGTTAGATACAGGATTAATTACAAAAATAACAGCACTTCACTGAACTACCAAAAACATGCAGAATATGTAATTTTACAAAATTCTATTCATAATATTAAATATATTCATAAAATCTAAATGAAAAGGCTTGTGGAAGAAACTGGGACTTGAAGAACATCAGCAAAAACAAAAATAAAATATCTAATGTACAATTTATAAAAATAATGGTGTCAATGTCAATTTTCCTATATTTTCTACTGATTTAATAACATTGCAACAAAATCCCCAATGGTATTCAGTTGAATTTAACATTATTTATATTCGTAGAAAATGATGTTCTTATTGTATTGTTAACAAGAAATAGTAAAGAGCAAGATAATTTTAGCTAAAACGTCAGGAAAGACAAGCTATGGTCAATAAGTAATATTATCATAATTAATAGTACATTACTGATTTAGTGAAAAAAGATTCCTTCTTGTATATGATAGGGTGTGATTGATGCTGGATATAATTTTAAAGATAGAGTGATACTTGCTGATCAATATGTCAGTCTTGAGAGAAAGTTGTGGATCTAATAGGTGTTTTCAGAGCAAAAGAAAATATGGAATTGCCTTTTCTGAGACAAGGAAAATTGCGGGCAGAGGTAGATAGTGTAGGGGAATTCAGAAGTTTAGATTTGAACATGTGAAGCTTGTGATGACTATTAAAAATGGAGAATCTGTGTAGATTGTCATGAATCTTGGGCTGTAGTTGAAACTGCAGCTATATATTTTATTGCTGTATGTAGGTAGATGTCACTGAAACTTTGATAGAAGATTATTATCATGTAAATTAATCTTAAAAGACATACCAAGAGTTCAAATTCTGAACTGTGGAGCACTCCAACAATAAGAGAATGGAAAATGAAGAAAAAGCAGCAAAGGAGATTAGTAAGGAGCAAAGAGTGATGCAGGAGAATTAAGAGTGTATGGTGCCACAAAATCAAAGGAAAGGAGATGTTTTCCAGGGGAAATTGTAACCACCTGAGTTAAATACTGCTGAATGGACACATTAAATGAATACTCAGAATATACTACTGGACTGACATATTTAGAAGTTATTATTGACCCTGACAAGAATAGACATGGTGAGTATAGAGGATAAAGATTACAGTAGATCTTAGAAAGAATAAAAGAAAAACAATTGGATTTATATCGGATTTATGGAATATAATATCTCTACTATCAAGGCACTTTCATACACACACACACACATGTATACATATATACATATGCATATGAATATGTATACATATTCTTTTACATATATTGATCACACATGCAAACATACATGCATATTATTCAGAATAATATTTCCTAAAGCATCCACATCCTAATTCCCAGAACATGTGAATATGTGTGTAACTGTGTATGGAATGATAGCCTTTGAAGAGGTGATTAAGTTGATGGTCTTGAGATGGGAGGATTATTCTGAATTATTTGGGTAGTTGTTAGGAAAGTCACTGCACACTCCCAACCCTCATCTACACTCCTCCTTTGTGTGTAGATGTTTCAAAATGTTTCCATGAAACAGCCAGGACAACTGTTAGGTCTAATGAAATGGTCTGACTGTATCTTGAACCCAAAACCAGGATCAAGCAGCCCCAGACGCTTATCAGGGCAGGAACTCTGCACAGAGTTCGCTTGATTCATGCTTTTTGCTCAGTAGCAGGCTTCCTCCCCCTGGGACTGAATAATTACTCTGGCATCCAGTTGTGTAGGCATCTTTCCTGTCTGACACAAAGTGGGATGAGCAGAGCTACAATTCACCAACTGTGATGGGAGCAGTTGACCATCCTGGGGGGCAGGCCATGATGGGATCACTTCCCCTGCCTTATTGGACCCTCTGAGGTGTGTAAGTAATGAAACAGTGATTTTTTGAAAATTTCTGTTGTGCCTGAGCCTGTGTTTCCAGGATGTGCCATACAGCAGCTCACACCACAGTAGGCCAAATGGTATTACAAGGGTCTTTATAAGAGTGAGGAAAGAGGGAAACAGTTAGCAAGAGGCTAAAAGAGGCTATGCTACTTTCTTTGGAGACAAAGAAAGGGCCCAGACAAGGAATGCAGGCAACCTCTAGAAGCTGGAAAAGGCAATAGAGTAGATTCTATCTTAGAGCCTCCAAAAGGAATATGGGCCAGATGACACCTTAATTTTAGCCCAATGAAATCCATTTAACATTTCTGATCTCCAGGAATTTAAGGCAACACATTTTTTTACTGTCTTAAGCCACTAAGTTTGTGTTACTTTTTATAACAGCAATAGGACACTAAAACTATATATATCAAAATTTTACTCACATATATTATTCCTTTATTACTGTAGCTCAGTGTTATGCTCAGTATATACTATTCTTTTTTACTCATTCTAAATATTATTTTGTAAACTCCAATCTTTAGTATTGTATAATAAAATTTATTGTTTCTGAAGTATTTTAAACTGATGTTCTCATCTGGGAGCCAAACTCTACAATAGTATTTCATCATAAACTCCTATTTATATAAGTGATGATGTTTTGAAAAACTCCTCCTGAGAACCTTGTATCAGGCTTACAATTCCAACTCCTTAATAATAACTTAAATGTATTTAAGAATTTTATTAAATATTCTAAAAGGTCATCCATTATGATGTGACAAAGAAAAGTAACAGATATTAAAATTGAGTAGTTCTAATAACCTTTATTTGTATCAGAGGATCCTTAGTAAAGTAATATATTTTGGGGCAGAGGGAAAATCATGCTATAGTAAATATAAGATGTATCCAGAAAGACATAAATCAAAATACATCACAATTACCATCAGAGTCAAGCAGATAGTTCTAGTCAAAATAGACAAAAATAACCCCAATAAAGAACAAAAACCCAAGCTGATAACTCAAAGATTGAAAAAAGTCATCAAGAGCAGACAAAATTAAATTAGCCATCCTGTAGTTTGAAGCCACAGCCATCTTTGGTTAAGAACCGGAAGTGAATGAAATTATCTCTCTGGACAAGGCAAAGTTTTCTTTCCTCAAAGCCTTTCCATAAGAAAGTCCCTTCTAGTTTTTAAATGGCCTTCTCTATGAACTGAGGTCAAGTTTCCAAATACAAAAATGTTTATCCTCCACTGGGAAGTCTTTTATTTCTCTTTTTATATATAGTGTTTTGTCTTCCAGGGACAATTTTCTTTCTCCCATGGGTATAATGTATTCCTTGCTCCTCACAGGTTTTGGACTCTTAAACAGGCTGATTCTACATCAAAATCTTTCCAATTCTATAGCCGCAAATATGTTTCTGGCAGAAGATATACCACTCTATATTTTGAGTTGTTTCCTTGTATTCCTCAGGTGTCTATTCTTTTTTATTTTATTTTATTTTTTTAGTTTCCAAAGAGCCAAAGTGGACCATCAATTGCCCCCAGTACCCTCATACAGCTGTGCATCCATCAACACAATTAATTTTTGTTCAATTTTAGAAACTTTTCATCACTCCAGACAAGAAATAGAGTAAAAGAAGAAAAAATAAATAAATAAAAGAAAGAAAGAAAAGGAAACTCACATTCTCCCATATCCCTAACCAACTTCCCTTCATTGTTGACTCATAGTATTGGTATAGTACATTTGTCACTGTTTATGAATGAACATTGAAATACGACTAATGTAGTATATAGTTTGCAATAGGTATATATTTTTTCCCTATATGCCTCTCTATTATTAACTTCTTGTTATACTGTCATATGTTTGTTCTGGTTCATGAAAGAGATTTCTAATATTTGTACAGTTAATTGTGGACATTGCCCACTACAAGATTCAGTTTTATACATTCCCATCTTTTGACCTCCAACTTTCATTCTGGTGACGTACATCACTCTGAGCTTACCCTTTCCACCACCTTCACACACCTTTCAGCACTGTTAGTTATTCTAACATCTTGCTAGGGACACCTCTGTTCATTTCCAAACATTTAAGTTCATCCTAATTAAACATTTAGCTTATACTAAGCAACTGCTCCCTATTCTTTAGTCTCGTTCTATATCTTGGTACCTTATATTTCATGTCTATGAGTTTACGTATTATAGTAAAAAAGCAATATATAATTAGTTCCTATCAGTAAGACCCTGCAATATTTGTCCTTATGTGCCTGGCTTATTTCACTCAGTATATTGCCCTTGTTTTCATCTTCAACCCATTTTTTTTTAAGATGGTTTCATTCACATGCCATACATTCCAACCTAAGTAAACAATTGATGGTTCCCTGTATAGTCACATATTTATGTGTTCACAACCCTCACCACTATCTACATAAGGGCATCTACATTTCTTCCACAAGGCAGGAGGGAGAGTTAAAAAGGTAGAGAGGGAAAAGAAAAAGAAAAAAGAAAGAGGAAGAAAAAAATGACAGCTAGGAAGCAGCAAAAGGAAAGATAACCTTAAATCAAAGTAGAATAAAAAGTCAGACAACATCACCAATATCAAGTGTCTCACACCCCTCCCCATCCCCCCTCTTATCTGCATTTACCTTCGTATATCGCTTTTGTTACATTAAAGGGAGCATAATACAATGATTCTGTTACTTATAGTCTCTAGTTATGTTGATTGCATCCCTCCCCCAATGCCTCCTCATTTTTAACATCTTGCAAGGTTGACATTCACTTCTTCTCACTCGTGAAAGAACATATTTGTATATTTTACAATTGTTGAACATTCTAGATTTCACCGAGTTGCACAGTTCCAGTCTATATATTTCCTCCTTTCTTCTGGTGTCCCATATGCTCCCAACCCTCCTCTTTCAACCATATTCACAGTTATCTTTGTTCAGTATACATACCTTGCTGTGCTACCATTTCCCCAAAAAATTGTGTTCCAAAACTCTCATTCCTGTCTTCTATCACTCTGTAGTGCTCCCTTTAATATTTCATGTAGGGTGGGTGTCTTGATCGCAAAGTCTTTCATTGTCTGTTGGAAAATATTTTGAGCTCTCCCTCATATTTGAAGGACAGTTTTGCTGGATATAGGATTCTTGGTTGGCAGTTTTTCTCTTTCAATATCTTAAATATATCACACCACTTCCTTCTTGCCTCCAAGGTTTCTGCTGAGAGATCCGCACATAGCCTTATTAGGCTTCCTTTGTATGTGATGGATCGCTTTTCTCTTGCTGCTTTCAGGATTCTTTCTTTGTCTTTGACATTCGATAATCTGATTATTAAGTGTCTTGGCATAGGCCTATTCAGATCTCTTCTGTTTGGAGTACGCTGTGCTTCTTGGATCCGTAATTTTATGTCTTTCATAAGAGACGGGAAATTTTCATTGATTATTTCCTCTATTATTGCTTCTGCCCTTTTTCCCTTCTCTTCTCCTTCTGGGACACCAATGATATGTACATTCTTGTAGTTCATTTAATCCTTAAGTTCCCGAAGACTTGCTCATATTTTTTCATTCTTTTCTTCATCTGCTCCTTTGCATGTAGGCTTTCAGGTGTCTTGTTCTCCAGTTCCTGAGTGTTTCCTTCTGCCTCTTGAAATCTGCTGTTTTATGTTTCCAGTGTGTCTTTCATCTCTTGTGTTGTGACCTTCATTTCCATAGATTCTCCTGGTTGTCTTTTGGAGCTTTTGATTTCTGCCTTATATATGCCCAGTGTTTTCTTTATAGCCTTTATCTCTTTTACCATATCTTCCCTAAACTTTTTGAATTGATTTAGAATTAGTTGATTTAGAATTAGTTGTTTAGAATTCCTGTATCTCAGTTGAAGTGTAAGTTTGTCCCTTTGACTAGGCCATAACTTCATTTTCCTTAGTGTAGGTTGTAGTTTTTTGTTGTCTAGGCATCTGACCTTCTAGGCCACTCCAATCAGGTTTTCCCAGAGGAGAACAGGCTCAGGTCACAGAAGGAGGAAGTATTCAGTGTCTGGTTTCCTTGATGGTTTTTCTTAGAGGATTGACACATCCTGTGTTTTTCTGCCCAGCAGGTGTGCCTGTCAGCCTCTCAGGTGTAAGGGGGTGTGGCCCATGGCTCTTCTCCCCCAGGATTTAGGGTCTGGTTTTGGTAGGGCAGGTGGTAAAGCTGGGCCCCTCCCTTTCCTCTTGGGGAGCTATGCCCCTCCAGAGGGGTCATTTGCATAAAAAGAGATTGTTTGTTTCTCTGACTCAGAGTGCTGAGGTTTTAAAATATCTGAGGCTTTGTCTACTGTGAAGATTTGTGAGCTGAAAATAGCTGAGGCTTTCTCTCTGAGCTGCCCAGGTTGAGAGAGAGAGAGAGAAAGGAACAGAAAGCTCCCAGATTCACCCGTTGGCCAGAGATAGCACCCAGTACTCTGGGCTCCCCACCCTGAGACAGATATGTCCCCTGACTCTCCCAAGGTCAGTCATCACCAAAAGCCTCTGTCTGCTTGTTGGGGAATCACAGTCTCTATTGAGCAGTTAACATTAAAACCCCAGTTGGAGCTGGGCTGAGTTACACTAGCTTGTTCGGAGTGTGCTACTCTCTAGCACTGTGAGGCTTTCATGAGGGAGGGGCTCTCAGCTCTCTGCTCTCAGCACGGGTCCACAGTTTTTACTTACAGATCTTATGCTGCAATCTCTGACACTCCTCCTAATTCAGGTTGGTATATGATGAGTGGACAGTCATGTTTGTCTCCCTGCAGGTATTCCAGATTATTTACTAGTTTTTCAGTAGTTTATGAATTGTTTCAGGGGGACTAACTGGCTTCCACTCCTCTCTATTCCACCATCTTAGCTCCTCCCCCAGGTGTCTATTCTAACATCTTCCTTTTCTTGGTCTCTGTGTTGTTGGGAGGATAATGGGCACAGATGATAAACAACACAAGACACTGTAAACCTCTTCTAATACATAAATTTCAGTTCAATCTTTGATTTGATTTAAAAATTCTCTTTAAAGACTCTAATAGAAACATTATTATCTTTCCCCAAAAGTATTCCAAGCATTTATCACTCTACATAAGCCCTCTATCACAATACAAATATGTTTTGTTTTGGAATAGATCTTTGCTTTATTAAAAAGAAAATTGAGACTATTAGGAAGAAGGATCTCAAATCTCATTTTACTACAATTCAGAATATTTTCCTGTTATATTAACTCCTTATTCAATTATGAATGGAAGTAGTAAAAATCCTCTACATTTCATAACCTTCTCTAATTCCTGTAACATCTTACTCCAATTATCATTTTGACTTCTTTTTCTCCATTTACTACCTCCCCATTGGAAGATATATCTAATAACATTCTTTTATTTATTTATTTATTTATTTATTGAGATTGTTCACATACCATACAATCATCCAAAGATCCAAAGTGTACAATCAGTTGCCCCTGGTACCATCATACAGCTGTGCATCCATCACCACAATTAATTTTTTTCAATTTTTAGAACATTTTCATTACTCCAGAAAAGAAATACAGACAAAAAAAGGGAAACTCAAATCCTCCCATACCCCTAACTATCCCCGCTCCATTGTTGACTCATAGTATTGGTATAGTACATTTATTACTGTTGCTGAAAGAATGTTAAAATACTACTAACTGTACTTAGTTTGCAATATGTATATTTTTCCCTATATGCCCCTCGATTATTTTTTTTAAAGTTTCAGAATAGTATTTAATTTTCAGATATTTATAGTCATCTTATTTGATATCACAAAATAGTGGCCATGTTATAAATTTTATATCTGAGGATATTGTTGTACTATTCTCACCATACATAGGTTGCAGAATAAATCTGAATACAGATCAATACTTCCCCTTCTTCCTCCTTTGTATATTTATAAACATGCCTACACATAACCGTTGCTATTCAAATTATTTTTGTCTGAACCAAGGAACTAAATGCATAGAGATAATTTTGTTTTGTTTATAGGAATTCTCACTGTAAACTATACAAGCTTAGGGATCAGAGACTAAATAGAATTTTTTTTTTTTTTTTTTTTTTTTTGCCAAACCCTCTGTCTGAACTCAGAAGCTAAAATGTTTCAGTACTTTCCATTAGCTATGCAATAAAAAGCAAATCTTGGGTCCACAATTAATGTTCTTTTGTTTCAGTGTATGAAATAGAAGTTAACAACTGCCACTTAAATTTAGTGGTTCAATAACTACAATAACAGATGTCTCTCCATATATAAATAGACATTTTCACCAACACAGCTCCCTAAATGCCTTTGCTCTGTATATCCCATGTCTATCTCCAGACAATGGCATCTAATTTACACCAACTAATAAAACATAATTGAGAATACACATTTTTCAATGCTCTCAAAAAGTGTAAGAGTTTTCCTTTGGATTTTCAAAAGAAGTCTGTATTTTCAGGCTTAAATTTAATAGATTTTAATTATTCTTAGTCTAATTCCTGTTTTATCAATCAAGAAACTAAGAGTCACCTTACAAGTGAAGTGAGATGACCACATTTACAATCAGCAAGTCAGAAAAGTGAGGCAAGTATCTTCATTTTCTGACTTCTGTTTCAGAAAGAATGTCATATCATAAACCTGTGTTATCCATTTGAAAGACAGTGAAAGAAATGGTAGCATTAAATAAGATGTGATACCAAGTATGTTTTCTCCTTTATAATGACACCAGTCTGCAATGTCTGTTTATTCCTCTCTGAAATATGGAATTAAAAATAATTCAATATAGCATTGTGTCTTATGATGACTATGATGATAATAAAGCACAACTTATATTCAGTGGTTACTATATGGCTTAAAAAATGCATCTTCCTCTAATATTATGAAATGTTTCTACACCCCTCTCTCTCCTTTCTTTGTTTCTCTGTCAGTAGGGCTCCTTTAGTATCTCAAGTAGGGCAGGTCTTTTATTAGCAAAATCTCTCAGCATTTGTTTTTGAAAAATTTAAGCTCTCCCTCAAATTGTTTTTTGACTGTTTGAAGAGTACTGTTTATTATATTAGAAATTTTAATCAAATGCCTTGAAGATAATCCATTAATGCAAACTTGGGCAATGCAGGAAGCAAAGAAGTTATTTCAGGTTACAAGCTTTTCTAAGCCTTTGCTTTGCTTTGCTTTATGATAAAGTGGTGATTTTTTTATTTTTTATTGTATTTTTTATTAAATTCAGTTTTATTGAAATACATTCACACACCATACAATCATCCATGGTATACAACCCACTGTCCACAGTATGATAACATAGTTATGCATTCATCACCACAATCTATCTCTGAACATTTTCCTTACATCAGAAATAACCAGAACAAGAATAAAAAATAAAAGTGAAAAAAGAACACCCAAATCATCCCCCCATCCCACCCCATTTGTCCTTCAGTTTTTATCCCCATTTTTCTACTCATCCTTATACTAGATAAAGGGGGTGTGATCCACAAGGTCTTCACAATCACACTGTCACCCCTTGTAATCTACATTATTATATAATTGTCTTCAGGAGTCCAGACTGCAGGGTTGGAGTTTGGTAGTTTCAGGTATTTACTTCTAGCTATTCTAATACATTAAAACCTAAGAGGTGTTATCTATATAGTGCATAAGAATGTCCACCAAAGTGACCTCTCGACTCCATTTGAAATCTCTCAGCCACTGAAACTATTTTGTCTCATTTTACATCCCCCTTTTGGTCAAGAAGATACCCTAAGTCCCATGATGCCGGGTCCACATTCATCCCTGGGAGTCATATTCTGCATTGCCAGGGAGATTTACACCCCTGGGAGTCAGGTCCCACATAGGGGGGAGGGCCACGAGTTCACCTGTTGAAATGGCTCAGTTAGAGAGAGAGAGGGCCACATCTGAGCAACAAAGAGGTACTCAGGGGGAGACTCTTAAGCACCATTACATGCAAGTTTAGGCTCTCCTTTATGGTAATGAGCTTCATAAGGGCAAGTCCCATGATCGTCCCTCAAATTTGAAGGAGAGCTTTGCTGGATAAAGTATTCTTGGTTGGAAATTTTTCTCTCCCAAAATTTTAAATATGTCATGCCACTGCCTTCTTGCCTCCATGGTGGCCGCTGAGTAGTCACTACTTAGTCTTATGTTGTTTCCTTTGTATGTGGTGAATTGCTTTTCTCTTGCTGCTTTCAGAACTTGCTCCTTCTCTTCAGTATTTGACAGTCTGATCAGATACTGAAGACTGGTGTGGGTTTATTTGGATTTATTCTATTTGGAGTTCATTGGGCAATTATGCTTTGTTTATTTATGTTGCGTAGAAGGTTTGGGAAATTTTCCCCAACAATTTCTTTGAATACTCTTTCTAGACCTTTACCCTTTTCTTCCCCTTCTGGGACACCAATGAGTCTTATATTTGGATGTTTTATATTATCTGTCATGTCCCTGAAGTCCATTTCAATTTTTTCAATTTTTTCCCCATTCTTTCTTTTGTTTTTTCATTTTCTGTTTTGTTGTACTCCAGGTCAATGATTTGTTGTTCAGCTTCCTCTAGTCTTGTACTATGAGTATCCAGAATCTTTTTTATTTGGTCGACAGTTTCTTTTATTTCCATAAGATCATCTATTTTTTTATTCACTCTTGCAATTTCTTCTTTATGCTCTTCTAGGCTCTTCTTCATGTCTTTTATATCTTGTGCCATGCTCTTCTTCATGTCCTTTATATGCTGTGCCATGGTCTCATTGTTTGTCTTTAGTTCTTTGATTAATTGCTCCATGTATTGTATCTACTCTGATATTTTGATGTGGGTGTTTGGGTTTGGGTTATCCACCTTATCTGGTTTTCTTATATGCTTTAAAATTTTCTGTTGTTTTTGGCCTCTTGGCATTTGCTTAACTTGATAGAGTTCTTTTAGGATATGTATGCTAATTCAAATACTTCTCTCTAATTCGTCAGATCTACAGCTTGGTGGCATACACTTTCTCTAACTAACCAGAAGGTGGTGTCTGCAAGCCACCTATTCACCTCAAGCCAGCTCTCCCCAACTTTGTCTCTGTGGTGTATGGAGGTCTGATTCTTGTTGGGTCCAATTGGTGCACCAGTTTTTCATGTATAGTTGGTGCTGTCCGCCCTGAATCTGGGATGTGTGCCTGAGTGGTTAGGGAGTGAGGGCAGCTTTTACAATCAAACCTCCCAGGTGTTCCTGGATGTTTAAGGCTGTTTCAAGAGTCTAAACCTTCAGTTCAGTCTCACAACAGATTCTCTTTGGTGCTGACCCACAAGTCCTTAGTATTGGTGTATCATCCCTGGTATTTCCAAGTGGTTCCCTCTTCCAAGCCATGCCCTCCTAGGGCCTCTGCTGAGGCAAGGCTGTGCTACATCAGAAGTGTGTGCCAAACCCCAAGGGAAGTTTTGGACCACTGGGCCATGTAGGGGCATTCTCAGCCTGCTGAAAGGATGGCTGAATGGGCTGTGTTAATTTCACTCTTTTTGCACTGCTCTGCCTTCCTAGCTCCGGGAAAATTAGCTGCATGTACGTGAAAGGCTATGGTCTATGCCAGATATTGTGGCATGTGTGCATGTGGCTGGAAAATCTTCCCTTCACACTGGGTTTTTTGGTGCAGCTCTGAGCTGTGGCCCCAGTGTTGGGCAGGAGCATTCCCAGCCAGCTGGGAAGATGGCTGTAAGGGGCGTGGTTATTTTCCCTTCCCATTTTGGCTAACTTCTGCCTTCTTAGCTTCAAGACAATTAGCAGTGGGTGTGCAAAAGGCTATTCTGATGATACTCACAAGTTGTGGAGATGCCATTCCTGCGTGCTTTCCTCTGTGGTTCTTACTGCCATATATGCAGCCACTTTTGGGTTTTTAAAAAAGAACTACTCTGACTCTAAATGCCAACCCATCATTTCTCCACACTGCAGTGTGGCTAATGGATATTCAGCAGGCTTACTCCTCATTTCAGAATGCAGACTCCTGGTTTCACCAAATGCATGGTCCCTGTGGATTTAGCAGACCTTGTCCAGCTGGTGCATCAGTGGAACTTGTATCCTGGGTGACTTTCTGGCTTTTATCTAGCATTTTTCATGGAGGTGTTTTTTTTTTTTTTGCCCTGTCTGTCCTAACCACCATCTTCCAGAAGTCCTAATAACATTCTATACCCTTCTTCATAGCAAAATGATACTTGTCCATCCCCCCTCTCATCTCTACCTACAAAAAATCCAATGTCTGAGTCCACAATTCCACTAGTAGTATTGTCATAAAATTAATCTTTGTTTATAATTGACACAAAGTAATACTTTATGTCAATTTTTATATTTTTTGACAATCTCTCTTCTCAACATCAGTGAAATATGCAAACTCTGGCAGTAGGGATAAAGTTCAGTCTCAGATCAGTTAAATTACTTAAGTAACAGACCTGTTCTGCTTAACTCTTAGAGTGGCAAACACATAATTTAAATGTTCATCTTATCTTTTATTCTTGTTTTCCATTCCAGCCTATGTGTATACTTATTTATGCAGATAGGTAGACAGATAGATAGATAGATAGATAGATAGATAGATAGATAGATATCCATATATAACAAGATTTAGAGAAACAACTATTTTCCTACATTTTTAAAACCCCAAAGAGTGCTTGAAAGCATAGTAATAAAGCAAAGGCCAAGTCTTTAGAAAAGAAAAATATCCACATAATTGAAAAAGTGGTTTTGAAGCTGTTTGGAAACTGTTAACTAAATCCCTGGAATTCCATAATAATTATACCTGAAATCAGAGGGATTACTGCAACCTTATTGAACACTGAATTTAACAGGTTGTAGGGTCCTACTCCCAAACAACTGTGTTGGGACCCAGATAGCAGAGTTAGAAATACTTAGTAAAGCCAAATGGTTTACTTTAATCAACCATAAGATGAATGGGCATATGTCCACTCATCTGAGCAGCAAAATTATTGTGATCACATCAAACAAGTGGACTGTGCTTGAAATGTTGCAGCCAATTCAATTTGCTGCATTAAAATTGATTACATAATATCTGTAATGCAGCAGGCAGCTTAGAGTAAATTGCCATTTTAGGATTTGTCCATGATTCAATAACATAATTTCAAAGAAATGTCTTCTAGGTATATACTAAGTAGCATGTTGTTTGATCTATTTCCAGATGCAATTAGCCAAGTGATGTTTATAAAATTGAGAAAAAAAAAATTTCTGGAACACGAAAACCTTTTTTAGCAACACCATGGTTGAAGCACATGAGAACAACAAAACTTTAGTACATACTTTTTAGACACCAGGCTTTGTGCTTTAATAACTTTATTCATATTCAGAAAATATATTCTTAAATTATAAAATATAGTACTCAATATTTTATTGTGTGAAAAAAACTCTTAGATCTCACTTGTCTAAGCAAGTTTTCAAAATAATGAATTTCTTAAGATGTTATATCTTGCCAGTGCATTTGTAATCATTATTTTTTGAAGTATTTTTGAGAAATCATCATAAACACATTAAATGATTGAAAAATATATTTTCAAGTATTTTTGTGTTCAAAATAGAAATAATCATTCTGATGACTCATTAGATTTCTCCTGTTTAAAAGTCTGATTTGCTCTTCCCTAAAACTGTATTTATAAACCTACCCAATGACTAAAATTTATTTGATATGGTTTGAAGAAATACAGCTATAAAATTTGATTTAAAGGATTTAGTGATAAAATATCACTGTTTTAGGATACTAAGGCAGCCATAGCAAAGGACCACACACTGGGTGGTTTAAAATACAGAAATTTGTCTCACTGTTCTGCAGGCTAGAAATCCAAAATCTTTAGGAAGAATCCTTCCTTGCTTCTTCCTAGCTTCTAGAGGGTTTCCCACAATCCTTGGATTCCATCTCTGTCTCTGTCTTCTCATGGTTTTCTCCCATGTCTTTTTGTCCATGTCCAATTTCCTCTTCTCATAAAGACACCAATCATATTGGATTAGAGCCTCCCCTACTCCAATTTGATGTCATTTTAACTAACAACATCTTCGAAGACTCTAACTGAATAAAGTTCATAGTCGCAGGAACAGGGGTTAGGACTTGAACATGTATTGGAGGGGTGGGGGGCATAATTCAACCCATAAAAATGATCAGGAAAGATAATTCAGTGCTAAATAGTATATTACATGTAGATAAATAGTAGAAAAATCTAGCATAAGATACATTTTTTAATTGTTTAAAGTGTCAGAAATTTATGCTTTTCTCTCATAAATAACTATTCCTGTGGCCTTGATCGTCATACACAAATGAAGCTTGGCACTTGACCAGTTACTGGCATCATCAAAAGTACAAACTACCAAAAAATTTAAGAGTATTTAATATGTTATGTCACAGTTTCCTTCATAAATTGCTAATCACCCATACACTTTACCTTAAGAAACTGATTGACCTACTAGTAAGTAAACCTCAAAATGTCAGGGATATTTATTTCTTTTTTATTGGGGAACCCCTAGCACTCAGAACAGTGTGCAGCCAATTAATAGTATGCATGCACTGAATATATCCTTGAGCAATTATTTAAAATAAAAAAAACATAGATATGCTAATTTATATTTTTGATGGCTAAAATGTGACTTTAAGAAGTCTTTACACTGAATTATGAATAGCATATTTTTGTCAGCATAAACAAAATTAAAACCAAGACAATTTTAGAAATTAAAGAGAAAAAATCAATAAATGTAATTAAATATTTGTTTTATGTGAAAGATTATGTTCTTTGGATGGATATTTTTCTGAAATACAAAGTTAAATTTTACATAATTTGAAGCAATTTATTATTTTCTGAAGCTATAATTCATTGTTGAATGCATAATTTAATATTATAAATATGCATTTTTGTGATTTTTCACTTATTAATTTGTTTTTTGCTTTTAATAGTGTCATTGCATACAGTCTTTCTTTTTGATGAATCTCATTATTTGAGAGTGAGAGCAAAATACAATGTCAAAAGATATATCATTGATCGTTACACTCAACACTACTGAACTGTTACAACTGAATGTATAACTGACTCAATATTAAGATTCACTATTTTTTTCTCATAGGTCAAAAACTATTAAATAAATGCATTGCTTATATCAGTATGTCATTTTTGTTGCTTCACTTCAGGGTCGATGTATTTAGAGAAAGGATACCAATTCATTGTCTGTGAACATGAATTTTAATAGTAATTTTTTTAATTGAGATTGTTCACATACCATACAATTATCCAAAGATCCAAAGTGTATGATCATTGCCCCTGGTAATGTCATACAGCTGTTCATCCATCACCAGAATTAATTTTCTTCAATTTTTAGAACATTTTCATTACAGAAATGAAAAGAAGACAAAAAAAAGAAAACTCAAATCCTCCCATACCCCTAATCAGCCCCCCTCAATTATTGATTCATAGTATTGGTACAGTATATTTGTTACTGTTGATGAAAAAATGTTAAAATACTACTAACTGTAGTATATAGTTCTCAATAGCTGTACATTTTTCCTATATACCTCTCTATTATTTATTCCTAGTTATAGTGTCATACATTTGTTATAGTTCATGAGAGGGATTTCTAATATTTGTACCATTAATCATGGACATTGTCCACCACAAGATTCACTGTTTTACATATTCCCAACTTTTAACCTCCAACTTTTCTTCTGGTAAAATACATGTCCCTGAGCTTACCATTTCCACCACATTCACACACCATTCAGCACTGTTAGTTATTCTCACAATGTGGTACCATCATCTCTGTCCATTTCCAAACATTTATGTTCACCCTAGTTAAACATTCTGCTCATAATAAGCAAGCACTCCCCATTCTTTAGCCTTGTTCTATATCCTGGTACCTTATATTTCATGCCTATGAATGTACATATTATAATTAGTTCATATCAGTGATACCCTGCAATATTTGTCCTTATATGTCTGACTTACTTCATTCAATACAGTGTCTTCAGGGTGTCTTCATCAACCCATTTTTTTAAAACTTTTTGTTCACAGACCATACATCCCATCCTAAGTTAACAATCAATGGTTCACTGTATAATCATGTATTTATGTATTCACCACCATCACCACTATCTATATAAGGACACCTCCATTTCTTCCACAAAGAACAAGGAAGAGTCAAAGAAGGTAGAGAGACAAAAGAAAAAGAAAAAGTAGAGAAAAAACACATGACAGCTAAGAAGCAACAAAAGGAAAGATAGCACTAAACTAAAGTAGAATAAAGAGTCAGACATCACCAATGCCAAGAGTCCATACTTCTCCCCTATGCCCCCCTGCCATATTTAGCTTTGGTGTATTGCCTTTGTTATATTAAAGGAAGCAAGATGCAATGCTTCTCTTAATTATAGTCCCTAGTTTGCACTGATTGTATTTTCCTCAAATCCCACCCTATTTTTAACACCTTGCAATGTTGACATCCATATGTTCTCCCTCATTTAAAAACATATTTGTACCTTTAATCACAATCTTTGAGCACCCTAGGTATCACTGAGTTATACGGTCCTAGTCTTTATCTTTCCTTTTTCCTTCTGGTATCCCACATATTCCTAACCTTCCTCTTTCAACTATACTCAGAGTCATCTTTGGTCAGTGCACTTACATTGCTGGGCTACTATCTCCCAAAATTGTGTTTGAAGCTTCTCACTCTTATCTTTTCCTTTTGTCTGTAGTGCTCCCTTCAGTATTTCCTGCAGAGCAGGTAGCTTGTTCACAAACTCTGTCATTGTGTGTTTGTCAGAGAATATTTTAAGCTCTCCTCATATTTGAAGGACAGTTTTGCCAGGCATAGGATTCTTGGTTGTTGGTTTTTCTCTTTCAGTATCTTAAATATATCGCCCCACTTTCTTCTTGCCTCCATGGTTTCTATTGAGAAATCTGCACGTAGTCTTATCAAACTTCCTTTGTATGTGATGGATTACTTTTCTCTTGCTGCTTTCAAGATTCTTTATCTTTGTTGTCTGATAATCTGATTATTAAGTGTCTTGGCATAGGCCTATTCAGATCTAATCTGTTTGAGGTATGCTGTACTTCTTGGATCCGTAATTTTATGTCTTTCATAAGAGATGGGAAATTTTCATTGATTATTTCCTCTATTATTGCTTCTGCCCCTTTTCCCTTCTATTCTCCTTTTGGGAAACCCATGACATGTACATTCCTGTGTTTTCTGTTGTCATTCAATTCCCTGAGATGTTGCTCATATTTTCCATTCTTTTCTCTGTCCATTCTTTTGTGTGTAGGCTTTCAGTAGTCTTGTTCTCCAGTTCTCCAGTTCTCCAGTTCTCCAGGCAGATATATTGAAACTTGTATTTGAGTTTAGTAAGGGCACCAAAGTTATTTTGATGTTTTAATTATGGAACATGGCATGCATAATCTATAAACATTGAGTGTGCAGTTAAGAAAATAATAAAAAATATATTTGAACCCTTGTAACAATCAAGGTTAGGAAATATTACTGGATCAAGGTGATTAAAGTCTCCCATATGCCACATGCTGTCTTGTATCCCACTCTTCACACAATAGATTTTACAGAATCTGTTGTTTAGCTCCATTCTTTTAAACGGTTATACAAATGGACCTTGATGCACATATTGTGTCTAAAACATACTTTTACTCATCAATATGTTGACATCTTTTAATAAAGTTATCTATAGTTTATGGATTTCCATAGCCATACTGTATAATTATGAATATCTCATTCATCTCTTTAATATCCATGGACAGATATTTTGCTACTACAAATCAAGCTGGTATTTTGAATACACTTTGGTAGGTTATATTGTGTTCCCTAATGTACACATGTTCTTAATCTTAATCCATATTCCTGTGGGTATCAATTCATTGTAAATATGGGACCTTTTGAAGATGTTACTTTAATTACATTGTGGCCCAGCTGAATAAATTTGGCCTTGTTCCTATAACTGCATTTTCTATGAAGACAAATCCTCATGAAAGAGTAGAGCCTGGAAGGCAGCCTCAGAACACCACAGTCTTCAGGAAGAAACTTCAATTATGGACTTCTCCTAGCCTCAAAACCATGAGCCAATAAACTCCTGTTGTGTAAGCCCTCCCATTTTGTGTCATTTGTAATTGCAACTGGGAAATTAAGACAACCCCCAAGTATTTGTGGGGAGAAATATATAAAAAAAGTACAATAATTCTTCTTGTATTATGAAGATGTTAATATTTATTTGTTAATGCTTAATTGGTTTCCAAAGCATACTGTTTTGTTTTGTTTTTCCAGTTGGCAGTCTGACCAAATATATACAAATATTGTTTGGTTTAACATCCATAGGTCACTTATTTTATCTTCTTGGAGTACCAAATAATGTATCAGTACGTATGACCCTTTATGTACCTAGTAATGCTTTTTTATTATCTAATAATAAATGAACTACCTAGCTTTCCTTTGGATTTTGTTTGCTTGGAATAAACCTTTTTCCATCCTTTCACTTTCAATAATCTATGGCCTTTTATTTTAAATATATCACATTTAAACACAATATGACTAAATATGTAGGTTTCATTGAGATTGAGGTAATGATTTTGAACTGGAGAGTTATCAATTAACATTTCTATTGTGATTTTTTCTTCTTTTTTTGGATTATTTTCTGTCATATTATTTTGTCTTGTCTGTTTACCTTGTTTTTCTTTATTTGTTGTTTCTTTTTTCAGACCTCCATTTACATGAATTGACATAACCACATATTTTCTCTCAGCAGTTTGAATTTTTTTTAAACTATGTTTTAAATTTTTAGTGGAACTCAATTTTAACACAATTTCATTTAAGTCTAAATTAGTTTTAATAAAACACTGATCACATACAGTAAATATAAATATAGAAAATTCTTGGAACAACTTGGCTGCATAATTATGTAGATGATTCTAAACATGCTTCCATTATTTTAATACAGATAATTATGAGATGTGGTTTGTGGTTGTTTGTAGATTTGCAATGAACAGAGAGATATTCTGCACCTAAAAATTAAAGTAAACTAAGATAAATAATAATAATATGAATTGGAAATTCACCTTGTGAGTAGCTGGTCATGAATTAGGGAATATTTTATATTATACATCTTATGGTCATATGTAGAATATATTGAATTATGTTCAGATGAAAACAAGTAAATAAGCAGAACACAATTTAAAGAACAGAATATTGATGCAGATAAATAAGTGATTTGGGCAGCTTGAGAAATAAAAGAAATGGGGGAATTAGATTGGAGTTTTAGAGAAGCTTGACTATAAAGGAAAATTAGGAGAAATTAGAGAGAAAAGCATGAGAGTTATGAGCATGAAAAATTCTGGGAAGTGGGGCATGCCTAAAAATTCTCCAGATGGTGAGATTTTAAGTCTTATAAACCTAGTGTTCATGAATTCACATTCTTTTGCCTACCCTATCTATGGGCTCATGTACGGAACAAAGTCTGCGATGAAAAGTAGACTTCAATATTCTGTGGTCTTTCCAAATTACTTGTTTTCATATATAATAATTATGCTAGTTTTCTACCTCAGTTGACCTCTTTATTACCACAAAGCTTCAGTAATAAACATAACCACAATATCAATTACTTAAAGCAAAAATAGTTTATTTTCCTTTTATGTAAATTTTTTCTGGGCCTCGCCAAATCCAGGGCAGCCATCATCCTTGCAGTGGTTCAACATTTCACTCTGCTTCAAACTTGGCCTCTCCACTTGTGCTTGTTCTTCCACTCAGTGATACCAAACTTGAAGTAAGGTTTAACCGAAGGATGGGAAGATAATCATCTCATGTGTTTGTATTGAGGAAATGCCTAATAGAGTAGAGCTCTAAACATCCATAAACTGCCCTGTCCTTTGCTGCAGCCAAAGAATTTCAAGACCATTTCAAAATAGCTCATGATTATTATTGTCTAAGTAGAACATTGCCTTTTTAAATAAAGTACAATTTCAACTCTCTAGGTATAACTATAGGTAAGAGTTTAATGGATGCCTAAAACTGTGATGCTTCAGAGTTCAAAAACTAACTTTTCATTTTTTTAAATCATTCTGGTAATCACATCTATAATTCTACATAATAGTCCTGTATTGCTATTTCTTGCAATAGTCCTGGTTTATTGTTTCTCAGCTTCCAATGTATGTATTGTCAACATAAAACTTTTTCCAAAGGTAACTTAGGGATCCCAAGAATCTCCTAAAACACTTAATTTTTAAGCTGTAGATAATTTTGCCCTCTTTCAAATCAGTTACCCTTCTGGCCTACATTCATTTCCAATAATATTATTTTTACAGATACTACTCTTAATATTTTTAAAAATTATATACTTAAATTATACTAACAATAGTCTTACATGTGCAAAGATTAAATTTACTTATCATTAGTAACAAACATTTATAATATTACAAACATGATGATTACTCATGCAAAAACAAAAGGAATGTTTAGATCAGGAATAGAGAAAAAATAATATACCACTGACACTGACACTGTGCTATTTAGAAATACATAACTAACAAAGTGAAAAATAGCAAAGGTCTAGAATAGGGAGAAATAATTTTTGTAACTTAACTAATTTGTGGCATTAAAAGGTATAATAATATTTTGTATTTTCTAGCTTATTAGTGATCTTTTCCCTTATAATTTGTAACAATTAGTCAACTTCTTAATCATCTAATATTTGTGAAACAGCATTAGTTTTCTTCTTGAAGGTATTCTTCTCTTGGGACAATTTGAATTCCTCATCCAGTTTGGACCTAGAGATTGTGATGCCTACTGCACAGCTATGATCTCTGAACAATTTCCATCAAAGCCTTGATTTGTTCCCTTGTTTCCTTGGCATTATTTTATATATTATTTTTTTTTTCTTACAGTACATTCTCTAATTATTTCATCATAGAGAATATGTAGGTGGCAAAAAGTCTAAGTTATGCTTTGCCACAAATAGAGTTTATCCATACCTCATGATGGATAATGTGAATTAGAATTCAATTGTAAAAGTATTTTTAAATAAAATTGAGGCATTGCTCCATTTTCTTAGTTATCTGATTAATATATGTGAAACTTTATGATAAACTGTCATTTCTCCTTTGTAAGTACACATTTCTTTCTTCCTACAAACATTTGAGTTTTTCATTCTCTCTCCAGAATTTGGCAATTTTACAAATATATATATACACACACACACACACACACATATATATATACACACACATACACACACACACATAAATATATCTATATCTATATCTATATCTATATCTATATCTATATCTATATATATACACACATATATATATAGCTTTTGAATTTTTCTAGTTAACCTTCTTGCCAAATAGGCACTTTCAATCTAAGGACATACTTTCTTTAAAAAAGTATTTTCTTTGATTTTTTCAATATTCTCTCACTTATATTCTTTTGTTAAAAATCAAATAGAATGTGAGTTTGAACTAATAAGGCAGTTTTCTTATCTTTTAATTTTTATCTAACATTTTCTTTTTGTATTTTTCACTATGGCTATCCAGAATGGTTCAAAGTTTTCTTTCACATATTTATTGATTTTTGGCAGATTTATTCATTATATATTTTAATGAACTCTGTCTTCTAAACGTTATAGAGTCAATTGAATTTTGTTATATACGTGCAATATTTTCATGTTAAATTCCATCTGCTAAATTAAATTCATTGAAGATATTGGTGATCCTTTCCCTGGTTCATTGGTATTTGCTCTGAAGTCCCTTGTTCATTTCAGTCATCTGTAATTTTCTCTTTAGTGCTCCTAATAATGCATTGAAATATACTTGTTTTAAGTTAGAAAATAATTATGGTATGGGAAAATATGTGTAAATTATTGCAGAATGTTGTACAGAATATTCCTTTCTTCTTCAAAATCTGAAATAATACACAATTATTTCTATTTCTATACATTGATATATCTATATTTTTGTAAATGTTTTTGCAGTTTAAAAATAATTTTTGCTCTATTGCAATTCACAGTGTAGCAATCCTCATTTGAGTATATATGAAAGTGCACCAATGGTATTCTTGTACTTTTATTGTTTTATACATATCATTTCACTTGTTTCTCTTGGTAGGTCTCTTTTTAGGCAAAGAAGAAAAAAAGTATTTTAATCTCTAAAAATTGCTTCAGGGTGAAATTATCATTGCACTTTTTATTATATCTCTCACATTCCACCAAGATATACTAGAAAAGAAAGTCCGGAGGAATTTTCTATTCAAGTTGACATAAATATCCCTGGAGGAGTGACCCTGAAAATGTAAATTTTTATCTTCCAACTGCATCAAACCTACTACAAATTCTGGCACTCACATCCCCAGAGAGAGTTGCCTTCATGCTGGAACAACAAAGAATAGATAAAGGATAAAATATTGTCATGGTTTGAGCAGACATTGTGGCAAATAGCAGATGTCAGACTAGGCAATTTACTTTCTTCTATATGATTATGATGGTTACATTTTGCAAGAAAAAAAGATTTACCTGTTATAAAAAAGGACAAATTCATTAAATGTATCATAACAGGATATATTATTGCAGAATTACTCCATCTATTAGTTCCTGTCACAGCATCTCTATTCAGTTTTCCCATTTGTCTAAAGTTGTCTGTCTGATTTTAATCACCTGCCAGTGACCAAATTTTAGAAATTTTGCTAAAAATTTTCAAAGGTCACTAAAGTTTCTAATGTTCAACAATATCAGAGACTTCTGCATACAAGCCTGGTAACTTTACCAAGGAAGAGTTTAAAAATCATGTGAGGGAGAGCAAATGAATATCAACTTTGCAAGGTGTTGAAATGAGATGGTATTGGGAAAAAATACAATAAATGCTAACTAGAGTCCATACTTAACAGTAACATTATAATATGCTTCCATTAATTGTAACAAATGCAGTATACTAAAGTTAAATATCTATAAGAGAGGAATGTAAGGGAGGGGTATAGCAATATTGGTGGTGGTGGTATTGTCTGACTTATTTATTTATTTTTATTTTATTTTTTATTCATCATTTGTTTCCTCTTACTTTTATTCTTTTTTCCTTTTTTCCCCAGCTTCTTTCTTTGTGGAAGAAATGGAAATGTCCTCATATAGATTGTGGTGGTGAATACATAATGATGTGATTGTAACAGGAACCATTGATTGCTTATTTAGAATGGAATGTTTGAATAGAACTGGTTAAAAATAAGCAGAGGGATACAAGTACTGGAGATAATGGAAAATGTGGAAAGAGGGATATACCTAATCACTGTTGGTGGGGAATTAGAATGGTGCAACCCAGCTGGAAAGCAGTGTGGTGGTTCCACAGGAAGCTACCCATTATGGGGATACACTTGGAAGAACTGTGAGTGGGGACAAAATGGACATTTGCACATAGGTATTTATGGTGACAGTATTCAAAATTAGCAATGGATGGAGGGGGCCCAAGGTTGCATCAACTGATGAACAAAATGGTGAAATATGGTGTATACATACTATGGAATATTGAATGGCTACAAGAAGGAATGAAGTTGTGAGGTATACAACTAGGTGAATGGACATTGAGGATAATATGTTGAATGAAAGATATGAGAAATGAAAAGACAAACATTATAATTCCCAAGTAATATTGACTAACTATAATGTGCAAACTCTGAAAATTGAATCTAGAGCATAGGTGTGTTGGTTTGAAACTATTATATCCCCAAAACAAAAGCCATGCTCTTTAATGCAATCTTGTGGGGACAGACTTATACTCTTTTTTTTACAGTGGAACTTTGATTAGGTTGTTCCATGTAAATATGACCCATCCATCTGTACCTGGGACCTTTTGATTAGATCATTTATGTGGAGGTGCTACACACTCCTTTAGAGTGGTCTAAATTAGATCACTAGAGTCCTTTAAGAGAGCTCAGGGAGACAATGAACTTGGAGAAGCTGAGAGAGACATTTTGGAGAGAAGCTAAGATATATAATTTAGAGTTTATCCTTGGAGAAGCTAAGAGCTGACTCAGACCCAGATGCTTGGAGATACTGGGAGGTGCAGACAGAAGGATGTTTGGAGATGAAACACCCTGGCAGAAAAATCAAGGATGCACAGAGGCTGAAAGAGAGAATACAGGAGAAACAGAAGCCAAGAGACATTTTGGAGAAAGCCATTTTGAAACCAGAACCCAGAAACAAAGAACCAGCAGACACCAGCCACATGCCTTCCCACCTGACAGAGGTGTTCTGAATGCCATCAGTCTTTCTTTAGTGAAGACATCCTCTTGTCAATGCCTTATTTGGACACTTTTATGGCCTTATAACTAAATTTGCAACCTAATATATCCCCTTTATAAAAGCCGTTCCATTTCTGGTATGTTGCATATGGCAACTTTAGCAAGCTGTAACAGATTTTGGTACCAGAGTAGTGGGGTGCTGCTGAGTTTGCAAATACCAAACAAGTTTGGATGGCTTTTTAAATGGATAAGGGGAAGATTTTGGAAGAATTGTAGGAATTGTAGGCCTAGATTTCTTTGTAGAGACTGTTGGTATAATACAGAATCTAAAGATAGTACTGATGAGGGCTTAAACAGGAATAATGGACTTATCGTTGCCAAGTGAAAGAAAAGAAATGCTTGTTTTAAAGTCACAGAGAATTTGGCAAAATTGTGTCCTGGTGTTGGATAGACAGAAAACTTTGCAAACAAGGAACCAGAATACTTACCTGAAGAGAGTTTGAAAATAATATGGAAAATTCAGTCTGACCTCTCCTTGTAGCTTATAATAAAATATGAGAGGAAAGACATAATCTGAGAACTGAATTCTTGGGTAAAAGGAAACCAGAAATTTATGGCCTGGGGAATTCTGGGCTTCCAGAAATTTAGACCCCAAAGGATAATGTGCCACATGAAGATTTGATGAAACCTGGAACCAGCCAACCATTTCAGTATAAGTCAGGATTGGAGACAGAGTTATCCAGAAGGGATTTGTGGAAAGTCCTATTGTCTGATGGTTTTGACCCAGGTATGCTGCATGCCAAGTCAACAAATTTTTTGTGAGATCTGTGTAGGTGGAACCACTGCCAGGCTGGCCTTGAGGGGATGGAGAAGGAACAAATTGAGGGACTAATGAATTCAAGAGCAGAATCATGGAAACTGAGGCCTGGAGTCAAGAAATTTTGGGCCAGGAGAGCATACACACCCAAACATGTGGACAGGGTGAGTTTAAGAGTGCACTGGACTTTAAGAGTGCTCACACCTAAGGGTTCTCAGATGTCTGGAGAATTGAGGGGAGCTTGGGTGCTCCACTGTTCAGAAACAATGTTGGTGATCCAGGCCTCAGAGAGGGTAGAAAACATTCCTTGGGGATTGGACAGAGTCTGGCCACCACCCCACTGTTTGGAGATGGGAGAGCATTTGCCCCAGAGAGGCAGAACCAGGTGGCACCCCAATGTTTGAGGAAGTTGGGGTCAAGAAAAAGGTTGTCTTCACAATGCATGGATGTGTTGGAGCACTCGTTGAGCATTTAGAGAGAAAATAGCTGCTGAATAAGCCTTTGGAAAGGGTGGAACTGCTGCTTTTTCCATCCCTGAGGATAAAACTTCATTCTATAAATGACTCACAGACTTTGAAATCTAATTAAGTATGCCTTGTGGGCTTAAGGAACTGTTTTGGTACCATGACACCTTTTTCCCTTCCAATTTCTCCCTATGGCAATGGGAATTTTTATGCTATGACTGTCCCTCCTTTGTATATTGGAAACTGATAATTTGTTATAAGTTTCACAAGTCAAAAACCAGAGGAGAATTTTGCCTTAGGATAAATAATACCTGTAACTGATTTTGATAAGACTTATAATTATCTGTTGTTACTGAAATGATTGAAGCTTTTGTGATATTGTGATGAAATGAATATATTTTTGCATTTGGAAAGAGAATGTCTTTTTGAGGTCCAGGGGATAGAATGTGCTGACTTGAAACTATTATGTCCCCAACAAATTTGTATTCTTTAACGCAATCTTGTGAGGGCAGACGTGTTGGTCTTTGGTTGCAGTGGAACTTTTGGTTAGGTTGTTTCCATAGAAATGTGACCCATCCAAATGTGGGTGAGAACTTTTGATTAGATCATTTCTGTGGAGGTGTTACACCACCCATTCAGGATGGGTCTTAATTAGATCACTGGAATCCTTTAAGAGAGCTCAGGTATACAAGGAGCTTGGAGTAGTTGACAGAGACATTTTGGAGAGAAGCTAGGATATGTAAACCAGAGTTACCCTAAATGAAGCTAAGAGCCAACACAGACCTAGACACTTGGAGATGCTGGGAGGTGCAGACAGAAGGATGTTTGGAGATGCTAAGCTAGAAGATGAAGCCCAGAGTTTGCCTTAGAAAAGCTAAGAGAGGACCCCCAGATGCTTAGAGAGAAACACCATGGCAAAACAAGCAAGGATGAACAGAGACTGAAAGAGAGAATCTAAGAGAGACAGATTCCCAGAGATATTTTGGGGTAAGCCATTTTGAAACCAGAACCCATGAGCAAAGGACTAGCAGATACCATCCACTTGCCTTCCCAGCTGATAGAGGTGTTTCAGACACCATTGGTCTTTCCTTAGTGAAGGTATCCTGTTGTTCGCGCCTTAGTTGGACACTTTTTAATGGCCTTAGAACTGTAAATATGTAACCTAATAAATCCCCTTTATAAATGTCAATCCATTTCTGGTATTTTGTGGAATGGCAGCTTTAGCAAACTGGAACAAGACATTATCAGGGGAAGGCTTTTGGTGAAGACTCTGAGACTCTGAGCTCTTATAGCCGATGCATCTATTCCTGATTTCAAATGGTTACTTCTAAATCCTGAGAAGCTAGCTCTTGGTGTATAACCTGGTCAGTCACTGGAATTTCAGGTATCTGTGTGACACATGAGACTAAGAACCAGAGTTTGGAAACTATGAATGTCAGTGTTAACCTATAGAGCAAATGTTTAACAAGATGAAAAGAGATTAGACTTCAATTAGAGATATGGAAGAAATGGACATAGGAATAAGGTGAATCAGACTAAAAGGTAAAGGATGATATTGCCTGTGTTTTGAAACTTCAACTTCTGTGTGAGAGCAAAGGAAGAGATGTTTACTTGGTGCAAAATCTATATTTTCTGTAGCACACTACATAATTTAACTTATATGGTCAGCTTATTTAACCACCATAACTACATGGAATCTTGATCAGGGAGTAAGATTTGGTTGGTTTGTACCAGTTAGTGTGAAGCCTGGATGCATCTTGGAGTAATTTGAGCAGAGAATAAAAAATATTTGCAAAACCTCCGTGAGGGACTGGGAAAAAAATGTGGAAATATTAAACTTACCCACCTGGGGAATTCCTTGTATTCTCTCAAGCATTGGGGACTGCCAATTTAGTAGGCCAAGCCCACAATCTTGAGACTTGCCCTCATGAAGCTTGTTGCAGCAAAGGAGAGGCCAAGCCTACTCATAATTTTGCTGAAGATTCACCCACAGAGAAACTCTTTTGTTGTTCAGATGTGGCCTTCTCTCTAGGCCCTATTGGCAGGAGAACTTGTTGCCCTCCACCTATGTGGGGCATGACTCCCAGGTGCAAATATCCCTGGCAACATGGCACATGACTCATGGGGATGAGCCTGGCTCTGGCATCATGGGACTGAGAAAGCCTTCTTGACCAAAAGGTGGAAAAGAAAAGAAACAAAATAAGGTCTCAGTGGCTGAGAGATTTCAAATGGTGTCAAGAGGTCTTTCTGGAGGGTATTCTTATGCACTATATAGATATCCCTTTTTATTTTTTAGTGTATTGGAATAGCTAGAAGGAAATACCTGAAACTGTGGATCTGCAACCCAGTAGCCTTGTGGTCTGGTTTGCTACTGCTGCCATTATGAAAACACCAGAAATGGATTGACTTTTATAAAAGGGGTTTATTTGGTCACAAAGTTACAGTCTGAAAGCCATGAAAATGTCCAAATTAAGGCACCAACACACATATACCTTCACCAAAGGAAGTCCAATGACATCCAGAAAGCCTCTGTCAGGTGGGAAGGCATGTGGCTGGTGTCTGCTGATCCCAGGTTGTGTTCCAGCTCCTTTCTCAGCTGTTCTCCAAAATGTCACTCTTAGCTGCTTTCAGTTCCTTCTCTCTGTGAACTATTTTATAGGCCTCCAGTGATTTAATGAGAGCCACCCTGAATGATTGGGGTAACATCTCCATGGAAATTATCAAACCAAAGATCTTGCCCAAAGTTGATTGAGTCACATCTCCATGGAAACACTCAATCAATATGTTCTAGACTAATCAACACTAATATGTCTGCTCCCACAAGACTGCATTAAACAATATAGCATTTTGGAGGACATAAGGCATGCAAAGTGGCACATTCCACCCCCTGGACCCCAAAATGACATGATCTTTCCATATACAAAATACATTCATCTCATCATAATATCACAAAAACAAATCATTTTAGTAACAATAGGTACAAGATCCTAACAAAATCAGTTACAGATATGGTCTGTCCTAAGGCAAATTTCCCCTCTAGCTGTGGACATGTGAAAGTTAGAACAAGTTATCTGCTGCCAATATACAAAGGAGGGGAAGTAATAGGATAAACATTACCATTGCCATAAGGAGAAACTGAAAGGAAGCAGGGTTCACAGGAACAAAACAATTCATGAAATCCACAGGGCAAACTTCATTAGATTTCAAAGTCTGAGACATTTATTGAATGATGTATTCTTGGGACTTGAGAGAGTGGGACTCCAACCCTTTCCAAGGGCATTTGTGGCAGTCCTTTCCTCTGATAATGCTGGAGAAAGTGCTCCAATATGTCCATGGATTGGGGAGACCACTTTCTTCTTGATCCCACCCCCCTCAAGAATCAGGGTGCCACCTGAACTCTGCTTCTCCAGGACAAAGGCTCTCCCCTCTCTGAAGAATTGAGTGGTAGCCAGGCTCTCCCCACTCCCAAGGGAAAATGCTCTATCCTCTCTGAGACCTGGGGTGGCAGCATTCTTTCTGAGCATCTAGGCAGAAGGTCCACTCTCTGCCTCTGTGGCAAACTCTCCCTTCCCTCATGCATGGGTTGCTCTGCTCTCCTTGCCCAAAATTTCCTTACTCCAGACCTCAATTACCATGGTGCTGTCTTTGGAGAAATTTTTTCTTCAATTTGTTCCTTGACTGCCTCCTCCAGTCCAGACTGGCAGTGGCTCCATCTATACAGATCTCACAAAAGTTTTGTAGGCTGGGCCTGCACTTTACATGGTTCAAAACCATAAGATAATAGGACTTTACACAAATCTATTCTGGATTACTCCATCTCCAATCCTGGCTTGTACTAAAATGGCTGTTGGTTTCCATGTTTGGTTAAATCCTCTTGTGGGGTGTATCCTCTGAGGTCTCACTTTCCGGAAACCCAGAGTTCTCCAGATCATCAATTTCTGGTTTCCTTGTACCTAAAAGTTCATTTCTCAGCTTATCTAGGTCCTGTCACGCTTTATTATAAGCTGCAAGAAGAAGCCAGTCTGCATCCTCCACACGTAATCTAGAGATCTCCTCAGCTAGGTATCCCAGTTCATTGCTTTAAAATTCTGCCTTCCATCTGACACCAGGGAACAATTTTGTCAAATTCTCTGCCACTTTAAAACAAGGATCACCTTCATTACAGTTTGCAATGACACATTCAGCATTTCTGCTCAAGGCCCATCAGAAGCATCTTTAGAGTCCATATTTCTACCAACAGTCTCTTCAAAGCCATTCAGGTCTTTTGTATCAAACTCCTCACATTTTTTCTAGGATTTCCCCCTTTGTCCATTTAAAAAGCCATTCCAACATGTTTGGTATTTGTAAGCTCATCAGCACCCTGCTTCTCTGGTAAAAAATTCTCTTCCAGTTTGCTAATACTGCCTGTGCTGATTTGAATGTACTATGTCCCCCAAAACCTCATGCTCTTTGATGCAATCTTGTGGGAGCAGATGCATTGTTGATTAAGTTGGAATCCTTTGATCAAATGTTTCCATGGAGATGTGACTCAATCAACTGAGAGTAACAAGTTTGACTGGATTATTTTCATGGAGATATGGACCCTGCCCATACAGAGTGGTTCTTGATTAGTTCACTGGAGTCCTATAAAAAGAGCTCACAAGCAGTGGGATCTCAGAGCAACTGAGAGTGATATTTTGGAGCTGCAGTCAAGATACTTTGGAGAACACCATTTTGAAATGTAACCTAGGAGTGAGCAGATGCCAGCCACGTGACTCCCAAGATGAAAGGATTTTTAGATGCCATCGGACATCCTCCAGTGAAGGTACCTGATTGCTGATGCCTTACCTTGGACACTTTATGGCCTTAAGACTCAACTGTGTAACCAAACAAACCCCCTGTTATAAAAGCCAATCCATTTCTGGTGTTTTGCATTCTGGCAGCATTAGCAAACTGGAACAGATTTTGGTACCAAAGAAGTGGGGTGCTGCTGAGCTTGCAAATACCAAACATGTTGGAATGGATTTTTAAATGAATAAAGGGAAGATTCTAAGAGAACTGTGAGGAGCTTGACAGAAAAGGCCTAGACTGCTTGAAGAGACTGTTGGTAGAAATATGGAACCTAAAGATACTTTGAGGAAGCCTTGAGCAGAAATGATGAATGTTTCCTTGCCAACTGAAAGAAAAGTGGCAGAGAATTTGGCAAAGTTGTGTCCTTGTGCTGGATGGAAGGCAGAATTTGAAAGTGATGAGCTGAGATACTTAGCTTAGGAGACCTCCAGACTACATGTGGAGGATATAGCCTGGCTTCCACTTGCAGTTTATAGTAAAATGTGACAGGACAGAGGTAAGTTGAGAAATGAACTCTTGGTTACAAGGAAACCAGAAACTGATAGTTTGGAGAATTCCTGACTTCCAGAGGCTACAGCCCCACATGAGGATATAAGCAAACGTGGAACCAAGCCATCATTTCAGTACAAGGCAGGATTGGAGATGGAGTTATCTATAAAGGCTTTGTGGAAAGTCCTATTTTCTGATGGGTTTTGACCCTTGTAAACTGCATGCCAAACCTACAGAATTTTTGTGAAATCTATATAAGTGGAACCACTGCTGGTCCGGACTGGGAGAGATGAAGAAAGAAAAAATTGAAGGAAAAATTTCTTCAAAGATAGAGCCATGGAGATTGAGGCCTGGAGTCAAGATGTCTCAGGCAGGGAGAGCTGAGTGGCCCACATACGTGGCAAGAATGAGTTTGCTCCTGAGGCAGAATGCAGGCCTTCTGCCTATATGCTCAGGAAAAGTGCTTCCACTCCAGGCCCCAGATAGGGTGGAGCACATTCCTTGGAGATTTGGGAGAGCCTGGCCAGCACCCCACTGTTTGGAGAGTGGAAAGCCTCTGCCCTGGAGAGGCAGAGTCAGGGTGGCACCCTATTGCTTGAGGAGGGTGTGGGTGAGAAGAAGGTGGTCTCCCCAATGTGTGGATATGTTGGGAGCACTCACACCAGCATTAGGAGAGAAAAGGAGGCTGCTGTGAAGGCCCCTGGAAAGGGTTGCACAGCCATTCTCTCAAGCCCCAAGGATAAAAGGTTTTTCTATAAATGACTCTCAGACTTTGAAATCTAATGGAGTTTGCCCTACAGGATTTAGTAATTGTTTTGGTGACTTAAACCCTGTTTTCCTTTTGGTTTCTCCTTATGGCAATTGTAATATTTATCCTATGACTGTCCCTCCTTTGTATTTTCCAAGCAGACAACTTGTTCTAAGTTTCATAGGCCCACAGCCAAGAGGGAGATTTTTCTTTAGGACATGACCACGCTTGTAACTGATTTGATGGGATCTTGTACTTACCTATGGTTACTGAAATGATTCAAGATTTTGTGATATTGTGATGGGATGAATGTATTTTGTACATGGAAGATCATGTAATTTGGGGGTCCATGGGGTGGAATGTGCCAATTTGGATACCCTATGTCCCCCCAAATTCCCTTATCTTTGATGCAATTTTGTGGAAGCAGACATATTAGTGTTGATTAGGTTGGAACCTTTTGGTACAGTGTTTCCATGGAGATGTGACTCAACCTATGGGTGAGACTTTTCACTGGATTATTTCTATGGAGGTATTGCTCTACCCATTCAGGGTGGTTCTTTATTGGATCACTGGAGTACTTTAAAAAGAGACACACAGGCCCAGATGCAGAGCAGCTGGGAGTGACATCATGGAGAGCAGCTGTGAGTGACATTTTGGAGAATGCTATTTTGAAACATAGCCTAGGAACAAAGGAAGAAGATGACAGCTGCATGCCTTCCCAGACAACAGAGGTGTTCCAGATGCCATTGGCCATTCTCCTGTGAAGGTACCCTGTTGTTGACACCTTATCTTGGACACTTTTATGGCCTTAAGACTGTAACTTTGTAACCGAATGAACCCCTTTTAAAAAAGCCAATCCATTTCTGATGTTTTGGAAAACAGCAGCGTTTGCAAACTGTTAACACTGCTGTTGTGCAAAATATCAGAAATGGATTGGCTTTAATAAGGGGGTTTATTGGGTTACAAAGTTACAGTCTGAAAGCCATGAAAATGTCCAAATTAAAGCATTAACACATGCATACCTTTACCAAAGGAAGTCCAATGGCATCCAGAAAACCTCTGTCAGGTGGGAAGGCACGTGGCTGCTGTCTGCTGATCCCAGATTGTGTTTCAGCTCCTTTCTCAGCGGTTCTCCAAAATGTCACTCACAGCTGCTCTCAGTTCCTTCTCTCTGTGAAGTCTTTTATAGGACTCTGTTGATTCAATGAGAGTCACCCTGAATGGTGGGGGTAACGTCTCCATGGAAATTATCAAATCAAGGTCTTGCCCAGAGTTGATTGTGTCACATTTCCATGGAAACACTCAGTCAGTATGTTCCAACCTAATCAACTCTAATGTGTCTACCCCCACAAGATTGCACTAAAGAACATGTCATTTTGGGGGACATAATACATCCAAACTAGCACAGCTTGATTCTTGAAGATAATTGTCTAACTATGTAGCTTATGTGGTGTTACCATGTGATTGTGAAAATCTTGTGGCTCACATGCCCTTTATCCAGTATATTGACAGATGAGTAGAAAAATGGGGACAAAAAGTAAATGTATAATAGGAGGGGAGGGGTGTATGTGATGTTTTGAGTGTTTTTTCTTATTTTTTATTATTTTTTTGCAATAATGAATGTGTTCAAGGGCTGGTTGCAGTGATGAATGCACAACTATATGATGGTAGTCTGAAAAATTGATTGTACATTGTGGATGATTGTATGGCATGTGAATATATCTCCAAAAAATTGCAGGGGGAAGGACTGTTGAGGAATAAATAAGTCAATACATGTAAATCACTTATAACAGCACTCGGTATATATTAAGAATTCAATAAATATTTAATAAAAATAATAAGGGTGATAAAGAGCATGGGATTTTTCATATTTTGAGTAATGAAAGTTCTAATATTGATTGTGGTGATGAATGCACAATTCTGTGATTATACTGTGAGCCATTGATTGTACATTTTCAATGAATTGCAATAGTTTGTGAATATATCTCAGTAAAACTGCTCTTAAAAGCTATATTTTATAGTCTACCACAGTGATCCAAAGTGGTACCTAATGTTGAGTTTTGTAGGTCAGCTATTGTTGATGGTGAGCCAGTAAATTCAGTACAGCCATCTGACTGAAAAATCAATGTGAAATGCATCATAAACTTAACAAAACAGTGAAGAATTATGTATCTAAATCCAGAAAAAAAGGAAACTGGAAAGGTAAGATAAAGATCTAGAGCTTCCCACTCACTCTCCCTGGAATAATCTGCAAATCCCAGAAAAGGCAATTAAGAGATGGAGCAACTCAGCAGAACTGTATTACTAATAGGGGAAATGGTGGGATGAAAATTGAAGTTCAATATCTTCCAAGGCCAGGAGTCATGGATAAATCAGTCTACAAATTGGAGTTTCTATTTAGATGAAATAGAAGTAGAACAGCCCAGGTAGTGACAGAAACCCAGCTTCAAAATAAAAGTAATAAAACATATAAGGACTATAAAGAAAGAACTAAATTTCTCATTTTCCATAGAGATTACAATTGTGCATATGAATTCCCCAGTATTACTGTAACATGATTAGAAATGAATACAGTAGGATTTCTTGATACCAAGTCAAATATGGAAAAAGATATTATAGTTCTAAATTGCAGCATTTTTTAACTTTTTTAGAAAATAGGATGATGTTTAACAAAAAAGTACAACACCTCTGCACAGAAAAATGTAAAATACCATTGAGGAAAAGGAAAGAAGACCTAAATGAAATGGTATATGCAATGTTTCTATACTGGTCACCTCAATATTTAATGATTTTGTTTCACCCAAAATTGATCTGTAAATTTAATGCAATACCCATCAAATTCTCAATAGGTTTGTGGGCACATGTGTGTGTGAAAGTTGATAAACTGGTTCTAAAGTTTATAAAGAACTCAAAGGAAGAAGATACGCTTAAAGAAAGGGAACTTGATGGGATTACATATTTTGTTTTGCATCATAGTTGTACCTAAAGTTACAATAATAAAAGGTACAATTTTGGCATTTTAATTGGAAATGGACTAATATAACAGAATGGAGAATATATAAACAGATCCACTTTTATGTGTAAAACTGATTTATGATAAAAGTGACATTGTAGAGTACTGATTAAAAACAGATTTAAAATTTATTTCTTGATAAATTATAATGGGTCAATTTGCATATTCCTATGGGAAAAATGGTTGCTATTTCATGCTGAACAGCAAATGCATTACAAGAGGGTTGTATTTCTAAACGCAAAATATAAAACAATTAAACTTATAGAAATTAACAAGGCAACATATCTCTAGTTTGATGGAGTCAATGAAATTATTGTGTGTAATTTCAAGGGTACTAAGTTTCTTAATATTTATTTTATGGCTTAGCATATTGTCAATTTTGGTAAAGGGCCTATGAAGACTTTAAAGAGCATATATTCTGCAATTATTTAGTGTAGTATATTTTATTTTTAAATTATGTCAAGTATGCTTAAAATGCTGTTCAAATCTTTTTAATATTTACTGCTATTTTTCTCTATTTCTTTTAGCTGTCTAGAATGTTTTTCTGAAATTTCTATGTTTATGTCTTCTCCTGCCTTTAGTTTTCCAAAATTTTATTATATTTTGAAGCTACAATTTACATTTTAGAGTTGCTGTAAATTTCTGGTATATTCACCATTCTACTATTATGAATATTCCTATTTATTCTTTTATATTTGCTTGTTATGTTCATAGTTGCACCAGCTTTTTATTTTTCATAATCTATCTTTCTCTTTCTTTATAGTTTCATTTTTCTTTCTATGTTTCTGAATTGATGTGTCTTATAATTGGATTATTTAGTGTTTTTAGGTTTAATGTAATTACTGATATAGATAAATGAGTTGACAGAGAGAAAGATAGATGATAGATAAATAGATTATACTTACCATATTAGTATTATTATGACTTCTTCCAACTTTTCTATGTGTTCTAATATCTTCTTTCCTACCATTTTGATTAATCAGGTTTTAGTTCCCATTTTTCACAATATTAGCTTATTTTGTTACACATTCTTCTTCTGTGTGTTATCCTAAAATTTCACAAATACTTTATTTCCATTTACTCCTTTTCTCATTTATATATATATATACACACACACACACACACACACACACACACACATACATATATTCATGTCAGATCTTTCTACCCTAAGGCATCGTACAGGTTGATATCATTTTAACTTAACACACAACTAACCTTCTGGTTGCTTTTTATTTCTCACTGTATTTCCTTGCTTTTGTCTGGGACATTATTTCTTCTGCCCCGAGGGCTCAACGTAGCAATTCTTTCAGTGTGGGCTGGCTAGTGAATACCTTCATATGGATCTGGAAATATCATTAATTCTCCTTCATTTTTGAATGGCATTTTTTTGTCTGGCTTTAAATTTTAGGTTAAGAGACTTTTCTTTCAGGATTTTGATGATGCAGTTCCACCATCTCCACGCTCTAGTTTCCATAACTTCTCTTAAGAAGACAGCTGAAAATCTCATTGCAACAGAAAGGGGATAATTCTTCTTTTTTAATCTGCCTACCTTAAGGAGTTTTCCTCTGTCTTGGTTTTCATAAGTTTTACTTTCAAAATCCTTGGCCTGATTTTTTTGGTCTTGGTGTTTGTATCATGTACTGAATGTGGTTTTCATCAGTTTTAGGAAAAAAGTCTATTTTATTTTCATATGAGGGTTTTTTCCACTTCCTACTTTTCTTTTTTTAATTAGAAATGAAATACCTGTTTGCTAGATGTTTTATTGCCCTGGCATATCTCTTATGCTCATTTCAGTATTTTACATCATTTCTTTTTATGGTGCTTCTGTTCAGACATTTTCTGTCTTTTTTCAGTTCACAAATTTTCCCTTCTGTTTTGATAAATTAGCTGTTAAAATTATGTAAGAGTTGTTAATTTGACTATTTTATATTTCTTTCCTTGAACTTAAATTGTTTCTTTTTGTAGATATCAATCCTTTGGTATGTCCTGCTAAAATTCTCTGCTACTTTTTTTTTATTTTCTTGAATAATTTAATTGTAATAGTTATAAGTCCATATTCAATGACTCCATATCTGGATCTTCTGAGTTTGTTTTTATTGTCTGAATTTTTCTTTGGTTTCAATTCTTTGTTTTTTATCTTTGCTACTGTTTCCTGATTTTTTGTGGATTTTTTTTTAAGAACTAGATTTTGCTTGTAAAAGTTTAGATTATCTACATTATGTTAATTTCCTCATGTAGAGAGAATTTTCTATAAAATGCCGTAGGACACTTAGTGTAGGAGCATTCCACCTTAAACCAATCATAGGTTTAAATGAGTCAGGAGTAGATTCAGCCTTTGTAAAGTCTGGTCTACTTTCAGCTCATTCTTTTTTGTAGGGGTCTTCCTTCAGGGTTCCACCCAAATATCTGGGTATATTTCTGTTCTCCAATATCCTTCATATTTGTGGATTCTGAATTCTAATTTCCCTCTACCTGTCTCTGTGAGAATGCAAATTATACCATATAGCTTCTCAGCCCCTTGGGTGCTTCACAGCCTGCACTGCTTTGGATTTGAAGGGGAAAGTGAAAAATGTTGATTTGCTTTTTGTCTGGAACTGTGGTATCTCAATGCTTGGCTGCCTTGATAGTTCACCAATGTCTTAAGCAGATACCCATTAATTTATTCCTACATATTTCTTGTTATTCTCAGTATGAGAATTTGATTATTATAAGATAGTACGAAGATAAAAATATATTACAATTCCCAAGGTTTTCTGAAGATAAATCAATACACAAAATTTAAGGGTGGCCACAGCTATCTAGAATGGATTTTATTGAATGAGAAAATCACTTAACAAACCCAGTAAAAATATATTTATGGTATGATATATGTTATAAGCTATGCTAATCCTCTTTTTGATTTAAGGAATGGTGGGAAATACATCTATTGTTATCCTGGTAAGAAAGTAAATCAAAACAGAAATAAATATTTCAGAGAAAAGCTAATGAAAAAGAAATACCAAATACCAAAATCTGGGTACATTCATTCTGCTGTGTATCCTTCACATTGATTAGACCATCAGTTGTTAATAGTAGCCAAAATTATGTTCAAGGATTTTACATATATTTAGTATTCATTTCCACCCTATGGGGGTAAGTTTAATGATTTCCCCCATTTTGTGGGTAAGGAAACTGAAATGCACAAGTTAAGTGTGCAAGTTCACATGTTTTGCAGGTTTTTCTCACTGCATTCAAACAGCAAACTGACTCTCATATCTGCTCACGCAATTACTATGTTGTCTCTTTTTCTATAAAATGGCATGGGAGCAAATATAGACTTTTCCTACTCTAATGAATCTTCTCATTCTATTTGCCTTTTTTGATTGTTAATGATATACTTGCAGTTTTCCAATGATTATAGATGCAACCTTATAGTAACGTTGTTATACCATAATTTTAATATCATTCTATAACCTGGTAATGTACATTAACATGAATTTATTACAGTTTAGCTTAAGAGTCTTAAAATGTATTGCAAAATTTGTCTTCCAGGTTGATCTCTCCAATTTAGAATGCAACAGGATTAATATTCTTATGATTTAAGTTAATTTTAATATTGTTGTATACCATTTTTAATTTACTGAGATATGGGGATGCCCAAAATAATTTGTTTTATGAAAAGACCAAAGTTTAGGTCTATTTATCTAATGTACTACAATTGAGTCTTTTTGAGGATGGGAGACCGGTTTGACATATGTGCCAAAAAACACATTTGATATATAACAAAACAGAATACACAATTATGCCTCAAAATAATTAATTATATCTGAATGTTCCTTTGTATATGTCAACTTTATATCAGTTTCAGAGACCTTTCAATGACTCGGGATATGTCAGTTAATTTCCTTAGTTTAGCAGTGGAAACCTGCTGTACATTTGCATGGTAAGAGAATGTTGTTACAACATCTTAGCCTCACAAACTACAACACTTCTCCAAAACAGTTGAATTTGCACAGAAATTATCTTTCTCCTCTATATACTATCCCTCTAAAAACACTTAAACTGACATCCAAATGAACTTATGAATGTTCTGAAATTTATTCAAAGATGTACTTATTCCTTATTTCTTCCCTAGAAAATTTAGATTCAAATGGAGCATTTTGAAAATTGCAAGAATATTCTAATTCAGAGCCTTTAAAAGATTTAGATTTAAATATGATAGGTTGATAAGTTTGATGGGCTGGCAACAAAATTATACAAGATTTGTGGTGGTTTGACACTGTATATAGCCCAGAAAAAATGTATTCTTAAATTTAATCCATTCCTGCGGGTGTAAACCCATTGTAAGTAGGATTTTTTGATGAGGTTACTTCAGTTAAGGTGTGGCTTACCTCAAACATGATGGGCCTTAACCCTATTACTGGAGTCCTCTAAAAGAAAACAATAGGAAACAAGAAGCTGAACATCAGCAGAATCTGGAAGAGAAGAGAGAGACTAGGAGATGCATACCTTTATGTGCCTTTCCAGGTGAGAGGGGATCCAAGGATTGCCAGCAGTCAGCCCCAGAATGACACAGTCTTCAGGAAGAAAGAATTGCCTTGATGATGCCTTGATTTGGAGTTTTTCCTGGAATAAAACTGTGAGCAAATATATTCCCATTTTTTAAGATGATCCATTTCATGGTACATGCTGGAGCAGACTAGGAAACTAATACAAATTTTGGTACCCAGGAGAGTGGGGTACTGCTATTGCAAATACCAAAAATGTGGAAACAGCCTTGGAATTGGTTATTGGGTAGAGGCTGGATGAATTGTGAAGATCTTGACAGAAATGGCCTAGATTGTTTTGAAGAGACTGTTGTAGAAATATGGATGCTAAAAGACTTTGAATGAGGTCTTAGAAATGATAAATGCTTTATTGGAAAATGGAGGAAAGGAAATCCTTGTTTTAAAGTGGCAGAGAACTTGGAAAAATTGAATTCTGTTGTTGGATGGAAGTAAAGCCCTTGAAAACAATGAGCTTGGATATTTAGCTGAGGAGATTTTCATGCTAAGTTTGGTAATTGCAGGCTGGTTCCCCCTTGAAGCGTATAGTAAAGTGCAAGAAGAAAGTGATAAGATTACAAACGAACTCCTGGGCATGAAGAAATCAGAAACTGATGGTTGAAAATTTTGAGCTTCCAGAAAATGAGTCCCCAGAGAATAGTGTTCCATGTGAGGGATCCATGCATCTCCACCAGGATTGGAGATGTAGTTATCTAGGAAGAATCTGTGGAATGTTCTACTGTCTGATGGTTTGAACCTATGTATACTACATGCAAAAGAGATACATTTCTTTTGCAATTTGTATGAATGGAACCTCTGCCAGCCTTAAAGAAAAGGGACAGAGAAAAGATAAATTGAAGGAAAAATCATGTCAAGGGAAGAATCACAGAAGCTGAGGTCTGGACCAAAAACACTTTCTTAGGCCAAGAGAGTGGGCCCACCCGTGTGTGTGAAAAGGGTGAGTCTACCTACCCTGGTGCTTCAAGAGTGGGCATTCCACGCCCTTGCTCAAGAAGGGTGCTGTCACCCAAGTGCACACAAGTGTGGAGCATGTGTCCCAGGTATTTCAGAGAGCCTGACTGCCACTCCAGTTTTCTGAGAGGGTGAAGCCTATGCCCTTGATGTTTTGGAGAGACTGGCTGCCTCAATGCTCTGAAAGGGTGGCTGCTGTGCCCTGAGGTTGGTGAAGAGCTTGGCCACCATCTCAAAGTTTGGGGAGTGTGAAGTCTTCACCCCAGAGTTTGAGGATAGCATGGCCAAGGGGAAAGCACTTGGAAGGGGTGGGACTGCCACTTCATCAAGTATGGAGGAAAAACATTGTTCCATTGATGACTTTCATACTTTAAATCTACTAGAGTATGTCCTGCAGGGTTTTGGAATTGTTTGGGATCTGTGACCCTTGTTTTCCTTCTAATTTCTCCCTATGAGAATGGAAATGTGTATCCTATGATTATTCCTCTATTGTATATCAGAGGCACAAAACTTGTTCTCTCATTTTCACAGGTCCATAGACAGAGGGAAATTGTGCCTCAGGAAAGACCACACTTATAACCATTTTTGATGAGTCTTTGTAATAACCATTGTTTCTGAATTGACTTAAGGCTTTTGGGATATTGTGAGGGAATGAAAGTGTTCTGCATATGGAAAGAACATGTCTTTTGGGGACCGGAGTGTGGAGTTTTGTGGTTTGAAACTTTCTGTACCCCAGAAAAACATGTTCTAAAATTTAATCCATTCCTGTGCATGTAAAGCTATTGTATGTAGAATCTTTTGATAAGGTTACTTCAGTTAAAGTGTGGCCCATCTCAATCATGATGCATTTAATCCTATTATTGGAGTCCTTTATATGAGAAAGGAATAGGAAACAATAAGCTGAACATCAGCAGAATCTGGAATAGAATAGAGAGACCAGGGGATGATTCCATGTGCCTTGCCATGTGTGCTGGTTTGGTTGTTTTAAGCCCCCAAAACACCATATTCTTTAATGTAATCTTGTGGGAGCAGACATATTGTGTTGATTTTGTTGGGATCTTTGGATTAGGTTGTTTCCATGGAGACATGACCCACCAAACTGTGGGTAATACCTTTGATTAGATTATTTCCGTGTGTGGCCCGACCCATTCAACACAGGTCTTGATTAGTTTTCTAGAACCCTATAAGAGCGCAGACAGAAGAAGCTCAGTGCTGCTGCAGCTGAGAGAGACATTTTGGAGATGGCTGTTGAAAGCAGAATTTTCCTGACACTTTAGAGATAGTAGAACCAAGTTTTCCCTGAGAAGCTAAACCTAGAGACATTATGGAGGAAACCATTTTGAAATGCAACATAGGAGAAAGCAGATGCCAGCCATGTGCCTTCTGAGCTAACAGAGGTTTTCTGGATGCCATCAGCCATCCTTCAGTGAAGTACCCTCTTGTTGATGCCTTAGCTTGGACATTTTTATTGCTTTAAGTCTATAAATTTGTAACCAAATATTCCAGTTTGCAAGTGCTGCCTGTTATGCAAAATAACAGAAAAAGATTAGCATTTATAAAGGGGGTTTATTTGGTTACAAAGTTACAATTTTAAGGCCATAAAGTGTCCAAGCTATGGTATCAACAAGTGTGTCTTCACTGAAGGAAGGCCAATGGTGTCTGAAAAACCTCTATTAACTGGAAAAGCAGATGGTTGTCATTTGCTGATCCCAGGTTGTGTTCCAGCTTAACTCTCAGCTCCTTTGCATTCTTCAAAGTGTCCCTCTTGGCTGCAGAAGATCCTCTTCAAAATGTCACTCTCAGTTGCTCTCCAAGATGTCACTCACAGCTGCTCTGCATCTTGGCCTGTGTGGCTCTTTTTAAAGTACTCTATGATCCAATAAAGGCCCACTCTGAATGGATGGGCAGCACCTCCATGGAAATAATCCAATGAAAGGTCTCACCCACAGTTGATTGAGTCACATCTCCATGGAAACACTGAACCAATAGGTTCCAACCTAATCAACACTAATACATCTGCCCCCACAAAATTGCATCAAAGAATATGGTTTTTCCTGATGAACATAATATATACAAAGTGGCACACCAAATAAACCCCCTTTATAAGAGCCAATACATTTCTGGTATTTTGCATAATGGCAGCATTAGCAAACTGGAACACCATGTGACAAGGTTTGCTGGTAACCAGTCCCAGATTGCCAGTGTTTGGGAAGAAAGCATCACTTTTGGGTGAATAAATTCTCATTGATTAAAGAAACCCATTTCATGGTGTTTATTGGAGCAGCCTATTAAATGTGCTTTAATGAGTCTAAAAAATGAGTAAAGTATTGTCAATATTCATCAAAAAAGAAGCAAAAATTAGAACATAATGAACTGGAAACATAAACAACAAACATAAGAAAATGACTAATAATATACCAACTATATGTGTATAAAATTCAAATAATCTTCCTTGTAATCTTTTCAGTTTTAGCAGCTTCAATGACATAATTCACGTACCATAAGTTCTGGTTTGCTAATGCTGCCCTTTTGCAAAATACCAAAATGGATTGGCTTTTATAAAGGTTGTTTATTTGGTTACAAAGTTACAGTCTTAAGGCCAGAAAGTGTCCAAGGTAAGGCATCAACAAAGGGTACCTTTACTGGAGAAAGGTTATTGGCATCTGGAAAACCTCTGTTAGCAGGGAAGGCATGTGGCTGATGTCTGCTTGCTTCCAGGTTGTGTTTCAAAATAGCATTCTCTAAAGTGTTGCTCTTGGGGTGTTTTGTCCTCTCTTAGCTGCAGCTGCTCTTCAGAATGTCTCTCTCAGTTGCTCTTGGGGCATTTGTCCTCTCATAGCTTCTCCAGAGCAAAAGTCTGCTTTCAACAGTCATCTTCAGGCTGCTCTCCTCTGCAGCCAGCATCTAGGCCTGGGTGGCTCTTTTTAAAGCATTCCCATGATCCAATTAAGACCAAGCCTGAATGGGTGGGGCAGTATCTCCATGGAAATAATCCAATGAAAGTTCTTGTCCACAGTTTATTGAGTCACATCTCCATGGAAACCCTTCAATCAAAGAATTCCAATCTAATTAACACTAATACATTTGCCCCCACAAGACTGCATTAAACAATATAGCTTTTTCTGGGGGACGTAATATATACAAACTAGCAAACCATACAATTCAACTATTTAAATTGTACAGTTTAGTGGCTTTCAGTGTATTCACAGAGTTGTGCATCAAGACAATCTAATTTTAGATTTTTTTTTACCCCCAAAATATCTATTAGCAGGTATTCTTCATTTTTTCTCACCTCTCTCACCACCAGACAATGATTTATCCACATTCTGTATCTATTAGCCTCTTATGGACATTTCATATAAATGTAATCATAGAATATGAAGTATTTTGTGACTGGCTTCTTTTAATAACCATAATGATTTCAGGGGTTCATTCATTTTGAGATTTATTTTTTAGCATAGACATTACAATGATAAATTTTCCTCTAAGCCTTGCTTTAGATGTATCTCGTAAGTTTTGGAAAGCTGTGTTTTAGCTTTCATTCATCTCAAAGTGTATTCTAATTTCACTTGTGATTACTTCTGTGACTGTGGTGTGTCTAGGGTAAATCTTGAGTTTGTTCTACCTTGAGTTTGTTAAGCTCCTTGGGTAAATAGAATAATTCTTTCTTCAAAATTGGGAAGTGTTTGGCCATTATTTCTTTAAATATTCTTTCTGATTTTTTTTTTTTTATTTTCTCTTGTTTGAATCCTCATTATGCATATTTTGGTATGCCTGATGGTCCCACAGTTTGCTAAGCTTTGGTTTATTTTGCTTCATGCTTTTTACTTTCTTTTCCTCAGACTGCATAATCTCTACTGATATATCTTCAAGTTCCTGCAATCTTTCTTCTGCCTGATCAAAACTGTTGTTTCCGTCTACTGATTTTTCATTTCAGTTATTGAACACTTCAACTCCAGAATTTCTATCTGGTTCTCCTTTATATCTTGTATCTCTATTTGCTGAGACATTATTGCCATATTTTTAATAGTCTATATCTATGAAATGCAAAATTTATTTACCCTCATGGGCACTTTCTGTTGTCTGTTTTTTTTTTGTTTGTTTGTTTTGTTTTTTTCTCCCTGTATATGTGGCACACATTCCTGTTTCTTTGTGGGTTTGTGTGTGTGTGTGTGTGTGTGTTTTGCATGTTTAGAAATTTTTTTGAAGTTTTAATTTTAGATAAAATAATTACCTATAAAATTATTTAGATAAAATAATTAGCTAATATTTTAGCTAAAAAATGTAATCACTTTGGAATCAGGTCCTTCCCCATCCTTGGTTTGCTGCTATTGATGGCTTTTATTTTGTTGTTATTATTTATTTAGCTCTGCTTATTGTTCTTGGTTTCTTAGAGTAATTCCATAAATTTTGCATTCTCTTGATTCTGGCCACTGAGTTCTCCACCAGTTTTGTGTATTCTGGTGTGTAATGTTCTTAAGTCTGCCTTTGTAGAGGTAACCATGGCTCAATATAATTGAGTAGTCAGGCAATCGTCAGTCAAATGTTTTCCATCATTGCTTTGCCAGTATATCTTTCACCCTTGTCAAAAATATATATGTGATGATGCTTTCAAACATCGTGCAGCTTACAATAAAGCTTTAGCTTTCAATTTTTGTCTTTGCAGGACAGACAAAAGTGTGTTACTAGGGCCTTCTCCTTACTCTGGTCATTCCTGAACATGCAAACATCCTTTTCCACTCACACAGCCATTTAGATCTCCTGAGATATGTAGAAGTTTTTCAAAGTTCCTGATGCTTATCTACCTCTCCAAGGTCTCTTTTTAAATATATGAGCAGGCTTCTGTTAACCCAACTGTAATTAGGACCTTAGGCAGCTGTAATGCTGCCAGAAAGTTGCTACCGATTTTGATAATTCCCTGAGAGTAGGTTTTACTTTTTGTTTTTGTTTTAATTTCTAAGCTGATCTTTAGGTAAAATCAAATATCAAATAGTCACAAAACCCTGGAAATAGAGTTTGTCCAGGAAACTGCAAATTTGCCTGTGATTTGAGAATGGTGCTTTTTCCAGGCTTCCAAAAGAAATAATTCCTCTCTGTTGATTGTAAGGCTGCAGGATATTCATGTGTATGTCAGTGAGCTTGGGAACAAGAGAGGATAAAACTAGCCCTAAGTTAAATGATCACATACTCCTATGTCTTACTGAGGTTCAATATTCTCCCCTGGACAAATAATGTTTACTTCATTTTATGGTTTTGGTTAATTTTCAGAGCTCAGAAAGGGTTAATTTTAGCTTTTTTCCAAAATTTTTCTTGTTTGTTTGTTTTTGAGGGGAGATTGAGTTTACCAGTGTCCTCATTCTGCTATTCCAGAAAGTCAATTTCTTCTCTTCGTTATTAAATATTTGCTATTGTTTCTGTTAACTTTTCTACCATATAATAATTACTTGATGACAGAAATTCAAACCAGATAAATTTACTGTTTAAGACAGTAAAAAATGTCAAGAAGAGAACGTTTCAAAGTGAGTATATGTGTGTCCCATATACTCCTTTTCTCCTCTCTCTCTCTCCCTCTCCATATGTATACATACATATATACACATATATACATTTATAACACACATAATATCAAAACATAAATATACATGGGGACAACATTTTTAAGAAAGTGATCACATTTCTGTTGAATGCTGCATGGATGGATAAAGGAGAAACATTAAATGCAATGTTAAATACAAAATTTATGGTAAGGCTTCCACCCACTTAAAGATCTGAGGAAGTTACAGGCATAAATTTCAACTAATTATAGGTTGTCAGTAATTCTGAGTGTGTGTGTGGGAATGTGTTTTTCAGTGACCTGGAGTTTTATAGTATCTTTAGCTGACCTAGTTATTTGAAACACTAGCTGTATCCAATTGCCATGTAAACAGATGGCTTCAATTAAATAATCCCAGGTGCTAATTTTGTATAACTGACAGTGTTATACTAAAAAGCTTCCTGGGCAGTAAATTCTTTGTGTTTTATGAACTGCTGGGCTTTAAACACATACATTTCAAGTAAACATATATTATTGTTTAGAACTCCTGGTGTTACTTCTACAGAACATTTTTTCCCCCAGCCTTCACCTAAGTATTGAGCAGAAAGTTTTGATACACCAACTATTTGATCTTTGCTATTACATTACATATGGAGTTGAATCATCAACCTGAATAAACTGTTTGCATTAATTACAAGAACATATTAGTACTTTGCATTTCTTTTGCTTACGGAACTACAAAGATTTGGTAGATTACATCAGTCATGATAATCCAATGGCCATCTTTTAAGGAATTTCCATATACATATGGCTAATTTTATAGACTCATTGACTAAAGAAAGTAGCATAATTGCAGCATTATTATATTTCAAATCATATATTTTAAATTGCAGGATACATTGGAGATGATTTTAGACTATGATTTCAACATGTTAAGCATGCCTACAGTTGAAAACATGACTTCTAAAGGTACATCATGCCAGTTATAGATGTATTGTCTCTCAGCTTCAAATTCAATATTTTTGTCTGCTCTGTGATAATGGAACTGGGCCTAGTAAATATTTCTTCTTTGCTATCCTGATAAAATATTGACCTTCTTTGTAGAGGGTGCTGTATGGACACTATAGGAGTCCCTTTTCTCTTCCTTGTTCCAGTGTTCTCATCTAGTTGTATCCTTGCTTTTATAAGCAGTGATCCTATAGCCAGCAGCAAGTGGCACTGCCTGCAAATGTCTTTGCCAGCACACATAGTTCTCATTCACACAGTTTCCAGTGGCAAAAGGCACCTCTATGTGAAAAATGTAGAGCTGCTAATTACAGTATTACTCTCCAAGGCAATTATTGAGTTCTCTCTACCCAGCTATTTTTCAGTGATGGCTTACTGGTAAGACAAAATCAAACCATTTCCCACTGCCTCTTTTTAGAAGAGTTCCTGGCAGCTGCTTGGGAAGTCCACCAGTTCCTCTACTGACTTTCTATCAAGTCAAGAGTAACTACCCCAGGAACTTTTTGAATAATTTGTCAGCATTCCAGAAGGCTGTTTTCTGCTTGCCGAAGTCACCCCGCTGACTGTGGACTAACTTTTGCTGAGGAAATCCCAGCTAACTTCTCCACAATCTTGAGGGCTTCAGCTATACCCTATTCAATGAAGTATGAATCCCAATCTAGGGGAAGACTCTTCCCTTCCAAATTTTGCCTGTATTGGATATATACTCTCAGCTCCAGCTTTTAAATTTGTCTGTTTTATTGCATCTAATTTACTTTTATGATAATCCACTGTTACTATTTCTTTGTATTAAATATTCTCATCAAATTTCTGTTTGGTTTTTGTATGTTTATTCTACCCCAACTAATGTAGAATTGATAACAGAAGTGGTCCCTGGAGATTGACTGCAAAGGTGAAATTTGGGGATTAGTTTGGACATGACATTAGGCTGAGGGCTGTGATGATTTCTTTGCCCTTAGGAAATAGAATGCTAATAAACCAATGAATCATAATCAATCAAGCTATCACCTGACATTTATTTTGATGAAGTGTCAACTGAAGTACATGCTTTGGGAGTTCAACAGGTGACTGCATTTGACCTTTAGGACAATAATATTAATGAGTATAAGGACTGTGTTGTGGAATGGATTCTTTTTAGTGCACTTGAATGCTAACAGAAGAAACTGAAAGCTCAGGTTCATTAAATTTCGGGTTAAGTCATGGCATAACAACCAGAGATCTTCCATGATAGCCTTAAAAGAGTCCTACATTCCTTATAGCCACAGGGCTGATATGGAAAATCAAAATAAGGTTTAATTTTGTGGATTGCTGAATTAAAACTATGGTTGAGTTTGTAGTCTCATCAAGTCTATCGTGAAATTTATGGCATATCTTAGTAAAGAAATTGGAATGGGGACAACTGTTTTGATTGAGATGAATTGTCAATGTGAACATCCACATCATTTTCAGATGCACTAATCAGTGGCAGTAGCTTGACCTCCAGTGTCTGAGTAGACTAGTTTTTGCCTGCTTAAAAACAATGTGAGAACATCAACTGAGGTATAAGACTTGAAAGAATATGACTATTCTCCTTAAGACCCACCAAAAGCATCTTCTGTTGCCACTAAAACAGTGACTGGGGGCAAATTTTGGAATGATCTAAGTGTATAGGTACTATGCTCCAGTTTCATAACTGAGTCAATTCACAAAATCAAAGACGATTGAAAAGGAGGTTGGATTTTCTTCAAACTGTACTCTGTAACTTACCACAAGTTTATGCAATAAATCTTACTCCAAACTCTTCACAGAAGAACCTTTGGCTGCTTACTAGAGTAACAGTGCAATGGGGAAAAAGGAAAACCCAGATCTTTCAGGGATTACTAGACACTAACTAAATGACTACTATTACCTTGAAACTGAAAATGCCACTGAGGTTTGCCAGTCAAAGTAAGGGCATGTAGTGACCAAGTGGTAGCTGGAGTCATAGCTCAAATCTGACTCTGAATATAATAGCTGTTTCATTGCTCCACCATTTTCTTATTTTCCCAACTCCTAGATGTATAATTATAAAGTATATAAAATTTGTTAACTGGAAGAACTTCCACATTAGTTCTTTGAGACATAAATTGAGGTCATTATTTTAGTAAAGGGGAAGGGTAAACCCTTGTAACTTCCCCCTTATCAACATAGTGTTAACAGAAGCACAATCACATCCTTGGCGGAATTGCATAAATAACATCAAAGACTGGAAAGAAGAAGGAGATGTGCTACCCATCAGTCCTTGTTTAACTCAGAATTGTGGCTTGTGCAGAGGCTGGGTGGCTCTTTGGAAGTAACTGTGAACAATGTTAAACTTAATCAGGTAACACTATTGCATCTGTTGCTGCAGGCATAGTGTGTTTATTGAAGTAAATCAGTTAAACACTTAACATATGGTATACAGTTACTGACCTGGATAATGTCTTTTTTCATCATGTCAATTAAAAGGACCATTAAAGGCAGTCTCTTTTTACCTGGTACAGCCCATAGTCCATATTTATTGTCTTGCTTAGGGACTATGTCAATTCTCTGGCCTTTGCTATAGTATCATCCAGAGAGATCTTTATCATCTTCACGTGTCAAATTCCATGTTGCTAGTCCATTATATTTATTGTACCTTATACTAATTTGATGTGATGAAAAAGACAAAGCAAGTACTTTAAATGCCTTAGTAAGGCATAGATGAACTAGAAAGTGGAAAGAAGATTGCTCAAAGATTCAGGTGTCCATCTTAGTGATGGAGGTTCAGTTGTGTAAAGCATGTCAGGATATCTCCTCCAAAGTAAAAGGTCAGTTGCTGCACTTAGGAACATCTGCAATACAAATGAGTCATAATCCTTGGTAGGCAATTTTGGATTTTTTTTTTTTTTGTAAGGGACATGTACTGTATTTTAGTGTGCTACTTTAATCTATCTGCAGTTACCCATAAAACTTCCATTTGTGAGTGGAATAGAAAAAAAGAAGTTTCTTCAGCAGTCTAGCCTTCAATACAAGCTTCTCAATGTGTTCTCACATTGTTTCTAGGCAGTAAAAATGAGCAGTTTGAACTTGGGGTAGATTATTGATCCAGCATAATCAATAATGTTAAAAATAACCATGGCAAATAGTGATACTGTATGGAGACTTTGACAAGCTCCATGATGAAGATGACAATATGAGTGCATATTTCTAGGATTTTGGAACAAATCTCTGCCTCCTCTGTAGAAAATGATTCACTTTTGTAAAAGACTTATGACTTATTTTTAGGAAATGGGAGAGACTGAACATTTAACCATGGCCTAATCTAGCTATTGATGAACAGATAGTTTCTAACTTACCTGGCCAGATGTTTGGGAATTCAGTGCAGCTATCTATCTGCGCTGGAAATGGGATATACAAGACTGAGTTTGGGCAGGTCTGAGAGTGACAAGTAAGTTGAATGAGCACATGGCTCAGACTCCTTCAACAGTTACCATTAACTGCCTTTTCTCCTTCAATCTATGCTTCCTGGGGAGTTCATTATGACCAATTGACTTATGAAGGAAAAAGTCAAAACTGGTTAAAGACAGGTTTGCACAGTATGATTGTACCAGCCAAAAGGAGAAAGTGGCAGCACTATTGATCAAGTCAGGAGAAAACCTGAAGGACAGCATTGAAAGAAAAACGTGGTTTTCACTGTGCAGAACTTTGAGAAGTGTATTTGGTTCTCCACTATATCTGGTGTGAAAGGTAGCCAGAAGTATTCATTCATACTTGTCCATGCACAATTGCTAAGGCTTTCACTGAATGATTGGGGACATGAAAAGAATGGTGTGCTGGTTTGGATATAATATGTCCCACAGAAAAGCCATATTCTTTAATGCCATGTTGTGGGGGAAGACTGATTAGTCTGATTAGGGTGGAACCTCCGATTGAATTATGTCCATGGAGGTGTGGGCCCTACCCATTCAGGATGGGTCTTAATTAGATCACTTTAGTCCTTTAAAGAGAGTTCACATAGAGACCAGAAAGGACAAAATGTTCCCAAGAGATGCTTAGAGATGCTTGGAGATTCAGAAAGAAGGACATTTGGAGATGCTAAGCTAAGAGACACCCAGAGACATTTTGGAGAATGCCATTTTGAAATGCAACCTGGGAGCAAACGACCAGATGATGTCAGCCACATGCCTTCCCAACTGACTGAGGCATTCTCAATGCCATCAGCCATTCTTCAGTGAAGATGTCCTCTTGTTGATGCCTTAGTTTGGACACTTTTGTGGCCTTAGGACTGTAAATTTTATATAAACCTCTTTATAAAAGCAATCAATTTCTTGTCTCTTGCATAATGGCGGCATTAGCAAACCAGAACAGATTTTGGTACCAGAAAAGTGGAGTGCTGCTGAGTTTGCAAATACCAAACATGTTGGAATGGATTTTTAAATGGATAATGGGACAATTCTGGGAGAATTGTGAGGAGCTTGATAGAAAAGTCCTAGATTGCTTTGAAGAGACTGCAGGTAGAATTGTGAACTGTAAAGATATCTTGGATGAGACCTAAACCATAAATGAGGAATTTGTCATTGTCAACTTGAGGAAAAGTAATCCTCATTTTAAAATGGTGGTGAATTTGGCAAAACTGAGCCCTGGTATTGGATGAAGGCAGAATTTGAAAGTGATGAGCTGGAATACTTAGCTGAATAGATTTCAAAACTAAAAGTGGAAAATGCAACCTGGTTTCTCCTTGCAGCTTATAGTAAAATGTGAGAGGAAAGAGATAAGCTGAGAACTGAACACTTGGGTACAAAGAAACTAGAAACTGATGGTCTAGGAAGTTGTGGACTTTCAGAAAAAGAAACCACAGTAGCTATAGTGCCCTCTGAGGATTTAACAAAAACTGGAACCAGTCAGCCATTTCAGTACAAGCTAGGAATGGAGATGGAGTTATCCAGAAAGGATTTGTGGAAAGTCCTATTTAAGCTAAGGTGGATATCTAACCTTTAACTTTAAGCTTTGCTTTTGCTGGCTTGAAAGTTTTCACCTCCAAGGAAAGAATCATTCCACTAGGTATACAACAATTTTTCACTGGATTGGAAGTAAGACCTGACCATTTTTGGCTCCTTATGCCTCTGAACCTATAGGCAGAGAAAGAGCTTCCTCTATTGGCTGGAGTGTTTGAATCTAATTACCAAGAGGAATTTGGCTTGGTGCTGTACAATGGAAGTAAGGAGCACTATGTTTGAGCATAAAGATTAACAGGAAATTACAAGACACACACAGAAAAGTCTATATAATTGAGAACTCTGACCACTCTGGAATTAAGGTTTGGGTTACTCTGCTAGGTAAGGAAACTCAATCAGCTGATATGCTTAAGTAGTGTGTGGGAAATACAGAATGGATTCTAGAAGAAGAAAGCCATAGATATGAATTATGTCCTCATTACCAATTTAAGAAATGAGTATTGCACTAGCTGCTCATATTTTCTCTCATATGTATATATATGTGTTCACTTGTATTTGCTGATCATTTATTCTTCTCTGTCCTTCTTTCCTTTTTTTTAATGTATTAGGTTTGTGAGAAGGGCAACTGTGTATTTTTATGTGGGCATATAGTATTGTTTTGTTTCTGTAGAAAATTTTCAGCAAGTATAAAAAGATGCATATGAATTCTGAGTAAATAGCAAAGAAGGGTGAGCTATGCTAATCATTAAACTGTTGCCTTTCTACTCTGTGATAATGGACTTGGGCCTTATAAATATTTATTTTTTGCCCACTAATGGTTGGTGCTAAAAGGAGGAGGAGAAAATGTTCTTTCTGTGATTCCAGTGGACGTGCTTATTTAGTTGTGGTTCAACATAATGTGTGGCATTATTTAGCACTTCCCTGGTGGTCAGTAACAAGTGGCACCTCTCTACCTTCAATCCTCCCTACTTGGGTGGACTTTAGAGGTAATGGGCACCTCACCTTGAAAGGCTTTGAGTTCCAATTTCTGCAGCACAGCAATCTTAAGTGTTCTCAAACAAACTTCCCAGTGTTTCCCAATGACAGCTTCTGGCAAGTCAAGAGCAAAAACATCCCACTACCTACCCTAAAGATTCCAAGCTGCTTTCTGGTGAGTCAGCTGTCTTTCTAGCAAATCCACAGCAAACCCCATAGGCAGCTTGCTGGCCAATTTCATTAGCATCTTAACCTGAGGTTCTCCACCTGAGAGCTGCTAGCTCTGGTCAGGGACAGTGGAGAAATTCACCATCCTGTTGACTTCAAGCATACATTCTCCAAAGATACCTGAAACCCAGCCTTTCTGAGGATTCTTCCCTTTGAAGTATGTTCTTTTCCTTGGTACCCTCCTGCAGGACTAAAATATCCATTAGGCTTCTCTTTTTCCTCTTCTTTTCCCCTCTTAAACAATTCCCTGTTATTCTAAGCTCATATTAAGAATTTTTAAGTTAAAATATTCCTGTTCAAATTAAAGTGTGGTTCTCTTTTCATTGGACTGTGATACATATATTAAATAAGCATTTGCAGAATCTACCAGTAAAGAATCTTTTGTGTAAGGCAATGGGTAACATTACATAAATGGTAGCATGAAACCATAATTCTACTCATATTGTAGAAGTGTCATCTTGCCCACTCAATCTATTTCATTTTAAATGTCTAAGGTAAATTTAGTTCATTTTGTTGAGTGTATGGATTTAAGAGATTAAAAATTTAGGATTCCTGTAAGTGTATTGTTAAATATTTGAAATAGTAGATAAATGCTAAATCATGAATGCATGGCATATTCAGAATATATTTAGAAAGGAAAAGTGTATCAAAACTTTGACATCATTCTAAGCCATTTCCAAGCAAAAAATAGAATAACCATAAATTCATATTTTTGTACATAGCATGGAATACTTTATAAGGTAAATATTAAAATCCTTATATAAAATAAAAACCTGCTTGATATCTTACAGGGAATATGATTTTTTTTCTTTTTTTTCTTTTTACTTTGTGGGGGATATGATTTTTAAATGAAAGCTGCATAGAATTTCCCTTTTAAAATTTACCTTTCCCTTTGCCCATTATGTGAATGAAAATTTAGAGGAAGATCAGTTTGATTTTGAAAGTCTGTTGGTCACAAGATTAATTATCCATGCTTGGTAAAATGGAATAGCTTCAGATTCATAAGAAGCTTTCTTTTCCAGCATATCAAACACAGTTTCTGAGATCTTTCTAGAATTATTGGTTAAAATGAATACTCAACATGAGAGCAAGCTTTGAATTTATTTAGAGTAATGACAATGGGAAATGTTTTAATAATACATGTTAGAGTGAAATAAATAAATAAGTCATTAACAAGAATTAAGAGCATGAGCAACAAGGCTTTAATCCCTTCATCATTAGATTTTGACTTTAGTGTGAAGGGGTCATGATGTTGGTCAAGATGGCAATCCTTAGCTGAGGAAGTTCTTGAAGGAGAAAGCTGATATGAAGGCTATCTTTAGGCAGCACTCCAGAAGCTATAATAGTAAACCATTGCTGAAGGTATATCTGAGTGAGGCTTGACAATATCTACACAAGGAGTGAGAAGGCTGAAATGTGCTGTTGGTGGTGCTACTTAAGTTGTTTACCTTTGTGGAATGGAGAGTCTCCATTCCTCCTGGATGTTCCAGACACATACAGCATGACCTTCTCTTACAGAAATTCTAGTGTTACAACTCCTGACATGAGGCCCACAGCTCTGTGACTTTTTTCTAACCCCAAACTTGTATGTATATGTGTGTTGTAACATGTTTAAGGGTGGTATTTGACTTGTGCAATAGAACCTGCTTTTATGATCAGTCACTTGTTTTCACCAATGTCACATCCCCAGGTGTGGATCAATGCAGCTCATTCTTTAATGGAAATATTATTTTGAGAATGTTTGAGAATCGGCTTTTATTCTTCAATAACATGTTACAGGTTTCAACGCTTTCATGAGTCCACCTATCAACTTCTTTTTTTTTTTAATTTTTATTTTGAAATAATTTCAAACATGTAGGACAGTTGCAAGTAAAATACAAACCCCATACACAGAACTCCAACACCCCCCACCCCCAGATATCCATATCTACCAATTTTACATTTTGCTAACTTTGCAGTACCTTTCTTTCTCTTTTCTTCCTTTCTTCTTTCCTTCCTTCCTCCCTTCCTTCCTTCCTTCCTCTCTCCCTCCCTCCCTCACCCCTCTTTCTTTCAACTGTATCTATTATCTTTCTATCAATTATCTATCTACCCATTTATCATCTTCTGAACATTTGAGGGCAGGTTGCATATATCATACTCCTTGAACTCATAACACCATGCATATTTTCTATAAACAAGGATATTCGCTTATGTCATTAACTTAACTGCTGTTAATTCAAGAAAATTAATATGGATATAAAGCTTAAATTTTATGTTCTAATTTTTCCTTATCCCTCTTTTGAGCTTTTCTCCTCCATTCTTAGATCCACTCCAGTATCATTATTTCATTGATTGTCATTAACTCTTAATTAACTCTTTTTTTAACTATATAAAAAACAATTTTTTAAAAAAAGATATACAATAAAAAAAGACATTTCAAACAAGCTATGACAAGGGAGTAAGAAAAAGACAACTAACTTAAAATAACTACTTTACTTCCAACATGTTCCTACCCTACCCCAAGAAAATAACCTAATATAGCAACATTTCTGTGAAGTTATTCCTACCATATCCATCAGAAATTAACAAGCCATAGTCATTCCTGGACATTCCCAGAATGTTAAATTTACCCATGATAGCTTATCTGTTCTTATTGGGTTATCACTCCCCCTTCATTGATTGCTCTCTATCACTAGTCCCCCTACATTCTACATTATAAACCATTTATTTTAGGAGTGTGTTGTTTTATCTCCAGGTGTTTGTTAATTTTCTAAGTCTCTGATGATTATTGCCTTCTAATTATATTCCATTGTGGTCACACAATGTGCTTGGAATAATTTCAATTTTTTAAATTTATTGAGGCTTGTTTTATGTCCCAGCATATGGTCTATTCTGGAGAAAGTTCCATGATCACTAGAGAAGAATGTGTATCCTGGTGATTTGGGATGTGATCTTCTATATATGTCTGTTATATCAAATTTGTTTATCAGATTGTTTAGGTTTTCAATTTTCTTATTGGTCTTCTGTCTAGTTGCTCTGTCTATAGGAGAGAGTGATGTGTTGAAGTCTCCCACAATTATTGTGGAAACATCCATTGCATCCTTTAGTTTTCCCAGTGTTTGTCTCATGTATTCTGTGGCACCAAGATTGGGTGCATAAATATTTATGACTGTTATTTCTTCTTGTTGAATTGCCCCTTTTATAGTATGTAATGTCTTTCTTTGTCTCTCCTAACATCCTTGCATTTAAAGTCTATTTTATCCGAGATTAATATTGCTATTCCTGCTTTCTTTTGGCTATAGCTTTCATGAAATATTTTTTCCATCCTTTCATTTTCAATTTCTTTGTGTCCCTGTGTCTAAGATGAGTCTCTTGTATGCAACATATTGATGGTTCATATTTTTTGATCCATTCTGCCAATCTATATCTTTCAATTGGGGAGTTTAATCCATTTACATTCAATGTTATTACTGTGAAGGCATTTCTTGAATCAGCCATCCTATCCTTTGTTTTATGTTTGTCAGATGTATTTTTCCCCTCTCTCTCTCTTAATGTCCTTTATTGAACCAATATTGAATCCCTTTAGTACTGAACATTTCTCCATATCTCTCTCTCCTTTCTTACTTTCTCTGTCTGTAAGGTTCTCTTTAGTATCTGAAGTAGGGCAGAACTTTTATTAGCATAATCTGTCAGCATTTGTCTGTGAAAAATTTAAGCTCTCCCTCAAATTTGAAGGAGAGCTTTGCTGGATAAAGTATTCTTGGTTGGAAATTTTTATTTCTCAGAATTTTAAATATGTCATGCCACTGCCTTCTCACCTCCATTATGGCCATTGAGTAGTCATTACTTAGTCTTATGTTGTTTCCTTTGTATGTGGTGAATTGCTATTCTCTTGCTGCTTTCAGAACTTGCTCCTTCTCTTCAGTATTTGACAGTCTGATCAGAAAATGTCTTGCAGTGCATTTATTTGGATTTCTTCTATTTGGGGTTCACTGGGCATTTATGCTTTGTGTGTTTATGTTGTGTAGAAGATTTGGGAATTTTTCCCCAACAATTTCTTTCAATACTCTTTCTAGACCTTTACCCTTCTCTTCCCCTTCTGGGACACCAATGAGTCTTATATTTGGACATTTTATTTTATCTATTATATCCCTGAGGCCCATTTCATTTTTTTTTTATTTTTCCCCATTCTTTCTTTTGTTCTTTCATTTTCTATTCTGTGATCATCAAGGTCACTGATTCATTGTTCAGCTTCCTCTAGTCTTGTACTATGAGTATCCAGAATCTTTTTAATTTGGTCAACAGTTTCTTTTATTTCCATAACATCATCTATTTTTTTTATTTACTCTTGTAATTTCTTCCATATGCTCTTCTAGGGTCTTCTTCATTTCCTTTATATCCTGTGACATGTTCTTCTTCATGTTCTTTATATCCTGTGTCATGCTCTTATTGTTTGTCTTTAGTTCTTTGATTAATTGCTCCAAGAACTGTGTCTCCTCTGATCTTTTATTTGGGTGTTTGGGTTTGGGTTATCAATATCATCTGGTTTTACCATATGCTTTAAAATTTTCTGTTGCATTTGCTTTTCTTGATAGGGTTCTTTTAGGATATGTAGGATTATTCAAAGACGAATCTCTAATTTGTTGTGTCTACAGTTTGGTGTCATACACTTTCTCTAACTAACCAGCAGATGGTGTCTGTGAGTCACTTAATCCCCTCAAGTCAGTTTTCCTCAACTTTGCCTTTGTGGTGTGTGGGGGTCTGATTCTTGTGGAGTCCAATTTATGCACTAAGTTTGGATGTGTTGTTGGTGCTGTCCGCTCTGAATGTGGGGCATGTGTCTGAGCAGTTAGGGAGTGAGGGCAGCTTTAATAATCAAATCTTTCAGGTGTTGCTAGAGATTTAAGGCTATTTCAAGAGTCTAAACTTTCATTTGTCTTGCCACAGATTGTCTCTACTGCTGACCCACAAGTCTTTAGTATTGGTGTATGGTCCCTGGGATTTCCAAATGGGTCCCTCTTCCAAGCTGTGCCCTTCTAGGGCCTCTGCTGAGGGAAGGTTGTACTACATCCCAAGTATGCACCATCCCTCAAGGAAAGTTCTGGGCCACCAGGCCATGTAGGTGCATTCCCAGCCTGCTGTAAAGATGGCTGTATGGAGCATGCCAATTTCCCCCTTCTCACACAGCTCCAGGACAATTAGCTATGGGTGCATGAAAGGCTATTGTCCATGCTGAATATTGTGGTGTGTGCACATGTTGCTGGAAACACTTCCTGTCACAATGGGTTTTTTGGCACAGCTTTGGGCTGTGGAGCCAGCGCTGGGCAGGAGTGGGTTTATTTCCCCTTTTGGCTAACCTCTGCCTTCCTTGTCCCAAGACAATTAGCAGCAGGTGCGTGAAAGGCTATCCTCCATGCCAGATATTGAGGCATTCGCACAGCCTTCTGTCATGCTTCACTGTGTGGTTCTTGCTGCCATATCTGCAGCCGCTTTTGGGTTTTTAAAAAAGAAATAGTCCACCTCCAAACATCAACCCTCAGTTTCCCCACACTGCAGCATGGCTGCTGGATATTCAGTGGCTTATTCACTCATTTCAGAACACAGACTCCCGGTTTCAGCAAGTGCACAGTCCCTGTGGATTTAGCAGACCTTGTCCAGATGGTGCATCACTGGAACTGATGTTCTGGGACACTTTCTGGCTTTTATCTAGTATTTTTCATGGAGGTGTTTTTCTGCCCTGTCTCTCCTAGCCGCCATCTTAGGTTCTCTCCAGCTATCAACTTTTATATTTTCCAGAGCAGTTATCTAGCTGCCTAATTTTTATTTATATCCCAACTTTCTTATCTTTTCTATTATTTTCATGATTTTATAACAAAAAAGGGGGGAAAGGAATCATGTCCTCAGACTCATCTTTAACCAACAGTCATGGTTGATACTTCTTCTATATGATTGTGTTCAAGCATTACTTATGAACTTAAAAATAAATACGTATACATGACTAATTTTAAAAAGGTTCAGCCTTCACTCTCTGAAGTTATTTTCATGTCTTGTTTTAAATCATGAACTTCAAAATTCAGTGACTTTTAATTTATAGGCATAAATTTTTGAAACTTAGTAAACACTTGTCATAAAACAGTCTTTTGCTCTAAAAATAAGTAATAATTTTTACCATTATAACTTTCACTCTTCTTGAACTTTCATAATTTATCTATTTATTGCCCTTCATAAATAGCCTTTAACTTTATGTTAGTCTTTGAATTCCAAATGACTGTAAACTAGCTTTTTTCTTTTATGTAATATGTTGATACATCAGTATCCTATTTTAAAAGCTAATTTATGTTATTTCTAAGGTAATTCACCTTTAGAAATTGTGCCTTTTCTTCACCTCTGACTGTATTTATCATCCTCATTTTGGGATAGAGAGGTTAAAATTATGCAGTTTGAAATCCATGCTATTTTCTGTAGCACTGTTCTCAAATAAATTGTTCACTTTATAGTATGTTAATTTTTAATATTGGTTTTCTATTTTGTGAAGTTTGAAATAGAGAAAAGGTAGATATCTATACAGTGTTCTGAGTGGCAACATTTCTATGAAATTAAAATTTTGGGGGATTTTCACTTAATGAATCAATAATGAACAATTCTCACTAAATGTCAACTTGAATTCTGAATATTCCATAATGAGAATTAAAGCAAGGGTTCTAGTTAGAAGAAGTGGAGTAAAAAGAATGTAAATACTGTTATGGTAAACAAAGAATACCATTATCTAATAAAATTATTCCCACAATATAATTAACAATATCATTATTTTGAAAATTATCCTTATGAGGACTTTGCTTTTTCTAAAAAATTTATAAAATTTCTTCCAAAATATGTATTTACCTGTTCCTCGATATGACATACACTGTTCTAATGTGCATAAGGTGTGAGACTAAATGCTATACAGTATAAAAGAGATGACTTAAGCCATAATTAATGGTCTCAAAGTCCACACACAGGTACAATGGAAATAATTAAGAAATATTAAAAATAAATTCAATAAACAGTAGACAAATCTAAGAGCATAGGATCTTTATTTTGTGACTTTTTAAAAAATTAAAGATGTTTAGGATTTTGGTTTACACAAAATGGGGAGGAAGGGGAATGTGGGATGGAAATAATAACAACTTGTCCAAAGACGTGGAGCAACAGAATGTGAGAATTTGTGAAATGAAGAAGGAACAGAGAGGAGAGAAGTTGTGTGCACCATTCTTTGTGCTGCTAACACTGATCATCAAAACTGTGTCTGTGATCAGATAACCATTACTATCAAAACCACCAAATGGTCACTCACTATCAAACAGGAATGCTTATGAGTAGGATTTTGCCTGCTTTTAAAATCTTCTGGGTCTTCTGGGGTGATGAAAATGTGATGGAACTAGATATAAGTAATGGTTAATTTTATGTTCTGTGAATTTTACCTCATAAAAACAATTTTTACAAATAGTGAAATAAAAATATCTGGCCCTTTGTTTTGGCCCAATAGCTCTAACACCCATAGCCAGTAAGCTCCTGTGCATGCCTTATTCTCTTTCAGGTAACACGGTTGGAAATTTCCAGTAGGAATTTTTTTTCAACTGTGCCCATTGTCTCAACCATAGAATCAAATCCCTGATTTGGGTACTATAGGTGCTCATAAAATGCCCCCACTCTCCTTAGAAAAAAGGATAATATATATAAATGATATATTTAAAAGAAAAAAAATATATATTAGTGTGCTTTTTTAAAATCTTTTCCAGGAATTTTTCTGCCATATGGAGTCAAGGGGGATATTAGTTTTGTTACAGGGGAAATGAAATCAAAATGAGAAGTTAATGTTCAGATTTGGCACACTGAATAGCTCATTTCAGTTCCTAGAACAGAGCTGTCCAATAGAAATATAATGTGAGCCATGCATATATTTCAAATTTTCTAGAAACCACATTTTTAAAAAGCAAAAAGAAATTTTATTCCATAAAATGTATACTAGAAATTTCATTTCAATATGGAATCAACATAAAATATTATTTAGCTTACTTTTATAAGTCTTAGGAATATGGTGTGCATTTTACACTTAGCGTGAACCACATTTCAAGTGCTCAGTAGCCACTCATGGCTGTGTTTATGTATTAGACAGCACAGCCCAAGAACAAATGTGAAGTACTGATTGCCATAATCTGTTGAAAAGAGTAATATTTAAAATATTTAAACTTCCATTAAAAATAGCACAGGTACTGGCTACTTGAATGTTCAGAGTTCTATGCCATAGGTAGAAAGACCTCAGTAGATGATGGAAAGAGTAGCACTTATTTTCCCAGGAAGAGATAAAATCCTGTTTCTTTAATTCTGAGAATTTGGAAGTATGGGAAATAAAACCTTGGGAGCAAAGCAGGCAGTCAGATTGGTTGTGTCTTGGCTACACAACTGTATATTTAAATTCTGGAGAGGGTGAGAGATAGGTTAACTGAAAGCCTAAAAATATTTGTAAATGTCAATTTGGGCAGTGTTATTGCAAAAAAAAAAAAAAAAAAAGCATAGCTACATTAAAGTAACTGTACTACATGGGTCAACAGAGAAAAAGTATGAGTTAAAACACCTAAACTTTAATACATGATTTTCTGGTAGGAATCTCCATATTTCTTTGACTGATGAGGAGAGTCACTGGATTGAGAGCCAGTGTATTACTGAGAGCTCTCTGGGGAAGGAAACACAATGGAAACTGACAGCAAAGGTTATAAGTGACTGGTGTTTATCAAGGACAGAATACAGAATGTGAACCCAGAGATCTGCATGTGGGTCAAGAAAATTAACAAAGAAGGACCTCAGGTCTTGCCCAAGCCAAAGGAAAGCAACAAGTCAACTAGTCCCTTCTCAGAGAACAGGAATGCCAATCATCAACGTACCTGACCAGACTGTCTATCCCACAGTGGGGACCTGTGACTACATAGAAGAAAATGCAAAGGCCAAAGTGCAAATACCTTTTTTTACCAGTTGCAAACAAAAATCAGGCAAGCCTTCTATTACTTACATACACCTAAAAAGTAAACACAGAAGTTCCACAAAAGGGACAGGTTTACACTCCAGAATAAAAACAGACTTTTAACATAAGAGACTAGACTGAGTTAATTAGTAAGGCAGTGTTCTTCCAGAATCCCTGGTGTCTCAAGAAGGTCAAGAAAGTTATGTAGAAACTTAAAAAACTGCAGCTGTTATGCAACATTGCATGTAAATTTGTTACCTTATTATGTACCTCTATACAATTATTTTGCAAGAACACCATTACTCATCCTCAAATAGAGGGATTTAAGTCCAGTATGTGCAATTCATTCTTTACACAAATATGGAAGAACTGGAAAACAGCTCATTGTGACAAGGGCTCCAAACCCAAGGTATCATCCTGTTCCCTTCTTCCCAAGTCAAGAAAGTTCCCTGAGAATTGAACTTCCTCAGTCTCACAAACCTTGAATTCCTCCACAAATTAAAATGCTAGAGGTCTTCAATCATATGCAAGACCCTTGACCTTCACCCTTGACCTTGACACATTACTTGCAAGAATGATAAAATTGCCTTTGTTCCAAGACCGGTCATTGTCCACAGTTTCTCAAACCCAGGCTAGACTTGCAAGGCATCTATGTGCCATGGATACCAGGTCCAGAGTCTCTCACAGGATGAACTCTCCTACAATGTGCTTTATTAAGAGGTCTTTGTGCAGCTCTTGCACTTAAATTCAGCCCAAAAGACTTCACCTTCTGCTACATCCCATCTCATCACTTCACTGCTGAGCTATCAATACAGAAATAATAAATAATACCTAACACAGAGTTTCTAACAAAGTCAGCCACTGTGCTAAGTAATTTATATTAATTTTATTATTCTTTAAAACAGTTATATGAAGAATATATTGTGGAGTGTGTTGCTACATGGCATATCATGCTTACTTTCAGCAAATGACCTTCTTATTCCTTACACAGCACAAAAGGTCCAAAAGAGGGAGTAAGAGTTCCCCAAAGGAGGCCAACCGCAAGGGTAAGCTCCAGTTGGAGGGAAGAGAACCCTGTACTGTCTGAGAGCTGGGTATTTATACAATATTTGGGAAGGGGACCCTGCCACTGAGAGTTCCCACCCTGCTTGTTCCCAGTTTCTAGCTTTAATGTAATGTCAGGCTTTTTCATTAGGCCTAATATCTCTCCCAGGCTGTGGAATAGATATCTACTGAAATATCTGCATATAATATAAAAGGAGGGGTTGTAGGTCTGGGAGATTGTTGCTGGGTATACCCATGATTTTTCCAGCATATATTACCATCTCTTAAATTTTATAGATGAAGGAACTGAGTATTTGGAAATTAAGTAAGAAATGGGGTTGGACTCCAGGCAGGTGGGCAACTGAATTTATGGTTTTTGAGCTCTACTGAGCCCTGCATGCAACCCCATTTATGTATTAAGGGTTTGCTTCCTTCTCTTCCAAACACAATCTATTAATTCTCTAAAATTACATTGGTCATTGTAACACTCTCAAAATGATTGTAAGGCAGTGTGTTGCCTTTTTATTTGCTGGTTCTTTCAAAAAAAGCATAATATGACAAAACTGTAACTGATCAAGTAAAAAGAGACATTGCAAAATTAAGTAATTGTAGGAATGATGAGGAGGAATTAACTAGAGACAGTAGTAAATATAAAATAGAAAATGATACAAAATAGTTTTAAATAAAAATTTTCAAAAAATGTTTTAAAACATTTGAGTAAATTATGTTATGTTTGAGTCAAGGTTATTGATTCAAGGATTCATTGGCTCCCTGAAAGAATTTGTAGAAGAGTAGTGTTAACTTTTCTTGTGATGTTTAGAAAAATTTACCAGTGAAACTAACACATCCTTGGTATATCTTTTTTGGAAAGTTTTAAAACTGTGTTCAAAAACCTTTAAATGATTATCAGAATCTTCATATTTTATATTTCTTCATCAGTCAGTTTTATTAGGGTGCATTGTATGAAGGAATATCTAAACTGTAAAATGTAATATTAAGTTGTTAATAATATCCACTAATTATCTTTTGGATGTATGTATAATTTGTGGTGATTTCCTCCTTTTCATTATTAGCAACTTGTATTTTCTTTATTTTTTTCATTATCATATTATGATAATTTTATTAATTTAATAAATATTTTCATTGTTCTGCTTTTTCTTTACTCGTTAGCTTTATTTTATGATTGTTTTCCCTTTCATTCAAATCTGCTCTAGATTTGATTATTCCTTTCCTTTTCCTTACATTACTTTTGATTTTCTTGTTTCTTTTGTAGTGTCTTGAAATGGAAGATTGTCATTTACTTTCTTCATTTCCTCTTTTCTAGTTTATACATTTAAGAATATCAATTTCCCTCTATTCATTGCTATAGCAAGAGCTTCATTATTATTAGTTCAAATTATTTTCTAAATTTCCATTTTGGTTTCTTCTTTAACTCATTAATTATTTAGTAGTATATACTTTATTTCACATGTAAACAGAGGTTTTTTAATTATCAGTTTGTTGATAAATTTAGTTTAAATCCACTGAAGCCACAAAAAAACACAGTTGATCATAATATTTTGAAATTGGTGGTCATTTTCTTTATGGCCTAATACAGGGTCAAATGTAGCAAACGTTCCATGTGCACCTGAAAAAAAAGTGGATCATTTAATTTTGCATGCAGTGCTCTATATATGTCAATCATGTCTAATTTGTTAATTGCTTTGTCCAAAAATTTTATATCCTCACTAATTTAGTTTGTGTTTACTTGTTTTATCAACTGTTAAAAAAAGTGTGATGCAAATCCCCACCAGAGTTATGAAAGGTCTATTTCTTCTTTTATGTCTGTCAACTTTATTTCATATATTTTAAAGTTATATTATTGGATGTATCCAGATTGATTGTGGCTAGGATAATAAAAATTAAACAGTAATGATTTTAGAGAGGATTATTGGAATTCCTCTTCACGATATTTGTGTAAAAATATATTTTTAAGCATGTTGCAGTAAATACTAACCATAATAGGAAAATAAATGAACTGTGATAAAATTAAGCACTTTTAGTTCTTAAAAAAAAAAAACAGTTAAGAGGGTATAAAGGCATTCTACAATTTGGGAGAAGATAGTCCCTGTCCTTCCATCTGATTTGCTGTATGTCACAAATGAATAAGAATATAGATTACCCAAAAGGATAATGGGAGAGAGAAATAACTTCTTCACAAAAGTGTATATTCAAATGGGCAATAAACTTATGCAAAAGTGCCCACTCCATTTCATCAATGAAATGATATAAATTTACACACTCCAAAATGGCTAAAGTTGCAATGGCTAACAATTTCAAATATTGCTGGGACTACGGAAAGACAGTAAGTAAACACCTCTATTAAGGGTATATTTTTGAAAAGTGACTTTGGAAAATTATTTGGCTGTATCTTTTAAACTGAATATATGCCTGACTTGCAGTTCTGTAACTCTCACTTATATATGGAACAGAAATCTATACATTTGTTAATTAAAACATATGCATTAGAGAGTTGGTATCAGCACTAGTCATAATGCTCCCACTCCCAAATACCTAAATGTCTCTCAAAATATGTATGGGTAAATTTAGCATAGTACATTTATACAATGGAATGTCATCAAATACTGCTAACAGCAATAAATAATCTACCAGCAATGATGCAGGGGGAATCTCTCTAACACAATGCTAACAAGAAGCCATATACAAAAGAGTACTGACTCATGATTCTGTGTACATGAAATATAGCCTAGGTAAAACAAATCTACTGAGATAAGAATAATGGTGATGTTGGTTAGGGTAGTGACTGGAAGGGAGCATGAGGTGGTGTTTGGAATACTGGTAATATTTGATTTCTTAATCTGAATGTTGGTGAGGTTACACAGGTATGTTCAATTTGCATAAATTCAGCAAGTTTGTAACATTTTATTATTGAAAAACAAAGTTAAAACAAGAAGTTTCCATCGCTGTGGCAAACAATTACAATGCTACCTGTCAATATTAAATTTTAGCAAGCATGTGGAATGACAGGGATAATTAAAATAAATTGAACAATCATTTGGAGAGATTTTGGACAGTAACTCACTTTAATTTAAAATTCACCATGAGATCCAGTAACTCCACTTCTAAATATGTTTGAGAGAATTTCTTGCAACTGTGTAGAGAAGAAAAAGTTTATGAATGTTTAAAGATTCATTGCTTATAATAACGAAACTCTTAAAACAGGAAAACGTAAAATATATTGATAATGCAATACCATGATTAAAATTTTAAAGCGCAATATATATATTTACATATAAATATATATATATTTACATATAAATATATATATATATATATGCTGAGGTAGATCTCTGAAATAATTTTGAGTGTTAAAAGCAAAACGCACAGTTATAATCATTTGCATATCCCTTATGTAAATATAAAATTAACATAATACCAAATGAATTTTAGAATTATATATTGCAGTAGTTGCAAAAATAAAAATTTCATTTGAATTATGAATCCTTAATTTATTATAATGGACCTCATTGATAAAAAAAATTAAAATAATGTACCTTTGAGAGATTTAAATTAGACTTCAATTTATTCTGTAATGTTTTGCTTTCTACCTAGAAAAAATAATCAACTCAAGTAAAGAAACCCCTAGTAGATGACTCCCATTTGTGGGTACATATGTGAATGTGACCATTTTTTTTGCTACCTAGAGACTAGAATTAGGAGATTCAAGGGTTCATTCTAGTTCTGTTAATGAAAAGTTTATAAACAGGGAAAATACTTACACTCTGTGGTAAGTTTCCTCATCTGTAAAGTGGATTACTTGAATTATATAATAAATAATACCATTTCCTGCCGTATATGCTTCCACTATTCTACTGCAAACATAAGTCCAAAATAGATTATGAGATCCATGAAATTTTAATTTATATTTCATATAAATCTCACATTTATTGCATAGCTCTTTTTCCTTTTTATTCACATATCCAGTGACTATACATTTAAAACCTTATTTTAAAAGAGGTTAAACTGGATATTAATTTATTTAGTTTAAAAACACAACTGTATTTTAATACACAGCCAATAAACAATTGTGCCATTCTCTTCCATCTGTGAAAGTTTTCTGTCATAGTGTCTTTTCTGCCATAGTAGTCCAAGACTTTCTTTATGTTGTTTTTGAGGAAGCAAAATATAAAATGATATTTCATATCTACATACTTTATGAAATTAGCCTTAGCTTTAAATTTCAGTATAGGTGGGGACTTTATAGTGTAAAAAGAACACTATATTGACTTTATCAGGGGAAAGATTTATGGAATCTGTTGTGAACTTAAGCTGGTCTAGCATTTTTAATAATATTATATCAATCAAGAAAAGAAATCTTTATTTGTCCAAGAGTATTAGACTTTCGTACTTTTAAAAAATGTATTTATCTTTAATTGTGGTAATATATGCATAACAAAAATCATTTTAATCATTTTAAGTGGACAATTAAGTAACATAATTACATTGACAATATTGTGTAACTTTCTCCACCATTTCCAGACTATTTTTATCATGTTAAACCAAAACATACTCATTCAGCAATAACTCCTCATTTCCGACTCCAACCACCCCTGGCAACCACTATTCTGTATTTTGCCTCTATGAATTTGCCTATTCAAATTATTTCATATAAGAGTAATCATACAATATCTAGCCTGTTCTCTCTAGCTTATTTCATTCAACTTGATATCTTCAAGTTTCAGCCATGTTGTAGCGTGTACCAGCACTCCCCCTCTTTTTATGACTGAATAATATCACATTTTATGGATATACCGCATTTTGTTTACCCATATGTTGATGAACACTTGTGTTGCCTCCACCTTTTGGCTTTTGTGAATAAAGCTATGATGAATATTGGTGTACAAATATCTGTCAAAATCCCTGTTTTCAGTTCCTTTGGGTATACCTAGGAGGGGAATTGCCAGGTCATATGGTAATTCTGTTTAATTTTCTGAGGAACTCCAAACTGTTATTCACAGTGGCTGCACCATTTTACATTGTCCCCAACCAGTCATTCTTGTATCACACTGTGATGTTATATTTGTGTGTAAGACAAATATCTAGATGGAATTACCTTATGAATTCGTTCATGGATTTTTGCATATTTCCCATCAGAATGTGAGACCCTTGTGGGAAGGGTCTACTGTGTGTCCCAAATTCAGATGAGGAAAGAGGCTCAAGGAAGTTCAGAAACCTGGAAGACACCTCCTCTATATCTTCTCTAAAATCCCGACTCCTCCTGGCCTTTCAGCCTGGGGTCCCAAACTCAAATATCTCAGGGGTCAGGCTGGCAATATAGTGTCTGAAGCATCTGTCTGCCTGAGGGCCTCTCTCAGTAGATGTTTGTTATCTTTTTTTATTTTGAAACCATTTTAGACTTACAGACAACTTGCAGAGAGTGTAGAGAATTCCCATTTCCCCTTTCCGCACTTCCCCAATGTTAACATCTTAAATAACCAGAAGACATTTGTCAAAACCAAGCAGTAAAATGGGTATGTCACTGTTAACTGAACTACAAATTTCATTTGGAATTCAGCAGTTTTTCTACTATGTCCTCTTGTTGTTCTAGGATCACATCCAGGATCCCACATTGCTTTTAGTTGACATGTCTCCCTAGCCACCTCTGGACATGTATTTCATGACCTTGGTGGTCAGGCATTTTGTAGAATGTTCTTCCATTTTGGTTTGTCTGGTGTTTCCTTATGAGTTTGCTGGGCTTACAGGTTTGGGGGAAGAAAACCACAGAAGGGAGGTATACTTCTCATCACATCAGATCGGGAACACATTATATCAGAGAGTCTTATGATTGGTGATGTGGACCTTGACCTCTTGGTTTAGGCGGTGTCTGCTGGGTGTCTCCACTGGAAAGTTACTATTTTTCTCCTTTTGATACTCTTTTTAGAAGCAAATTACTAATCCAGCCCACCTTCAAGGAGAGGGATACTTTTCTTAGAAGGAGGAATATCAAAGATTTTGTGGACAGAGGTTAAAACCAGCTCAGCAATTATTAAATATTTTGGAGGAGAAACTTTAAAGTTATGCAAATGTCCTGTTTCTCCTTAAAGTTTTTTCCACTTACCTCAGCATCTATCAGTGGACTCAGTCTTCACAATTATTTCTGTGCTGTTCTATTGGTGATGTTCTATTTTCTTCACTCATTCAACATTTATCAGTTAGAATTCTTCCGTAAGGAAAATGTGTCTCTTGAATATTTACTTTATTCTTCATGTAATCCAATATAACTGCTGTTTATGGTTGCTCCAATTATTCCAGCTTTGGCCATTGGGGGTTCCTTCAGGTTGACTTCTGTGTTCTCTCTTTTAATTTTTTATTTAATTTTTTTAATTATGTTAAATATGTATGTGTGTGTGTGTGTGTGTGTGTATACACACAAAAACAAAATCATCATCACCATTTTAAATGGACCAATATTTGGCATTAAAAACATTGACAATACTGTGTAACTTCAAACACTATTTATTTACAGACAATATTCATGATCCAAAATTAAAACTCATACTCATTTTGAAGTGTCACAGAAATAGTCATCAAGGCTAAGGACTGTAAGTAAATGTTATCTTGTTAAGCCTAAATATAAAGTGATTGCTTATAAAGCATTGCTAGATAATGATGGAAAATGTGACATATTGCTTTATACAAAGTTCTTTAAGCATACTAAGATTCTGTATATTAGGGAAAATAAAAGTTTAGCTACTTTGTACATTCCCATAAGGCATGAGCAAGGAGCCACCTTTCACAACGTCATATTATATAGTATAACTGACAGTCACTGTCATGAGCATGCCAGTGTTTCAAACAAAATGGTGTCACACATCAGGAGGATAATCTGGATGCTTGTGGTGACTCTTGTCCTGGCAAATTCTGCTCTGGGTTGTGAGCACAGTCAGAGTCTAACATATAACCAGACTGTTTCTACAACCAAAGTTCTCTCAGAGTTGCCAAAACTTGAGGCATTGCTTAGCTTTTGTACAAGTAGCCATGACTAATCACCATGGTTGAAGGGCAGAAAAGGTAAGTGTCTTTATAGATACAAGGCTACACAAGAGCAACTATGATTCCATGGTATTTTATTGTCTTTCTCTAAAGTTGTAACATACCACAACTAAAATATGATCATTCGTTCGTCTTTCCTTCCTTGTCTTCATTTCTTCTTTCTTCTTCTTTGATTTCCTTTCTTTTTTCATTCCTTGCTTCCTTCCCTCTTCCCTTCCTTTCTTCTTTCCTTCCATCCTTCCTTCCATCCTTCACTCCCTCTTTCCTTCCCTCCCTCCCTCCCTCCTTCCCTTCCTTCCTTTCCTTCTCTCCGTTTCTTCCTTCCTCTCTTCCTTCCGTCCTTCCTCCCTTCCTCTCTTCCTTCCTTCCTTCTTTCTTCTTTCCTTCCTTCCATCCATCTTTTTCTTGAATGTATTTGTTTTAGTTTCCTGGCTGCTAAATCAAATATCATGCAATGGGATGGTTTAAACAACTGGAATTTATTGGTTTATGTTTTTGAGGCTAGGAGAAGTAAATTATCAAGATGCCTTCCAGGCAATGCTGTCTCCTAGAAGACTGTGGCATTCTGGGGCTGGTCACTGATGATCCTTGGTCCTTGGCTTTTCTGTCACATGGCAATGCACATGGTGGCCTCTACTGGCTTCTCCCTTCTCGTCTAGGTTCTGGTGATTTAAGCTTCTGGTTGCTCCATCTGTTTTTCTTTTTCTCTGTGACCTTTCCTGTAATACCTTCAATAACATTATTAAGATCCATCCTGAATGAGCTGGGCCACACCTGAAAGTAAAAACCTCATCAAAAAAGCCCTATTTACAAAGCTTTAGACCCCCTGAATGACTTAAGTTTAAGAATATATTTTTCTGGTTACATAGCTCCAGGACACCACAACATTCATTTTTTATTTACTTCTAACTTCAACAATATACACATTCCATTTAAAGATGTTTAGATGCACCTCCAGATACATGTGTGAATATGGCTCTGGTATAGAACATGTTGGTGAAACAAATATAGGAACAGATACTACCTAGTTGCTTTTCACATAGGCTTTATACATTTACATTCAAATCAACTATGTATAATATTTCAATTTTCCTCATACCCTATAGAACACTGGATACTAACAATTACTTAAATTTTTATCCAGCTGATGAGTTAAATATATTACCTCAACTCTTTGCTTTTAATTCCATTCCCTCCACTACTAATAAATTTGAGCTTTTTTTTCAAGTTCTTATTAGCAACTTGTATTTCCCATTTCTTGCAAAATGCCTCTTCAAATCTCTTTCCTCTCATTTTGTTATTGAGTTTTCATTTTGCTTATAGTAATTTTATTATACGCATTTTACTTTTTTGGTAGTCATACTCATTTTTTTTTTTCAATTCATGGCTTTTGCTATTTATTTTTAATATTAAAAAGTGCTTTCTATGGAAGGAAAGTCTCCTACAAAAGTCATAAATACAACAATTTTTGCTCTATATTTTATTATTTTTATTTTATATGTTTACACATTTAATTCTTATTTAGTTTTAGAATGGTAGAGGTAGGGTGGGACTTTGCATTTTCTCTCACACTGATAGTCAATAGTCCCAGGTACATTTGTGGAATAATACACTATTTCCCCACTTATTTGAAATGACATCTTAATCAAATCGGAAATTCTCCTAATCTATACAAGACAGGACAGAGCATTTTCTTTACTTGCTAGTCATTTCTTCTGGGCTCTTTTTATTATTTTAACAAATAACATATTTTTCCTTTCTGTTTTCATGGTTTCTGGTCTGTATCCGTATGTTTCTTTTATATTTCATTGACTTGAACCTCTTTTTAAAATTAAAAAAATAAAATTCAATCTCATGTATCTTACAGTAAAACAGAAAATAAATATACAACTGTCACTAAGGGATACAGGTAGGAGAAAATATATAGCAGAGTAAGTTTTATAGGAAGAGTGGGGTGCTGGGTCAGTGATATTCTAGTATATACGGTCCTCATGGATGTTCTTCATGATAAAATAAGATTTCAGGAAAGACCTGAAGGAAATGAGAGTGGTCAAGGTACAGGGCCGTATCGCTATCTAGAAGAAGGGATTCCACATTGAATTTTGAGCCAGTGCAAAAATCCTGAGGTAAGAGTGTGATTGATTTATTTGAGAAAAAGAGAAATAGCATAAAGAAAATAAGGATAACATAGAAGGTAGAAGAAAAGTGGGACATTATGATGATAAAAAATGTTCTGTTTTGTTCATTTTTTTATTTAGTTTTAAAATGAATGAGAGTTCAGCCTATTTGCTAATAGAATAATCTAGTAGAGAGGGATTCAGTGTAGAGAAGGAATTTATGAAAATGAGGGAGTATTTTCTAGGGTACTTCCTGAATAGATAAGAGGGAATGGGAGTGAGTACAAAAATGACAAAGCTGACTTTGCAGATAGCACAGATGGCTCATCTGCATTAACAGGAGAGAAGGCTGATCCTGACCTGGGTGTGTAGATACAGGTGGTAGTGTATATATATGACCATTCTCTTCTGATTGATACCATATTCTCAGGGAAAAGTGTAGAAAGGACACCAGCCAACAGTAAGGAGGTAGAGAGTGTTGGAGATTTAAAGAGAGGTAGGAGTATGTGAAGAGTGATTTATGAGAGAGAAAATTAGCGTGCCGAGGGAATGTGATAAGTAAGCACCAAAAGCCCAGTGGGTTAGTGGGCAATAATTTTAAATTTGAGAAGTTCAGATGATTATATATTTCTCCAGTTAGATTCCAAGATCTGGAAAGGGGAAGTAACAGATTATTCAAAATCCCTTTCCCATTGCTGTCTCTGAGTCACTTTTTTTGTAATTTGAATTACTGAAACAGATACCACAAAATACCTTCCTCCCCTTCCTTCAAAATCATTCCTCTGTTTACAACATATTTTCTAAGGAAATTTTTTAAGCATTTATTTTCAAATGCGGTCTCATCCCTGGCCTCTGTAATTTGCCAAATCTGTGGTTGCTCTGAGATGCGTTTGCACCTCCACTCAGCAATTTTTCAACTTTTGTTATTATCTCAAAATCAATTGGCTCTAAAAGAGGGTTATAAAAATCTTATGACACATATATACAAGGACCAGGAATCTTTCACAGTCTTGGACAGGTTCCCTCATCTAATGAGTTTAAATGTGGTTCTCAGGAGTGAGTAATATCACAGTGCTTCAAATTTCTAAGTCAGATGGAACTGCTGAACTCCCACCCACCTGGAAACACAATTGTGTTGAGAAGCCTACCCCATCTGGTGTCCCAGAACTACTGGATGTTGGTATCAAGGAGAAGGGAGTGATTACATTTCTCGTGGTTCATTTGATACAAATCAATTTCTCCATCTGCTGAATACAGAAAGGCCAATAATGGTCATCAAGTTTTACTCCAGGGAAATTTTGAGATAATTCTCACACTGAGCTGTTCGACTCCAGTGATTCTCCCTGCTGCTATTCCCCACTTTCAGAAATCTCAACTTTACTTCCCAAGTTGAGGTGCAGCCACAAAGTGTTTCTAGATTTTGTGTTCCTTGATTTTTTCATTTTTCACTTTGAAGGTGCTTCTTTACTAAAATTATCCGAAATTATTAATAGAAGTTTAGATGCAAAAGTAAGTATTTTTATAATTAGAATATAAATGAAACAATTTATAAACTCTTAAAAACTGCTAAATACCACAAATATCATAAATTAAGAATAGTAGCCTGATACTTTATTAGTTAACTACCTAATATACTTCTAGATTACAGTTTGTCAACATACATTTTGACAGCCTCTTCATAAATAAACAAAATTTATTTTATTTTCTATCATGAGAAAAAGTGTTACTTCAGATATTCTTCTAGCTGGATTGATCACATTTTATTTTTAATTTTGATAGTTTTAGAAAGCTTTTTTCCCCTAGCTTCTTAACTATTGTAATACGTCAAGATGATAATATATACCTTAGAAATCACAGAAAATAATATTTCTCAAGATGGATCTTTTAACTTGTGGCAGATTGAGTTATGTACTCCAGAAACAAAACAAAATAAAACAAAACAAAACAAACAAACAGAAAAAGTGTTCTTAATTTTATTCCATTCCTGTGGTTATGAGCCATTGTGAATAGGACCTTTTGAAGATGTTATTTTTAGTTAAGATGTGGCCAACTGAATCAGGATGGGTCTTAATCTTGTTGCTGTAATCCTTAAAAAAAAAAAGCCAAAGTCAGTGAAACTAGAAGAAAAAAAGGAGGACATAGCCATGCAATGGGAAGCCAAACAGCTAAGGATTGCTGAACTGCCTGGGAGGAAGCAAGCCTTCTGGCCTCTGAAACCATGTCCAAAAACATCCTGTTGTTAAGTCACCCAATTCTGCGAAGTTTTTCATAGCAGAAGGGAAACTAAGATATATCTCTGTATGGTAATGCCATAGGTTTGTTTTCTACACAAACAAGAATTCTAAATTTGTTTATATTATACATTCCTTAGTGTGAATTATAAACATTTATATTCATATCTATAGTTAGTTATAGTTAAATTCAATTGATAACTGCAAATATTACACCATCAAGTATATTCTGGTCAGGAGAAATTTTCTATTTTAACTAGGCAGAAATAAAAACCAAATAGTACCTTTATTCTTTTGCACATGTAATAAGTTTTCCATAGACTAGATTTAATTCTGAACACTTAAAAACTTATTTTTCCCCCCATTACCCATATATACTTCCCATGCTTGTTGCAACAGTGAACAACATGATATGACCTCTAACTCTTTATCATCCTTTCATGGCTCTGGTGAATTGTATCAACGGATGGTAGAATTTCTGAAGACTGTTCTCAGTGAGACAGATAGACAAAACATAACAATATGTAGAAATTATTTGGATCCACATAAATATATCCCATGAAACCCACAATAAATGCAATGCTAACTTAATATCCCCTTTTTTCAGTTACCAAAAAATGCTTGTAGCCATGTTATGGTACCAGCCACATGGGAAGTATAACTGAGAAAGTAATAGTAAGAAGAGAAAACATTTGAACTGATTACAATTAATTTAATTTACTTTTGCTTGAAAAATAACAGTCACAACAACAACAACATATCTAGCATTCTAGATTCTCCAGGATAAAATAAAAATCTCCTTAAGCATTTTTTATCTACACAAGGTCTTAATAAATCCAATGGTCTTCATTTTCTTATTCCCTAATTTTCTCATCTCAGAAACACTTTTTATATGTGTACTTTATATATACCATTATCATATTGTACCTTATATTATAATTTACTGTCATTGTTCTCTACTTGCATTCCATAGGAAAGTATTTGTGTTGTGCCTTCAATAGGCTTGTGTTAAAAACTTGGTTTCCATCTAATTTTATTACATTGAGTAAATTATTTAACTCTCCAAGCCTATGCTTGCTCATTTGTAAAGGGAACTTGACTTAGTTGGGTATACATGAATATTATTTATTTGAAGTCTCTGGTACATATAAAGTGTTAAATAAAAGCTACATATCTTTCTTTTTCCTTCTCACTATTACTTACCAAAATAAATTTCAGAGAGAAGGATTTACATAAATTTCATCCTCAGATTAATCACAAAATCAAATAAAATGGTTTTCATATACTGTGGATTTAATAGATATTTTCCAGTGAATAAAGAATGAACTCAGAGACAATTCCAGTTTTATGTCTAAATTTATCTTATGACTTTGAAAATAGTTTTGTGATTAATTCTTACCATTATATAATTTAATATGAAACATTGATTAAGTTAAATTTGAGCTATACAGATTCTTTAAGAAATTAATGCTCCTCGGTGGCCAAGTTTATAGGAAGACTTATTATTTTAGAACCAAATATTTGGCTAAAATTTTCTACTGTAAGAACCTTCTTTTTTCTGCTAATAAATACTTGGAGAAGTACCTTTGTAAAATGGCTTGTGCAAAATCTTGACTTCTTGAATAAATCATGAATATAAAACATAACAATAATTTACTGTCTTGATCAATCAGTTTTCATTATGAATGTCAGAATTTATGATACAATGATTCTTGCATAGCTAATGAAATCTATTTTTATCTATGAAGAATGGCTTCAGAAACTCGTGCTTTTAAAAATCCAATGGCAGCCTTCTCATAAGGAATGTGGTTTCTATATTATCTGTTGCTGTGTAGTAGTATATCCCAATGTCTGTTATAGGAGACTGTAGCATCCTAGTGTTTCTAATCTGCTGAAATTAAATTAAATAGCCATTTGATATAATGAGGCATAAAACAAAAGTAAATAAATTCTGGATGAATAGCATGGGGAAAGGTCCATAGATAACAAAATCACTGTTTCCAGTAATTGATAGTTGTTTCAATCTCTCTCTCTCCCTGTCTCTCTCTGTCTCTATTTCCCACTCTCTATCTTTCTCCCACTCTTTCTCTATCTTTCTCCCTGTTTGTTTCTGATTTTTTTTAAAATTCTGTACCAGTGTCTTAGTTTCCTAAAGTGCTATGACAAATATCACACAACAGGTTGGCTTAAACAGCAAGCATGTATTGGCTCACAGTTTTAGACCCTAGAATTTCCAAAGTCTATAGTCCTCTGGTGCAGGCTTATGACAATCCTTGTGTTTCCTTGACTTGCATCTCTACTTCCCATCACATGGTGATCTTTCTCTCTGTGTCTGTTTTTCTGGTTTCTGCTGCCTTCCAGTTTCTGGCTCCTTGCTTCTCACTATACCCTTCTCTTCATAAGACTTACAGTAATAAAGATGAAGGCCCAACCAGATTAAATTGGCCACACCTTCACTAACAATAACTTCAAAAAGTCCTATTTACATTTAAGTTAAAACCAGTGAGAATGCAGATTACAAACATGTCTTATTGGGATGCATAAGTCAACATACCACAACAATATATATATACATTTCTTAGGTTACTACCTGTTGGATAATTGCATAATAATTGTACTTTTATGCACCTAAACTGGCATCTATGTCCCTTAACTCATATTTTACCATATTAGGTTACTCTAATTAACATGATTTAAACATATTGACAAAACACTGTTATTATTTTTTTCCTAAAGGCCCTTTTTAAAAATATTAGAGAAGCGAGTTTATTGTGTGCATGTGTTGTTTTGCTGTTGTTGTTTCCAACAGTTACTTCTGAGTTTTTAATGGTCACCTTTTCCCAGGTGCTGTAGAACAGAAGTTTTCTCTAAAATACATTTAAGAAGGCATTAAAACAAAATAAATTTGGGGACCATTCCTGCCATTTATTATGAATATAGAGTTTGGAAAGATGTGAAATAGAGCCCTCTGGTCCTTTATTGATATTTCAGCTATGGATATCATTCCACTTTATTCTTTACCTCCAATCAGGAAGAATATTTCAAATAAAATGATTATTAACTTATAGAATAATAAGAATTCAGATCGTGGTGGAGGGAGTAAAGACTATTTTCACCCTTATTTTGAATACACAAAGTATATGGTTGAACAAAATGTCTAGTGCCAGGCAATATGCTGAGTGCTAAAATAAACTGTTTAATGACATAGACAATTTCCAGTCCAAAAAGGAAAACAAATCAAATGCAAAATCATTTAAGCATTAATACGTATAAAATAATAGAAAAGACAATAATCACAAGGTATTGAATTTTATAGAAGTATAAGAAATAGTACTATGTCTGTCCTAAAATTTGTAATGGATTCTCTGAGGACAGTGTGTTTGAGGAAAGATATGAAGAAGATCTAAAGTTATTTAGGCTCTAAATGGAGTTTACAATATTGCAGGCAGAAGGAAGAGAAAGCATGTTATGTTTGAAGAATGGAGAATAACTGAGTAGAATGAATAAGAGTGAAGGGGAAGGGGAAATTGTCATGGGATGAGACACAAGCAGCAGCCAAATGATGCAGACAATTTTAGATCATTTTAAGAATTTTGTTTTTTGTTCTAAAAATAACAGAAATCATTGAAACACTTAATAAAGATAGTGATATTGTATGATTTTCATTTGTAGAATGCTTTTCATGATTTCAGTATGGGCAATGGCTTGGAAGGGGTCAAGAATGGTTGCTGGAAAAGAAATTAGAAAGCTGTTAGAGTATTTAAATTGAAGGAAAATGGTAGACTTGAAGAAGTTGACTCATTTTCACACCATTTATATTTTATTTCTAGGTTTGAATATTTGGAAAGATCGTGTTCAGTTTTAAAGAAGGAAAATCATTCTTCATAAAATGCTATTTTAATGGGTTGCAAAGTCTGAAATAGCAAAGGTTCATTTGGTATTTGAAGGACATAGACAGGTATTTCAATTAGGTATTTCTGTTGAACTTCTGTTGAACTTGACTATATGTTGTTCTCTGAAATTGTAAACTATAAAAACAATCTATAGTGAACCATAAAAAAGGGGAAAATTACCTTAAATTTAAGTACTAGTCCCTGGAAATACAAGAATTTCACTATAGATTAATATAATCATAACATCTGCAAAGAAAATGTGTATCATTTAGTCACGATAGAAGCTCTGTGTCAGGATAGTGGTCACAAGAAGAACCTTTGAAATTCTTAGGGTTTGGTTTTTTGTTTCAACTATGCCATTGACTGGTTGTATAAACTGGCAAACTTGACCTCATGAATGAATTCTTCCATCTGTAAAACATCAATAGCAAAAGTCACTAAATCATAGCATTGTTTTGAGAATTAAATGAGACATTGTAGGTTGAGTGCTCAGCAGAATATTCAGCCAGCATGGTGTATATGGTACCTATAAATGAGTTAGTTGCCAATGTAAACTTAGCAATGCTCATTCTCATATATTTTCTGTGGAAGAACTTTCCAAAGGAGTCATTTCCATATTGGTGAAATGCACCTACTTATTTCATGATACCTAATTGTTTTCCTTTAATTTGAATAAACATGAATATAGTTTATATTTATCAAATATAATAAGCAATATAGTTATCCTTTTCCTAGGACAATTTAGGTTTCCACTATACACCAATAAATTATGAATCTAGTTTCCAGTATACACCAATAAATTATGAATCTAGTTTATGCTTCAGATTCTGTGAATTAGGCTAATTGGAGGAATAGGGTGGAAAATTTGTTTTCTGAGTCAGAAAACCAGATGGCAGTAAATGGAAGAAAGCAATGCCACCAGGCAGTTTCTCTGGATAGACAACCACACCTACCTTGGTACCATCTCTTTGGATATCCTTACCTGATTTTCAGGCAGAACTTTAATACCAGAAGGTTAAAAATGAACAAATTTGCCTTATATATATGATGAGTTATCTCTAGTCACATAAAACAGTGTAAAATTTTTTAATCTGTGATCACCCAAAAATAATACAGAATATGTATAACATGTTTGATGCATGTATGGTCTTATTTCTCATTTGCAAAACCAAAATATACTTAGCATTTAATTTTCATTAGTCTATGAATTTAAGATTTTGTGTTAATTGAAAAGAATAATGACCTGCCCCTTCCCTTGTCTATGAAATACACATTTAAATCTCAATTTTATATATAATATTTTTCCGGAGAATCACTGAGTTAAAAATTTAAATAGGAGAGAAATTATACCTCATTGTGCCATTTTAACATTTTCCTTAATACAGTACAGTCTGGCCTCCCATTTTCTAGCCAAATACATACTTAGAGTCATAATATTGTGAATATGTATATTAACATACTACTTAAATGTAAACATTAAGTATTGATATTTAATATCAGTGCCTAATTAATTTAAATTAAATATAGATAATATGGACTAAATGCTAATTTAACATCCATATTCATTTCCTCATAGTCTGCTGCAAGTCTAACTAACTTAAAATTTTGGAAAACTCAATTGCATTTTCCACTTCCAACAATACCCTCTGTCTACTACATGAAATGAAAATGCCTTATCTATTCAATTTGATATAATGTCTCTTCCACGCAGAAGACCATAAAAGACAAGTATCTATACTCATACTACCAAATTTTATATAATGGTAAAAAATAAATAATAAATGAATTTTTTGTTTATATATTTAGGCACAAACATTTACTCTATCTCAACTATGTATATGCATGCATTAGTTACATGCAATCTCAATTTTGTGTCAGAGGTATTAAAACAGGAAAAGATATCCAATCATCTTTTATATCAAGAATGGTATTGAGCTTTATGATATTTGCTTGTGTCAATAAGTAATGAAAACCAATAAAGGTGATCACACTGATTTTCCTATAATTGTTATTAGATCTAGTGAAGGAATTTAATTTATTCAAGTGATTGTCTTCTTATTTTTTTCACGTCTGCAATTCACATGCATCTGTGATGTTAAAAGAATTGTATATGGTTCTGAACAAAGGACTTGAATCCTTGGTAAGTTATGATGTACTACCTCTGACCGTTACTTGACTACTGTCCTTTTTCTTTACTCTGTTGAACTTCTTTTTTTTTTTATCTTCATTTTATTGAGATATATTCACATACCACGCAGTCATACAAAACGAATCGTACTTTTGATTGTTCACAGTACCATTACATAGTTGTACATTCATCACCTAAATCAATCCCTGACACCTTCATTAGCACACACACAAAAATAATAAGAATAATAATTAAAGTGAAAAAGAGCAATTGAAGTAAAAAAGAACACTGGGTACCTTTGTCTGTTTGTTTCCTTCCCCTATTTTTCTACTCATCCATCCATAAACTAGACAAAGTGGAGTGTGGTCCTTATGGCTTTCCCAATCCCACTGTCACCCCTCATAAGCTACATTTTTATACAACTGTCTTCGAGATTCATGGGTTCTGGGTTGTAGTTTGATAGTTTCAGGTATCCACCACCAGCTACCCCAATTCTTTAGAACCTAAAAAGGGTTGTCTAAAGTGTGCGTAAGAGTGCCCACCAGAGTGACCTCTCGGCTCCTTTTGGAATCTCTCTGCCACTGAAGCTTATTTCATTTCCTTTCACATCCCCCTTGTGGTCAAGAAGATGTTCTCCATCCCACGATGCCAGGTCTACATTCCTCCCCGGGAGTCATATTCCACGTTGCCAGGGAGATTCACTCCCCTGGGTGTCTGATCCCACGGAGGGGGGAGGGCAGTGATTTCACCTTTCAAGTTGGCTTAGCCAGAGAGAGAGGGCCACATCTGAGCAACAAAGAGGCATTTGGGAGGAGGCTCTTAGGCACAACCATAGGGAGGCCTAGCCTCTCCTTTGCAGCAACCATCTTCCCAAGGGTAAAACCTATGGTAGAGGGCTCAACCCATCAAACCACCAGTCCCCTATGTCTGTGGTCATGTTAGCAACCATAGAGGTGGGGTAGGCCAATACCCCTGCATTCTCCACAGGCTACTCAAGGGGGCACTACATCTTTTTTTCCTTGTTTTTCTTTTTTTTTTTTAACTTTCCCTTCTTTTTTAAATCAACTGTATGAAATAAAAAGTTAAAAAGAAAACAAACATACAATAAAAGAACATTTCAAAGAGACCATAACAAGGGAGTAAGAAAAAGACAACTAACCTAACATAACTGCTTAACTTCCAACATGTTCCTAATTTACCCCAAGAAAGTTACCTAATATAGCAACATTTCTGTGAACTTGCTCCTACTATATCCAACAGAAATTAACAGACCATAGTCATTCCTGGGCATCCCCAGAACGTTAAATAGCTTATCTGTTCTTCTTGGATTATTGTTCCCCCTTCCTTAATTGCTCTCTATTGCTAGTTCCCCTACATTCTACATTATAAACCATTTGTTTTACATTTTTCAAAGTTCACATTAGTGGTAGCATATAATATTTCTCTTTTGGTGCCTGGCTTATTTCGCTCAGCATTATGTCTTCAAGGTTCATCCATGTTGTCATATGTTTCACGAGATCGTTCCTTCTTACTGCCGCGTAGTATTCCATCGTGTGTATATACCACATTTTATTTATCCACTCATCTGTTGAAGGACATTTGGGTTGTTTCCATCTCTTGGCAATTGTGAATAATGCTGCTATGAACATTGGCGTGCAGATATCTGTTCATGTCACTGCTTTCCGATCTTCCGGGTATATACCGAGAAGTGCAATCGCTGGATCGAATGGTAACTCTATATCTAGTTTTCTAAGGAACTGCCAGACTGACTTCCAGAGTGGCTGAACCGTTATACAGTCCCACCAACAATGAATAAGAGTTCCAATTTCTCCACATCCCCTCCAGCATTTGTAGTTTCCTGTTTGTTTAATGGCAGCCATTCTAATCGGTGTTAGATGGTATCTCATTGTGGTCTTAATTTGCATCTCTCTAATAGCTAGTGAAGCTGAACATTTTTTCATGTGTTTCTTGGCCATTTGTATTTCCTCTTCAGAGAACTGTCTTTTCATATCTTTTGCCCATTTTATAATTGCGCTGTCTGTACTATTGTCATTGAGTTGTAGGATTTCTTTATATATGCAAGATATCAGTCTTTTGTCAGATACATGGTTTCCAAAAATTTTTTCCCATTGAGTTGGCTGCCTCTTTACCTTTTTGAGAAATTCCTTTGAGGTGCAGAAACTTCTAAGCTTGAGGAGTTCCCATTTATCTATTTTCTCTTTTGTTGCTTGTGCTTTGGGTGTAAAGTCTAGGAAGTGGCCGCCTAATACAAGGTCTTGAAGATGTTTTCCTACATTATCTTCTAGGAGTTTTATGGTACTTTCTTTTATATTGAGATCTTTGGTCCATTTTGAGTTAATTTTTGTGTAGGGGGTGAGGTAGGGGTCCTCTTTCATTCTTTTGGATATGGATATCCAACTCTCCCAGCCCCATTTGTTGAAAAGACCATTATGACTCAGTTCAGTGACTTTGGGGGCCTTATCAAAGATCAGTCAGCCTTAGATCTGAGGGTCTATCTCTGAATTCTCAATTTGATTCCATTGATCTATATGTCTATCTTTGTGCCAGTACCATGCTGTTTTGGCAACTGTGGCTTTATAATAAGCTTCAAAGTCAGGGAGTGTAAGTCCTCTCACTTTGTTTTTCTTTTTTAGAGTGTCTTTAGCAATTCAAGGCATCTTCCCTTTCCAAATAAATTTGATAACTAGCTTTTCCAAGTCTGCAAAGTAGGTTGTTAGAATTTTGATTGGGATTGCATTGAATCTGTAGATGAGTTTGGGTAGAATTGACATCTTAATGACATTTAGTCTTCCTATCCATGAACATGGAATATTTTTCCATCTTTTAAGGTCCCCTTCTATTTCTTTTAGTAGAGTTATGTAGTTTTGTTTGTATAGGTCTTTTACATCTTTGGTTAAGTTTATTCCTAGGTACTTGATTTTTTTAGTTGCTATTGAAAATGGTATCTTTTTCTTGAGTGTCTCTTCAGTTTGTTCATTTCCAGCATATAGAAACATTACTGACTTATGTGCATTAATCTTGTATCCCGCTACTTTGCTAAATTTGTTTATTAGCTCTAGTAGCTGTATCATTGATTTCTCAGGGTTTTCCAGATATAAGATCATATCATCTGCAAACAATGACAGTTTTACTTCTTCTTTTCCAATTTGGATGCCTTTTATTTCTTTGTCTTGCCGGATTGCCCTGGCTAGCACTTCTAGCACAATGTTGAATAACAGTGGTGACAGTGGGCATCCTTGTTTTGTTCCTGATCTTAGAGGGAAGGCTTTCAGTCTCTCACCATTGAGTACTATGCTGGCTGTGGGTTTTTCATATATGCTCTTTATCATGCTGAGGAAGTTTCCTTCAATTCCTACCTTTTGAAGTGTTTTTATTAAAAAGGGATGTTGGATTTTGTCAAATGCTTTTTCAGCATCTATTGAGATGATCAATTGATTTTTCCCTTTTGACTTGTTAATGTGTTGTAATACATTGATTGATTTTCTTATGGTGAACCAACCTTGCATGCCTGGAATGAACCCCACTTGGTCATGGTGTATGATTTTTTCAATGTGTTTTTGGATTCGATTTGCAAGTATTTTGTTGAGGATTTTTGCATCTATATTCATTAGGGAGATTGGCCGGTAGTATTCCTTTTTTGTAGCATCTTTGCCTGGTTTTGGTATTAGATTGATGTTAGCTTCATAAAATGAGTTAGGTAGTGTTCCATTTTCTTCACTGTTTTGAAAGAGTTTGAGTAAGATTGGTGTCAGTTCTTTCTGGAAAGTTTGGTAGAATTCCCCTGTGAAGCCATCTGGCCCTGGGCATTTATTTGTGGGAAGATTTTTGATGACTGACTGGATCTCTTTGCTTGTGATGGGTTGATTGAGGTCTTCTATTTCTTCTCTGATCAGTCTAGGTTGTTCATATGTTTCCAGGAAATTGTCCATTTCTTCTACATTATCCAGTTTGTTGCCATACAGTTATTCATAATATCCTCTTATAATTTTTTTTAATTTCTTCAGGATCTGCAGTTATGTCACCTTTTCCATTCATTATTTTGTTTATATGTGTCTTCTCTCTTTTTGATTTTGTCAGTCTAGCTAGGGGCTTGTCAATCTTGTTGATCTTCTCAAAGAACCAACTTTTGGTGATATTTATCCTCTCTATTGTTTTTTTGTTCTCTATGTCATTTATTTCTGCTTTAATCCTTGTTATTTCTTTTCTTCTACTTGGTTTAGGATTCGTTTGCTGTTCATTTTCTAGCTTCTTCAGTTGATCCATTAGTTCTTTGATTTTGGCTCTTTCTTCCTTTTTAATATATGCATTTAGTGCTATAAATTTCCCCCTTAGCACTGCTTTTGCTGCATCCCATAGGTTTTGGTACGTTGTGTTCTCATTTTCATTTGTCTCTATATATTTAGCAATTTCTCTTGCTAGTTCTTCTTTAACCCACTGATTGTTTAGGAGTGTGTTGTTTAACCTCCAGGTATTTGTGAATTTTCTAAGTCTCTGATGGTTATTGACTTCTAATTGTATTCCATTGTGGTCAGAGAACGTGCTTTGAATAATTTCAATCTTTTTAAATTTATTGAGCCTTGTTTTATATCCCAGCATATGATCTATTCTGGAGAAAGTTCCATGAACACTAGAAAAGTATGTGTATCCTGGTGATTTGGGATGTAATGTCCTGTATATGTCTGCTAAATCTAATTCATTTATCAGATTGTTTAGGTTTTCAATTTCCTTATTGGTCTTCTGTCTGGTTGATCTATCTATAGGAGAGAGTGATGTGTTGAAGTCTTCCACAATTATTGTGGAAACATCAATTGCTTCCTTTAGTTTTGCCAGTGTTTCTCTCATGTATTTTGTGGCACCTTGATTGGGTGCATAGACATTTACGATTGTTATTTCTTCTTGTTGAATTGCCCCTTTTATTAGTATGTAGTGGCCTTCTTTGTCTCTCAAAACATCCCTGCATTTGAAGTCTATTTTATCTGAGACTAATATTGCTACACCTGCTTTCTTTTGGCTGTAGCTTGCATGAAATATTTTTTTCCATCCTTTCACTTTCAGTTTCTTTGTGTCCCTGTGTCTAAGATGAGTCTCTTGTATGCAACATATTGATGGTTCATTTTTTTTGATCCATTCTGCGAATCTATATCTTTTAATTGGGGAGTTTAATCCATTTACATTCACCATTATAACCGTGAAGGCATTTCTTGAATCAGCCATCTTATCCTTTGGTTTATGTTTGTCATATTTTTCCCCTCTCTCTATTAATATCCTTTATTGTACCCATACCGAATCTCTTTAGTACTGAACCTTTCTCCAAGTCTCTCTGTCCTGTCTTTGTTTCTCTGTCTGTAGGGCTCCCTTTAGTATCTCCAGTAGGGCAGGTCTCTTGTTAGCAAATTCTCTCAGCATTTGTTTGTCTGTGAAAAATTTAAGCTCTCCCTCAAATTTGAAGGAGAGCTTTGCTGGATAAAGTATTCTTGGCTGGAAATTTTTCTCACTCAGAATTTTAAATATATCGTGCCACTGCCTTCTCGCCTCCATGGTGGCTGCTGAGTAGTCACTACTTAGTCTTATGCTGTTTCCTTTGTATGTGGTGAATTGCTTTTCTCTTGCTGCTTTCAGAACTTGCTCCTTCTCTTCTGTGTTTGACAGTGTGATCAGAATATGTCTCGGAGTGAGTTTATTTGGATTTATTCTATTTGGAGTTCGCTGAGCATTTATGATTTGTGTATTTATGTTGTTTAGAAGATTTGGGAAGCTTTCCCCAACAATTTCTTTGAATACTCTTCCTAGACCTTTACCCTTTTCTTCCCCTTCTGGAACACCAATGAGTCTTATATTCAGACGTTTCATATTATCTATCATATCTCTGAGGTCCATTTCGATTTTTTCAATTTTTTTCCCCATTCTTTCTTTTATGCTTTCATTTTCCATTCTGTCATCTTCCAGGTCACTGATTCGTTGTTCAACTTCCTGTAGTCTTGTACTATGAGTGTCCAGAATCTTTTTAATTTGGTCAACAGTTTCTTTAATTTCCACAAGATCATCCATTTTTTTATTTAGTCTTGCAATGTCTTCTTTATGCTCTTCTAGGGTCTTCTTGATTTCCTTTGTCTCCCGTACTATGGTCTCATTGTTCATCTTTAGTTCTTTGAGTAGCTGCTCTAGGTGCTGTGTCTCTTCTGGTCATTTGATTTGGGTGCTTGGGCTTGGGTTATCCATATCGTCTGTTTTTTTCATATGCTTTGTAATTTTCTGTTGTTTTTGGCCTCTTGGCATTTGCTGAACTTGATAGGGTTCTTTTAGGATTTGTAGACCAATTGAAGTCCTTATCTCTAATTTATCAGATCTACAGCTTCGTGGAGTACACTTTCTCTAACTAACCAGCAGGTGGCGTCCACGAGCCACCTGTTCTCCACAAGCCAGTTCTCCCCTGCTTAGCCTTTTTGGTGAGTGGGGGAGTGAGTCTTGTGGGGTCCAATTGGTGTACCAAGCTTGCGTGTGTAGTTGGTGTTGCCTGCCCTGTATATGGGGTGTGTTTCTGGGCAGTCAGGGAGGGGGGGTGGCTCTAACAATCAAATCTCCCTGGTGATCCTAGAGTTTTAAAGCTGCTGCAATAGTCTAATCCTTCAGTTCAGTCCTGCCACAGTTTGTCTCTGCCACTGACCCACAAGTCCTTGGTATTGGCGTATGGCTCCTGAGACTTGCAAGTGGGCCCCTCTTCCAGGCTGTGCACCCTGCGTCCTCTGTTGAGGGATGACTGTGCTATGTCACAGGTGAGTGCCGACCCCCCAGGGTGGTTCTGGGCTGCTGGGCTGTGTAGGGAGGCTCCCAGTCTGCTGAAATGATGGCTGAATGGGGCTTTGTTAATTCACACTGCTCCACCTTCCCAACTCTGGGACAATCAACTGAGGTTGCATGGAAGGCTAATGTCCACGCCCAGTTTTGTGGTGTGTGCCTGTTATTTGAAGCACTTCCGTCACACTGGGTTGTCTGGAGCAGCTCTGGGCTATGGGGCTGGCAATGGGCAGGAGTGTTTCCTGTCCACCAGGATGATGGCTGTGAGCGGACACCCCCCTTTTCTTGGGAAGTTGTGGTGTTTAGTGAATTTTCTCAGCCACTGTATTATTGCCTTTTGTCTCAGAGCTCTCTTAGTTCTTCTCTTGTCTTGACCTGCACAAATTGCAAGTCTTTGAAGCTTTCTGTATTGGGCTTCTTAGAGTAATTGTTTTAGAAAAAGAAAAAAGGATTAAAAAAAAAAAAGGGCCCTCCTCACAGATCTAATGGGTTATTGAAATGCTAAGAGACAAAGCAATTAGGGCCATTAAGGAAAGGTCCACAGGGCAGAGAGATCAGCTTTTCTTCGGGATTTGCATATGAGCCTGAGGGCCTGAGCTCTGCCCTTCCCCTTTCTATGTTCACCAGAACTCCAAAAATCCTCCACTTTTATTTTGGAGTTTTTCGTGCTGTTTTTTTCTATGCCTATCTCCTCTCTGCTGGGCTGACTGCTCTAAGATTCTCTGGTGTCTGGTCTCAGTCTATCTATGGTTGGAGTTTGGATCAGTAGAATGAGTTTCCGATAAGAGCTGCCACTGCAGTTCTCCCTTCTCCTTCCCGGAGCTGACGGCCCCTCCTCCCACTGGACTGAGCCTGGCAGGGAGGGGCACGGGTCCCCTGGCCACAAAAACTTACAGATTTTGCTGATCTCAGCAGTTCCACATTTTCTTGAGTGTTGTATGAAGTATGCCCAAAGTCAGATTGCTCTGTGGTGTCCAGTCCACGCAGTTCCTGGCTTTCTACCTACTTTCCTGGAGGAGTAACTAAAACATACAGCTCACCAGTCCGCCATCTTGCCCCGCCTCTCTGTTGAACTTTAAATTGCAAAACATCTTAACAGCATGAATCATATACAAAACTCTCTTAATGTTATCCAAATGATGTTGAAACAATTCTACTCAAAATTGATGATGGAACTAATATACTTTTCTGGAGAAGGGAATATGGGAACTCTATGTTTCTACTTCCTCACCTGTTTAACATAATATGAATTTTTTAAATAACTGTTCATAAAGAAGGTTTGGCATCAATCAGTTAGACTTCCATAAGTCACACCCTTTATTGATTCTGAAAGTTTTAATGGATAATTACAGAACAAGCTGTGTGCAGTATGGTTTAATTATATAAAGGGACTGAATTGTAATGTAATGTAGTTAAATATTGATTGATTTATTGACTGATTGACTTGATTTATCTTTCCCTAAGAAAAGCAAAAGTTTACACTGGGAAAGTACATGAAAATAAGGAGATACTAAAATACAATATTGTATCAAACATTAGCTAATATATAGGAAAAGATGTTAAAAATTTTCCACACACAACTGATATGATCATCAGCTTGTATCATATACCAGGAAAAATAAAGTTATGAGATAAACATATGCACCACTTAGAACATTAGATTTTATTGGTGCCATAATAACTCTAGGTTTCATGGAACAAAGCTTAAGCAGGTCTTTTACCTAATTTACAAGAATTCATTTTGAAAATATCTCATATATTTTAAAACAGCTTTGCCTTCACTACAGTATTTGAAAATCCATTTTCCGACCCTTATTGTACCAATTTATACCCAAAAGCAACCATTGGGAATATTATCAAGATACGGGTTGCATAACTTCTGAACTCAATTTTGCAACTGAAATTTCAACTTATTTTATATTTTCCAGCCAATGAACACTGAAACTCTGTCATATGTTTCCAGGCTTTACTTGAACAGTTTTCCCAGGGAAAACACTTGAGTCTGTCCCCATTTCAGATGGTCAGAAGACCTCAGGAACATTAATGGTTACCTGTCTTTAATGAATTTGAAGACAGTTTATGTTCACAAGGAAGCAAAAGTGAAAGTGAAATATTCTAAGAAAAAGATGGATGTAGGTTACCAGGGGGCATTCCTTTATAATTGATAAAGAAATATAAAATCAGAGAGGACTTTTAATCAGGAAGAAATGCTGGTGAATAAAGGGAAATAATATAAAGCAAACATTGCTTCAAAATAATCACATTAAAGTAGGCTGGTCAGAATGTCTCATGTAAATCAAAATTCTTTCAAGATCTAGGCATCAGAAAATTGAGATTCTGTCTTAAAAGAAGTCACATTTTATTCCTTAGGATGATTCCTAAAATCAGTACTTAAGGTATCTTTTCTCAACTATGTTCCCCCATCTGAACCACAGAACCCAAAAATGACATGAGATTTTGTCAATTCTCCCAATGATAATACATTTCTAGCACCATTATAGAGGCTGTTGTACACCAAGAGTCCTATATAATCAAAAGATGAGAGAATTTTTTAAATTGCCCATAGAAATATAATAGGACACAACATTCTTAGACTTAACTGGGTTAGATTAAAAGAAAGTTGAAAGGCATGGTCTATGCACAAATATCTGGACAGTCAAATCTTTCTGCTTTCAGGAATGTTATTCTAAAGATGAATGTAGAGTGGATGGAAAATGCTGCAATGCTTCTCTTGAGCTTACAGTTTATACCATCTTGTATTAATATTAATGGCTATAAGCATAACTGTTTTTTTGTTGTTGCAAAGATTAAAATAGCTACCAGAGTACATCTTTATTGGGCAGGTAGAGAATGACTCTAAAATCATGTACAAGGTAACTGTGAGGTTGTAATCCTCTATATTCCCTTGTTTTAAAGACAGTGCAAAATAATTAAATAAACCTTAACATTATTATGATTCCTTTTATAGAAAATTGTTAAAAATGCTGACTAGGCATGCTATTTGATGAGTCATGTTTACCACTGTATTTCTTTAATTGCCACTCAAAAATTTTCTATTACTGTTGTCTTTGAGAAAAAAAAAAAAAAGGAAATCTATATACTTTCTCACTGAGTTAAAGTTGATATGCTATTTTGCTCCAGCCAAATACTGCACAATAGTAACTAAGTTTCCATATGCATAATCCTGACTTTTCAGCTAAACAGTTCACTTGGCTCATGGCATTTATTTTCATTGAATATTTTTCCAATTTCTCAGTTCTCATCCCTTATATAAAAATCTCAACTCAGCTACTATGTTTTCCTTGATGGCTTCACTGACCATGCCACCAGGTAGAGCACTCATTTGCATTTGAACTTCTTTTGTATGTTATGCTTTCGTTATCATCCAAATTCTTTGATAATTTATAACATAATTATTTTATTTAATATTTATTTCTGATAGTTTTTTGTTTCCCACATAAATTGTGATTGTTCCAGTGCTTTATACATTTGTTAAACTTTTTGACCCCCAGCATCAAATAGAATACAATGCACAAATCATGTCTTCAGTAAATATTAATCAATGGATTAACCAAGTGATGGGTAGTGACGTTGCTGAAATAATAGGACTGTGGTGGTAAATCTCTGATTATTTTAATTTTCCATGTAGCAAGTCAACTTACACTTTATTGAATCCAAATACTGTTGCCATAGTGCATAACTCTCAATTAAAGCAAACTTGGATTAAGAATTCAGAAGAGCTCAATCTCATTTATCCCTAGATATTTCTTTGGCTGTATATAATTTTGCTTTCATCTTCCATTTTATATAAGCTACATTTCATTTACTATTATATATCAATTACCCTTTGTAAATTGATATATGTCTCTGCTTTTGCAAATTTAAATGCAATTTTCAATAAAACTGGGGTATATATTCTCATCAACATATCAAACACAATTTTTCCCTTATCTTTGAGCTGATTACACTGCATTATTGGTAAAATAATATGCATTCTATAGTTACATATATATATTTATTTTTAATTTATACAAAGAACAGATTGCAAGAGAATTTACGATATCATTGTTCAAGCTCTAGGCCTCTCGTTACAATTGATGGCTTGCACACATCGATGTGTACTGAAATTCATTTCATGAAGACCCTTGTCTTTTGCAATAAGTCATATTACCTTTAGCTTATACTGAAAAGATAAAAGTGTTTGGCAGATAAGACAATCATTTACCATTTATGTGGAGGACAGAATCATATAGGTGTGTGTGTGTGTGTGTGTGTGTGTGTGTGTGTATACCACTAAAGATCAGTGTTTGCTCCCAGATTTAAAGCACTGGAAAAGATTGAAGGGTAGCTTTGCTACAAATTTTATAGACAAGGTTCAACACCAGGACTATGAGTAGTAATTATATAGACGAAATGGGTACATCTCATTTTAAATATCCCCATTGTCAAAATACAAATTAGATAGATTGACTGTCTATTGCTTGTATAGAATCAGTGATTTCACATTATGGCATAATGGAAACTGAAACACCTAGTTTCATGTTCACCTATCAGCTGTGTCATCTTGAGGATGTTTCTTGTACATTCCATCAATGTTCCTGTCTGCAAAATGGGTGTAATTTTGGTACCTATTCTGTAAAAGTGAAGTGTATGTTCAAGATAATTCCCCACATAAGTAGAAGGGGATTTTTTTATGGGGGAAGTCATGGACACACCTGGGAGACACCTCCCAGCCCTCACCTAACCCTCCCCCCTCCTTCCATTGTGTGCAGATGATTCAATGTTTTCTTTCTACAGCCTGGGGGAGAGGTGAGGTCTAATGGAGTGGCCTGACCTTACTTTAAACCAGAACCCCAGAACAAGCAGCCCAGATGCTTCTCAGGCTGGAACTCTTAGTGGCAGGGCCATCTCTCCCTGAAGTATATAAATACCTGGACCTCAGATAGTAGAGATTTGTCTCTCCACTCCAAAGTGAAATGAGATGTTGCTTTAGTTTCAAGGTTGCCTAAGGAAATACCATGAAGTGATTTGGCTTAAAAAATGGGAATTTTGAAGAAGAGAAAATGTTCAAGTCAAGGTGTCATCCAAGCAATGCTCTCCCCCAAAGTCTGTGGCTGCCCATGAGCATTGGCTCCTCTGTCACATGGCAAGGCACATGGTGATGGTCTCCTTGTTCCACTGATGTTCAGCCTCTAGCTACTCCCTCTGTGACTTTTTCTCTCTTTGTCTGAATTTCTCTTACAAAGGATTTCAGTAAAAGGATTAAGACCCATCTGGACTGAAGTAGACTACATCTTAACGGAAGTAACCTTTAACAAAAGGTCCTACCTACAATGGGTTCACACCCACAGGAATGGATTAGATTTAAACACATATATTTCTGGGGCACACAGAGCTTCAAACTACCACAGTACCCAGGGTTGCCCCCACTGACTGAACCGAGCAGAGCAGTTTGGCCTCCCTTGGAAATCAGCCACAATGGGATTGTCTTCCCTTGCTTTTTGGACCCTTTGTGCTGTGTAAGTAATAAAGCAGTTATTTGCCAACAGTTTCTGTTGTGCCTGAGCCTGTGTGCCCACCACACACCATACAGCAACTCTCTCCACAGTATGGCATAATGTAAATCATTAATTTACCTGAATTTCCTGAAAACATAGGTGATCCCTCAGAAAAATTCAGATGTATTCAATTGCTTAACACATAAGTACTCAATAAAAGTCAATTGTAATAATGATAAATCATACTTAGAAAATAGAAAGGTTTACAGTAAATTCATTTCTAGCCTACATTATTATTGAAAAAACACAGTACCAGACCTCTAAAAACTAACTCAGCTTTGATGTGCTAGTATCACTTCCTGTGGATAACTTTTTCCTAAAATTCTTATTTAAAAATGGAACTTCATGGATTTTCCTACTCAGTCAGAAATTTAGCTTGATCTAACAGTAAAAAGACATTATCCATGTAGTGATGTAGTAATTAATAAAGAAAGTAAAAAGGCAAGAAAAGGCTAATTGCCTCAACTCTTCATAATATGCCTGGCTCAGTTAAAATCTGAGGCTTTATAAAGGCTATCCTCAAATAACTACCCTGCTACTTGGCATCATTTATTGAAGACCTTACTTACTACTTCAGACTGCAGAGTGAAAACAATCAATTTTCAGAACAGTTCACATACAATAAGATTCACTGGCATTTTCTTTGACTGAAATCCACTCTTGCCAATTGTACCTTAAAGAAAAAATAGAGGGTTCAATTCTGGTTATAAAAGCATAAAGGAATTTTTTCCCCAAGATTTTTTTGGTAGAATATCAACAATGAGTATAAATAAGTAGTTCAGATTTTGTCTGGCTTCAGGTTATTTCTGTAGAAAAAAGTTTTGTATTTAATAATAGTCTTAAGTTCACTAATTTCAAATGTCATTTGTTTTGATTTAGAACTCTAATGCTATAATACATCCTCCAAAGAGAAATAATCTGCGAGGTCTCCTTTCCAGAAAACTTTTTTTTTTTTTTGCTTTTTATTGTTTTATTTTTTTTTTAATGGTGTTGTAGGTTTACAGAAAAATCATGCTGAGAGTACAAAGTTTCCACACACCCTCTCACACAGACAAATTTTTCCTTATTAATATTTTGCATTAGTATTTTACCTTTGTTAACACTGATGAAATCATATTATTGTGATTACACTATCAACTATAGTTCATAGTTTACATTCAGATTCACTCATTGGGTTGTACAGTTCTATGGATCTTTCTAATTTTATTTCTATTCCAGTACCATATAAACAACCTAAAATAGCTTGTGGTAATAGTATTACAACATAATGAATATAATTAATGCCACTCAATTGTATATTTGAAATTGCTTAAAATAGGAAATTTTAGTCTTATAAATGTTATAAAAACATTTTTATGTTCAACAAATATTAATAGTCCCATGTAATATGAATTGATGAGACTTTGCTAGCATCCATTGTGAAGGAGGGAATAAGAAATCCTTTATCACAGAATTGACCTAATTTATTTAATCACAGACTCTCTGTTCATACCCCAACTCTCCTTATTTTTCTTATGTAACAACTAAATACCATCCCACAGAATTCACTTTTTGAACTGATAATATTGATTCTCAATTGGATTACGACAAAGACAGTAGCTATGTGCTTATTGCATTTCAGATAGCTTCTCCAAAATGATTTAAGCATATTTTATCTCTATGACATTATAACAAAGGAATAAAAACAATTTTCTGTAATTCATATGTATGAATGGCAGAGATAATAAAGGAAAAAGGTAAGTTCCCATAGTAATAGCAAGTGATTTTTTAATAGTATGGCATAAAGTAAATCATTAATTTACCTGAATTTCTTGACTAAACATGTGATCCATGAGTAAATTTCAAATGTATGTGAATCAAACTGCATAAAATATAAACCTATACAATTGCATTTCTAAAGGATACTTCATTAAATACCAACTTCAGAATCATGCAACTCATTTGATAAAAATGTCCTTTTCTTATACCCTACTCTAAATGTAATAAATCTGAATTACTGGGAGTGAGGACACAGTAATCTGTGTTACAGTTTTCTTCCCTAGTGATTGTAATGCACGAAATAGATTGAGGAATTCTGATTTTATAAAAAGAAAATAAAATTCAAATTTATTTTTAAAATACGTGGTTAAATTTATACTTATGTTTATAAACTTTTATGCTCTAAAATAGTTTATACTTTTAAAGTTAGAAAATATTTTAAGGTGCAATATTCCTTTATCATGTTCAAATAAGGATTGCTTCAATATTAATGATATATCAATAAAAATGTTTCAATAAATAGAATATTTTCAATGATTAAATTATTTTACCTGGTTAAGTACTTTTTTAAAAAATACAGTTTCTTAGGAGAGTAAGCATTCTTTGAAAATTTGAATTTCTTATCTTGACCTTGTATTTCTTCACTGTTCTTTGTGTGATGGTGGGTAGAGAAAAGTCTATTTAAAATTAAGTAAGCTGAAATATTTCAATCAATTTCATTCTAACAGCCAGTAGTAAGAGTTAATAAACAGAAATGAAATGCATATTATTGTGTTCATTTTCCAGTTTGGGGGATGGTGAGTTCTATATATCAGGCATAGTTGGATTTAATAAGAGCAATTGACTGATTTAAGTCTTAAACTGGCAAATAATTTAAATTCTATTTTTCATACTACAGTGAATATATATTTTAACTTTAACCTTCATGCCATTTTAGGAAATAGGTAGAGATAAGAATAAACTGCAGATATAGTTAAGAGATGAGGCAAATGACAAATAAGATGACAACTAGCTGGGAATGATGATTTAGTGATATCTAGACAAAGTGTATGAATCTTATTAAAAATGGAAAAGTGAATGTTTAACAAAAGCCAAAAGCCATTTTCAATAATTGGCAGACTTCCAGACACATGAAATGAGCAGGCAAGGATAAATTGGCAAAGGAAGACTAAAGTGCACTGACTTAAGAAGAAATCCACTTCTCAGAACTGTAGTGAGGCACATGGGAAAAATAATACAGAAGTTCACCTCTGTGAATAATTAAGTTGAAGACTATATGCCTCTTCATTTGGACTGACAAAATGTCCTGAGGAAAGTGACCTTGAGGGCAAAATCTAATATAATAATACATAGTAATAGCTAGTCTCCCAGATATGAACAAATTTCCATGAAAGAAGTTTAACTGAAGCAAAAAAGAAAAAGAACATAAAACAATTCTTTCAGGTTAAGGGATATATATATATATTTTTATTTTGCAAAAATCCCTCTGAAATACCTATGCAATCTTAATTTTATGTACCTAAAATTGAATGTCATGGAATGGAAGCACATTTCATTTGTTGCTGTGGTAGGCTGTGCAAGAAGCCCCTAAATTGTCCAGGTTCTAATCCCTGGAACCTGTGAATGTTAGTTTATATGGCAAAAGGGACTTTGAATATATGATTAAATCAAGGATCACAAAATGTCTTGATTATCCTGGATTATTTGAATGGGTCTGATGTAATCACAAGGGTCCTTATAAGAGGGAGGCAGAGGATCTGGGAGAAGGCAACATGATGAAGTAAGCAGAAATTGGAATGACACATTTGAAGATGTAGTAAAGGGCCACAAGGCAAGCAGTACAGGTGACCCCCAGAAGTGAAAAACACAAAGAAACAGATTTTCCCCCGATGGCTTCCAGAGGAATTGGTCGCTCTGACACCTTGACTTAAGTCCAATGAAACTTATTTCAGTCTTCTGAACTCCAGAACCTGTAAGAGAATAAACTTGTATTGTTTTGTGCTAATAAACTTGTGATAATTTGTTACAGCAGCAATAGAAAATTAATACAGTTACTAAACAAACTCAATTATTAACTTCTGAAAGACTATTGTTTTCTTCTCAGCAATTAACAGAGTTGTAATGTCATATTTAGTTGTGTGACTCCTTGTTGTTAAACCAAACATTCTACCATAAGGAGTTCCATGCTGAAATGGTTTGGTTTGATTTGGTTGTCTCTATTATATGTATCACACTGTCTGTACTTATTAGGCCCTCAAATTTGTTAAATGAGTTAATGAATTAACGAAAATATAAAGACTTTAGAAAATACATTATATTTCTTTCTTTTACTTTTTTCCACCCTGGCATGTGAGAAGAGGGAATATTGTTTTAGGAAAAATGAGTTGAGCCCCATTATCCTGTACCTGAACAACAACAACAAAAGTACAATTTACAACATTTCATTCTGCTTTGCAACAAGTGATTACTTCTTGAACTGAAAATAAATCTCCCCTAGATCCTTAGTGTACTTGTAATTCCCTTTGCTTAAGTCACTGTTAAATTCCATTATTAAAATGTCATTTCACCAATAAGGAGTGGTTTTGAGAATTATTATCAGCTATTAATAAAAATATAAACTATTAATAAAAGTGTGAACTGTGCAATTATACTGTACACATTGTTACTGTATACCTTAATGCATTCCTTACAATTTAAAACAAATTTTATGCTAAAGATGAAATGCAGATGTCCCTCAACTATATGAAAAACCTCAACCTCTCTCAAAATCAAGGAAATTCAAGTGAAATATATAATAAGATATATTTTAACATAGATAAGATCATCAAATTTTAAAGTTTTAACAGTATATTTCTTTGTGAGGATGTGGGGAAACAGAACACTCAAACATTGCTACTGGGAAGACAAAATGGTATAATCCTTAGGATGCCTTTTTTAAAGGGTATAATCCTTAGGATGCTTTTTATCAGTAAAGAGGGTTGATAAAGAAGCTTTGAATTTAGATGGTTTGAACAAGTGAAAAGGAACCTAAAAAGGATGTTAATAATCTAAGGGAATAGCAGAAATAGGGAGATACACAGCCCCACATATAAATGGAAAGACCTGTTTGAGTGCTGCAGTTGTAGAAGAGGGTCTGTCCAACAGAATAGCCAAACAAACAACAACAACAACAACAACAACAACAAAACCCTACCAGAAGTATAGCAAAAGAGGCAAAGAAGAAGAATATAGTGTCTCATCTCCTTCCTACCGTCAATTCTTTTGCTCATACTTTGCATTCTCCAAACCCAACAAGAAGTCAGAAAAGAAGGTAAATGGTGTGATGTGTTTCTTGATGTCAATCTGTTAGAACACAGAGCAGGGCTGAAAATTAATCTGGGGCCCATGTACTAACAATTACATTTTCAGGAATTTATCCGATTAATTTATATGAAAAGCAACTTGCTGTTCACTTTGATGAATGGAAGTGTTGGTGATAATGATGATGATGATGATCAAAAGATATGAAACAATCCTAATCCAATGCTAAGGGTTACTTCAACACACTATGGTACAGTCACACAATATAGTGTTATAGTATTATAGTATAGCTTCCTAAAAAGGCATAAGGACATTATATAATGATAAGGAGTAGCGATTCCTGGAACAAATTGTGCATAAACAAAAAAATAGACAACAAGAAACAACAACTGCATCTACTTTCAAGAAAGATGGCACAACATAATATAATGAAAGAATGTAATAAAACAAAAACTAATAAAAAGAGTTACCTTTGTGGGAAGGGGGGGACTTTGGGAAGGAGAGAGGGATGTAAGTGAGACTTTTATTCTCTGATATAAAGTTTTGACCATGGGATCTTGAAACTTTTTGATAGAAATTTAAACCAAAATGAAAATTAAAAATCCATAAATAATAAAAACAGAGTTAAATGAATCTAACTGCATATAAATAAGGTGGCAAAAAAAAAAAAAAAACAGAGAAAAGACTTCAGGTGACTTTAAAATCCAGTGTTTCACTGTTACATGCACAGTGAGTTTAGCCTAGGAACAAAGAAAAATACGAAGAAATCTGAAATTACAGTCAATAATTTATTGTTAGTAGTAATTTTGGCACTCATATTTTCTGTCTATTGTAGCTCTATTTTAGGAAAAGTAAAGGAGTGATTTTATTGTCTTTAGAAATCAAGACTTTTAGTGTAAGAGAAAATAATTAGCAGTGGAAATTAGAGCAATTAAGTAAAAAGACATTAATTAAGCTAAAGAGAGTATAAATTTGAATTGGAAATATCAGTATAAAGTCATGCTTTTAAAATGTTACAATAACATGCATTTTCTGGCTGTGGCTATTGAAGTACCCTAAAAGTACCGAGAGCACTGTGGCAAAAAGCATCCTTGCCAATCAGATTTTGGTTTCTGACTCTCATTTACCATTTAAAGGAGTCAGGGGTTCTTGAAGAAATGACTGATTCCAGGTTGAGAGAGTAAATAAGTAACTGATCCTGGGAAATTTTGGTAAATAAACAAAAAGCTATTAGAGATGAGTGGGGCATGTCAGCAGCAAAATACAACTTATTTGAGGTAACTCTGGCCTAAGAGGGAAGACAGCAAACATCAAAAAGAGCAATAACTTCAACAAACTAAAACATATAAAATATATAAAGATCCATATTTTCATACACACAAAAAAATGAGTTGGTCACAACTGAAAATTTATAGGTCATTATCTCATTACTCTGAATATTAATAAATAAAGAGAAGAGACCAAAAATTTATCCTAACCCTTCTGTATGAACTGTATTTTATGACCACCAAAGAGTATAGAAGGGAAAAGTTATTTTTAGAACTTAAGTAATGCATCCGAAAGAATGATAGTTTTAGAAAATTACCATATCTTAACCCCTAATGAAATGATCATACATATTTGCTAAAATCATTTAGAAAATGATTCATGAGGAACTTTACACTGGAATTAACAGCTGGTACCACATAAAGCCACTGATCAATCATAGATGCACTTTAAGTGGGAAACTGAAATTGATATGCTCCATGATGTTATGTAACAGCAAGTACACAGCCCCCAAAGGAAATGTGCTAATGGAAATAATCAAATCCGACTCTAATAGGCTTGTAAATCTAAATAAAATGTATTAAGAAAGATAAGGAAGAAAAATAAGTTAAATAACATGTAAAAGCAAAAGTGATATCAGGAATGTGGTGCATTTTCTAGGCCAAATGACCTTCTGTCTTTGATAAATCAGTGGCATGGAAACAACTTGAAGAGGAAATAACCCACCAGATATAATGTGTGTATTTATTTGGAATCCGATTCAAACAAGTCAATGATAGGAAGACATTTTTGAGCTAACCAGAGAAGTCTAAATATGGATTGACTTCAGATGATATTAAGAAAGTATTATTAATTTTGTTAGGTGTAAAAATGTTATGGAGGCTCTGCTAATTATAACTAAATAAAGTAGTGAAGCTTACTGAAGTGTTTCTTGGTGAATGGAAATGAAATGAGACCTTAGATGTTTTTGGTATGTAAAAGATTATAATGTCATCCTATTTGTGTATGTTTGAATATTTCCATACAAAAGTATTTTTTTCTTTTAATAACAAGTGTATACACACTCCCTTAATTTGCTATAGTTGCTATCACAAATGCTCTACAGTGGCACAATGGGTTGGTTAACTAACAAGAACTTATTAGTTCTTGATTTTATGGGTAGAAGTTCAAAATCAAGATATCAGCAAGATTGCTTTTTCCCAGTGTCTATTGCATTCTGGTGCCATTTGCCAGCAATCTCTGGGTTTCCTTGGCTGGTATTCCTGCCTCCCATTTTATGGCAATATCCTCTCCTTTCTCACTTCTGCGGCTTCAGGGTTCTCTTACAAAGTCTTTAGTAATATGGATTAAGACCCACTGTCTTTCAGTTGGGCCACACCTTAACTAAAAATTGTGTCTTCAAATGTCCTATTTATAATGGGTTCTCATCCTCAGGGACATGGATTAAGACCGAGTGTCTGTTAGGGTACATAATGCAACCACCAACACATGCAAACATAAATTAATTGATCTACTGGTAGTTCTATTTAGAGACATCTATCTAAAAATATTCTTTATATACACCCTCCACTATGCATCTCATTATAATTATAGAGTAGAATAATAGCCAAATGCTCAACTAAGGATCAGTCCAAAATGTGCTACTTCCATTTTATATCATTTGCTTTAAAGATCTTTGTCTACTAAATCTCCACTTCCTACTCTTACTCATACTTTCAGACATTTTTGTCATCTTATTCTAAAATTGCATAGTACTAGTACCACTCATGATAAATAAATCTATTTTTATTTTTCTGCTTTTCTCCAATTTTGCTTATGTTCTTTATTTACTATGCAATGACCATTAATTTGAGTTCAGAAATCAGTGTTTACCTTATTTCCAGCATGTAATACTTCTACAATAGTCAGTCTCATTATTAAGGTCAGTCTGAAAAATTATATTCACTTTCAAAATAGAGAAATTCTTTTTTAAAATGTTATCTAAGACTGTTTCCAAGTTCTCTCCCTATCAGGTTCTCCAAAAATAAACTATTGCTGGTTCTCTCAAACAAACAAACACAAAGACAAATACCAGACATGAAAGATTGAGCTTCTAATGACAAATAATCAATAAAAGCATTACATTCATATATTCTGCATTACCAAAAGCTATATATGTAAGCCTACCCATTACACTTTCTTAGAGGAGAGATATGCATAATGAGCACAAAATTGTTTATACCTTTATACCAAATCTAAATTGTTTATTATAAAGATTTATCAATTTATAGAGTTTTCATTGCTACTCAAATTTTATTTCTCCATCCATCTGCTAAAGAGACAAGAAAATTCATCCCAGAAAAATCACCTAAGTTCTGGACGAAATTGTGAGTGATAATTTTCCTGAGTGCCATAGTCAGATATTATTGTTAAGGTGTCAACTGGTATGACTTTATCAATTACAGGAAAAATTAAATCTGTGAAAGCAATGCACAATTACCAATGGCATTGAATACATGGGAAGCAAGTTGAAAAAAAAATTCCAGGAATGAAAATTAAGCAATGTGTTTCCATTCAATTAGTTATAATTAAAAGGCATGCCTCAATTTATGGGCCTTAGGATAGATAATTTTAATATTTCATATAAAAACTTATACATAGCATTTATTTAATATATTCATTAAACTTGATTTATGAAGATATTAATATTTAATTTTATTTTAATATATTAAATAAATTATATTAAGTTTATTTACATAATTTATATATTGACACACATAGTCCTAACTGAATCTATTTTTGATCCAACTGTGCACTTAAGACTCAGCTGAAAAACTGACATAGATTCTGATTATTATTAAATTTATAAGTTAATTATTATCTCTATTAACCAAACATAATAAAGATATAAATCAGTTTTAAATTTGTGTATGTCTTTCTACACAGATAATGGAATACTCTTTTACAAATAAGCCAATGTTTCCCAAATTCAAACTGTAATTTCACCAAAATGCCCATTCTTTCTGAGGTTGTTGAAAGTGCCAATTGCTTGCATTTATATATCTAGTGAAAGTGTACAATATTTTATCCTAAAACCAACACAGCTTCAATCTACACTGTCTAGACTTGGAGAAGGAAATCCACTAAGGAAGAGTTTGAAGATATCTAGGCACTTGGATGCCAAGGTGTAAACCAAATCAAAATGTAACCTAGCCCATCAAATGCATGTACAATATTAAATTCTTATCTAAAACAAATTATAAATATTTATGCATATGCAACCACTGGATACAACATTAAATGAAAGCAATGGCTGAAAGTATTTATGAAATAAACATGTAAAGGTGGGACATTATTTCTTAGATAATTTATCTCAAGGAGCCTATGGTCATATTTCAAGTCTTAAGAAAGTAAGTAGGATTTTGTGTCATAAAGAAAATATTAGTTAAATGGCAGAAAATAGCTTTGTGACTACAATGGAAACTAGTATTCCAGAACATTTCTTTGTTAGCAAATACTTTCTTTTCAGAAATGGAAAATTGGGAATTTGTAATTAGCCATACCAAGCAGTGCCCAGGTAACATGGAGAAGCAAACATGAATTTTACCGATATTTATTTGTGTATATGCATGTGTATTCAATTTTAAAACGTAGTGAATTTAGAAGATTCCAAAAGAAGATTAAAAAGTGCTTCATTTTCTTAATCTGAACATATTCCCAATTACTCTTCATTGAAATATTTGGGACTGTGCATTTTTCAAACGATTAAATGAACCATAAAAGCAACTTTAAGATCACTTTCTTGATTTATACATAGACATTATATTAAAACAAGCTGTTAAACATCAAATATTTAGTAAGAATCACAGTTATCCTTCTTTCATGACCTTAATAATTACCATTTTATCAAATTTTAAAAGAAACATCAACTGTTATATTTCAGGGAATGAATTTGACCCATAATTTATATGCAAATTCTGTACATGTACAAAATGTTTTATTATTTAAATCCATAGTCTACATTTACCATATATTACCGTAACTTCAAATATGATAACATTAGAATATACATACAACATATTAATATACAGAATACAAGAAACTGAGAAATTTTCATGGTAACATTAACAACAATAGGCAAATGAGATGTTCTTTTTCATTAAAAATAATTGAAGTCCACTTCATACATTGGATATAGCAGCAATTGTCTTTTTTGTTTTAAGTTATACTGTTATTGGAAATTAGCTAGATTCTGGGTTGTTGAAACCATTTTCTGAAACATTTAAGCATAAAATATATTATGCCTTTCATTCTATTCATGGAAAAAAAGAACCAAACATTTGTTCTTTGGAAGATATCATATAATATCGTTAATTGATACACCAACAGAAAATTATACCGCCATGTGAAAAATAAATATTACATAATATATTACCAGTTTAATGACCCTGTCATCAATAAAGCACTCTTTGATTTTAAAAAAGATTTAAATAAATACATAAGAAGCACTGATATTTTTTCCTAGTGAATTCCAAACTGCTATCTGTTTCATGGAAATGGTACACAAGCATAGGCATTTTTCTTAACATACTTTTTAAACAATAAAAATATCCAAATTATGTACTGCAAATTATATATTGATTCATTATTCAACCAAGAGTAATTGACATTACTTTGGGGGTAAATTGTTCTGCAATGTGCCCAAATTTAAAAAAGAATTTATCTGCTTCTGAAAAATCATTAATGGGATTATTTTTTTCCTGAAAGTGCAAAGAAGGTATATGAGAACAAAAATATTTAATTTTGCTTGCTTGTATTTACAAAAATCATAGCATATTTATATTTGATAACACACTTGAATCAATTAAATAATGTATTGTTAAATTGTGGATATAAAACTGATACCAAACATGTTGAAATGGGAATGAAAACCTTCAAATGTTAAGCATCAAAACACACACACTTATTTCAGGGCTTCATCTTTTCTCGCTGCCTAATAATATTCCATTGTATGTATATACTACATTTTGTTTATCCATTCATCAGTTGATGGACACTTGGATTGTTTCCCTCTATTGGCAATGGTGAATAATGCCACTATAAACATTGGTGTGCAAATGTCTGTTGGCATCCCTGCTTTCAGTTCTTCTGGGTTAATTTTGAGTAGCAGGATTACCAGATCATAAAGCAGTGCTATACTTAGCTTTCTGAGGAACTACCAAACCATCTTCCACAGTGGCTTTAACATTTCACATTCCTACCAGCAATGAATAAGTGTTCCTAATATTCCATATCCTTTCCAACACTTGTAGTTTCCTGTTTGTTTAATAGTGGCCATTATTATAGGTGTGAAATGATATTTTGTGATTTTATTTGCATTTCCTGAATAGCTAATGATGATGAGAGCACCTTTCATGTGCTTTTTAGCCATTGTATTTCCTCTTTGGAAAAATGCTTCTGCCCATTTTTAAATTGTATTATAAATCTTTTTATTGTTGTGTTAGAGGATGTCTTTGAATATTCTGGATACCAAACCTTTATCAGATATGTGGTTTCCAAATATTTTCTCCCATTGACTCAACTGCCTTTTCAACTTTGAATCTGTTGCAGTTTGCTAATGTTGCCAGAATGCAAACCACCAGAAATAGATCAGCTTTTATAAAAAAGGGTTTATTGGTTACAAAGTTACAGCCTTAAGGCCATAAAGTATCCAAGCTAAGTCATCAGCAATTAGGTACCTTCACTGGAGAATGGCCAATGGTGTCCGCAAAATCTCTGTTAGCTGGGAAGGAATGTGGCTGGCATCTGCTCCAAAGTTCTGGTTTCAAAATGGCTTTCTCCCAGGATGTTCCTCTCTAGTTCCTAAAAAAATGTCACTCTTAGTTACACTTGGGATATTTGTCCTCTCTCAGCTTCTCTGGAGCAAGACTCTGCTTTCAACAGCCATCTTCAAAGTGTCTCTCATCTGCAGCTCCTATGCTTTCTTCAAAGTGTCCCTCTTGGCTGTCGCACCTTGCGTCTTCTGTCTGATCTTATACAGTGCTCCAGTAATTTAATTCAGACCCACCCTGAATGGGCAGGCCAACACCTCCATGGACATTTTCGAATCAGAGTCGTCACCCACAGTTGGGTGGGCTGCATCTCCACAGAAACACTCAAAGAATTGCAATATAATCAACACTGATATGTCTGCCTACACAAGACTACATCAAAGATAATGGTGTTTGGAGACATAATACATTGAAACTGGCACATTCCACCCCCTGGACCCCAAAATGACATTATCTTTCCATATACAAAATACATTCATCCCACAACAATATCACAGAAGCTTGAATCATTTCAGTAACAACAGTTAAGTACAAGATCCCATCAAAATCAGTTACAGGTGTGGTCTGTCTAAAAGCAAAATTCCCCTCTGACTGTGGACCTGTAAACTTAGAACATGTTATGTGCTTCCAATATACAAAGGAGGGACATTCATAGAATAAATATTCCAACTGCCATAAGGAGAAAAAGTAAGGTAAACAGGGTTAACAGGACCAAAACAGTTCCTAAAACCCACAGGACAAATTCCATTAGATTTCAAAGTCTGAGAGTCATTAACTGAATGATGTTGCATCCTTGGGGTTTGAGAGAGTGGGAGTCTAACCCTTCCTAAGGGCCTTTTTGGCACCCCTTTCCTCTCCAAATTCTGGGGTGAGCTCTCCAACATATCTACACATTGAGGAGACCACCTTCTCAGCCCCACCCTCTTCAAATATTGGGGCAGCACCCGGATTCCCTTCCATCTCCAGGGCACATGCTCAACCTCTTCAGAACAGTGTGGTGGCAGCCAGGCTCTCCCCAACTCCCTGGGAATGTGTTCCACCCTCTTTGGTCCTGGGATGGCAAAACTCTTCCTAAGCATCAAGGTGGAATGCCCACCCTCAACCTCTAGGACAAACTCGCCCTTTCCATGCATGTGTGCTGCTCTGCTCTCTCAGCCCAAGGCCTCTTGACTCCAAACCTCAACCTCTATGGCTCTGTCTTTGAAGAAATTTTTCCTTCAATTTGTTCATTGTCTGTCTCCTCCTTTCCAGATTAGCAACAGCTCTGTCTAAAAAGATCTCATAAAAATTATGTTGGCTTTGCATGAAGCACACAGAGGGTCAAAGCCATCAGACAATAGGACTTTCCACAAATCTTTTTTCCTTAACCCCTTTTCCATTCTTGGCTTGTATTGAAATGGTGGCTGGGTTCCATATTTGGTTACATCCTCATGTTGGGCTGTAGCTTCTGGGATTCCACCCCCTGGAAGCTCATAATTTTCCAAGCCATCAGCTTCTGGTTTCTTTGAACCCAAGAGTTCAGTTCTAAGTTTATCTCTCTCTGCTCGCATTTTACTATAAGCTGCAAGGAGAAGCCAGGGTACATCCTCCACACATAGTCTGGAGATCTCCTCAGCTAAGTATTTCAGGTTGTCACTTTCAAATTCTTCCTTCCATCTGACACCAGGACTCAATTTTGCCAAATTCTCTGCCACTTTAAAACAAGGATCACTTCTCTTCCAGTTCGCAACAACACATTCATCATTTCTGTTCAAGGCCTCATCAGAAATATCTTTAGAGCCCATATTTTCACAAACAGTCTCTTCAAAGCAGTTTAGGCCTTTTCTATCAAACTCCTCACAATTCTTCCAGAATCTTCCCCTTATTCATTTAAAAAGCCATTCCAACATGTTTGGTAATTGCAAACTCAGCAGCAAAAGCACCCCACTCCTGGTACCAAAATCTGTTCCAGTTTGCTAATGCTGCCAGATCTCCAGAAATAGATCGGCTTTTATAAAAGGGGGTTTATTTGGTTACAGAGTTACAGTCTTAAGGCCATAAAGTGTCCAAGTTAAGTCATCAGCAATCAGGTAACTTCACTGGAGGATGGCCAATGCTGTCCGCAAAATCTCTGTTAGCTGGGAAGGCATGTGGCTGGCGTCTGCTCCAAAGTTCTGGTTTCAAAATGGCTTTCTCCCAGAACGTTCCTGTCTAGGCTGTAGTTCCTCAAAAATGTCACTCTTATTTGCATTTGGGATATTTGTCCTCTCTCAGCTTCTCTGGAGCATGAGTCTGCTTTCAGCAGCCGTCTTCAAACTGTCTGTCATCTGCAGCTGCTGTGCTTTCTTCAAAGTGTCCCTCTTGGCTGTAGCAGCTTGCTCCTTCTGTCTGATCTTATATAGTGCTCCAGTAACTTAATTCAGACCCATCCTGAATGGGCAGGCCAATACCTCCATGGACATTTTCCAATCAGAGTCATTACCCACAGTTGGGTGGGGTGCATCTCCACAGAAACACTCAAAGAATTACAATCTAATCAACACTGATATGTGTGCCTACACAAGACTATATCAAAGATAATGGTGTTTGGGGGACATAATGCATTCAAACTGGCACAGAAGCACAGAAGTATTCAATTTTGAGGAAGTCTCATTCATCTAATTTTTCTTTTGTTGCTTGTGCTTTGGGTATAAGGTCTAGGAAACTACCAACTATCACCAAAGTTTGACAATGTTTCCCTATATTTTCTTCTAGGAGTTTTATGGCCCTATTTCTTATATTTAGGTATTGATCTATTTTGAGTTATTCTTTGTAGAGGTACTCTGGATATAGTTATCCAGTTCCTCCATCACCATTTATTGAAGAGGCTGTCTTAGTTGAATGTACTTGGGAGCCTAATCAAAAATCAATTGACCATAGACTTAAGGTCTATTTCTGAACTCTAAATTCAATTCCATTGGTCATTATATCTATCTTTGTGCCAGATCCTGACTGATTTGACTACTGTGGCTTTATAATATGCTTTAAAGTTGGGGAGCATGAGTCCACCTATCTCATTCTTTTTTTTTTTTTTCAAGATGTTTTCGCTATTCAAAGCCCCTTTCCTTTCCAAATAAATTTGATAATTACCTTTTCCATTTCAGCAAAGTAGGTTGTTATAATTTTGATTGGTATTGCATTGAATCTGTAGATCATTTTGGGCAGAATTGACACCTTAATTATATGTAACCTTCCAATCTATGAACAAGGAATGTCTTTCCATTAATTCAGATCTTATTTGATTTCATTTAACAATGTTTTGTGGTTTTCTTTGTAGAGATCCTTTACATTCTTGATTAAGTTTACTCCTAGATATTTGATTCTTTTAGTTGCTACTGTGAATGATTTTTTTTTCTTTATTTCCACCTCAGACAACTCATTACTAGTGTATAGAAACAATACTGATTTTTCATGTTGATCTTGTATCCTGCCACCTTGCTGAACTCATTTATTAGCTCCAGGAGCTTTGTCATAAATTTTTCAGGAATTTCTAAGTATAGGATCATGTTGTATTCAAATAGTGAAAGTTTTACTTCTTCCTTTCGAATTTGGATGCCTTTTATTTATTTTTCTTGCCTAGTAGTTCTAGCTAGAACTTCTAGCACAATGTTGAATAAGGACATCCATGTCTTGTTCCCAAAATTAGAGGTAAGGCTTTCAGTCTCTCACCATTTAGTATGATGCTACCTGTGGGCTTTTCATGTAAGAATTTTCTTTCTATTCCTATCATTTGAAATGTTTTTATCAAGAAATGATGCTGGATTTTGTCAAATGGCTTTTCTGCATCAATTGAGATAATCATGTGATTTTCCTTTTTTTATTTACTAATGTGGTATTTTACATTGTTTGATTTTCTTGTGTTGAAAAACCCTTGCATACCTAGAATAAAATCTATTTGGTCATGGCATTTTGTTCTTTTAATATGCTGTTGGATTCAACCTGCAATTATTTTGTCAGGGATTTTTGCAACTATAATCATTAAAGATATTGGTCTGTAGTTTTGTTTTTTGTTTGTTTGTTTGTTTGTTTGTTTTTTTCTTGTAGTGTCTTTATCAGGCTTTGGTACTAGGGTGATGTTGACTTCATAGATAAGTTAAGGAGTGTTCCCACTAGGTCAATTTTTTGGAGGAGTTGGTGTTAATTCTTTTTGGAATGCTTGGTAAAATTCACCCATGAAGCCAACTGTTCTTGGGCTTCTCTTTTTTGGGGGGAATTTTTTGATGACTGATTCAATCTCTTCACTTGTAATTGGCTGTTGAGGTCTTCTATTTCTTCTCAAGTCAGTATAGTCATTTACGTGTTTCTAGGAAATTGGCCATTTCATCTAAATTGTCTAGTTTGTGAGCATACAGTTGTTCATAGTATCCTCTTATGACATTTTTATCTCTTCAAGGCCCATGGTAAAAGACCCCCCTCTTATTTCCAAATTTGTTTATTTGCATCTTCTTGTTCTTATGTGTTAGGTACAAGAGAACAAATATTGTATGATCAAACTTATATGAATTAATTATACTATGCAAACTCATGGATATAGAATGTAGAATACAGATTACCAGGAGATGGAATAAGGCTAGAGAATGAGGAGCAAATGCTTAAGATGTGCAGAACTTTTAACTAGATTGAATTTAAATGAGTGGAACTGGATAGAGGTGATGGTAACACATTATATGTGAGTATAAATTAATAGTGCTGAACTGTGTGTGGCTGGTTGAGAGGGGAAGCTTAGGTTCATATATGTCAATAGAAGGAAAGCCAGAGGTTAAAACATGGGAATGGATAACTCAGTAAATGTTATGATGGATGATGACTGTGATTACCAGTACAAATATAAGAATTTTCCTCCATAAATTAGAACAAATGTATGTAACTATTACAAGGAGTCAATAATAAAGTGGTATAGGAAAAAAATACACCTACTGCAAACTATAAACTACAGTTAACTGAAGTATCTTAATATTCTTTCATCCATAGTAACAAATTACTGCATCAATGATAGGGAACAATGGTGGGGGGGGTTAAAGGCTACAGAATATTTTGAGTGTTCTCTTTTATTCTTTTTTTTTCTTCCTGGAATAAGGAAAATGTTTCTACAATTGATTGTGGTGATGAATGTACAATTATGTGATAATACTGTGAGCTATTGATTGTATAATTTGGATGGATTTTAGGGTGTGTGACTATATCAGTAAAATTGCATTAAAGAAAACACACACAGAGACACACACAAATATACTCTCACAAACACACACACACTACATTTTAATATGCATTTTCTTTAGAAATACACAAATGTTCTTAAATCACACGTAATTTTACATATTTATTATAAATCTACTTTGTTCCATTTCTCAGCACAAAATACAGTAAACATATTAAAACTCTCAGTTATAACATTGTTAGTGGATAAAATAGTGATTATTTTTATTTTGTCTTCTCACCTTGAACATGTATAAATTATGTAAATTTTTTGTCAAAAAAATTGGTAAATAAAATATAATTCAAGCTGCATAATGAATCATATCTTACCAATATCTAATTTGCATAATGCCAAAAAAGTTTATTATAAATAGAAAAAGTTCAATCATCAAATAAATTACTAATTACAGTGTAGGGAAGACAATTGTAAGTATTAAAAGTACGTAGATTTGTTTAATTATGTCTTAAGGAAGAAAACTTCTTTCAGGCATAATTAACAATATTTGGAAGATGATAGAAAATTTTAACAAATACATAATTAAACTCTTTTAATAATTGCTTGTTTGCTTAATTTATCAGTTTTTAAAGATTTATTTCTCAATATTGAATAAAGTTAACTTCTTGCTAAAATCACCTGCATTTCTGGAATTTTATATCAAATTATCAACATATAGCAGTAAGACTCACAAAGAAGTGTAGAATGAAGGATAACATTTTTTATAATAAAAATATTTTACTAATGCATGTTAAAATCTATTATATTAACTTACACTCCTTTTTTACCTTAACTGAATTTTTATGGAAAGATATTTGAATGGTGAGTGTAAATCAGGCTTTAGTTAAAATTGAGAGCAATTGGTCTACAATTTATGCATCTCCTGAAGGAAAATCTGGCTCTACATCTTGTACTCCAATCAATCTTATCATAGAATTCAAATATTCAGGTATCAGAGATGAATTTCTGTAAATGTCTCTTAAATAATCTCCCTCCAATATATCCAGTATATTTTTTTTAGCAACAGTCAGTTGAAAATGGATAAGAAGTATGTAGTTATTAAGTATTGCACATGCATATCTGTTCTCCATTACATAGGTAAATGAGCTAACCAGAGTGGTTTTATTTTATTTTATTTTATTTTATTTTTTGAAGTTACACATAGAGTACGAAATTGTCAGTGAATTTAAATAGGTATAGATGTATTTTTACTTACTTAAGCAAATATATAATAGACAATAACGTGTGCAAATTTTGCTGTGTTCTAGATGAAACAGTGCAAAACACACTGAAACTACTCCATCAATTTTTAAGTCAAATAGCAGACACATAATATGCCCTAATATGGTAATTACTCATAATATCTTCAAATTTAGACTGTTAAATGTTCCCTTTAATTTGATCTTAAAATTAAGGCAAGAAGTCAAGATATAAGGCCAAATATAAAGTATTTCAATATAAAAAGGGAAAATACTCAGAATCCTGTTAGTACCTCTATGTTGTAAAATTTTCATCATAGAAGCTTTACTGCCACTACCATGTGGTTAATACAGTGCATGCAAAAGTGTATAAACATTGTGACTTTCCCACATATACAAGATTATAAAATCTTATTTCTAGAAATAACTTTTTTTTTTAAGTAGCAATATATAATTGTTGGTGGAAGGAGACACATTACTACCTGCAGGGGAAAAGTCCAAATGCATGGAGGATATCAAAAGGATGTCAACCCACCCTAATATAGGTTTAAGGTCACCAAGAAAGGCACAACTCACACAGCCACTGGATGGAGATGCAACAATATTTACTCACATGGAGCAGAGATAAAGCAAGGTCAGCTTCACTAGTGGAAGTCAATCCTCCATGGCCTATGTGTCTTTCTCTGCAGCCAAGGCAGGGAGATGGTCTACATGCACCACTCTTTTGTGTGCTGTATATGATGGACCCCACTCCTTCCCTGCCAGGAGCAGAAATAGCTGTGGGGGTCATAAAATATATATATTTAGTCAAGCAGTTTCCAATGGATGTTTACATATGTTCAGTGCAAAAGGGTAAGGAATGTGCAGGCAGGTCACTAACTGCTAAGATATGATTTTTATCTCCAGACATTCTTCAGAAGGGATTCAACTCACAATTATCACCATGCCCTGGGAGCCAGGTTAACACATATAATGCTGAGTACTAGAAAAGCTGGCAGGAAACATTCAGACTGTCTCCTTCCCCAGTAATAAAATGTCTTTCCCACTCATTCAAACTTAAAAGAGTTATGGTTTAAGAAGCTTTGTATAAAAATTATCACAGACAAACCATATTTTTAAAACATTGTGCACAGCCAACAGATAAGCATGCATATAGAACCAAGAGAGATAATTGATGATTGGTAGTAATTATATAAGATTGAATATTAATGGGTTTATGTATATCATTGATTTCAACTTGGAACTCAATCCAGAAACTCTAATAAGATCAACAAAATTATTGAAAAACTATCTTTCTTCTGTGCATTCTCATCAGGAACCTTGAATCAATGCTTTTCTAGGTTGACTGCCTGCCAATTATTGCATCTCAGAATTCTTTCCCCTTTCCTGTTTGACGTAAAATGCCACTTAATGACAGTCTCAGTACTGGCAAAACACCAACTGCCATAATTTCACCCACTGACTTTAAAAATTCAATTCTATTTTCTCTCTGGAAGAAAATTTAAATGAAGTCAAACTGGTAATAGAATTAGGAAACATTTCATTGTCTTCAACACTAGCATACTGGGGGCTTTGAAAGAGAGTGTAGAACACGCACCACTTCCATTAGACTACTTTCACTGTAGTACTCTTCAATAGACTGGCATGACCCAAATATCAGACACCTGTTCAACTTAGAAAAGGAAGGAGTTCTCAGGGTTCATGTATCTTGTCAAGTTATAAATCAGAATTACTTCATTTACATTTACGTTACAATAATTACATTTTAAATGCAATTTTGAATCAATTATCATATTTTTATTTCTATGTTTGCTGTAAAATATGAAAATTACAAGGCTATTAGGCATTTTTACTTCTATACCCATGAAATCCCTGGCTAAGTTGGGTCTTTTCACATATTAACATAACAATACATACATGGCCCATTATGGAGGGAAAGGAGGGTTTCAGCTTTTCACTGAACCCTGAAAGGGATGCTATATATCTTTGATCCCTGCAACTGCTGTAGTAATAATCACACTCTCAAAGTTGTGTGGCCACTAAGAAAGACATTTGTCCATTTTTGGTAGGCCAGTGTTACATAATAATTACTTTATGTCTGTTTGTTTTATGGCATTAATTTAATTTAATCTCATGCACAAATAGAGAACCTCCAAATTTTCTACACATCTTTATTTATCACCACCTTGGTATTCTGCAAGTTTTTTGCTGACATTCTTTATTTTTCCCTTTTATTCATCCTCCAGTCTCTTAGAATTTCTTTCACCACTGGGAAAACATTCCAAGGTCAAATTTATTGAATAAGAGAATATGGATGCAACTCAATGCAGAAAGTGAGTAAAAGTTCTAAATTAAACAATCACTTCCACTACCAGAGTCACTGCCATCAATGATATTTAAAAATATATATATCATAGAAGATGTAAAAAGTTACTATCCAAAAGGAAGTCCTAAAGTTTCAGTGATAAATAGTGAGGCAATCTTCAAATCCAAGTACATGTGTTGATATCATTGTCATTTCATGAAAACTAAAAGTTGAAAGATAGAAAAAATATTTTAATAATAATATGTAGCAGAGAACAAAACAAAGAGGTTTATAAACCTGTAAAAATTTTAAGTTAAATATAATAGGGCACTTTAAAAATATTTAGTGCCCTATTATACTTGAAGCACTTTCTTAAGTGTTTGCCATCAATGAGCACATTTTAATTCTGAAAATAATAATGATTTTGTGTACCTTATTTTAAAGATGGGGAAAATGAGGCTTTAGCAGTTTATTCTATATTTGACCAAAGTTATAAATTGTGAGGTAGATATGCAAGTACAAGCAGTAGTAGTCCAATGTGTATGAGGAACACTTTTTTTTTAAATTTATTGCTAGTGCGCATAACCCTCAAAAACCATTTATTGATGTAACTCCAGTAAATTATACTCATTTATTTTATACACTGAGCCCAATTACATGAATGAATATTAATATGTGGGTGAGTTGTGTTAGATAATGAATTTGGATTTTAAGTTTGATCTTAATATTCATGCAAAGGTTTTTAATGTACTTTGGAATATTGATTAAACTAGTTTGATTATATACTAATATATTATATTATGTGTAATTATATATATCATATATAGTTATATGCATATATACATATATGTTATATACTTATATTATACAGTATATATACATATATTATACAGTATATATATATTAAATGCATTCTCTTGTATAGCATACTGAACATGGCTTTTTATAATCCAACTTATTTTAGTCACTCACTCTAAAATAACACAAAAAATAACATTAGGCTAATTCTTCTAATAGAATTGAGGTTGTTCTGTATTTTGCTACAATTTTAGAAATTTTTTCCAAGTATCTGTTCTTGTAGGCTTTGTGAGGTATAAACAAAATATAAACATATAACACCACTACTTGAAACAAAAAATATTTCAAAATATATATTTTTAGGCTCAATCAAGTTTGGATTTTTATTATTTGAAATTAATATGTTAATAAATAAACCGTTTTTTTTTAATTGTATAATCTCTCTTTAATTAATTTGAATTCAGAGATGTAGGATTAGCCAGAAAAAGAATCATAGAAATAAATATGGATATCTGTTGGGTCATCTGATTTTAAAATGTTGTGCTTCCAATAATCTGTTTTAAATAAATATTTAGTAAACCTTTCATTTGCCTAATGAATACTCCTTGTCAGGGAATAAAGCGTAGTACATGTTTTCAAATATTAATGATGAATTAATGATATATTTGCATCTATTACTTGGTATATTAATTGCTATATATTGCCCATATATTATATTTGAATTAAGTAGAAAATACTTTTAAGATACTTCAAAAATAATATAAGCAAATAACTTTATACCACCCTTTTGGAGAAACATATTGGTACATGTTTTGAACAGTAGTGATTATAATGAGGCAGGTGGCTGAAGCTATCACATTCCAGACAGCTGGTAGAGCTGAAGTAAAAATAATTATTCAGTTTGGCTTCTAAATTTTTATTTGTTTATTCTGGCACATAATGGCATTTCATTTCCCATCTAATTTGGTAAGTCCTCTGAATAAGTGGGAAATTAAATCAAACCACTAAATTTTGTTTACAGCATCACTACCCTTGCATAGAGAGACAATTTTTGCACAATTTCTCTGAGAAACATATATAAAAATTAACTGGATAATTAACATATTTGGAATTTTATATGACAATTATCATGTGTATTTTACAAGGATATGTTTGTTCCATATGATCAACAATTAAAATTCCAATAAGATATTTGTTTAGCTTCACAAATTAATAACATTTATAATAATAAAAGTCCATTAGTTACTAAGTCATTTGTTTTCAAAAACACATACAATTAAATCTACTACACTACCATATTAATAAAAAGTTTGTGGTGTTTTCCTTAAAACAATCCAAGACACAAATGTGAAGAATTCAGGAAAGAAAAGCAAATCTTTGGTATATAAGAAATTGATGAGTGTTTCAGGTGGTACCAACAATGGGTGAGGGATCTGGAGCTGATTTCTTAGTAGTTAAATTGGTACAAACTGACCCAAGAAATAGAGTCAAAGAGAGAAAAAGTCAAAGTTGAATAAAATTTCACATCAAATAAAAGGCAAGTTTCAAATGGATTAAAGGCCTAAATATGAATGCTAACCAAATAGATCAAATAGAAAGCTGTGTTATGATATCTTGTTAAACTTAGTTTAACAAAGGACTTCTAAAATAAGATCTAAAATGCATAAATTTTATCATTGACACACCAATTTATTAAATAATATGTAATGAATCTTACTATATAAAGAACATGTCAAACAAAACTGAATTACAGCTGATAATCTGATATATCATTTAAAAGGCTGTAATTATTATATTAAAATCTAAATTGCACAAGAAAATCATCAGTGTAGATAAAAAGAGAAGACTCACCTATATGCCGTGTCCAAGACACATACTTTACATAAAGGGTCAAGTATATGAAATTGAAAATATAGAAAATTATATGGCATGCAAAATAAGCAGAAAACACCTGGTATTATCAGGCAAAGTAGATTTTTAACACAAAGAACACTGGTGGACATAAAGATGAGCATTGGTAGACATAAAGATGAACATTGCATAATGTCTAGAGGAACAATTCATATGAAATTCAAAATCTGAAATATGCATATATCTAAAAATAGTGTTCCAAAATTCATGCAGCAAAATCTGACAAAATAAAAAGATAAATCAACATATCTACAAACAGCATTGGAAATGCTAGCATCAAACTCTTAGTTATTATTGGAAACAATTATAACTAAAATTAGTCAGTAGAGATGCAGACTTGAAGAACAATATCAGCTAACTTTATCTAATTTATATGTTCCAAAATTTTATCCAACCACTACAGAAATCACATTCTTTCCAAGTGTCCATGGAACGGTCAGATAGACCATGCGATGAGTCATAGAGCACAAGGATTTAACACATACAGGGCATCTTCTCTGACACAACAGAATTAAAATAACAATAAATGTCAATAAGATATTTAGAATACACCAACATATTTGGAATTTAAATAATGCATTTCTAAGTAACTCCTGGTTCAAAGAACAACAAAGGGAATCAGAAAATATTTCAAAAGTGATAATGCATCATTCACAACATACCAAAATCTGTGAGAGACAATTAAAAGGGTGTCTAGGGGAAAAATTACAGTGTTAATAATGTATATTGGACAACAAGAAAGGTTTAAAATCTTTTTTTTTTTTTTTTACATTTCCAACTTTAGCAGTTAGAAACACTGAATGGAATGTGCTAAGTTGGATTGGGTCACAGACCAGAAAAAGGGCAACAGTAGAAAAACAGTTAAGTTAGAATAAAGTCTGGAGTTTAACTAATCGTAATATACATTTGTTGTTACCCTAATTTTTACCCTGATGCCATGGTTTATAAGATACTAATATTATAAAAACTGATTGAAGGGTACACAGAAATTCTCCATACTTTCTTTACAATATTTCTGTAAATCTAAAATTATTCCAAATAACAAGTAGAGAAGGAGAATGAGATGGGAGTGGAGGAGGGGTGGGTATGGTATTTTTGTGAAGATGAACATTAAGATAAATGGAACAGATAAAAATCATCAACCCATAAGTAAAATCTGCAACTATATAATTTCTAGACTAAAACAGAAGAGAAAATTTTTATACTTTAGGGGCAGACACAGATTCCTTGAGAAGGCACCAAAAGCACTAACCATAAAAGAAAAAAAACAGATAAATTGAACTTCACTAAAATTGAAACTACTTTGTGGAGCAAAACACTATTAGCAATCAAAGCACAAGTTATAGACAAGAGGATAATATCTGCATACACATATAGTAATGGAAATCATATTACTTGTAGCCTAGTGCAGGTTTGGAGGGAACTGATTAACAAGGGGCACTAAGAACTTTCTCTGGTGATGTAAATCTTCTATTTTTTATTGAGATTTTTATTCAAGGTTATCTTATTCACTTTTCAAAACTCATTAAACTGTACATTTAGAGTGTGCATTCCTTTTATGTGAATTATGAAAACAAACTTTGATCAAACAGTAGAACAAATCATCCCATATGGCACTCCTTTTTCATGGCTATTTACACTCTACTGAAATTTTTATTTCCATGTAAATTTTATTATGGGCAAATATCATCAGTTTATATACAACTTTGATGGTGAGATATGGAGATTTTACATTTCTTGTGAGTTTGTCATCCATAAATTAACTTTGAAATTATACCTTATATTTTTATTTCTTTCTTATTTTAAGGGAATTTAAAATATTTTCCAGAATATTTTGTGAAGTTGTTTTAAGCAAGATATTCCTTAGAAATAGTTTGCCCACCATTAACAAAAGCAAGAATCTTTTTTTGTCACAACTTTACTGTATATATTTATTGGTTTTGTACTCATTTTTTGGTTTTCCAGGTTTTTGGCATTGAAACAACTCAAACATTTTTAAATGAATGACTTAAACTGTAAGCTCCATAAATATACATATGTTTTATCAATCCTCAAAGATTTTCATGAACACTGGAGAAAGGTTAAGCACCATTGTTCTTCACAATCTAAATTTACCTATCAGGCAAGAAGCATAAACCAGTGTTCTAAATGTGTGATCCACAATCATCAGTTTGCTCTCTCTATATTTAATATCTTAATAAATCCCACCTATTTCATTGTTTTATATAAAAATATAATTATAACCTTTCCAGTGAATAAATTTGAATAATTTATATTTTTGTACTCTAAACAGCATGGATATAATTTTTAAAAGCTAATATATTATTATGTGAAATGTTTATATTTTATACAAATTATATCATTTAAAAAATCAGAACATCAATTAAACTGAAATGTAATGCAAGTGTGTTCTAGTTTGCTAATGCTGCCAGAATGCAAAACACCAGAAATGGATTGGCTTTTATAAAGGGGGTTTATTTGGTTACACAGTCACACTCTTAAGGCCATAAAGTGTCCAAGGTAACACATCAGCAATTGGGTACCTTCACTGGAGGATGGTCAAAGGTGTCCAGAAAACCTCTGTTAGCTGGGAAAGCACGTGGCTGGCGTTGGCTCCAAAGTTCTGGTTTCAGAATGGCTTTCTCCCAGGTCGTTCCTCTCTAGGCTGCAGTTCCTCAAAAATGTCACTCTTAGTTGCACTTGGGGTATTTGTCCTCTCTCAGCTTCTCTGGAGCAAGACTCTGCTTTCAAGAGCTGTCTTCAAACTGTCTCTCATCTGCAGCTCCTGTGCTTTCTTCAAAGTGTCCCTGTTGGCTGTTGCAGCTTGCTTCTTCTGTCTGATCTTATATGGTGCACCAGTAATTTAATTCAGACTCACCTTGAATGGGTGGGCCAACACCTCCATGGAAATTATCCAATCAGAGACATCACCCACAAGTGGGTGCAGCACATCTCCATGGAAACACTCAAAGAATTACAATCTAATCAACACCAATAGGTCTGCCCACAGAAGATTACATCAAAGATAATGGCATTTGGGGGACATAATATATTCAAACTGGCACAAATTGGAAATCATTGAAAAATCTGTTTTGTTTCTTCACATCATTCAAAAAGAGAAACAAAGCTCAGTGCTTTTATTTTCACTAGTTACAAACACTAATATATTTGTTAATAAAAGAAAGAGCAAGATAAATAAACCCACAATTATAATAGTAATAATAAAATAACAGTAACATGGAATTTATTTTTAAAAAAACAAAACAAAGCTTTGTCTTATATTAGATTAACTAAGCAATGCAGGCATCCATCATTTAATTGTGTTTCACTTTATTGCACTTCACAGATCTTGCATTTTTTTTACAAATTGAATGTTTGTGGCAACCCTGTGTTAAGCAAGTCTTTCAGTGCCATTTTTCTCACAGAATGGGGTCATTTCATATCTCTTTATCACATTTTGGTAATTCATTTTCTATCTCTGTATCACATTTTGGTAATTCTCATAATATTTCAAGCTTTTTCATTATTATTATCTGTGTTATGATGATCTGCGATCAGTGATCTTTGATGTTTCTATTATAATTGTTTGGGGGTGCCACAAACTTTATCAATAAATGTTGAATGTTTTGACTGCTCCAATGACCAGCCATCTCCCTGACTGTACCCTTGTCAATTACTCTCTCCTCAGGCCTCTTTATTTTGAGACACAGCAATATTGAAATTGGGCCAATTAATAACTCTACAATGGCCTCTAAATATTCAAGTGAATGGAAAAGTCTTTGTAAGGCTACAGCTGCCATAGATATTGAACCCTAAATGGAAGTGGGCAAAGTCAAATGAAAACAAACACCCAGCATCTCCTCAGTGCTCTGTCTTATGATATGGCTATTATTATAATTCGTCAAAACAGAAGAGTTATAGAAGGGGTATAAATTTTATTAATAAATATGTAAAAGCAGTGTGTCACTTTTTAGGATCGGAATATACCATGATCTTAGGTGGAGGAAGAGGAATAAATACATGGGATTGTTGCAGATGCAAAAGCTCAGAAGGCAAATAAAATTGATTATTTTTAAAACATTGTTTTCTAGAATTATATCTGCTTGGAAAATAAAACAAAAGACCTTGAAAATGTTTCCTTGATTTTATTTTTATTGAGATAAATCCACCATTTTGTGTACATTTTGATGAATTTTGACAAATTTCCATATTTTAAATTACTTGCTTTATGGCGAGAAAAAGAGCAAGAGATATTGAGCAAAAAATGTGTAATGGATTGAATTATGTACTCCAGAAATAAAACATATTCTTAATCTTAATCCTGTTCCTGTGGGTGTGAACCCAGTGTAATTAGGACCTTTAGAAGACGTTATTTCTAGTGAAATTGTAGCCAAATGCATCAGGATGGGTCATAATCCTATTGCTGGAGGTCTTATAAGGAGAAAGTGTGAAGAAGAGGATTCAGAAACAGGATGTCACTGGAATGCAGAAAAGAAAGTAGAGGACAGCACCATGTAAAAGGAAAGCCAAGGAACCCAAGGATAGCTGGCCAACCAGTATACTATGAATGCTTGGAGGAAGAAAGCTTTATAGCCTCTGGAACAATGAAATACTATATTACCATTGTTACAGCCAACCCATTGTGTAATATTTGTCATAGCAGCCTGAGAACTAAGGCAACAGGGAAGGACTTTATATAGGTTTAATAAATGCATTATTTTAAGGTGTATTTTGACACTTCTGGAGCAAGAATGTATGCTGCTCACCTTTTTTACTGGAGGATCTACAAAAGAGTAGTGGTTGGTATTTAGAGAGCATTCTCATGAATCCGAAAACAGGACTATCTAGACAAACAGACTGGGAGTGAGAAATAACACAAATCTTCTCTTGAAGACCTTAATCTAATAGTTGAAGCCAACTTCTAAGAGAAAAGAATGCATGGAAATTAAAGTGGACTGTTAGAGGCAAATTCTAATCTGACCTTAATTTTAGGGTCTTCTTCTATGAGATGGACAATTATGCAATATTTGAAGAGAATGACTATGAAAGAATGATATCATTTATCTTGTATCTTGAAAGAAATAAAATAGAAAAGTACATTCTAATGAAATATTTCTAGTAAATTTATTTTTAATGCCCTATGATTTGGGGCAGAAATTCATGAGATGTTTCACAATGGTAAAGAATGAATGACATTTAAATACATGGACTTTTCAGAAGCTATTTTATAAACACTGTATCTTGTAACTGAAACATTACATTTATTATTTCCATTACCATAATACATGGAAATGGTAAGCTTGCCATAAGCTGTTATTTTATTTATTTTTCCCTAATTTTGGGTTCTGTTATTTTTATTTTAATCTAATTTATATTTATGTTAAAACCAAAAAATTATTTGCTAGATATCAGCCATTGAAACCAGTTTCTCATTTACCAAATAAAAGAAAAGTGGTTCTTTCTAAATTATCATTATTAAAGTGCATTATCTTTAAGCTTTCTGTTTACAGCATTTTTATTTATAGAGGATAGTTGTAGTCAATATCCAGTGGAAAAGTTTCAGTGAAAGCCAGATGCATTCACACTACACACGTAATTAGTTTATGAATTATTTATTAAAACAGGAGTTATCACACTATAACTATGAAACTAATAAAAGCATAAAGTCTTCCAAATTTTAAAATAATTCATTGTATGATATCTACTCATGGCATGCACTTATAAAATAATTTAAATATTCTAGTTTAAAGATTATTTTTCCCAATATTATAAGTAGCCAATTTAATCAATTTTCTTAAAATCCCATAATATATTTCTTAATTTAGTTAATCAATAGTTACCTTAATTTTGACTTGAATAAGAGGAACTTTTTTTTGTTAAAATATTTAGAGCTCTTTACAAAACACTAAATAGTAGCATGCACAAATGGAGCTTCAGAAACAAATTCAGTTTCAGAAAATAAATAACTTCTCATTTTTCTTCCGCATTCCCATAACAGCAGATAAAAATAAATTTCATTGTGCTAAGAAAAAAAACCAAGTCTGTTTTCTGTTTACCAGGTGATTTCAGGTTGTTAAAAATAAAATAGGGATAGATTTATAAACACAGTTTTAATATTAAAATAATAAAATATAAGAATAATTAGATAAAATTGTAACATTAATGGGAATATTATTTTACCATATTTCAGATGTCAAATATTCATCAGTTTCAAGATAACTTAGAAGACTTTAAATACCTTACTAACTACTCAATGCAAACAAATGACAATCTAAGAATCAAGTCTTGATACTGTGACTTTAGCCCTTCTAACTGATCATATATACTTAATTCTAGCAGTCCCCTACCAAAAGTAGTGTCTCTTTTTCCACTTGCTTAAATTGTTACAAATTTCATTCTGAAATGACTTTGGAAAATGCTAGTGACTTTCCAAAAGATGTCTTTGAAATCTTTCTTCACATATTTACCATTTTACAGAGGTTTAGATGTGGTATCATTTATACCATAAGAAGGCCCCAATTCACCAAAATATTTTGTATTTTTGGACAGTAAACTTCATAAGCATATAAAAATCACATAAAAATATAATCAATTCTTTCAGCAGAATGAGTTTCTCTTAAGTCAATTAACCTAGTCAATGGAATAAGCCTTATGTATGATGATTAATTTTATGTTTCAACTTGGCTAAGTTACAGTGTCCATTTGTTTGGGCAGGCAGACACTGGCCTGATTATTACTGTGAAGGCATTTTGTTGATGGACTTCCTCTATAGTCAGTTGAGCACATCTTCTACTGATTGCATCTACATTCACCAAAGAGCTTGCCCTCAGCAGTGAGGGGAGTCTCCTCATCCAATGAGATTGAGATTTTAAAGCCAGAATCATGAATTCAGAAGTTAGAAAGAAGAATTTCTATTGTACTTAATCCAATCAGCTTCTGCTGGGGAATTCAACTTCACTTACATTGTAGCTTTCAGTTTGTAGCTCACCCTGTGGATTTCAGTCCTCCTGATCCCGATGGTTGTATGAACCACTTCCTACAATAAATATGACCCTGGGGAATCCTGATGAATATACTCTTCCTCATTTTGTTTTGTTTTGTTTTGTTTTCTTTCTTTGTGTTTTTTTGTTTGTTTGTTTTCCAAATGCCAATATATGTGTGATGGTCAGAAGTTATCTGGAATAATGATTTTATCTATTTCATAGAGCTTTTTGCATAATTAAATAAGATAATTCATGTATACAAAGCCATCAGTGAATGTTAGCTGTACTATTAATAATAAGTATTTGTTAACAGGGAGATCCAGAGATCTAAATACCCAATGTCCAACACACATATCAAGAATATAAAGCATTTTCAGAGAAGAACTCTTTTCTTTTTCGTATTTATCACAGAGGAAATTAAAAGCTTCAGTGACATTTAACATTGGATAGCTGTCAATGCAATCTAGTTTTAGTACTGCTCCAAAAAAAAAAAAAAAAAAAAAAGATTCCTTCCACAGGAAAGCATTTATAAATCTTATTTAGTTCAGTTTCCTTTGATTTATTTTAGTTTGTGTAATAAAAGAGTATAGATTTCCAGTAATGACATCCATTCTCTTTTCTAAAATACTCATATTACATACCTGGGCACACGTCAACACACGTTCACTTTTCCACAGCTGTCTTGGGTGTTGTTTTTGTAGAAATTTCAGCTGTCAAGAAAAATTGAAGAATTTTGTTTTCCAGCTCTGTAGAGATACCCATTAACTTGTAGAGTGCTAAAGGTGAGACAGATATGTCCTGCCCATAGTGATGCCAAAGTTCCCTCTTTCCTTATCAATGGAAATAAATTTTATGTGGTGGAAAATAAAAAATCCATATGCTCAACATTAATTTAAACTGCTTTAAACTCTTTGATGCCCCCCTCATTAATTAATGAATTAAATAAAATTTTTTTGAGACGCGTTAATTTTACATTTGTAGCAGTCAGGATTGTACTCTCCCTCTCTTTCTCTCTTCACATTCCTTGCAGCCCTCTGAGATTTCTCTTGTGGTATTATTCCTAACCTACTCAATTCTAAATCTTCTTGTCATAACTTTTCCCTAGTTAGCTTTATTCAATTTACTATCACACTTCTATTGAAATTTAACTCATTTTTTAAAACTCTATTCTTTTTTTCTTCAACCCATCTTATAAAATCTGAAAGCCCTATTTTTCTTTATGACATGATTTATTATTATATCTTCATATCATGGGTTCCTAATACTTAGTAAGACCATTACTCATACTTCCCCTAGTTTCTATTCTCTTTCTAAATTTTTTTAGCATTTTTATATAACTCTTATATATGCTCATTTACACTTTTTTTTTTTTAATTTTTGAGAATACAAATTGTTGTAATGTTTTTAACTGGTTTGTACTATAACTATGCATTCACAGGTAAAATTATTTAATAAGCAGGGAGTTCTTAGAATCAGGGAAAATGCAAGCTGGAAAAAATCTCTGGTAAATCCACTTTTATGGGATTAAAATCAATTAGGGCCTAACTGAAAATTAATGATTTTGGAAAATTTGTTTGAGACTAGAGAGAGAATGCCTATTAAGTTAGAGAGAAATTTGAGGACATTTTGTATCAAACGCAATGAATGAAGAAAATAGAACTGGAAGTCAAAATATTCCCCTTACTTGATTAAATTTTTTAATTTCTATCTGCCTCAGTTTCATGATTTGAAAATTGTTATTTCTAAGATATTTTCTAGCTATAAATTCCTATTTATATGGAATTAGACTTACCTAACCTCATATATTCAACATCCTGAAACTTGTTTTTCTAAATGTAATTAGAGTATGGTATGTGAGATTTAAATTATTTATCTGAAACACTGAAGAATTCTATTTTCTTATATATTTATTCATCAGGAATCACCACTAGGTCACTGTACACATATATTGAAAAATAATTTCAATAAATTCTCAACCAAAAATAACCAAAATTAAATAATGCCTTGTTTTATTATACAGGAATTTAAGGGGTCTAAAAAAAGAGTTTCCATAGCCACAATCAACATATGACATATTGAAGCAGATTTTAATGTTTTCTTGAAAATAAACATTTTAGACTTTTATAATATGTGTATTGTTTATTAATTTGCTTTCATTTTCAAGTATAATGGAACTAAGCTCTTCAGTGACAAAATTTTAGATGCAGAGAATTTGAGAAAAATATTGTGAAAATTCATAAATGAATATAATAGGCAATATTTCATTTCCAAATTGTACATGATAAAAAGGGATTCTAGAAAGATATTTTAGCTTCTACAGAAGACAATATTTGGGGAAATTTGGGAGTCAGAAAAAACAGGCAAATAAAAAGATAGGTGTTCTGGTTTGTAAAGCTACCATTATGCAAAATACCAGAAATGGATTGGCTTTTATGAAAGAGATCTATTAGGCTACAATTTACAGTTCTAAGGCCATTAAAGTGTCTAAACTAAGGCATCAAGAAGCGGATACCTTCACTCAAGAAAGGCCAGTAGCATCCAGAACAACTCTGTCAGCTGGGAAGGCATGTGGCTGGTGTCTGCTGTTCCTTTGCTCCTGGGTTCTGGTTCAAAATGGCCTTCTCAAAATGTCTCTGGGCTTCTTTTTCTCTTAGCTTCTCTCTCTCAGCCTCTGTGCATCCTTGGTTTTTCTGCCAGGGTATTTCTCCATAAGCATCTGTGCTCCTCTCTTAGCTTCTCCAGGACAAACTCTAGGCTTTATCTCTTAGCTTAGCATCTCCAAACATCCTTCTTTCTGCATCTCCCAGTGTCTCCAAGTTTCTGGGTCTATGTTGGCTCTTAGCTTTTCCTGGGGGCAAACTCTGTATTACATAACTTAGCTTCTCTCCAAAATGTCTACCTCAGCTTCTCTGAGATCCTTCTCTCCATGAGCTTTCTTAAAGGACTCCAATGATCTAATTAAGACCCACCCTAAATGGTTGGGGTCACATCTCCATGGAAATATTCAATCAAAAGGTCTCACCCACAGTGGAGTGGGTCACATCCCCATGGAAACAACCTAAACAAAAGGTCCCACCCACAATAAGCCCACATCCCCAAGACTGGATTAAAAGAACACTGCTTTCCTGGGGTACATTACAGTTTCAAACTGGCACAATAGTGTAACAAGTATTATTTGATTACATTAGATCACAGGCTTCATAATATATTTAAACAAACCATTATCTAAAACTAATAATTTTGAATAAGCTGAAATATCAATGGTAAGGTTATCAAGTGATTGAAAATAAAAAATAAAACCCACACCATTCTTTTTTCCCTTATTTTGATTTTTTGGGGAGGATAAAGCTTGGGAGGGCAGGTACATAAATGTTTTGAATTTTAAATCACCTAATTAAACAAGCAAAGGAAAAGCTTATAAAATGTCAATGTTTGACAACAATAAATCCATATTAACTTTAATTCAATGTTAATAGTTTAGCATCAACAGAATGCACTAAGTTTATCAAGTACTTCATTTAAATGGTGACTAGCAGCATAATGTTGATAATATTGAAAAAGAGAAAAAAGTAGTGACTGAAACTAAAATAACTAAATTGACTTTCTGTGCTTTTCCCTTCAGCATGATTTATTAATTTGTGTACTCATACATTTTCTACATTTTTGGTAAAGTATTACTAATGACATTGTAATAGGTTGAGTTGTGGCCCCTTAAAAAATATGTCCATCCAGAACCTGTGAAGGTGTCGTTTTTTGGATAAGAGTCTTTGCAGATATAATTATGTTGAGTATCTCAAGATGAGATCATCCTGGATTATCCAAGTGGCTCTAAATCCAGTGCAAAGTGTTCTTATTAGAGAGGAGAAGAAGAAGGCATATGGAGGAAAAGGAAATGTGAAAATGTAAGCAGAGATTGTAGTGATGCATCTACAACCAACGGTTGCTGGCCATCACCAGAAGCTAGGACAGAAGCATAACACTAGCCTCCTCAGAGATTCCAGAAGGACAAAATTCTGCAAACAACATGAATTTGGACTTCTGGCCTCCAGAGCTATAAAATAATAAATTATGGTATTTTAAACAACATGGTTTGTAGCAGTTTGTTGTGGCAACCCAAGGAAATTAATACAGATCCTTTGTCAATCAAAATGTTGTGATAAACAGCTATACCCATTGGTATTAGTCAACTGTCAAGGTATCAAACAGCATTTCAAAATGTAGTCGCATACCTACCTGACCTTAAAATTGATTGATTCACTTACATCTGGCTTACAATTCTTATTTCCTTTAAATAAAAAGCATTCAAAGATAAAAGGTTTAACTGCCACGACTTGACATCTAAATAAACTGTAAGTATAATTAAAGAAATAACGTATATTATATTTCTTATAATTGCAAGGAGAAATTTATAATGCTGTTGATTGAACTACTTTACACACCTTTACTACTTTCTATACTTATTTCTAATATAAACAAACATGATTGCTATTTAAAGTATAAAACATAAAAAGAACTATAAAATTAAAACATAATTTAATGTTTTTTTGGAATTTTAACTTTTCTTTATACATACATAATTAGAATGAGCATAAAAACAAAATTATCAGGATAAAGTGTTACTGTCATTTTGTTTGCAGGGAAGAGTCAGGAAATAAAACACGCTTCTATGATCAGGATCTAGGCATTCCCACTACTCCCAAGATAAGTCAACAAACACCTCTCCAAATCTCACTGAACCCTGGGAATTACCTGGGAGATGATTTTTTAAAATGAAAGAGGAATTTTCTCTTCTTAGATATTACCTTTATTCCAAAACTGAGAATGTGATTAAACAAGAAGAAGGGGTAGCAACAGAAAGGTAGGATTTAACAAAGGATTAGGACTACTGAATCTTTACCTAATCTTTTTTAGATGTTAGGGTATTAGAGTAGGTAGAAGGAGATAACTGAAATGATGGAACTGTAAACCATAAGATTCTTTGAAATTTGCTCTATAGCTACTTGTTAAATTTCACTTTGAAAGCTATCACTCTTATGTACACATGTTAAATTTCACAATAAAAATGCATTTAAAAAAAAGTAAACGCCCATTGCTCACCAGGCCACTCATCTGTTTCCTAAATGCATGACAAGCACCAAGGCCAGGCTCTGAATGACCAGAGATGATTGACCCCTGTGCCAGTTTGAAAATACTATGTCCCCCAAACACCATTATCTTTGATGTAGTCTTGTGGGGCAGACATTTTGGTGCTGATTAGATTTGCTTGGAATGTTCCCCACCCAGCTGTGGGTGATGACTCTGATGAGATATTCCCATGGAGGCATGGCCCCACCCATTCAGGGTGGGCCTTGATTGGTGGAGCCATATAAATGAGCTGACTCAAAGAGAAGGAACTCAGTGCAGCTGTGAGTGACGTTTTGAAGAGGAGCAAGCTTGCTAGAGAGGAACGTCCTGGAAGAAAGCCATTTTGAAGCCAGAACTTTGGAGCAGATGCCAGCCACGTGCCTTCCCAGCTAACAGAGGTTTTCCGGATGCCATTGGCCATCCTCCAGTGAAGGTACCTGATTACTGATGTGTTACCTTGGACACTTTATGGCCTTAAGACTGTAACTGTGTAGCCAAATAAACCCCCTTTTTATAAAAGCCAATCCATTTCTGGTATGTTGCATTCTGCAGCATTAGCAAACTAGAACAACCCCCAACTCTCAGAGAAGCCCAGGGGATAGAAGGGAGAGGATGACCTGTCAGAAGTAGGACTATGCAAGTGGGATGTTCTTTGGAAATGAGTGGATGAGACGGCTTTCCGAGGAGAGGGAACAACATGTGCAAAGGCCCAGTGGTGCGACATTCTCTGTGTGTCCAGGCTCATTGTGGCTTGTGGCAGAAGATGAGACAATGCAAACTGAGGGAGGCTAAACATCCATAACCAGAGGGCACGAACATGCCTGAGGTCTCTCAGGGTCTGGAAAAGGTTCATCCAACCATCCCTTCCAAGAAAGAAAGAAGGGACTGAAAGGAGTCACCCCCAGTCAGTCAGTGGGACCTCTGGCATCTTCTTAGCTAGGGGACTGGGCCATGCCATAAAGGCAGGTGTCTCCCTCTCAATCTAGCCCTGAGCCAGTCACCCCCAAGTTAGTGCCTACTTTCCTATGTGGTTGTGAGGATTACACAAACTTGTAAAGTACTTAGAACAAGGCTTCACATCTAGTAAATTCTCAGTTAGTGTTGGCTGTTATTATTCCAAGGACAGCCCTCTCTACTCTCCTCCTTCCTGTGCTAAGCCTGAGCACCCTCTTTGCCCATTCCTGAACCCCAAAATCCATCTCCATGCCACCCCTAGCTCCATTATGCTGCAGCCTTCATCTTGGTTTCTCAGGGAAGGCAGAAGGGGAGGATTCTTCTCAGCATGTCAGCATGAGAGCTGGGGTGTTTGAAGTGAATAAAAAGAATTGTGCTCCAGGCCCCTCAACTCTCCCTCTTCTCATCCACCCCTCTTTGAGAAACACCCCCACTCATTACAGAGCCCCAGCTGCCAGGCTCCACCTAAAGGCAGTGACTAGATCTTAAACTCCAGACCCAACCCACCTGCTCAGAATCCCTGAAACACATGTTAATTATAATCACTTAATCACCTTCAGATGGCAGGGGCTGGCTCTAGGGATCTTGTCCTGCATGGCCTCTTCCCCCCTCCATTCTTCCAATTAAGGGGTCCTCTCAGCAAAGAGCCCCTTTCCCAGTGAAAGGGGAAGAGGCTGGGAGGAGAAAGGTAAAAACAAACAAACAAAAAACATAAACAACACTAGACCAACATCCTTCATATCAGCATCTTTTATATTTTAATGTTGAGGTGGAATTTATTTTCCACAAGTGGCCACAGCAATAAAAATATAACAGCCTCTCTCTTTATGTGTGTGTGTGTGTGTATGCATGTGTGTCTCTCTCTCTGTCTCTCCCCCATCTCTCATGAGGTTCCACCAGGAAATCAAGCCACCATGTAGTGAAGAAGCTCTAGTCACATGGAGAGGTCACATGTAGTTTTTCCAGTGACAGACCCAACTGAGGTCTCAGCATCAAGTGCCAGCCAAGTATGTGAATGAGCCTTCAAATGGTTCCATTCCCCAGACTTCAAGTTCTACAGCAAAAACCCTAGCCACTGGGAAGCTAAAACAAGCTGAGCCTGCTAGCCTTGTCAAAATTCCTAGCCCACAGAATCCATGGGCATAATACATGGTTGTTTTATGACACTAAGTTTGGGATATTAGTCCAGCCATAGCAAACAGAACAAACATATTCTCTATATAATCGTCAGTGAGTATCATTAAATAGGATGACTCATATTCAGTATAATAAACCAAAGCTCCATGGTCATCATGTTAACCAAATCCTTTGATGAGATGAACCACAAGGAAGCACAGTCGTCAGAGAATTGAGAACAAGGCTTCACATGGAAGAGAAGATCACAAATACTTGTTTATCAAACCAGGAAGTTAAAGCATACTTTTAAACATATATTAATTCAGCTAAATGAGTATCTTTGAAGATTTGGATGAGAAAATGTTTTCATTAATATCTTTAGCACAAGTGCATATACTGAGTCATAATTTGTAGTGAGAAAAAATGTAGGCATTTATTTGCATTATATCATAGTTTTAAAGCATTTACTTGTATGGATTATGCTCCCCTACAGACAATAGGGGGAAAACACTCACAGCTGTAATGATACCTTTGGGATTCTATTTGAAGATTGAAATTAATTGTTCCCCCTAAATATTCAGAGATATACAATATATACGGTAGTTTCTCACACTGCAACTTCTTTCTTTCAACCATTTATGCACATCTTCTAAATCACATTCAATAGTTTTCTATTAAATATAATTGTTTCAAAATTGCTAATGGGAAATTATCCTTATTTTCCTTGATTTTGATTAAAGCTGATATAATTATAAGAAGTTGTTGGAGATTGTATGTATATATGCAAAACTGTATACATGTTGGAAGGAAAAAGTGAAGGATTTAAAAATCATATATAGCACACTGTATACCAGATCCTTGTAAATAAACTATATCCTTAAAAAAATGTAACCCTGGAGACAAAAAACATGAGAATAAGTAAACTAAAGACTCAACTCTGAAAGAATATTATAGGTTTTATATACAAGTGATTATATTTTAAATAAACCTAAGCAAAGACGAAAACAAGAACACACCATTTATAGATTATTCTTATGTATCGTATGTTTTCAACCCTGTCAGATGTCTCTAAAGTTATCAAAGGCAACAATATAAAAGCATTGTCTGAAAAACAATTATATTTGGAGTGAAGTATAGGAAGTTTTACATTAAAAATGTGTTGCTTAGGTTTATTTTTATCTGTAGGAATGTGAAGGCAATGATTATAATCAGCACTTACAGTATTGCTTTATGGAGTTTGCACTATGCATTTTACAAAAACTATTGGTCTCCGTTTCAATCAAAAAATAAAAATTATTACTGTTACTGTCTGTCATAAGTGAAGGGTTGAATTATGTTTTCAAATGCACTGCAATCATTCTAGGCTAAGAAAATTAATTTGTGTAATCAATTTTTAATTTTCTTGGTTTGGCAAAACATCCTGAATTTTATTATTTATTCAAAATCATAAACTGCCAACAACAAATAATTCTTATGAACTCCATTGCTGAGGCCATTATTGAACTCTTAATTGTCTCACTAACAGATGTTTGCCAGTCTTTATCTTATTCTTATTCTCATTTTCATTGACACTTTATCACTCTCTTTCTGAGCTCTCTCTTCTCTTCCACTGTTTTCTGAAACTCCTTCTGACTTTCTGGCCTTTCTGTTACAGTCTTTCTTATGAGTGACTCTATTTCCAAATACCTCATGAATGATGGAGCTCCTGGAATGCCTCTTTTCAGTGCATAAAATCTTTCAGGAAATGCCATCAGTTCTTTTGGGTTTAATTTGCACTTTGTTCCAGATAGCTCATGAGTAAGCCAGCAGAATTAATGTTGGAAACAAACTAAATACTAATACACACTGATCTTCTAAAATAGAGTTTTCAGACTTAGTTCACCAATTCTTTAATAGTGAACATTTATGTGTACAGTGAAGCTATAAGAATGATACCAACTCCTCATTCATGTAAACCTTCCTCCTTTGGTCCCAAGGAAAGATAAATAATCATAAATAAATTCACCATATCCTCCTTAGGATCATGATATTTAGAGGAGGATGCAATATTCATAGGACTTTTTGAAAGAAACCTGAATTCCTATGTACTTGCTTGTTCAAAAAATAATCTAGAGATGGAAGAAGATGGTGGTATAGAGAGGAGTGTAAGTTAGTTAGTCCCTCCAGAGCAACCAATAAATAACCAGGAACAACTAGCAAATAATCTGGAATAACTGCTGGGGGACAACCATGACTGTCCACACATCATGCACCAACCTGGACTGGGAGGAATGCCTGAGATCATAGTGTGGAATATGTGAGTAGAAACTGTGGACCCAAGCTGGGATCCCCCACCCCCATGGCAGCCTGAATTGCAAAGCCTTGCTGTGAGAGAAAGAGAGAGTAGCACTCTTTGAACAAGCAAATATAACTGAGTACAGCTCCAACTGAGATTTTAATTAACAAATGTGGACTGCTCAATGCAAGCTGCAAATCCCCAAAAAGCAGACAGAGGCTTTAAGTGATTACTGACCTTCAAGAGCCAGGAGAATTCTCTTTCCCAGGAGTGGGAGCCCAGAGGACCAGGTGCTATCTCTAGCTGATGGGTGAAACTGGGAGCCATGGACTGACCCTGAAAGGGGGATTTCTGTCCCTTCTTCTTTCTCTCAACCTGAACAGCTCAGTGGAGAAAGCCTCAGACATTTTCAGTTTACAGTGCTCAGATCCAGACAAACGTGGAGATAGCAGAGTCAGGAAGACAAAGAACTTATTTAAATACAAATGAAAACTCCCTGGTGGGGGGGTTATCTTCCCTAAAAGGAAAGAAGTGCTGTCAACCTCTATTACCAGTCTTCCATTCAGAACCAAACCCCAGGGCCTGGGGGAAATCAAACCAGAAGCAACCAAAGCTGAGAATTAAAGGGGCCACACCTCCTTACACCAGTTGGGAGTGACAGGCCAACAGGCACCACATTCTGGGCAGGTTAGGAAAAGCACAGCAAATTGAGGCATCAGAGTGTATGTGAATCTTCTAAGACACACCCTCAGGGAAACCTGGTGCTGAATATTTCCTCCTTCTGGAACCTGAGCTTGTTCTGGTCTGGGAAAACCTGATTAGGGTAACAAATGAAACCAGACACCTAGACAACAGAAAACTACAAACTACACTATGGAAAATGAAGGTATGACCCAGTCAAAGGAACAAACTTACACTTCAACTAAGATACAAGAATTGAAAAAACTAAAGCTAGAACAATTTAAAAAGTTTAGGGAAGATATGGCAAAAGATATGAAAAATATAATGAAAACACTGGGTAGATATTGAAAGTTTGATAAAACAACTGGCAGAATCTAAGGAAATGAAAGGTACAACATAAGAGATGAAAAACACAGTGAAGACATACATTATCAGATCTCAAGGGGCAGAAGGAAATACACAGGAACTGGAGAACAAGACACCTGAAATCCTACACACAATAGAACAGATAGGGAAAAGAATGGAAAAATATAAGCAACATCTCAGAGAATTGAATGACAACATGAAATACTTGAATGTATGTGTCATGGGTGTCTCAGAAGGAGGAGAGAAGGGAAAATGGGCAGAAGCAATAATAAAGGAAATAATCATTGAAAATTTCCCATCTCTTATGAAAGATATAAAATTACGGATCCAACAAGAGCAGGATACCACAAACAGAATAGATCTGAATAGGCATATGCCAAGACACTTAATAATCAGATTATCAAATGTCAAAGACACAGAGAGAATCCTGAAAGCAGCAAGAGAAAAGCAATCTATCACATACAAAGGAAGCTTGATAAGACTATGTATGGATTTCTCAGCAGAAACCATGAAGGCAAGAAGGAAGGGGTGTGATATATTTAAGATACTGAAAGAGAAAAGCCACCAACCAAGAATCCTATATCCAGCAAAACTGTCCTTCAAATATGATGGAGATTTTAAAATATTCTCTGACAAACAGACAATGACAGATACTGTGAACAAGACACCTGCTCTACAGGAATTACTAAAGGAGCACTGCAGACAGATGAGAAAAGACAGATGTGAGAGGTTTGGAATACAATTTTGGGTGATGGGAGCACAGCAATATAAGTACACTGAACAAAGATGACTGTGAGTATGGTTGAAAGAGGAAGGTTAGGAGCATATAGGATACCAGAAGGAAAAAGAGATGATAGAGACTGGTACTGTAGAACTCAATGAATCCTAGAGTGCTCAAAAATTGTGATGAAATGTACAAGTGGTTTTTTTTTGTTTTTTTTGTTTGTTTGTTTGTTTTTGATTGTTTTCATGAGGGAGAACAAATGAATGTCAATCTTGCAAGGTGTTAAAAATAGGGTAGTGTATTAGTTAGGGTTCTCTAGGGAAACAGAATCAATGAGAGCTGTCTATGACTATAAAATTTATAAAAGTGACTCATGCAACTGTGGGTATGCAAGAGTCCAAATTCTTTAGAGCAGTCAGCAAACTGTCAACTCCAAGGAATATGTCCAATGAACTCCTCAGAAAATGAACCATCAACTTTGATGAACTCCTCAGGAAATGAACTGGGATCTTTGATGAATGTGTTCGATGAACTCCTTAGGAAACGAACCAACAACTTTGATGAACTCCTCAAGAAATGCCTCGCTGGGCAGCCAAAGAAGAAGTGAAGGTCCTCTATCTGTCTCACTTATAAGTCTTCAACTGATTAATTGGATTAAATGCAGCCAATTGCATTCTCTCATTGTGGAAGACATGCACTTTGGTGAGTCATCAGTCACAGCTGCAGTCAATTGACTGATGATTTAATAAACCAGACTGTTGGTTTATTAACCAGCCACAAATGTCCTCACAGCAATTTTTAGGCCAGTGTTTGCTTGACCAGACAGCTGGGTACTATCACATGGCCAAGTTGACACATGGACCTAACCATCACAGGTAGCATTGGGGGAAAAACACAGTCAATGAAAACCAGAGACTATAATTAACAGAAACATTATATTATGCTTCCTTTAATGTAGCAAAGGCAATATACCAAAGCTAAATGCATATAAGAGGGGAACATAAGGGAGTGGTGTGGAACTCTTGGCATTGGTAATGTTGTCTGACTATTCTACTTTATTTTAATGCTATCTTTCCTTTTCTTGCTTCCCAGTTGTCATGCTTTTTCTCTTTGTTTTGTTGTGTTTGTTTTTTTTTCCTTTTTCTTTTGTCTCTCTACCTTCTTTGACTCTTCCTACTGCTTTTTGGAAGAAAGAAGATGTCCTTATAAAGATAGTGGTGATGGAAGTGAATACATATATATGTGACTATACAGGGAACCATCAATTATTTACTTAGGAAAGAATGTAAGGTTAGTGAACAAAAATGTCTTAAAAATGGGTTGATGAAGAAACCTTGAGGGCACTATACTGAGTGAAATAAGTCAGGCACATAAGGACTGTGCCGGTTTGAGTGTATTGTGTCCCCCAAATGCCATTAGCTTTGTGGTCTTGTGTGGGGCAGGCGTTTTGGTGATGGTTGGATTTGCTTGGAATGTGCCCCACAGCAATGATTCTGATGAGATGTTCTCATGGAGGCATGGCCCCGCCCATTCAGGGTGGGCCTTTATCGGTGGAGCTATATAAATGAGCTGACTCAGGGAGGGGGGGGGGAATCGGAGTGCAGCTATGAGTGACGTTTTTAAGAGGAGCAAGCTTGCTAGAGAGGAACATCCCGGGAGAAAGTCATTTTGAAACCAGAACTTTGGAGCAGACGCCAGCCATGTGCCTTCCCAGCTAAGAGAGGTTTTCCGGACGCCATTGGCCATCTCCAGCGAAGGTACCCGATTACTGATGTGTTACCTTGGACGTTTTGTGGCCTTAAGACTGTAACTGTGTAGTGAAATAAACCCCCATTTTATAAAAGCCTATCCATCTCTGGTGTTTTGCATTCTGCAGCATTAGCAAACTAGAACAAGGACAAATATTGTATGGTCTCACTGATATGAACTAATTATAATATGTAGAATCATAGACATGAAACCTAAGTTACCAGGATATAGAATGAGGCTAAAGAATGGGGATGGTTGCTTATTATGAGCAGCATATTCAACTAGGGTGAACTTAAATGTTTTGAAATCGACAGAGGTGATGGAAGCATGTTATTGTGCAAATAACTAAGTGCTGAATGGTGTGTGAATGTGGTGGAAAGGGGAAGCTTAGAATCATGTATGTCACAAGAAGGAAAGTTGGGAATGTATAAAACAGTGAACCTTGTGGTGGGCAATGTCCATGATTAACTGTACAAATATTAGAAATCTCTTTCATGAACAAGAACAAATATATGACATTAAAACTAGAAGTTCATTATAAAGGGACATATAAAGAAAATATACCTATTGCAAACTATATACTAAAGTTAGTAGTATTTTAATGTTCTTTAATCAGCAGTAACAAATATACTATACCAATACTCTGAGTCAACAATGGAGGGGGGATGGTTAGGTGTATGTGAGGATTTGAGTTTCCTTTTTTTGTCTTTATTTCTTTTCTAGAGTAATTAAAATCTTCTAAAAATTGAAAAAAAATTGTGGTGATGGATTCACAGCTGTATAATGGTACTGGGGGCAATTGATTTTACACTGTGGATCTTTGGATAATTGTATGGTACGTGAACAATCTCAATAAAAAAATCTAATCTAAGGGTAAATATGCTAGATTTTATCATGCCAGTTTTTCATTTCATTTCTTTTCTGTAATGAAATTATACCTCCACACTCTCCCATGTGACTATTCAAAGCCTCCCACCAGAGAGAATACATTAGAGTGTATTTCCCTACCACCTTGATATTTGGCTTAGCTTGGTTAAATATATATGATGAGAGCAGAGATTGTAAATGTTCTTGTAAGTCTGGTTTATCATCCTATTCTTTTTTAATGACCATAAGAAGAATGTAGCCACTGATCTCAAAATGAGAATCCAAGTTTCAAACTAGAGGCAATCCTAGGCAAACAAAAGCCATAGCTGACACATAGGTATGTACAAGAAATAAATTAAATTACTTTAAAATTTTAAAATTTGAGGATTGTTTCTATTCATTATTATTGCAATAAAAACTAATGCAGTAACAATTGATCCTAATTCTAATATCTTAATATATTATCTGCATAAGCAAATCAAATACCATAATAGTCCTACCCCAGGACCCACATTCCTTTCCCTGACAGTATTACCCTCTTCCCCACACTATTACCTCCAGGGTTGTTTAAACAAAGGCAGTGTATTATATTTTATTAAGTAAGTCAACCACAAAGTATTCTTTTTTTTTTTATTTACTTAGAGGAGCAAATTTTAGTAATACATTAACAAAAATGTACATTCATTGAGCCCTTATCAGCAGCATAGTCAAAAATTGAAATGACTACAACTGAACTTTAAGAAAACACTATTATCAATTATTGGGGAATCTTTTACATTTTTATCATAATTCCAATTGTTGGCTGAGAATTGCTATCTGCCAATCCCATAGTCTCTCAAAACCCAAAGGTTTCCGAAAAGATAATTCATTTAATCTCCTTTCTACAAACCTATCTATCTTATATTCACTGTGTAAGATGGTCCCATCATCCAATCACCCAAACTAGATATCTGAAATTAATTTTGACTTTTTACAATAACTGTCTCATACTAATTCAACATCTTTATTAATTTTAAAATCCATTTCTTTCTCTCTACTAGAAAGGCTATTATCAGAGACCCAGATCTCTTCTAAATATTCTAAATGTTCTTCCAACATGGTCATTCGGCAGGCAGTATTGTTACACCCTCTAACAACATCAACAACAACAACAAAAAAACACATGCCACATTAATAATCGTAATAACTCTTGTTATTGAAATAGCTAATACGCTATAGGAATTATATTTCAAACATTGTTCTAAACATGCTATCTCCATAAACTTAATTCACATAAGAAGACTATGAGATAAATTCTGCTACTAGTCTGATATTAGAATTTATGAACTTCAGGCATAGAGAGGTTAACTTAGTTACCCAAGTATAAGTAGCTAGCATGTGGCAGAGCTTGGGTATGAAGATAAACAACCTGTTTCCAGAATCCAGGCATCAATTGCAACACATTAACAAAAAACATCCCTCCATACATCCCTTTTCTCCAGGACAATTACAGAGTGAAATAATTACAATAGAAATTTTAAAAAGCACTATTCACACTCCGTTCAATTATTCTCCATCCTATATTGATTCTCTGTATCTGTGGAATAGAAATTGTAAATAGATTATATCATGCTTTACTTAAAAAACTTCCCAGAAACTATACATCACCTTTGAACCAATATAATGCAGGCTTCATAATGTAACATAGAATTCCCCCATGATTTTTCCATTGCTCTGTCTACAGTCTCATTTCACCTCCCTCCTAAAATTGTACTTAGAAGACCAGCAAGAACAAACTCCTTACACTGTGTCATTTCTGACCTTCCATGTAATCTCCTTTTTGAGATGCGTCTTTGCCATACCTTTATACATGGAAAGGTCTCACTCTTCCCTTCTCTTTCTTTAGGATTTTGCCTTAATCAAAATAATGTCCTGCAAGATTCTGATTTAGAGAGTTCAACTGACATAGAAAACACTCTCTAACTCCAATAAGCCTTTGTGTTATGATAAAGCACCCATAACTATTGGTTCTCCCCCATGTCTGTTAATCATTAGCTTTTTTAATACACTTTTATTGAGATATATTCATGCACCATACAATCCATCCAAAGTACACAATCAAAGGCTCACATTATCAACATGTAATTGTGAATTCATCACTACAATTTTAGAACACTTTCATTACCCCACAATAAAAATAATTAAATAAATAAATAAAAATAAAAAAGAACAACCAAAAAATCTCATACCACTTATATGTTTTGTCTTTATTTTATTACTTATCTGCCCATACACTAGATAAATGGAGCATCAGTTACAAGGTTTTCACAATCACACACTCCCACAATAAAAGCTCTATAGTTATACAATCATCACCAAGAATGAATTCTATTAGATTACAATTCAACAGATTCAGGTATTACCTTCCAGGTATTCTAACATACCAGAAACTAAAGGAATATCTATATAATGCATAAGAATAATCTCCAGAAAGACCCCTTGACTTGTTTAAAATCTATTACTCACTGAAACTTTTTTGTTTCATTTATTTTCCCCCATTTGGTCAAGAAGGCATTCTCAATCCCATGATGCCAGGCAAGGATCATCCCTGGGAGTCATGTTTCACATTGCCAGGGAGACTTAGACCCCTAGGAGTCATGTCCCACATAGAAGGGAGGGCAGTGAGTTTATTTGCAGAGGTTGCTAAGAGAGAGAGGCCACATCTGAGCAACAAAAGATGTTTTCTGGGGATGACCTTTAGGCATAATTATAAGTAGGCTTAACTTCTCCTTTCCAGGAATATGTTTCATGAGGGCAAGCCCCAAGATCAATGGCTTGACTTACTAAATTGGGAGTGCCTAATGCTTGCAAGAATATCAGGAATCAGGGAAGTTTAACATTTCCACATTTTTCCCAGACCCTCAAGGGAACATTGCAAATATATACATTTTTTTTCTGCCCAGAATACTCTGGGATGTATTGCAGTATACAATAACTTGTAAAGAATAACAAGATGTAATTCCTTATTCTAGTTCCATGTAATTATGTGGTTTAAAGAAACTGATTTTACAGATTAGACCACATAGTGCACTACAGAGAATATAAATTTTGTACCAAATAAATGTCTCTTAAATAACATGCAAACTTGAGAATAGATGTGACTATTGTAAAAGCTTACAATTTACAAATCTTTACAATTATTCTCATTGAACACTGTACTTCTGCATCATCAATTATCCAATCTCTGGCCACATTCTATCCCCTTCTCACCTCAGCTCTCAAATTCAATTCTCAGTATTTGCTGATTATAGTTAGTTTGTATTAGTGAGTCTTTACAATATTTGTTCTTTTGTTTCTGGCTTATTTCACTCAACATAGTGTCCTCAAGGTTTATGCTACTATCTCATGCCTCAGAACTTCATTCTTTCTTGCAGCCACTCAATATTCAATTGTACATATACACCACAGTTCACCCTTCCATTCATGCATCAATGCACCCTCAGGCATCCTCCATCCATTGCAAATTGTGAATACCTCCACCATAAACACCAGTGTGCAAATGCCTATTCATGTCTCTGATTTCAGTTCTTCCAAGCATATACCAAATAATGGGGTTGCAGGATCATATGGAAACCCTATTATTAGTTTCCTGTGGAACCACCACACTATCCTCCAGAGGGGCTACACCATTCTACTTCCCTACCAACAGTGAATAAGTATATCTTTCTCTCCATATCTTCCACAGCACTTGTATCTTTCAGCTTATTTTTTAAACAGTTTTATTCACACACATAATACAATCCATCCTAAGTTAACAATCAATATAATATTGATTACATATAATCACAGAATTATGCATTTACCACTACAATATACAAAAGAACATTTCCATTTCTTCCACAAAGAAAGAAGAGGAAAAAATCAAAGAATAAAGCATTTTATAAAAGGAGAAACACCACCACCACCACCAAGAATCACATACCCCTCTCTTGTATCATCCTCTATTGACATTTATCTTTAGTACATTGCCTTTGTTACAATTTATAAAAGAATATTACAATATTCCTGTTAACTATAGGCTTTAGTTTGCAATGATTGTATTTTTCCCATTTATTATCCCATTTTCAACACCTTGTGATGTTGACATTCACTTGAACTCCCTCATGTAATAGATTTCTTATGTTTCTAAATTTAATTACCATCATTGCCTTCTCTAGGTTTTGCTAAGTTAACAGTCCCAGTTTTTATCCTCTATCTTTCCTTCTGCTATCATCCATGCCACTGGCCTTCCTCTTTCAACCACACGCACACTCATCTTTGTTCATTATACTTACAATATTGTGCTACCATTAGATGGTATTGAGATATCTGTTTCCAGATCTTTACAATGAATCCTGTTGAACATTCTGTACTTCTTTGGCATCAAATGCCTAATCTCTACCATCTTTCTACCTACTGATAACCAATGTTCCTTAACTCTCAGAGTTCGCTCATTATAGTTAGTCCATATTAGTGAAACCATACAGTATTTGTCTTTTTGTTTCTGACTAATTTCACTCAACATAATGTCCTCAAGTTTCATCAACATTGTTGCATGCATTATGACTTCATTTTATCTTCCAGCTGCATAATGGTCCATTGTATGTATAGGCCACATTTTGATTATCCACTCATTTGTTAATGGACATTTGGGCTATTCCCATCTCTTTGCAATCATAAATAATGTCACAATAGACATCAGCTTACAAATGTCCATTCATGTCCCTGACTTCGGTTCCTCTGAGTATACTGTCAGTAATGGCATTGCCAGATCATATGGTAATTCTATAGTTAGATTCCTGAAGAACTGCCAAAGTGCCTTCCAGAGCTATTGAACCATTCTACATCACCACTAACAATGAATAAATGTATCTTTTTGTCCACATCCTCTCCAACTCTTGTAGTTTTCTGTTTGTTTGTTTTTGTTTTTGTTTTTTATAATGGTCAATCTAGTAGGTGTGAGATGATATCTCATTCTGATTTGCATTTCCCTAATAGAAAGTGAAGTTGAACATCTTTTCATATATTTTTGGACCATTTGTATTTCCTCTTTGGAAAAGTCTGTTCCTGCCTTTTGCCCAGTTTTTAACTTGGTTGTCTGTCTTTTTGTTTTTGAGTTGTAAGTTCTCTTTATATATTCTAGATATTAAATTTTTATATGATATATGGTTTCCAAATATTGCTACCATTGCATAGGCTGCCTTTTTAGTTTCTTGACAAAGTCCTTTGATGCACAAAAATGTTCAATTTTGAGGAGATCCCGTGTGTCTATTTCTTCTTCAATTGCTCATGCTTTGGGTGTGAGGCCCAGGAAACCACCACCTATCACAAGATCTTTAAGATATTTCCCAATTTTTTTTCTAAAAGTTTATGGTCTTAGCTCTATTTTTTAGATCTTTGATCCATTTTGAGTTAATTTTACTATAAGGTGTGAGATAAGGGTCCTCCTTCATTCTTCTGGATATGGATATGTAGTTCTCCAAGCACCATTTGTTGAAGAGGCTGCTATGTTCCAGTTCAGCCTACTTGACTGCCTTAACAAAGATCAATTGTCCCTAGATGAGAGGGCCTATTTCTGAACACTCAGTTCAAGTCCATTCATCAGCATATCTATCTTTATGCCAGTACACTGCTGTAAACACAGTAGTTTTGTAATACGCTTTTTGAATTCAGGTAGTATGAGACCTTCCACTTCATTTTTCTTTCTTAAAATATTTTTAGCTATTCAGGGAATCCTGCCCTTCTAAATAAATTGGATTATTTGTTTTACTATTTCTGCAAAGTAAAGCTCTTAGGATTTTTATTGGTTTTGTATTGAATCTATAAATTAATTTGGATAGAAATAACATCTTAACTATATTTAGTCTTCCAATCCTTGGACACATTATGTCTGTCCTAGTTTGCTAATGCTGCAGAATGCAAAACATCAGAGATGGATAGGCTTTTATAAAACGGGGGTTTATTTCACTACACAGTTACAGTCTTAAGGCCACAAAGCGTCCAAGGTAACACCCCAGCAATCGGGTACCTTCACCGGAGAATGGCCAATGGTGTCTGCAAAACCTCTGCTAGCTAGGAAGGCAGCTGGCATCTGGTCCAAAGCTCCAGCCTCAAAACGGCTTTCTCCCAGGATGGTCCTCTCTAGCAAGCTTGCTCCTCTTCAAAACATCACTCCCAGCCGCACTCCCTTTTCTCCCGTGCCCCCCCCCACCAAGTCAGCTCATTTACATAGCTCCACCGATCAAGGCCCACCCTGAATGGGCAGGGCCACGCCTCCATGGGAACATCTCATCAGAATCATTACCCACAGCTGGGTGGGGCACATTCCAAGCACATCTCTGCCCCACAAGACCACAGAGATAATGGTATTTGGGGGACACAATACACCCAAACCGGCACAATGTCCTTCCATTTATTTAGGTCTTCCTTGATTTCTATTAGTTTTATTTAGTTTTCTGTGTATAGGTCTTTCATGTCTTTGGTTAAATTTATTTCTAAATACTTGATTAATTTTATTGCTATTGTAAATGAATTTTTCCTTGATGTCTTTCCCAGGTTGCTCCTTACCAGTATATAGGAACAGTACCAATTTTTGCATGTTGATCTTGCATCCTGCCACTTTGCTGTACTCATTTATTAGCTCTAGTAGCTTTGCTTAGAATTTTCAGGATTTTCTACATGTAGGATGATGTTGTCTGCAAACAGGGAATGTTTTACTTCTTCTTTCTTGGTTTGGATGCATGCTATTTCTCTTTCTTACCTAATTGCTGTAGCTAGAATCTCCAATGCAATATTGAATAATAATAGTGGCAGTGGTCATCTTTTTTTGTTCCTGATCTTAGAGGGAAAATTTTCAGCCTTTCCCCATTGAGTAAGATGCTAACTGTGGGTTTTTCATGTATTCCTTTTATCATGTTGAGGAAGTTTCCTTCAATTCCTACCCTTTGAAGTGCTTTCATCAAGAAAGGATGCTGAATTTTTCAAATGCCTTTTCTGCATCAATTGAGATAATCATCTGGTTTTCCCCCTTTTATTTATGTGGTGTATTGCATTAATTGATTTGCTTCTGTTGGTCCACCCTTGCATAGGTGGAATAAAACCCATTTGGTCATGGGGTATAATTCTTTCAATGTGCTGCTGGATTTGATTTGCAATTATTTTGCTGAGGATTTTTGCATCTAGGTTCATTAAAGAGATTGGTCTGAAATTTTCTTTTCTTGTATCTTTGTATAACTTTGGTATTAGTGTAATATTTCCTTCATAGAATTAGTTAGGTAGCTTTCCCTCCTCTTCAATTTTTTGAAGAGTTTGAGCAACATTGATACTCATTCTTTCTTGCATGCTTTGTAGAATTCACATGTGAAGGCATCTGTCCCTACCGATTTCCTTTTGTGGGAGTTTTTTGATAACTGATTCAATCTCTTTACTTGAGATTGGTTTGCTGAGGTCTTCTGTTTCTTCCAAGTCAGTGTCGGTTGTTCATGCTTTTCTATGAAGTTGTCAGCTTCATCTAAGTTGTGTAGTCTGTTAGCATACATTTGCTCTTGGTATCCTCTATCTCCTTTATTAATACAGGGTCCATAGTTATGTCCCCCCTCCCATTTCTAATTTTATTTATTTGCATCCCCTTATTTTTCTCTTGGTCAGCCTAAGTGTCCATAAATTTTATTGCTTTTCTCAAAAATCCAATTTCCTGTTTTGTTGATTCTCTCCAATTATTTTCTCAATTTCGTTTATTTCTGGTCTAATGTTTGTTATTTCTTTCCTTCTATTTACTTTGGGGTTAGTTTGCTCTTTTTTCTATCTTTTCTCCGGGTGAGAACTTGAGATCTTGATTTTTCCTCTTTCGTCTTTGTTAATATAGGTATTTAGGGCAATAAATTTCCCTCTCAGCACTGCCTTTGCTACATCTCATAAATTTTGATATGCTGTGTTCTCATTTTCATTTGCCTCTAGATAGCTAATGATTCTCTTGTAATTTGTTCCTTGACCCACTGATTGTTTAACAGTGTGTTGTTTTGCCTCCATACACTTGTGAATTTTCCAGCCTTCTGCCTGTTATTGTTCTCCAACTTCATTCCATTATGATCTGAGAAAGTGTTTTGTGTAATTTTGATCTTTTAAAGTTTATTGAGACTTGCTTTTTGGAACAGCATTTGGTCTATCCTTGAGAATGATCTATGAGCACCTGGGAAAAATGTGTATCCTGCTGTTTGGGGGTGCAGTATTATGTATGTATCTAAGTCAATTTCATTTATCATACTATTTAAAATCTCTGTTTCCTTATTGATCCTCTGTCTAGATGTCCTATCTGTTGAGGAGGTTGGTGTATTGGAGCCTCTAAGTATTATTGTAAAGGTGTATACTACTTCCTTCAGTGTTGTCTGTATTTGCTTCATGTATTTGGGGGCACTCTGGCTTGGTGCATAAATATTTATGATTTTTATATCTTCTTGATGAATTGTCCCTTTTGTTAATGTATGGTGTCCTTCTTTGTCTCTTTTAAGTGCATTACATTTGAATTCCAATTTGTCTGATTTTAGTATAGGTACCCTGTTCTTTTCTGGTTGTTGCTTAAATGAAGTATCTTCTTCTAGCCTTTAACTTTCATCCTATTTTTGTCCGTTATCTAAAGTGTGCCTCTTGTAGATAGCATATAGATGAGTACTGTTTTTAAATCCATTCTTTCAGTCTACATCTTTTGATTGAGGAGTTTAATCCATTCACCTTCAATGTTATTACTGTAAAGGCAGTACTTTCTTCTGCCATTTGTCTTTTGCTTTTTATATTCACATCTTATTTTTTTTTCCTTTCTTTTTACCCTTACTGATAATCTTTATTTCTACACTCTACTTCAAACCTCTCTCTCTTGTCTTTCCTATCTGCCTGTAGTACTCCTTTCAGAATTTCTTTTAGAGCCAGTCTCTTGTTCACAAACTCTCTCAATGTCTATTTGTTTGAAAATATTTTAAACTCTTCCTCTTTTAAGAAACTAAGCTTTCTTGGTTGGCAGTTTTCCTCTTTCAGTATCTTAAATATGTCATACCAGTGCTTTCTCATGTCCATGGTTTCTGCTGAGAAATCTGCACATAATCTTATCGAGCTTCCCTTTTATATGATGGATTGCTTTTTTCTTGCTGTCTTCAGAATTCTCTGTCTTTGACATTTGACAATCTGATTAGTAAGTGTCTTGGAGTAGGTCTATTTGGATCTATTTTGTTTGGTGTATGCCAAGTTTCTTGGATCTGTAATTTTATGTCTTTCATAAGAGTTGCAAAATTTTCAGTGATTATGTCCTTCATTATTCTTTCTGCCCCCTTTCCTTTCTCTTCTCCTTCCGAGATATCCATAACATGTATATTTGTGCACTTCATGTTGTCATTCAATTCATCAAAACCCTGTTCATATTTTTTCCATTCTTTTCCTTATTTGTTCTTTTGTGTAGGATTTTAGATATTTTGTCCTCTAGTTCACTAACCCTTTCTTTTGCCTTTTCAAATCTGCTGTTGTATGTCTGCATTATGTTTTCATCTGTTCTAGTTTGACTTTCATTCCCATAATTTCTGCTATTTGTTTTTCAATCTTCTGAGTTCTTCTTATGATCACTCAATGTCTTCTTTATATTTTTCATCTCTTTTGCCACACTTTCCTTCTGCTCATTGATTTGAATTAGAAAATTTATTTGAACATCTTTAATTAGTTGTTTCAACTCTTGTATTTCATTTGAAGTGTTAGTTTGTTCCTTTGACTTAGCCATATCTTCATGCTTCCTGGTATAATGTGATTCTTTTTGCTGGCATCTAGGCATCTGATTTCCTGGATTTGTTTATTCTGGAGGTAATTTTCTTTCTTTTACCTAGTGTTTCTTTTGGTTGGCTTTGATCTCTATCCTCTCTGTAACATTCAGTTCAACCAATTCTAGACATCTAGCATAGCTTCTATTTAACTGATCAGAATTTTTCAGCTTTTGTTTTTCTGGTTCTTGTCATGCCTATAATGGAAGATATTTTAAGGAGTGTCTCCCTGGATAGGATTAACCTCAATCTGATTTTCTCAGACAAGACAAACCTGGGACTCAGGAAGAGGGTGTAATCAGTACCAGGGCTCCCTGGGGATGAGATTCAGCAGTATGCCAGTTTTTCCTGTGAAGCCTCTTGATTCTGTGCTATTTTTGTATCCTGCCCTATAGGTGGCTCTTATCAACCTGCAGCTCCCCATCAGTGTAAAGTGGTACAGAGCCTTTAATTCGCAGCAGATCCTGTCCCTGCCAGGTGCATAGTTGAGACAGAGGCTTAGGAAGAGAGTGGGATTAAACTGTTTCTGTTTTCTAGCCTCAGGGGCCTATATTCTCTGAATCAGAGCCATCACTTGTGCTGGCCCTGTACCCCCTCTCTTTCTTGGGGTATATATACCCTTCAGCAAATTATCTCCTTTATGTTACTTTGTGTCTCAGATATTCCTTAAATCTGCTCCTGTCTGGGGCAGTGCTGACAACTGAAAAAGCCTGCTGCTTTCTTCATGCTACAAAGCAAAAAAAAAAAAAAAAAAAAAAAAAAGCCTTTTCATAGCTTGTCCTCAGCCCCCTGCTCACCAATCAAGGGCCAGACAAGCTTTTTCTAGTGTTCTGCATCCAGTCAACTCCAAACATTGTTTTGTTTTTTGTTTTTGTTTTTTTTTTCCTTTAGCCATGACTTTCCTCTGTCATAGAGAGAACTCTGCTTTCCTTTCATGCTTTCTCTTGGTTTTTATGTGCTCAATGCTTTTATCCAGCAGTCTAAATTTGTTAATTAAATCCACAGCTTGGAGCTTGATTGAGCTACCTTCCCGTGCTCCTAGTAGAGACTGCTTTTACCCACAGGCAAGTGATTCCAGACCAGACTGCTATGCTAGTGGGGGAGGGGCACCAGCCTCCACAGATTTGGAGACTGTTTACAGTTCTTCACTGTGATCTCAGCCCTTCTACCCATTCCAGACTGGTGCACTGTATTGGAAGTTCTGGTAATGGAAGTTCCCCAAACAGTTGTCCCAGACAGTTCCTGGCTATTTGCTAGTCGCCTTAGAGGATGAATGAAATTCCACACCTCCCTATGCTGCCATCTTGCCCCACCTCAATCATTAGCTTTTGAACCCCTGCAGTCAAGGATTTTGAATTCTTCATCTTTGCTTCTCCAGACCTTAAGTAATATGCAAATATCAAGTCATTCTGATAGATTTGAGTAGTGTACAGTCACAGGCAGACAATCTAGTTTCATAAGTTTGACTTTCCCTTCTTAGTCTCTGAAAGATGAAAAAAATCCACTCTGTTTCTTTTAAAATATAGCCATATTGGGTTTTAAATACCAAACAAATGGGAAATAATATGATGATTAGATATCTTAATCTGTTGCATGAAAAGCAAATTTTTTAACTGAGTGAGGCTTTTAAAGTCTAGTGTTCTGGCAGGTTGAGTGGGAAAGGCCTAGAGATAAGTGAGGACATCAAATTTACAAAAGGCTCCCCTACTCTCAAAGGTGCTTTTGTTGGAATAATATAATAAAGCCAATTGAAATTGAAAAGCAAAGTATATAACTTTTAGAAAATTGAGGGGCAGAATAAAAAGGATTCAGAAATTAGGTGATATAGATAGAGACTTTTGATATGTTCAAATGAATAATTTTTTTTCTTTAATTTCCAAGTATTGCTGGACTTTCATAAGGGTATTACACTATGAATTAGTTTATATAAAATCTTTGAAAGAGACTTTGAGGTTGCCTCAGCAAGAGATAAATAACTGAAGTGTAGTTTTCCTTCAGATTTCTCTATTCTTTGAAGGGAAGATATTTTAACTGTAATATCTCCCTGTGCTTGCAGTTCTGAAATAACTAAGACTGTAAGAGCAAATTTTTTTTTTCACAGACTATTCTTGCAGTTTAAAACCAACTGACTTGCTAACTGACATTAACACCCTTTCTATTCCTTACAGGTGTTTAGAGTGAAAACTGCATGACATTTAAAACTAATTAACAAACGATCAAAGGGTATTTTGACTCAATTCCCCAGTTCTGCAGAAAGCATAAATCATGCACACAAAAGCATGAGGGAGTTGTTGATGGCAAGGATGATGCATCTGTATGCTTGCTTGTTGAAGAGTAGTTGTCTGGGACTTTCCTTTACTCTCTGAAGTTCAGAGGACAGACATTGCACTCACCACAATTATACAGTGGATATAAAAAGAAGGAGTGATATAAGGACACTTAGTTAGGATCCAGCGAGCTTGCAGATTGACAAAATACTTTTCTTCCTTTCATATGTTCCTCCTGGAACTGAAGTAGAATTAAATTTATCAGCTGTGATTCACATGTAGAAAGAAGTGCATTTTTTTTAATTAAATCCACATTTACTTTTATGTACTCAAGAAAATTTTTTCTTTTATTCCAAATCAGTATACTCAGATCAAGAGATTTGATTAATATTACAATGGTTGTCCAACTTAGGGTTTAGTTTTTCAGGAGATCTATAGTTTTTAAGTGCTTCTTATCTTCCCAATTCCCACTTGACCTGTCCTTTCTATACACTCCAGGGTGCTTACTGCTCTCCCCAGCATTAGTGAAGCAAGCAGTGTCATAAAATTCCAGTTGTTGAATTGTTTAGTTTGCCTTAGTCATCTTTGTCAGTAGATGCTGTATTTTGAAATTTAGTGCAGGTGCTTCCTGCCTTGCTCCCCAGTTCTCCAGAGTGCGATGCTGGCCCTTGCTGCTGCCAATTGTGGAATATTAAAGACTTTTACAGCCCCTGCTAAGTAAGTTCTTTTCTTTCCCCTGATGACAGTTCTATTCCAAAGTGAGCTAGGTACAGTCCCAATGCACTCTGCCATCTTTCCCTGTGACCCACAAATAAACCCTGCACTTAGTACTAGATGTGATAGTTTGGCTTCTGGGACAGGATGATAAATGTGGGCCAACTCCCTCCTTGGATGATCTTTGAGATAAAACTCATCTCCTAGCAGATAATGGCCTGATGCCACATTCTTCCCCTTTTGCCTCAAGCATATATAAACATTCCCTGGAGACTACTTGGCTATGTTTTATGGCAACTGACCCACCACTACTGCTATATCTGTTCTCGGCAGGGAGGTAACATTGTGTTTGATTTTGCAGCAAAGAGATGAATGTACTTAGCATTTCCCTGTGTTCATGAGTGTGTCGAGACCCGTTGGCCATGGAGAACTGATGCCCACTTTGAAAGCTGACATTGCTCTGTCTCTTCTCTCTGTTCTCTCTGTGAGTAAGCATTGTTCCATCCAGTGCCAGTGTGACCTTTCAACAACTACAAAACATGGAGTGGGCTGGGACTCTAGGACTGCTGTTCCAGGTGGCAGGCATTTTTATGCCCTGTGCTACCCTCCATGCAGTAAGGCTCCTTCCTTGGAGGTGCAACAGGTGCTTCTTCCCTGACACAAACCACTGGGTCATTGAGTCATTGTGTGACCCTGCAAAGAGTCTAAGAAAACCTATGGGTTTCTTGCTTCCAAATTAGAGCTTGTAGTGCCCATTATATTCTCCTCAGAAACGTCCCACATGTCTTATTGTTCTGCTATTTTTCCTAAACTCTTTGGGATGTTGGGTCTTCTGGAAGTTCCTCAAATGAACAAAGTTATTTATAACACTAATTGTAAGCAGAATTCCAAATACCCTCCTCCTCCAATTTTCCCATCCTAATCTCCAGAATTCTATGTATAGTGAGATAGATTTATTATGATTTTGTTATGTCACATTTCAAAAGGGATTTGGCATATTTAATTAAGGTTATAATCAGTGGATTTTGAGTTATTCAAAGGGGAGGTTTCATTTATGGGCCCAATATAATCAACATAAGTGATTTAAAAGCAGAGTTTTCCCTAGCTGGTGGCAGAAGTGGAAGTAAGAGAAGCATGAGAAGGATTCAATGCACTTGGCTTGAATTTGGAGGGTTCCTGTAACAAGATGTGGGTAGCCAAGAAAGGAGACCCCAGCTAACAGACAGAAAGGAAACAGTGACCTCAGTCCTAAAGCTGCAAGGAACTTAATTCTACTAACAACTTGAATGAACTTGGAAGCAGACTCCCTTGGCCTCCATAGCAGAGCCCAACTTAGTCCACACATTCATTTCTGCTTTGTGATACCCTAAACAAAGAACCTTGGCAAGTAAGCCCAGATTTCTAATTAACACAACTGTGAAACAACAAACCAATGATTTACCATACATTTTGAGTTGTGCAATTTGTGTTGAGTCATTAAGTTTGTGGCAATTTTTATACAGTAATAAAAATTGAATACATCAATCTTCCTATGTAAGTGTTTCCGGGAATAGTTAGCCCATGTTAATGAAGGCAGCCAAATAGAAAGGCCTTGTTAATCTAATCAGTCAGCTGGCTGAGCAAATGTCTATTGTTTCATTTCTTGTATCATTTTTCCTAGTTCTACAAACAAGAAACCCTAGGTAAAGGTTTTCTGTTCCAAAATATGTACAAGCAACTGCAATTTCATCCACTAAAAATATTCAGTAAATAGGGGTGTGCTTGTTTGAAGCTATGTACCCCAGAAAAGGCCATGTTCTTTTAATCTATTCCTATGAGTGCAGATCTTTTATGGGTGGGACCTTTTGATTAGGTTGTTTCAACTGAGATGTGAACCTGCCTATTCCAGGTGGGTTGTAATCCTTTCACTGAAGTCCTTTATGAGGATAAAAGACAGAAAATCCCCAGAGAGCTCAGAAAGAAACACCTTGAGAAGTTTGGAGAGAGCTTAGAGAATAAGCTCCCAGAAAGAGTGCAGAGAGAAAAGTCCCAGAGGTGCTAAGAGAGGACCCACAGGAGCTCAGAAAGCAGCCACTGGAGCCAGGAGCTGCAAGCCACAAAACCTGGGAGCAAAGGACCGGTAGACGCCAGCCTGCTTTCCCATGTGACAGAGGGTTCCCAGATGCCGGCATCCTTTCTTCAGATTCCGGGTATCATCCTATTATTGCCTTACTTTGGACATTTTCATGGCCTAAGAACTGTAATTGTAACTTAATAAATCCCCATTGTTAAAAGCCAGACCATTTCTGGTATGTTGCATTCTGGCAGCTTTAGCAAACTGAAACAGGGGTTTATTTTAAATATTATGTTTTTTTCATTAATAAATGTACAAAACACATGTAGGTATGTTAGGGTATATATATTTTAGAGTGAGAGGTGATTTTTTTTTAATCTAATAAATTATCATAAAATATTTGTCCACAGTGTGACAAAGTGATGGATGGCTTGAACAAATAAAATTCTACTTTCTTTCTTTCTCACATTACACCTGAAACTAAACTATTACAGTATATTAATGTCATTTGTTTTACTTTTGATGTAAAGGCAAAGTAATATCTATAGGTTAAAAAACAAACATTTTGTCCAAATCATTAATCCTAAACACTGTAAATTTATATTTACTTTATGTGTAATCCCAAAAAATATTGTATACATTTTTAATATAACTGCCCTACACATTGTATTTAGCAACAAATTTAAGAAAAATAATATTTGAAATGATATAACATCTAATTTTGAAGTTGACATTAGTTTATATCTTAATCTTAATCTCATAATTTGATTTTGATAAATATTGAATCTTTACTTTAGAAATAATTCATGATTATTAGAAAAATATGGTATACATAGAGAAGTATAAAGAAGGAAACATCATCTGTGAAATCATCACCAAAATTACCTATGTAACATTTACTAGAAAATATGGTGGAGCATTTATTTCAATAAAACTGGAATTTTTTAATATGAGAGATTTCATTTTATGGTGAGTTTTCACAATGCTGTCTTTGAGTTATATCATAAGCATATTTCACATCATCAAAATTTCCCAAATCTTTAATATGTATTTCTTTGTGTGTATGCATATACCATACTATACACTTAGGTATTTCTCTATTCAGGAAATTGGGTAAGGGTTTTAAATTTTAATAAGTGGTACTGTCTCTTATGTTAAGGTCTTTAACCCATTTTGAGTCTATTTTTGTGTAGGGTGTGAGTTAGGGTTCCTCTTTCATTCTTTTGGATATGGATATCCAACTCTTTCAGCCCCATTTGTTGAAACTTGCCCTTGGGAAGCCTATTACTGCAAAGGAGAGGCTAGGCCTGCTTATAATTGTGCTTAAGAGTCTCCCGCTGAATGCCTCTTTGTTGCTCAGATGTGACCTTCTCTCTCTAGCTAAGCCACCTTGGCAGGTGAAATCACTGCCTTCCCCTCTATGTGGGATCTGACACCCAGGGATGTAAATCTCCTTGGCAACATGGAATATGACTCCCGGGGAGGAATCTAGACCCAGCATCATGGGATGGAGAACATCTTCTTGACCAAAAGGGGGATGCAAAATGAAATGAAATAAACTTTCCGTGGCTGTGAGATTCCAAAAGGAGCTAAGAGGTCATGCTGGTGGGCATTCTTACACACAATATAGATAACTCTTTTTTAAGTTTTAATGCATTGGAATAGCTAGTAGTAAATACCTGAACTATCAAACTACAAGCCAGTAGCTTTGAATCTTGAAGATGATTGTATAACAATGTAGCTTACAAGGGGTGACAATGTGATTGCAAAAGCCTTGTGGATCACAGTCCCCTTTATCCAGTTTATGGATGGATGAGTAGAAAAATGGGGGCAAAAAAGAACTAAAGGAAAAGTAGGGCCTGGGGGACGATATGGATGCTCTTTTTTTATTCTTATTTTTTTATTCTTACTTTCACTTTTTCTGTTATAAGGAAAATGTTAAAAAAAATAGATCAGGGTGGTGAATAAATAACTATATGATGGTAATGTGAACAATTGATTATATACTTTGGATGATTGTATGGTATGTGAATAAATCTTAATAAAAAATAAATCAATTGTAATAAATGATGCAGCAATATATACCTTCAATCTTTATCTGTGTTTTATGTTTGCAATTGTTATGGATAATGACTTGGGGTATCCTTAATGACCAAGGCTATGAATGTGACAACAATTTCATGTTGATCAGACATTTAATTTGTTTAAAATTAACAAATTTAAGATAAATTATGTTTTAGAGATATTTTCATTTTTAAATAGTAGTGTAATTAACTAGATTAGATAATTATTATTTAGTTTTTCTCTTTTGCCCATTTCATGTTTAATATTTATCTTAAATTTTTATATATATGAAAGATATTAAAATGTTAGCTGCAGTGATATTCCACATTTCATTCCAAGTTAGCAATATGGAGTTTCAAAACATTCAAGTAGAATCATGTTTCAATTAAACTATGTTAATATAATGTAACATTATTAAAAATAGCTTTACTCTTATACATGTTTAATTCTTATTACCTTATACTCCCAATGGTGTTCAGGCAATTCTAGATACTTTAACTAAGGTGAAAAACTTAGAAAAGCATTAAAATGTATCTTTGTGTTGTTATTTTGTCCTAACTTGAAAATATCCAATATATTTTCCCAATTTACTAATTAAAATGAAATTAATTTTCATTTTGTTATCCAGTAAATTTTTATTGTCATATAAATTTACACTATTTATTTTATGCATAAATTATAAGTTCTTTGAGCTGTAATTAAAATTTTCATATTGTGTATATATATGTATACCTATACATGACATGTAACAACCTTTTTATATTATCACTACAATCACTATGACTGGTTCTTCTACTACTTGTAATAATAGTCATGCTCTTTACTATGTTCGGAGCATCATGTTTAGTATCCACATGAATGAACAGAGAATTTTTCTTTCCTATGTTACTATTTAGGGAAGCCTCCAGAGAATTTTTAAATTTTAGTTAAAATTTTTTGGTTACTAATGTAACCTAAAAAAATCCCTTATCATTTGTAAATATTTGAAATCTATACATCTAGCATAATAAAAATAAAATAAAACCACTTTTTGTTAATGATTTTGACTAAATCATGCCTTTCATAATATGCTTTATGTGGAAATTTTATATTGATAATGACTGTATGTAACCAAATATGCATCTAATATAGCAAGCACTCAATCACCACCCCCACTCCTCCAATCACACCTTACAAACACAGGCGTTAATGTAACTTGCATCTGGTGTTTATCACCTCCTTTCCTTTTCTGTCTCACATGGCAATCAGAGAACTAAGATTTCAAACTCCTGAGGATAGTCCATCCCAGAAAGAACTTGTCAGGGAATTGTGCTGCCAGCAATGCCTCTGGAAATGTCTTATTAGTGTGAGCACTTCATTGGGCTGACTATCCGAGTGATACATTCTCTTTTTTTTAATTTATATTGAACTCTCGAGAGAAACATTCCCATCTATCTTATACAGAATATCTATTTTTAACAAATCAGTCACTTTTTCAAGTAGAGAAAACTGAATCATCTTAGATTTGTGAAAGAGCAATCATACATATTTTTAATGTCATCCTGTGTGCCCTATTCCTTACCAAATTCATCCCTCTTTCACCCTAAGCATGGTGACACTTGAGCTGATATTACTTGTCATTTTAAAAAATATTTCTGCTTCACACTAATGTGAACTTGGTTGGCACATAGTTATCATTCTTCTATATTTATTTGGTATTGAAACTCAAATGCAACTTTGTGTTTTTACTGTGCTTCTTGCAAGTTGTGTTGGTAATGCCTCTGATAATCTAGCTGCTCTTTTAGAGATTCATGTTTTGAAAAGAATTTTAAATAGAAAAATATTCAAAATTGAGAGTTTTCAAAAGCATTCATTCATTCATTCACTCCCTCATTTATTCCTTTATATGAAATTATTTACTATAGACCAGCATGTACCAGCTCCAGAAAACACAGAAGTCATCTTGCAAAACATGACCCTGGCCTTCAAAGAGATTACAGTTGGTTCAGGGAAAATGATCATGATGAGACAAATGTATAGCATGATGACTGTCATAATGGATTAAAACATATGGTGCTATAAGAATAAGCAAGGGGAGGAAGGTGGATCACCAAAATGAGTCTAGAGCATCTACTCAAAATAAGAAGGATCCTTGCCCAAAGGTGTTAACTCTGTTAATCTTTGGATATAAACAAATGCTGATTAGTCAAATTACTGTATTTGGGTGTGTGGTTTCAAAGAGTATGTATGAGTATCACTTTGAGAGAGAAATACATTATTTTTCTATAATTCTTATTCCTTGCTGACATACTTGGCTCCTAGAAGTAGATCATTTGAATTTATGACATATATTGCTTGTTATTTAAGCTTCTTCCCCTTAGGTAGCATAGTTTTGACCCAATTTTTGCCCATCATCTGCAACTGTGGCAACCCATGTTTTAGCAATGACAGCAATAGACTTTGCTAGATGTTTTTCTCATGTTATTATCAATCATCAGTAAACTGCTTTCTGGTATATCAAAATTACTCACTCTAGGCCCTCAAAGTTTCATTTGAACTGTAGTTTTCAGTTGGTAGTCTGTCAAAGAGTCATGCTAGTGATATTTTTAAAAATAACAGTCACTTATACAAAATGTGTGAATACCCTAAGAATGGTATTTTATGAAGAAAATTCTACATTGTCATATTCAAAGAATGATAAGGTTAAAATATCCATATGTTAACTGGGATATTTGTAGAAATGCAAGAAATAGGTACTTCCACATTGGGAAAAACCTGTGCTGATTTCTTTGGGGTCTGTCTTAAATAGCTTGATATCTGAATAACTTGAAAAACCCTGTTAGTTCCTTAAGTTTTGTAGTTTTGACTTAAATAAGAATAAACATTGGTTTTACAATGTTCCCTATATCATAATCCTTATATAATTATATTTTCTTTTTGATTTAATGTTTTCCTTAAGAAGACTTTTCATGGTGTGTTGCAAGACATGTTTCAGTATTTGAAATCTTCCCCATAGCAGGTCTAGCATCCTGGGAGTTATTGGGGTAATCTAGAAAAAAAATAATGACAAAGGGATTTTGTAGAAACTTGGGGGATTTATTATCTTGCTGAAGATAGAAAACACTCTAGAGAAAACAATTTGATTTCTCAAACTATTCCCAGCAGAGTACAGATCACATAAAATACTTCTTCCCAACACACTGTGTTAAGAATGCTTTCAATATTCATATCTTCTGGATTCTAATGATCATGATGACATTCATTGCAAAAAAACTATTTCTTGAAGAGCACAACTTTTCTAACATTTACATTCCATGAAAAAAACAGTTTTCTATTAGAACCATAGCAGGTTACACAGAATAAAAATAGGGAGGTTACTTCAAAGCTCTTAAAATATTTATCTAAGCTATGCTCTCAAAATTGGAGACATGCACTCCAGGGATCTTGCAGGATAATTCAGTATGATTGTGTTCAGGAATAATATATTATAAATATCTATAGATATACAGATATTTAAATAGATACACACATTTATGTGTGTCATATTTTCGTATGGTCTAATATTTCTATTTTATCTATTATTATAATGGAAAAAATTGGTAAGATATTATCTTACAATTTTTAATATAAGAAATAAGTATACAAATTTTGAGAGCCAATTTTCAAATTTTTATTTTTAGTGTAGAAGTATATAAATAAAACATTTTTGAAGTCACTGACAGTGAAATCAAAATATGAAAGGTTTATATTCAGATAATCAGATGATCAAGCTATTTTACTTAAAGACTATTGTCAGATCTCCAATATTGCACTAGAGTATGATGAGTGGGGATTAGACATATTTTGCCAGTTTAGTTTGCACTATTAAAATATAAGCCTTTTTGACATGGCTATGTTTTAAGTAAATAAAGGATTGATATTTGTTATGTGTTGAATTGTGTCTCCTACAAAGATATGATGTAGTCGTAAGCCCTAGTACCTTTGAAAGTAGCCTTATAAGGAAACAAGATCTTTGCAGATGTAATCAAGTTAAGATAAGGTTCCACTGAATTAGAGTAGGCCCTAATCCAACATGATTGGTACCCTTACAAGAAGAGAAGGGACACAGAGCCAGAAACAGAAGGAGGATGGCCATGTGAAGAAGGATGTAAGCAGAGACTGAAGTTACTCCTGCCATGAGCCAAGGAATGCCTAAAACTATGGGAAGCTGAAAAAACAAGGAAGGAACCTCCCCTAGAAGACTCAGAGGGAGGATGGCCCTACTCACATCTTGATTTCAGAACATTACCCTGCAGAACTGAGAGAGAATAGATTTCTGTTGTTTGAAGCCACCTAGTTTATGGCAAGTTGTCATGGCAGCACTGGGAAACTAATACAATATTTTTTTCATGAATATTGAAATCGAATTTAATGATTGAATTTAATAATTCTAATTATTCTTGAATATTTTAGCAGGAAGAAACTTATTGAATTAGTGTAAAATTTCACGTATATTTCAAATAACTCATTTTAATCTATTGCATGTAAGCCATTTCATTAATTATTAATGTTATTTTACTTAACAGAAAGCTTGTTCAGTATAACAAGGTAAAATACCTTGTAAGTTGTGTATCACAACTTCAAACCCTAGTTTAAGGTTCATATTCCATTCCTCACTGAATCTGTACTGTGCCATGGATATTAGGATATGTATTGACAACAGATTAAACATTAAATATTCTACAACTACGCAATTGGCCAGAGGAAAAACTCATTCCCTTTGATACCCCAAGCATGACAATACCAGACTATGCCCATACTACACTGTTTCTTCTTGTCCAGCCTGCAAATGCAATTTCAGTAGCTCCTCCTTTAGCTTCTCCAGACATTGGTCACATTCCTCATACACACATGTATCACTCGAAGACCCATGTTGAGTAATTGTTAGAAACTCATTCCTGACTGTACTTCAGTGCAACTTTACTTTGTCAGCCTCTTCTGTCAGAAAAAGTAAAAACAGGAAAAGAAAACTTTATTTAAAAAGTTCCTATCAATTTACAAAAACACCAAAGAAAGGAGGAAGCCAAATGCTTTTTATTCCCATGAATTTCTTTCGAAAATATTCCTCTTTTCTTTATTACCCACCTCTCAAATCACCTGGGGTATTCAAAGAACTAGTGTGACTATTGATTACTGTGATCATTTTAGAATTTGTGATTGTGACAGATTAAAAACTGGCTACAATTTTGACATCTCATAGAGGGCTGGCCTGTGAATGCTTTCACTTGCGGAATATAGTTGGACCTACAAAATACAGTTCTGAGCCTAGTCAGTGTGCAGAACTAAGAACTGTAGAGAATCATGCAAAGAGGAAAAGTCTGAGTGACAATCAAACAATTAGTAACATATGTCAAGGTAGATTTCAAAATTACTGTGGATTGATGACTGCTTTGTGCCTCTTATTTCCCTCCTCACTCTGAACAAGAGACTCTACTGATTCTATCCTATGCCTGTTTCAACATTTTGTATTTGGGTGTTTGGTGGCCTATGACTTGACTACTTTTAAGATCTTCTGAGCTAGAGGACCATTTTTGAGCCACTTAATCTGAGGAGACTCATTCATAGCTAGCAGGATAAAAATATTCTAAGTTCTTGTTTCCAAAATTGTAGATGGTATACACTTCTATTATTTATTCTGTGTTACCTTGTCCTCTGTCAGCAGAGTATAAACCCTATTTCCACTTTATTGGGCTGTTGAGATCTTCCATGGATGTGCCTGTAATGGATGTACTCTGGAGTACCCAATCAGTTCCAGACATAGTCCTCAAAATTATTCCTGTGAAGTATGATATCACTAATAATTATTCCAGGCAGAAGAACCCATTTCTTTTATCTATTGGACCAGTACTAACAGGTGGAAGTTTCAATTTCTACTTCAACAGAATTATTACTACACCCTCTTGAGAAAGTTTTCATCCTTTGAATTAACACCTCTACGTATCAGAACCCAAATTCACGTAAATGAAAAGTCAAATTTTGTCTTTGGTTTTTTAGTTGTTAAAGAAAGAGAAGTCACTTCTACATTGACTCTTCTGTTCCCAGATCAGCATAGATAAAGGAAATTCCATGTGATTGAATCTTTGATATTTATAATATCAGTAATAAATCTGGAATCACTTGAGAAAGAGTTCAACTGAAATCCACAGAATGCATCTTCTTAGCCATTTGATATAGAGAGCCTTCTCTGTAATAGGTGCCCTTCCTTAAGCAGTCACATTATGCAACAATGTTTCATTTTGTCTACCAATTCTGAGCAGTCCCCCAATATATTTCTTCCCTACTTTTCCAGCAGTCCTTCAGTCTTTTTCTTACCAAATTTATTACCATCCATATAAGTAATACATCGGTATAGACTTGCACCACTGGATTATTTATATTTCCTGATAAGTAAACCACAAATAAAGTGCCCACAGTTCTTCATGCTTGGAGAATTTCTTTGCTCATCATCCTTCATGGCTACACCTATCAGTAAGTGTATTTGAGAACATTCTATATTTGCAAAGTGTCAACATAATATACTGAGGAGTCATCTATAAACCAGGATCAAATTTTATTCTTTCTCAGTTAATTGATAATAGGAAAATATCCATGGAGTCATAAATACTGATTCCATGAGATTTGACAATGTGGAAAGAATCGGCACCATGGGAAGATATTATTACCTGTATATGTAACTCACTTGGAATTCAGGATTTGCTTAAACCCCACCTTATGTGCCCCACTTTCAGTTAATAATGGTTTGCTGGTGCACCTGCCCAACTTTGCTGCTTGTATCAGATAGCACACATTTCACAATGAACTGCTCAAGTATCATAGTCTCTTGGTATTCCATGATCAGCTTTGGTCTTTAATGAAGACCATATGAAAGCTAAGAATTGTTTCTTAGAAGGAGAATGGTTGCTTGTGGTAGAGGACTAGCTTTGCTCTGAAATTCTTGCTCTGTGTGCTGTGATTCTCTTGCTGGGTTTTCCTGTGGTCCTATATAACCTCCCAGTCTTTTTCAGACACATCACAGCAGGAATGAGTATATTAAATCATAAGACCAATTGGTAGAGTCTAGCATAGCAGCTTAAACAAGGAAGACTAGCTTCTTGCTCTAGGTTCTGTGAAACCTGGAAGCCACTGAAGTTCCTCAGTAAATGGGTCACTCCATATACTGTGCATGCTACTTGTAAATCTAAAGAGGCCTGGCAAGCATTGTGCCTCTTGCTCAGTAGTGACTACACATTAAAATGAATTGTTTTACACCATGAGAATATACCTCAATTTTCTCTAGACTTTTGAACCTCCAAAATATTTTCTGAAGTAGCAAAACCCTGATTATATTTGACTTTATCTCATATACCTGTCAAGTCATAGAACAAATTTGGTACTTTCTATTCATCTTTTTAACTTAGCACAATGTGTTCTATAAAGTGGGTCAATAAGATGTCCTGTGGGATGGTGAAATCATACAAATTCCCTGTTAGCTAAATTACAACAAGTAACCAAACATCTGATATTGTGATGTTTAAACCAGTAGAGGTTCACAGTTATATATAACAAGTTTGCTATTTTATTAGGAAGCCTTATGAGGCTCCTTCTGTTCTAAATGCCCCAAATTCCAAGTCAACGTGTTGATGGGGAAATTCTGTCATTAATAAGTTAATGACTATTCTGACTATGCATGGAAAATCTGGGGAAATAATCACAAATGTAGAATATATATCCCTTGGTCCCACTGTGAGATAGGCCCAGACCAAAACACAACCTATCAGCTGAATAGCTGCATACTGTAGAAGAAAGGATTAGCATTATCTCATGGACAGTAAATGGTATTGCAACAAACACCAGTCAATCACTTTTCTAAGGACCTAATCCCCACATAACATGGCCACAGGTATCTTTAGAGAGGAAGAGAAGACATATTTAGAGTTACACAGGATCCATGCCTTCCCATGCTACTAGGCATTTACCTCCCTGCAGAACTCAAATTCTCATCTGAGTGCACTGGATTGTTAGAATTTAATTGACATCAGTAATTGCACCTCAAAGATAGTCTTGGAAATACAGCTTTTAACTGTATATTTTCTCCAAAGAGAAAAAGATGTGAAATGAAGGTTGAGAAAGCCAATTTGAAATTTCCATCAAAAAAAGGTATTTGCATATTAACATGGTAGCTATTCCAAAATTTCTCTTTAGGAAATTGTCACCAAAGTCTATGGCTTTGGTCTTTCAAATTGCAATTTACCTTCTGGAAAATTATACTTTGTCATTTTCTTATTTTAAAATACTTCATCTCTACAGTCTTTCTTGCTGGCTTTTATCTCCACAGTTCCAACAGAGATGTCTCACTCCATATCCATGGAATAAATCTATAAATCTACCTTAGAACATATACTTAAAAATTCAGCAACTATTGAAATCAAAAAGCCTTCTGCTATCTTTTCTTACTCTTCATCTGAAAAACTCTTTACATTCTATAAAATACAGTTCACTCACACTTCTTTAATACAATTTGCCCAATTTCCTGGGCAGAGATTTTTACTCCATTTTCCCAAGGTATTTTCAATTTAATAAAGTTCTACACTTACTGATCACCACACTATGCTGTTACCGTCTTAAATTTTAAGGATACAAAAATGAATTTGGAAGTAAACTTACTGAGCACAGAGTTGTCTACTAACTTATTTCATATACCAAAGGAATGCATGTTTCCATTTGTGTCTCTTTCATTGAAATACTTTTAAAACCTGAAATAATTATTTTCTAGGACTTGATTTCTTTGATTCCTATGCTTCACAGAGAATTCTAAAACCAAGAATTCCTCATAATTTCTCAAATAGCCTTTGTTATGCAAATCAACACAATCAGCTTATGTTATAAAAGGAATATCTGTATAAAGTGGTACTAATAAAATTGTCATTATGTTTATCAACTTGGGCAGGAATCATAATCATTTTAAATCTCAGTTTCCTTGGAAGTAAAATAAAATAGTTTGATTTGTACAACTGGGTTAACTTTTAGCTTCCTTCTAATTCTAACCTCAGGTAAATAGTATGTATATCAATCCCTGAAATGTAGTTATATTTTCAGCCGAAAATTCAGCAGTTATAAATGTATATTTTGATTTTATGCTTCATCTTGCAACAAATCTAGAGGGACACAATAAGAGAATGCTTGTTCTATTCATGAACTTCTTAATTTGGCTTCTGAAATGTTTTTATGCTTAATTTGATCAATCAGATATTTAGAATAAAATGAAAGCCAACCCTCCAGAAAATTTTATTTCCCAGGTGGTGTCATGATGTAATGTTCTGGAAGTAACATTAATTACTGATTTAAGAGCCATTGAATAGAACAATGTTTTTTATAGGCAACACTGAAATTAACCAATCTGTTTCAGATATACTTTTAAAATGTGATAGATATGAATAATTTTAAAGGACAATACTATATATAAAAATAAAATACAAACATTAATAAACATTTGGAATATAGTCTATATCAAATAACATTCACATAAAACTTTAAAATATTGTAGCATGAGAATGTGAATGTAATAAAAATACTGAATTCTATACTTAAATGTGGTTAAAAAAGGAAATTATAGGTTTTACATATGTTTCTAGAATAAAAATTTTAAAACAAACAAACATAGGACTGTATAACACAAACAGTGAACCCTAAAGTAAACCATGGACTATAGTTTAATAGAAAAATGTGTTTTTATCAATTATGACAAATGTACCACACTAATGCAAAGTATTACTAATGGGAGGGTTTATGGGAACCCTGTATTTTACGCATGATTAAAAAAATAAGGAACTAATCAAAGAATTTATTTCTACCTATGTTAGGTTTCAGTAGAGCTAAAGAATTGACCAGATATATATGTGAATATTGAGATTTATTATAGAAATTGGCTCACATTACCATAAGGTTTGTCAAGTCTGAATTATGTAGGGCCCTACCTATGCAAGTAGTTCATGGGAACTACCAAGAAGGTTTCAATGAGTTCCCCAGCAGATGCTGGCTTGCAGAAGTATAGATGAAAATTCTTTTCTTTGATTGCTGAAATCTTCATTTCTCCCATTCAGGCTTGCAACTGTTTGGATGAGGAGACTTCTCTCATTACTGAAGGCAATCTCCTTTGTTGATTTTAGATGTAATCAGCCATAGATGCAATCACCTGACTAACGATTTTAATCCATGGAATACCCTCACAATAACAATCAGGCCAGTGCTTGCTTCACTAAACAACTGGACACCGTAATCTAGCCAAGTTGACACATGAAAATAGTCATCACATACCTATACTTACATAAGTGACAGGAGGTGATTAAGTTTTTGTGTTTCTGTATTTATCTTTCCTAGAAAAAGAGAAAGAGAAGCTTCCAATATAAACAACAAGTTATCTAACAGGAGAATAAAAGCAAATACAAATAGCTTTCTCTTTTATACAAGAGTGAACTTTTTTTTTTTTTCACTTAGCCCATGAAAAAGTAGGATATAATTACTTATGTATTTTATCATAATGATTTGCTGGATTTATCCATTTTTTTAATCACTTAAGCATAAAACCAAAAATAGTTGAAAAGAGAATCAATTCTATAAAATATGCTTTTGAAAATATCCTGCCACTGAAGATTTTTTAAACTCATACTGATGATTAATATACTGTTGAAATATGTTTCCTACCTGGCAGAATCTCACTTTATCATCTGATCCCTTCTTCAACTTAAGGCTCATTGACTGATTTCAACATATTCTGCCTAGGTTCCATGAGAGGAGTTTAAGCACATCTCTCAAGAAGTAACATATTTGATATTGAATTTGTGATCATTTTTATGGAAGCATGGGTGGTATGAAATAGTCGGATAAATCTCATTTCTTTCCTGCTCAGAGTGTATTTTAGTCAATTCATCAATTAGTAAGTTTTAAATGAAGCACTGCATGCTGAATGTGCTGTGCCAAGAGATAATTTAATTGTTAACTAAATATTTAATATAAATATTTAGAATATTTGTCACTTTCCAATTTTCAATGACACAGAATGTCTTTTTCACCTTCCAAGTTCTTTCTTCACAGGATATAGATAGCATGTGTTTTATTTTTTAACTACATATGTATATGATTACATACATATTCATATATAATGTAAGTATTTATAAAATATACACATTCTATATACACAAATATATATACAATAAATCTGTGATTTATTTTGTTCCCTACCTTTGTCTCAAAGAACTATTTTGATCAAATAATGATTTAGAATTTGTTGAGTTACTGCAATATATCCTTAACTGGTTTAGGCCTAATAGGCAAGGGGACTTGAAAAGATAACAAGATACCAATGATAGTAATGCAAAGAAGAAGAAATAAAAATAATGTTATTGGTATGAGCAATATTTTACCGGTCTTAAAATATTCTTTTAAAATGAAGACATGCAATAATTAGAGCAAAATAATTGCTTAAAAGTCTGTTGCTAAAGATTATAAAGAAATGCATGAGATTATATGCTGAAATAATCCTAAATGAATTTTTGATCCCAAGTAAGAAAGAACATTGAAAGAGCTAGAAGAGGACTTTTTTTGTTCTGAGTGCTGGAAAGAGGAATAACCATAATTATAGCTACCACAAAATTTTTCAGCACTGCACTGGTCTTCATGATTCAAGTGATTCTTGAGACAGTAAAAACTTCATTTGAGGGATTTCATTTGGTCAATCAGAGAATTCATATTAGTTTAATCTCATGAATTAATCTGGTTCAAAAGATGTTTAATCAACACTCATCATATAAAAGACTAGTCTATTCAGTATCCATTTCTAGTTTTTAATATCATAAAATATTCTAATGAACACTTTTCCAAGGACCCTATTCTGTTCTTATTTTCCTTATGTTAATAGGGTAAAACATTTTAAATAACAACAAATTAGCATTTTCCTGAAGAATAAACAGACTTTTCTGATAGGATTTGTTTGTGTCTTTGCTTCTTTAATGACAGCAGGGAGAATTTCACCATTTTAAACTTGACAGGCCCTCCTCTAATATGGCCTGTGTATGAGTACAAATACTCCGTATTTTCACTTTTCAAACAATTTGATACATAAAATATGTTCTTTCTCTAATATTGGTGGGTATACTTTAGAAATGCCTAACAAGTAAATGTTAGAATATAGAATTCTTCAGCCCTTTACATTTCTACAATACACTGTGTCGGCACAGGGTGAGCAGAGCAGTGGCCCTGGTCTGTTCACCACCCTACTCTTTCTGCCTCTGGCTCAATCACCCAACCTCCAGGGTGTCAAAAGTGTGTATGACACCTTGGTCTGCGTGTCTAAACTCCATTCAGAGATCTCCCTCCCCTAGCAAAGCCACCTGTTGACACAATGGAGACAGGAGCCACTCTCCTGATGAGCAACTCCCAATAATTGAAGTTGGTAAATTTAGGATGTAAAGTCCAGGAGCATGTACACCTGCACCATTGTCTAGAAAATGGGACAGAAGGACAGAACATAGGATAAGGGTGAGTACAACCCTTTGGCCCTATAGAATCCCTTGTTCATGTAGATAGATGAGGCTAAAAGAATTTCAGAGCTGACCTCTGAAACGGAGCACTTGTAGCAAGGTCTATAGGTGCAATTTAAGGTAGAGCATACCAATTTTAGTTTGAACCTGTAAGGTCAAATAGCAACTATCACTGTTTGGTTGTGTTCTCCTATCCCCTACTTTACACTTACATAATTATATTTTACACACAAATACTACAATATTCTGCAAATCAGTATTCTAAAGAGCAAAATTATTTTGCCTCTTTAGAGATTTTCTTATTATCAAATGTTTACTATTATTTAATGTGACTGAAGAGAAAACATATTTATATATTCTTAGTAAATGAATGATGTGAATGTGTAGAATGTATTTATTAGCTATTAAAATTCTTTTCCACTACATATAAAGAGTAAAACAAGGCAGGTTGCTTTTCTTCATAAAATAAGAATAGCCCTTCACTGTAAGAATTGACAAAATGCCAAAACCTAAACAAACAAACAACATCAAAAAAAAGGCCAAGCTTATCACAAGGGGTTACTGAGCCAGTTGGTGTGATGGATGCTCATTAGTTCTTTGGCTTAGCTATTTTCCTTTGTTGCAGCCTCATAGACTCCATGTAAAAGCAAATTAACCATAATACCATAGTGCTTCTGGCAGACCTCAACTTCTTTCCCTCAATTATCTTTATCTTTTTCCCTAAAAACTTCCTGAGGGACCAACCTGTGTACATAATGATAATCTGCTTCCCTTAAGAGAAGTTCTGGTTTAATCTCATCATGATTTACATGCATTTTATTTTCATCTCAACCACTCCATACAGCCCTGAGCTCACAGGTCATATCTTTTCAACTAGAAAATCTTCCCAATGTAGCTCTATAGTCTTTCTGACCTGCCTTAGTCTTCCATCCTTACTTAATTGTACATCTACTATAGTTTCATCAGCAATATTCCCATATTTTAAAACTTCTCTTTGAAAGTTTACTTTATCCTGTCACTCTAAGAAAGAGTAGTCTGTTTCTTTAGAATGCTGCTTCTTTGCTTTCTCTCTAAGGATCATTTGACAAATTTGACTACTCACTGTGTTACTCAATATCTTTTGAGAAATAGGATGAACATGGACAAGATTTACTGAGGGAAAATGCCTGTGAGGGAAAAGCTGGGAAGCTAAAGACTATGATGCAATTTTGAGCCCTAAGACAATAGAAAAAAGGAAAGACAGAAGGAAGAAAGGGAAGGAAGGAAGGGAAGGAGGGAGGGAGGGAGGGAAAGAAGGAAGGAAGGAAAGGAAAGGAAGGAAAGGAAGAAGAAGGGAAGTATAGTACCACCAAGTTAAGAAGACTTAGAGAACTTGAGCTTTCCACAGACTTACCATAACATAGTATAAAAACTGTCTCACAACTAGTTCAAGGAGAGAAGCCAGTAACAGAATTGACTACCAGAACAAGAATGAACATTCATCAGAGGAATGTAAGGAAACTAAAGTCCCTATAAGGCACCATATGTAAAGTCCACTGCCCAATATAAATAATTAATTACAAATGTCACAGTTTTGTTAGATGTCATCCTGGAAAAGAAAGAGAACATTAGGTAAAAAAAAAAAAAAGGAAATCAGCATGACACATAGATTTTAGTTAATAATAATGTATTTATATTGGTTTACTAATTATGACAAATGTACCATACAAACATAAGTTGTTAAAAATGAGGCAAACCGAATGTAGTTGTATGTAATTTCCCTCTACTATCTTTGTAACTTTTCTGTAGATCCAAAAGTATTCTACAGTAAAATCTCACTGGTTTAATTACTAGGTATTAAAATAAACAAGGAAGTGTGACCTACTTTCAATAACACAACTCATAATAGACATTAGACTTAGAAGAGAAAAATGTTCAAGTGCTACTATGAATCAATTTGAATAATTAAAGAAAATATGCTCAAAATTAATCATCTAAAATAATAAATAAATAGTTTAAATAAATAAAATATATGGGATCTCTGTCATGAGATTGAAACTAAGTATAAACAGGAATCAATAGAAATTCAAGGGACAAAAATTATGATAAAATGAAAACTTAGCTGGTTTAGCCAAAGGTAGATTGGAAATAGAAGACTCAGTGAAATCCAAATGAGATCAATAGAAATGTCCCCTTGTCAAAAATAATGAAATAATTGAATGGGATTTGTGGGATAATAACAGAATTTTAGTGTGTAATTGGAATCTCAGATGGAAAAAGAAAATGAGAAAATGGGGCAAAAAGTATTTGAGGAAATCACAGTAAAGAATTTTCCAAATTTGCTGAAAAAAGTTGGCACATATATACAGGAAGCTAAGTAAATCCCAAACAAAAAAACAATGTAAATAAAAACCACACTTAAGCACTTCATGGTAAAACTGATTAAAATGAAAAGCAGAAGACATTCTTGAAAGCAGCCAGAGGGGAAAATGCTGAGGAAAGAGTGCTTCTCAACAGAAACAATATAGACAAGAAGAGAATGGAATACTTATTTTTTAAAGTGTTGAAAAAAACTTAACAAATAATCTTTTAACTCTGTACATATTTTTCAAAAATAAGAGTAAAATAAAATATTTTTTGATAAAGAGAAGCTGAGAGAAATTATCAACAGATGTGCACTACAAGGAATGTTAAAGGATATTCTTCAGGATGCAGAGGTATAAATCATGATGGAAACAGATGTCATGAAAAGAACAAAGAATATTGGAGAGAATAAATAATTAAATTTTTAAATTTTTTTAATTATTTATTTCCTTAAAATACAACTAACTGCAAAGTAAAAATGATAATATTGCATGGTAGACTGTATATCATTACTTAGAATTAAAAGACATCTCACAGAAAAAAGGATAGGGAAGATAAATGGAACTGGATTTCAGTTATAATTTTTTAAAAGATAATGTGACGTGGGAGGTGGAGTATGTGAGATTTGAAATAATTATGGGGACATGTATGGTAGGAAGTAGAAAATCTGGAATGAACTGTGAATTTTAAAGTGAAAACTGGTAATTATGTTAACTCTAAATATGCTTTTTAAGAATGCATATTGAAAGTTCTAGGACATGTATTAACAATAATAAAAGGAAGCGGAGCTAATATGTCAACAGAAGAAATTAAATTAAATACTAAAAAATAGTTGGTTAACTGCAAAGAATCAATGAAAGATGCAAAACAAGTGTTGAAAAAAAAACAAAAAAGACAAATGGGGAACAAATAGCAAGATGGCAGACTAAAATCCAATCATATTGGTAATTGCATTAAATGTAAATGGGAGTAAACAGTGTGTTAATTGATAAAAATTGTCAAACTGTATAAAAAGAAGACTGAATGTAAGTTGTCTAAAAAAAATGTACTTGAAATATAAAAAACACAGAAATGCTGAAAGAAAAATGATGGAAAAATACACCATCCAAAATGTAAGCATAAGACATCTACTAATGATAAATTCTTTTAGTTTTCCTTTATCTGATTAATTATATTCAGAATATTAATAATTATATTCTGAATAATTATATTCCTCATATCTGATATTTCCACAAGATCACAAATGGGTCATAATTATAATGTATTTAGATCCTACCAGCCTACCTATAACCAAAATGTCAACTATGTATTCCAACAGGCAAATTGATATCTAATATTGCTTGTATTCTATGCCATTTTTTCTAGAATCAATTACTTTTACTCTCTCTTCCACACTTTTAAATTCCAACAGTCTGCAATTTATTTCTTCCATATTAACATTGCATATTCCATTGTGTCTAGAGAGTTGCCTTAAACTTGTTCTCATGTGTTACACCAATAATTTCCAAACACAGCTCTGCAAAAGATGCATTTGATAGCTTTGGAAAAATAAAGATGTATTGATTTTCTTTTGGTTTAATGTATGTGGGTGTGAAGAGTGGGAGGCCATGGAAAACAAGGAATATGGGTTTCATTTGTTCCATATGAAATAATTTCTCTATAGTTTCTCTCTAAACTGCTGTATGGAGCCTCTATATTTTAATAATGAAATAACTATCAAAATTTAAGTGAGGTAGTGTTTGGAAGGCATTTCATAAACTAACATGCTGAAAGATTGTGGATTTTAAGAGAATAAGCCTATGAAAGCTATTAATATGATAGACTATGTAGACAGTAGATTCTAAAATGTTATTTTATATTGTATTATCTTTAAAAACCCACATTAGAGCATGTTGAAAATATAATAAAATTCAGCAAAATACTGAGCTTGCATTTTGGAGTAAGACTTAAGATTTTTCAAAAACCTTTTTCCCATTTAAAATGAAGCAGGGTCCTTAGTGATTAGAATGAACCAGACAGAAATTATTCTCAGAAATTAGAGCTCTTTGTAGTTGTCAGATAGAATAAAAACAATTCCTGATGGAGTGGCTAAGTGACAGCAGCCACCTTTTGTTCATTACCTTACCAGAGGATACCCAATGAATGACAATTGTTACAACCCTGAACCTTCATTGTTATAAGGTAAAATGAAGACTGACTTATGAAGCCCTTATCAGTAATGATGCTTGTCTCAGCAGATGGGAGAAAAAGCAAAACAGCTGCAAGATGCTCTGGTCGATGAGGAGGATTATGATTAAAGAGGGAAAACATCAGGGCTTTTATAAACTTGATAGGGGGATTATTTGAGCTATAGAAAATCATGGAGTGTTAGCCATCATAATACCTCCCTCCTTGATTTAGTGAGACCTAGAGGGGTTACTAAAATCATTCCACACACAGAACATTTCAAGTTAAATAATATTCAAAATTGGGTTTTACTTCTTGTATCAAAAAAATTTTAAATATTATATGTAATGAGATATGATTTGCAAAAATATGAATAAAAATGAAGAACTCTTGAAAAATGATCATAGCTATACAATTATGATGCTATAAAATACTCTTTATATTCTATTAACCCATTAAATATCAAATATCAAATAAGGAATATATGAATGGAGGCAATGGTACTCTGTTGAATCAATAAAAATTATCCTGAACATATTTTTAAACAATATGCATGAACAGAAAAGTAGTAAAATTCAAGATGCTTACAATGAGATAAATGACCATAAGTTCTCAGAATTAATTTGTGTATATGCATCTTGTAGAATATCAGGCAAATTTAAATAGTCCTTAAGTTGTTAAACCCAACATTGCTCAGTTCTTTTACTTTTTGATATATTTCTGCCAAAGGAGAGGGCTTTTGTGGACATCTATTGCTATGGAATGAAAGGATATCAGAGAACTTTCTTTCCTTTGCTTTAAGGAAATTTATATAGGTAGGGAGCAAGACTTAATCATAAGAAATTCAGATTTACAAACAGACTGTTTCAATACAGACTCTGTCACTTACAAGCCATATTATCATGTGTAATTTATTAAAACTCTCTGTGCCTGTTCATATATAGTATGTTCTGCAAAAAGCCATATTCTTTAAAGCCATCTTGTGGGGGCAGACTGATTAGTCTGTTGATTAAGGTGGAAACATTTGATTAAATTATTTCCATGGAGATGTGGACCCTGCCCATTCAGGGTGGGTCTTAAATCACTGGAGTCCTATAAGAGAGCTCACAGACAGAAGGAGCTCAGAGCAGCTGGGAGAGACATTTTGGAAAAGTCCATTTTGAAATATAATCAGGAGCATAGGACCAGCAGATGCCAGCCACATGCCTTCTCAGTGGACAGAGATGTTTCAGATGCCATTGGCCATTCTTCAGTGAAAGTATCCTCTTGTTGATGCCTTAGTTTAGGCACTTTTATGGCCTTTGATCTGTAAATTTGTAATTAAAAAATCTCCTTTATAAAAGCCAATTCATTACTGGTATTTTGCATAGTGGCAGCATTAGCAAACCAGAAAAACTTTAGCTTCCTCGTGTCTAAACTCTGATACTATTCCAAAGTAGCTAGCATAGTACCTTACACATAATTCCCACTCAATAATTGATTATTTTTAGTATTATAGATGGATTTCCAACCAATAATTTTATTACTGTGATTTATTCCTAATGCTAAATTTGAGAAGTAATGTTTATCACTGGGAAGAAATAAAGGGCTAGATAATTAAATCCATATTCTTGGCTAGAAAAGATGAGTCTGCTTATAATGTTCCAGACTATTTCAGAAACTACAAGAAGCAGGATAAAGTGAGGTCATCTAAACCAAATCCAGGCTTTGCATTTTTTTCATGTTGCAGTCTACATTTTATTGCACCACCTAACATTAGTAGAAACCTGCTTCATTTTACTATCATCATAAATTTCTATAAACATTATTTTGAAACATGAAAGATTAATCACATCAATTTAAACATAATTTTTTTAAAAAATGCAATTTAAAATCTTATAATTTTTTATTTTTATTTTTGCATGTAAGCTTTGAGAACAAACTATGACAGATTACCATGTAGATGGAGACACCACTTATTCTTAATTTTACTTTAGCTTTCAATTTTGTTTAATCTTTGTATCCAGATCTTACCCAACATGTAGAGTTCATTGATAACTTTTTCTTCACAATACACAGATATATTAAATTATACATTTAAGAAGATATTGTAGGAGATGGAAAATGGCAGCATAGACAGGAGTGGAGGCTAGTTTGTCTCCCTGGAACAACTAACAAACAACCAGGAACAAGTATCTGGAATAACTGTGGGGAACAAACATGGCTGTCCACTCATCATACACCAGCCTGAATTGGGAGGAATGCCTGAGATCACAGCATAAAATCTGTAAGTACAAACTGCAGATCCAAGCCAAGAGCCCCCTCCCCCCATGTCCTGAACAGCAAAGCTTCCTAGTGGAAGCTCTATTGGACTGCTCAATACAAGCTATAAATCCCCAACAAGCAGACAGAGGCTTTTGGTGACGACTGACCTTGAAGAGCCAGAGGGTAGCTGTGGACTGGCCCTGAAGGGGACTTTGTGTCTCTTTTTTGGCTCAGTGGAGAAAAATACAGCCATTTTCATTTCCCAGTGCTCTGACCCACAAGGGTGGAGACAGCACAGGCAGAGAGTCTTTTCAAATGCTAATGACCTTTCCCTAGGGGGGTTATGCTCCCCAAGAGGAAAGATTTAGGGCCCAGCTCTATTACCTGCCCATTCAGAACTGGACCCCAGAGCCTGGGGGAAAGCAGCCACAGGCCACACCTCCTTATACCAGTCTGGAGCTACAGGCTGATAGGCACCACCTGCTGGGCAGAAAAGCACAGTGACTTGAGGACTCACAGGGTGCACCAATCTTCTAAGACACACCCTCAGGAGACATGCTACTATTTCCTTCTTAGAAGACCTGAGCCTGTTCTGGTCTGGGAAAATCTGATTGGAATAACCAAGGAAACCAGATGCCTAGACAACAGAAAACTACAACTACACTAAGAAAAATGAAGTTATGGCCCAAAGGAACAAATTTATATTTCACTGAGATACAGGAATTTAAACAACTAATACTAAATCAATTCAAAAAGTTTAGGGAAGATATTGCAAAAGAGATAGAGGCTGTAAAGGAAACACTGGGCATATATATGGCAGAAATCAAAAGTTCAAAAAAACAACTAGTAGAATCTATGGAAATGAAAGGCACAACACAAGAGATGAAAGACACAATGGAAACATACAACAGCAGATCTCAAGAGGCAGGAGAAAACACTCAGGAACTGAAGAACAAGGCATCTGAAAGCCTACACATAAAAGAACAGATAGAGAAAAGAATGGAAAAATATGAGCAACGTCTTTGGAGCTTAAGGACAGAATGAAATGCAGGAATGTATGTGTCATTGGTATCCCAGAAGGAGAAGAGAAGGGAAAAGGGGAAGAAGCAATAATAGAGGAAATAATCAATGAAAATGTCCCATCTCTTATGAAAGACATAAAATTATGGATCCAAAAAGTGTGGCATTCCCCAAATGGAACAGATCCAAATAGGACTATGCCAAGACACTTAACAATCAGATTATCAAATGTCAAAGATAAAAAGAGGATCCTGAAAGCATCAAGAGAAAAGTGATCCATCACATACAAAGGAAGCTTGATAAGACTATGTGTGGATTTCTCAATAGAAACCATGGAGGCAAGAAGGAATTGGTGTGATATATTTAAGATACTGAAAGAGAAAATCCATCAACCAAGAATCCTGTATCTGGTAAAGCTGTCCTTCAAATATGAGGGAGAGCTTTAAATATTCTCTGACAAACAGACAATGACAGATTTTTTGAACAAGATACCTGCTTTACAGGAAACACTAAAGGAAGCACTGCAGACAGAAAGGAAAAGACCTGAGTGAGAGGTTTGGAAAACAATTTTGGGAGATAGTAGCACAACAATGTAAGTACACTGAGTAAAGATGAATGGGAGCATGGTTGAAAGAGGAAGGTTAGGACCATGTGGGGCACCAAAACAAAAGAGAAAAGATAAAGACTAAGACTGTAAAACTCAGTGAAACCTAGGGTGTTCAACAACTGTAATAAAAGGTACAAATATGTTTTTACATGAGGTTAGAAAAAATGAATGTCAACACTGCAAGTTATAAAAAATAGAGTGGGATTGAGGGGAAAGCACAATCAATGCAAACTAGAGACTATAATTAACAGAAACATTGTATTATGCTTCCTTTAATATAACAAAGGCAATATACCCAAGCTAAATGCATATGCAAGGGGGCATAGGGGAAGAGTATGGGACTCCCGGCATTGGTGATGCTGTCTGTATATTTATTCTCCTTTAGTTTAATGTTACCTTTCTTTCTGTTGCTTTCTAGCTGTCATGTTTTTGGTTTTTGTTTTTTTGTTTTTTTTTCTCTCTCTCTCTTTCTTTTTCCTTTTTCTTTTGTCCCTCTACCTTCTTTCACTCTTCCTCCTTCTTTGTGGAAGAAATGGAGATGTCCTTATATAGTTAGTGACTATGGTACGGAATACATAAATATGTGACTACATAGGGAACGAATGATTGTTTACTCAGGTCAAATATATGGTATGTGAAAAAAAAGTATTTAAAAAAATGGGTTGATGAAAGGCACTATATTGAGTGAAATAAGATAGACACATAAGGACAGATATCACAGGTTCTCACTGATATGAACTAATTATAATATGTAAACTTGTAGACATGAAATATAAGGTAGCAGATATAGAATGAGGCTAAAGAATGTGGAGCGGTTGCTTATTATGGGCAGAATGTTCAACTAGGGTAAACATAAATGTTTGGAAATGGACAGAGATGGTGGTAGCATGTTATGAGAATAACTAACGGTGCTGAATGGTCTGTGAAGGTGGTGGAAAGGGTAAGCTCAGAGTCACGTTTGTCACCAGAAGGAAAGTGGGAGGTTGAAAGACGGGAATGTATAAAACAGTGAAATCTTGTGGTGGGCAACATCTGTGATTAACTGTAAAAATATTAGAAATCTCTCTCATGAGCTAGAACAAATGTATGGCACTATAACTAGACGGTAATAATAGAGGTGCATATAGGAAATAAAATATATACCTATTGCAAACTATATACTACAGTTAGTAGTATTTTAACATTCTTTCATCAACAGTAACAAATGTACTGTACCAAAACTATGAATCAATAATGGATGCGTAGTGGTTAGGGGTATGGGAGGATTTGAGTTTCCTTTTGTTTTTTTTTTTTTTTTTTCTGTCTGTCTTTCTTTTCTGGAGTAATGAAAATGTCCTAAAAATTGAAAAAAAAATTAATTGTGGTGATGGATGCACAGCTGTATGATGGTACCATGGGCAACTGATTGTACACTTTGGATCTTTGGATACTTGTATGGTTTGTGAATGATCTCAATTGAAAAAAAAAGTACATAGAAAAAAAAAGATAGTGTAGTTTTTTTCTTCCTCTCTACGTATTGTGTGATAAAAATCACTAGAAGTACTCTTCTTCTTTAAGAGAGTCTTACATATTGCCATAATATGTGCCTGATTTTATGTTCATTAAAAATATGGTTCTTTAAAAATGCCTCTTCCTGTTTATTCTTTTATCAATTTTTTTTTTCCTGAAGGACTCAAGCAAAAATAGAACAATGAACATAATGGATGGTTGTTGTGGTCAGAATGGGTCACACAGTAGAGAAAGTGTACAATTAAAGATTCGTTTTTAACTTTACAGTTTCAGTTGTGGTCAGCTAGCTCTGCTCTCTTATTTCTTCATTGTATTTCAATGTTTATTTTTCATATTTATTACAATTCTTTATTCCTAAAATACTACATAGGAGAAAAACTTTATCTTTGAACTCTGTTGGAAATAAATGTCTTGTTACTAAGACATGATTTGAATATACTGCTAGCATTTATGCAAAGCATATGTTGGATGTCAGATTGTTTGATTTAGGCTGTATTTGAACAAGTACACATCACACATAGCCCTTGACCACACAAAGTGTCGTGGCCATGTCTCTGAGAAATAAATTTATAGTTAAAGTAGAAGCCTGAAGAACCATCATCATAAAGAGGATAAACATGATATTGGTTTCTTTGATTAAGGAGGGCAAACAGTTGTTAGTAATAACCACTTCCCAACTTGACCACTTCTTGGAGTGCTTAGGAATATGTTGGGCCTATCCTTTCCTCTTAGTCTTGTACAAAAAAAAAAAAGCAAAATGAATGGGAAAATGCATATTCCTCTCTTGATTTGTCATTGAAGTTTCAATGAGCTTTAAGAAACTTTTTATTTAATGTGATAATTCATGTTTTAGGAATGAAATGAGATTAATGGAAAGTTAAGTATTTATGAAGGGTCTTTACACCATGTAAGTAAAGATTTGTCTAGCAAAGCAGCCTCACACATTTTTTAATTATCATCAACACATAATGACTTTAAATGTAAAGGGTAAGGAGAATAAATTTGAAAATAGAAAACTGTAGTTATGAAATAGTTACAATAAAGACTACAAAAAGTGTGGAATTCAAGGGAGAAAAGTGGTGCCAGATTCTCTTTAGCTATGTAAATTGTGATAAATGCTATCTTAATCCTTTCACCTTATTACTAGACACATTTCACATTTTATTCATTTTCCTGAGAAACTTGAAGAAGTTGAAAGACTGATTATGTTTTTCACTTTCTAATTTTGAGACAACTAGCAATGGACATCTTGATACAAATTATTCTAATATAATCACTGTGTCTTCAAGGAACAAAGCACTGAAATTGACTTCATCATTAGCATTGAGCTCCAGCAGTTAAGAACCTTCATACTACATTGGTTTTATGACTTTTCTAAAAATTCTAAGTCTTTAGAATTAAGCTGACACAAGTGAAAGCATGAGTTTTTCATTAAAACAGTATGAATGAATTTAATTTTCCTTTGCTTCTTAGGAAATATGACAAGAAATTCTGTATCATAGTTTCCAAAACTTAATAAAAAAGATCTGAATTTCTGAAGAAAATATGCATACATAGCTTCTATGTCTGAGATTATAATTATTTGGAATCTGAACATTCCATATAATGGTGTTACCAAGACTTATAGACAAATTAACAATTAATTCATATTATATTTTATATTATATCACATGTTATCTATGTTATATTTTACAAAGAATTTTAATATTGCAACTAATTCTCTTTCACAGATAATTCTCTTTCTATATTGTAGTTAATTTTTTGTAAATGGGGCAAGATAAGAAGGGGTATTTTGGGATATTTTGTACTAACTATATATCTAAAGGTTTTTCCTATTCATTATCAATATTATATCTCCTCTGCCTGCTGAGAATTTTTCTCCAAGAATCTAATATGTCAAACCCAATATAGATCAACACTTTCCAAACTGACTTCTTATGGTTTCAGATATAATTTAGTGTTAATCAAACAAAGTGATATCAGGAAAGGGGTAACTGCTTATAATCCCTTTCAGGTGTATTTGTTGACTTTAATGAGTTTAAGCGGGTCCAAATCAAAATTCCTGACAGCTGGGGCTTTTGAGCAGCTTTTCTGAAATGCCAAATGTAACCAGGCTATAGTTTTGAGATTCTTTTGTATTTTCCCTCAGGAATGAGGTCACATTCCAAATCAAGATAAAATATTGAGTTTCAATTAATTTCTCCAATAAGGGAAAAATTTTTCTAAAGATTATATTCCCAAATACTTAAGCTGATGAATGCTGAAAAAATTTCATAGGCATTACAGAAAAATATGTGGAAAATGCATTTAAAATATTTGTAATTTCACTTAAATCTTCAACATGATTCATGGGCTTTCTTTAATAATATCAATGTGGATGGGCTTATTTATTCTGAAAAAAATAAAAATTTGAATTTACCAGGGGCGGTTGACGTGACAGATTAGGTTTGGCGAGAATATGACTGACTATCACCAACATGATAATCCACACCTTAATCTCTTTAACCAGGAGCCCCATTTTCAAGCGGCTTGTTCCAATTAAATGCCACTTCTTATTTATGCTGAATGTGTAAGAAGGTTTAGATAAGTTTCTTTGTTCAAGGCCACTTATCATTTAGAAACAGAACTGGAATGCTTTGATACACCAAGGCAGGATTAGTCCTTCTACTATTGACGTGTGAAGATGGACATGATCACTTATTCTATGATAAAGGACTCCTAGCACAAAGCTTCCTTGGCTAAGCAACCTGCACAGTCTTTAGAGGATGAATGCATGCTGAGATTCAGAGTGAAGGGAAAGCAATAGCTAGCCCTGAATGTATCTCAAAAGGAGAAAACGGAATAAAAATGTTGACTGATTGAAATTTGTGGTTGTGTAATAAATTTAATATATTATACATGCTTCTAATTATAAATTCTAACATTTTAAAAATAAATGTTGACGTGTTGCCCTCCTAAAATAAAGGAACATTCTTTTGCATGTGTTGTATTCATAATTGGACCTATTCAATGTTAAAATCTCTTTTTAAATCAATCAGTTTAATCAAAGGTAATGCAATGGATACACAGATTGAATTTTTTAGTTATCTCTAGCAATTTAATTAACAGGATAATTTCACTAAAAGTTGGAGAAAAATTCATTCAGACATGCACACACAGATTTGCTATGTAAATAGCATAGCAAATGTCAAATATTCATGGCCAAGCCCATCATTTAAGTGACTATTAATTTTAATTGGCTTGGCTTGTAATGTTAATTTGTTCATGTGTACACATTGCCTATGATGAAAACTAAATTTTAAAGAAGCTGAACTATGTATACATTTACCGTATCCTGTAAATAGCTTTTATAGAATTAGTTCAAATGGACTGTCTTCGGGTTGTGAGAATAGGAAAGCCATAAGCAATTGTGCGCTGTTACTCAAGGAAACCAGGCAGCAGATCTGGTAACACCCATAGGTCACAAGAGATGGGGGATGATATATCAGAGCAGTGAAGAGAACTTAGAACACAGAGGGTCTTTTAGAGTTGGCCACCTGAAGGGGAGCAGGAGACTGTGCCAGCTCCAAGGAATCTTGTTCTTTCTTTTTCCCCAAACGTGTACCCTGAGGGCAATCACATGGGCCAAACTCAACTGAATCCAGAAACATAAGAACCTATTTTTGTCGTTTATATAAGTAGGTCCCCCATAACAGAGCAGGGTTTAGAAAGGAAGAGAGGATGTTTGGAGGGCATTTGAAGCTATCCAGCCCAATCCATTGCTTCTCATTAGTAATCAGTCTTCTTTTAGGGTAGAGAGCTGAAAGTGGGGATTTCATGATTGCAGCACAAGTGATGGAGTCTCATTTCATTCAAATCTGTGGCTAGTGAAAGGATTTCACTTCACTGAAGTCATTCAGAGCAACCTGAGTCCTATTGTCATGTAACAGTCATACATATTCAGCTGGAACTGAAATATACATAATTTAGAAATATTTTTAAACAAGAATGGGCTGAAATCAACTCCCCATGAGATCCTAGATGTGGGTTGAGAGGGAGCCATGGCAAAGCTGATGGAGTAAGTACCTTGGTGGTCTTAGCCACCTGCTTATGCAGATAACGTATGCTCTCTGGACCCACATAAGCACAGTCTCATGTATATATTTTGCACCTTCAACATAAGTGCTAATGTTCACATCTAATTTTATGCTTTATTGTAATATCTTATACACTATGTTTATGAGGAGTAATTTGAGATTGATAGCCACATTGGTTTTCCCCAGTCACGAGTATAGCTTCCACCAGTGCTCATTAGCAAGCTAGAAGCTGGCATTCCTTCAAAACCCTACTGGTCAATGCTGTGTTTCTCCAAATGGGGCTCACCAGAGACTTCTTTCAGAATTTATCTGTTCCATGGGAACTTCTAGCTCAATTTAATGTGCTGGATCATAAAATAGGACAGCTTGCACCACAGTTTGAACCTGATGCAGAGATTTTTGCCCCAAGACCTAGTCAAAACTGGCAGCTTTTTGGGTTACTTGATAAATGGGTTGATCATCATAGCCAAATACCGTAAGCTTTTGCTCCATAATCCAAAGAGAAATACCAAGACTTTTGTCTTTTATTTTTTCATACTGGGGGATGTAGATGTTTTGTTGTTATTTCAACCATAAAGGGTAGCCTGTAATTCTACACCAGATACTGACTGAACCTTGGTAATGGTCTGTTTTTCTTTTTGGGAAGTGAAAGATATTTTTTGAGGTTTATTTTTCCAGTAGATCTTTAATCAGCATGACTTACGGTCATACCCCCTGTTTGTATGGCAACCATTGTGATTGGTCAATGTCTGTGCCGTACTGGTAGTTAAAAACTACCAGTTTTTATATGTGATATTTTCATTTTCAAATTATACATCTGGGAAAATGGTGGATATGGATGCTTCATAGTCATGGAGTACATGAAGGTGGACTAATGTTTTTGCTGTCAAGCATTACTTTTATTAGGTTTAAAACATTTTTGCATGTCCTTTGAAGAAGTACCTGTTACCCTTGTATGCAGTCATGAAGGAGGTATTTATCAAGGGCATCCTCACTTCTCATCCTATAGTGATTAGCATATGACCCAGATGGATTAATGAATATAATCACAAAGTTATTGTTTACTGTGGATGTTTTCTGAAATCTCTATTTAAGATAATGCTAAAAGCTCAGGATGCCTGATACTGTGTTCCCTAACTCTCTGGAGGAATCTCACAATTTGTCAGAGTCTGGAACTCACATTCATGTGAGAAGCTAGTTTATCCCAGGATTTCCAGGATACACTTGAAAATAAATTTCCTTTGGGATTGAGAAGTTCTGATGAGATTCTTTGACTTGCAAATAAAGATGTCATTGATTAAACAGCAGAATTAAAAGAAAAAAATCAAATGCATGCAACAAGATTCTGTATGAATATCTGATTTTACAACCTTGTTTGACTTTATTTAAACCCTTGGCTCATTAAGTCCAGGGCATAGATATAGCAAAAGTTCTGGCATATGATGCTAAAGGAGAGACGGTAAATTCATGCAGAAAAAGTTATCTCCATTTTGCACTGATTACCTAACACCAGAGGAAAAAACTAAACATGAAAAAAATGTATCAGTAAGTGCAAGCTGAGTTTCTGAAAATGATTTGTATATTTTCTTAATGACAACAGTAGTTATTGCCCAAACTATGTATATCGTGCTTACTACAATATAAACTTATTATATGCAAATAGAATCTAAATTGGACCTACATGGAGGGGTCATTAAAATACATATGCCTCACTTTTTATATCTTCTATGACATTTATGTAGTTAATACTCTCCCCATGCTATACAAATGATATCTGGCTCAGTAAGTTTAGGTTACTCCCCCAAGGTCATTTTAATAAACTGAAATTGCTGTTTTCATGAACACTTGTTCTGATAAATCCACAAACTGATTTCTAAAGGTGTATTTGCTTTAACAATATCCATTTACCCAAATTTAGGCATTTGCCTTTCAACTCTACTTTTTAGGGAGGCTGCAGAATTTGAAGGAAGTCAATCTAGTGGCCTGTCATAATGAGATAACCTAGCCACCCTTTTGGGGGTTTCTCTTTTTAGGTAGAATAATCTCCAGGACCTCCCACTATTGCTGGATGCTTCCTCAAATGACAAGAACTTATTTTGGTCTATTATGCTTTCTTCTCTCTACTTGCATTATCTCATGATTGCTTTAAATGATGTCCCAGCACCATTCATTGAAGAGACTATTCTTTCCCCCGTTGAATGGATTTGGCACCCTTGTCAAGCATCAACTGGCCATACACATGTAGATTTAACTCTGGACTCTCAATTCTATTCCATTGTCCATATGTTCATACTTATGCCAGTATCACACTTTAAAAATTACTGACACTTTGTAGTAACTTTTGAAATCAGGAAGTATGAGTCCTCCAACTCTGTTCCTTTTCAAGGTTATTTTGACTGTTCGGGGCCCCTTGCAATTTCACATGAAGTTGAAGATTAACTTTTGAATTTCTGCAAAAAAAAAAAAAAAAAAAAAAAAAGGCTGCTAGAATTTGATAGGAATTACATTAAATTTGTAGAATACTTTAGGCAGAATTGACATAAACAAGAAAGTGAAAAGAAAACCTACACAATGGGAGAGAATATTTCAAAATCATATATCTGATAAGGGTTTAAAACTTGGAATATCTAAGGAACTCCTATAACTCAACAACAAAAAGACAAACAACCCAATTAAAAAATGAGCCAAGGATTTGAATAGACATATCTCCAAAGTTGATATTCAAATTCCCAAAAAGTGTATGAAAAAATGCTCAACATTTTAGCCATTAGAGAAATGCAAATTGAAACTTGAGTGAGATACCACTTCACAAACCACTGTGATTGCTAGTATTTAAAAACTGGAAAATAGAAAGTATTGGTGAACATGCAGAGAAACAGGAACACTTTTACATCACTGGTAGGAAAGTAAAATGGTGCAGCCACTGTGGAAAACAGTTTTACAATTCCTCTGAAAATTAAGCATAGAATTACCACATGACCCCACAATTCTACTCCTATGTATATAACCAAAAGAACAAAAGCAGGACTCAGACAGATATTTGTACACTAATGTTTATCACAGCATTATTCACCATAGCCCAAAGGTAGAAGCAACCCAAGTGTCCATCAGCAGATGAATGGATATATAAAATGTGATATAGCCATACAATGTAATATTATTCAGATGTAAAAAGTAGTGAAGTACCAGTACATGTTACAAAATGCATGAATCTCGAAGAAATCATGTTGCATGAAATAGCCTGATATAAAAATGACAAATATTGTATGATTCCTCTTAAATGAAATTCTTAGAATAAGCAAATTCATAGAGACAGAAATCAGAATAGTAGTTACAAAAGGTGGCAGGGTAGACTGGGGAGTTACTGCTAAATGAGTATGAGTTTTGGTTTAGGATTATAAAAATAGTCTGGAAACAGATTGTGATGAAAGCTACACAGTATTGTCAATGTACTTAATGTCAAAGAATTGTCCACTTAAAATGGTCAAAATGATTTTCATGTGTGGTATATTTTATTACAATTAAATAAAGTAATTTTTTTAAAGTGACTTTTAGGTAGGGTACCTTGAGAGCTTGAAATCAATGTGAAATGAAATATTCAGCTAAATCTTAGAGGTAAGATAAAGAAATCAAGGAAGTACATGTATCCCATCGGCCTTATTATTGCTTTTGAGAAATTTACTGTTAAGTTGAAACTACACATTTGCTATTCTTATCTGAACAATTTTTAATGGCAGCATTATATTTGAAAATACTTTAAAAATATTTTCATCTACACAGTAACTGAATTTTGACTATTAGGAATATATTCATTTGTAATGTGCATTTGTTTCCCCATTTCAAGAATAAGAAGTTGAAGAAGATGAACTGGAAAGCCTGTGAATGTGCTAACATGCTTATGTTTCCACTTAAATATACTGTTATATCTTATAGGCAAATAAGCAAATATAGTAGGTACATATTCATAGTTAATATAGTTTAAATGCCACATTTAAAAAAATACTCCTTATATCAAAAGCTTTTTATATTAGCCTAACTGTTTAATGAACTAACATTCAAATGAAAAAAATACTATTTCTATGGAAAACTAATTTTTATTTATTCAATATTTATATACAAATATATAAATCTATGGTTAACTGCATATAATGTCAGGTGCCATGGACTAAGAATGATAAACTCTAATTCCTTAAATATAATAGATTCCTAGAAAAATGAAGACATCTACGTCTTTCCAATACAAAAGTACGTGAATTATATAAGCCTGTTATTTTATGTGTATCTTTATCTTTATCTTGTTGGAAAGAGGAATCTAAAGTTGTCAATGTTTCATTAATTGTTCCAACTACAATAATATATAGGAGTTAATATTTTAAAGATAATTTTTTAAAAATTATTATTAACTGGGGGACAGGATGAACTGTTACACATAAATGACTTGAACAAACCAGAAGCAGAACCCAAGGAAATCAGTGGTCCCATCTCTGGTATTGAAAAGGCTCTATGCTGTAGTGGCAATAAACAGATTCTTTCAGCTGATGATAAAACTGTTCACCTTTGGGATCAGGCACTATGACAGAAGAGAAATCTCCGAATTTTAATATGTCTGTTAATAGTATGGAATATATTCCTGAGGGAGAGATTTTATAACTTATGGACAATCTATTGCTTTTCATAGTGCAGTAAGTTTGGAACCAAGTAAATCCTTTGAAGTTCCTGCAACCATCAATTTTGCATCTCTTCATCCTGAGAAAGAATTTCTTGTTGCAGGTGGTAAAGATGTTAAAATTTATAAGTATGATTATAACAGTGGAGAAGAATTAGAATCCTACAAATGATATGTTGGTCCTATTCACTGTGAGATTTAGTCATGATGGAGAACTTTATGCCAGTGGTTCTGAAGATGGAATATGAAGATTATGGCAAACTGTGGTAGGAAAAACATATGGCCTTTGGAAATGTGTGCTTCCTGAAGAAGAATAGTGGTGAGCTGGCAAAGCTGAAGATCAGTTTTCCAGAGACAAGAGGAGCTAGAAAAAATTGCTTCAGAGAATTCAGATTCCATCTACAGTTCAACTCCTGAAGTTGAGGCCTGAGCATGACATATGACACAGATGTGTAAACTTACGGACTAAAACAAGCAAGCAGAGAAAAGCATCAGCCTTCCAGAGTAAACATAGGTAGTAAATAATGGGGAATATGAATTAGCTCCAGTGCTGGAACTAACTAACTTGGTCTTACATGTAATTGAAATCTCTAAGAGTTTATCAGAGGGCAGATGAAGTAATTCTCGTGCAGTAATGACCAGCCTATTGTCTTTTTGAATGAATATGTGTAAGCCAACATTCAATTTCTCTTATTACAATTAGATTTCTTGTAGTTGTTTATGTTACTATGGAGAAAAAATATTATGGCCTATTTTTCTGACATTTATCTTAAAGAAGAAAGCCTTTTTTGCTTTAGTTGTAAAGAAGAGGGAATACATAATAAAGTAATGGGTTTGATTTCTCTTTCATTGTATACTGCTTCCGGATGTCTAATTATTTATAGTTATCTAAATAAAATGCCTCTTAAACAAAAAATACACTGTAATTCTTCAGCTATAGGATAAAAGGAGATATGAATTTAAGTGATTTACAGACTGTGACCAGGTAAGTAAAAAAATTGCTGTACCATGTTACAGGAAGAAAAGAAAGGCTTTATATTTGGTAAATTCTAAAATTTTTATTTATCTGTAACCATTTAGAAGTATTTAAAATATTTATTTTAAAACTTGTCCAAAAATTTATTTGGCCCAAATATAACTGATAACTCTAATGATTTCATATCCATTCAGTATTCACTTGTGTTTTAATTTCTGAGCTGCTTCAAAAAATGCCATACAATGTATCAGTAAGGCTATGCTTTCTTCCAGAAGACTATGGCACTCTATGCCATTCTGTTCTTCCAGAAGACTATGGCTGTCAGTGATGCTTGGTCTTTGGCTTTTTTGTCACATGGCAGTGAACATGGCAGTGTGCAAGGCAGCTGCTTCTTTCTCTTCCTGGTTCTGTTGACTTCCACCTTCTGGCTGTTCCTCGAAGCTTCTGTCTCCATTTGACTTTCACTTTGCTTATATAGGACTTCAATAATCCAGATTACAGCATAAATCTGATTTGGTTGAGCCACACCTTAACTGAAGAAACCTCTTGAAGAGGTCTTATTTACAACAGGTACACACACACCAGAATGCAGAATAAGACCAACAACATGTGCGAAGTGGGGGAGGCAATTCAGTCGACCATACCATGGTTGCATTTTAAGACCATTGCTTTGATAAAGGAATATTTTGAACCCACAATCTGAGATTCTCTTTCTGGTTCTCCAACTTTCTTCTCTAAGGCCATGGATTAGTTTCAGATCACTGCTGAGATATTCTAGAGCCTGTGACTGTGGTCATAGCCTTCATGGTGTTCACAATATTGAGCTCTAAGTTTGGTGATATTGACTATTAATGAAACCATTATAGAACACAAACGAACTCCAAACTGGGGAGAATGATTCAAAGCACAATTCATCAGATAAGAAACTATGCATATCAGACAAGATAAATTGGTTCAGATGAGACACAGAAGGCATAATCAAAAGACATTCTCTGAATTACTGTGTTTTATTCCCAGGTATATGGACTCAGCTACTTGTAGAGTAAAAACAGTTAAGGATTCTGAGCAATATCAGAATTGAAACTTAATCTCGCCCTACTCTATGTAGCAACAACCCTTGTTATAGCTTTATTGCAGGTTTTATATAGGCATCAAATGAGATTATGTATGGTTTATTTTTCTATTGTAGTATAACAAATTACTGCAAACATAGTGGCTTAAAATATCATGCATTGGTTTATAGCTCTGTAGGTGAAAAGTTTAGCACAGTATGCCTGCTGTGTTCTGGGCTCAAGATGTCACCAGGCTTAAATTAAATCTACATTCTTATCTGGAATCCAGGGGAAAAAATACACTTCTAAGCTCATTCATGTTGTTGGCAGAATTCAATTTCTTGTGACAGTAGGATTGAAGTCCCTGATTCCTTGCTGAATGTTGCTCCTGAGGGATAGACATGTGGCATATGAAGCTTGGCATTCTTTGACATGTGACCCTTCCATCTTCCAGCCAGCAAAAGCATGTCAAATCCTTCCTGTGCCTCCAATCTCTGACTTTTAAAGGGCTCATGTGATTTTAAAAAGCTCCTGTGATTAGGTTAAGCCCACGTCATTAACCTTTCTTAACATCAACTACCATATGACATAATCTAATCACTTGAGTAAATTCCATCAAATTCACAGTCCCTAGGATTATTCAGGCTTGTGCACACTAAGTCAGGAGCAGGAAACCCTGGAAGGTCATCTTACAATTCTAAAACATTCTAAAAATGTTTATGAAATGATTTTTAATAATAGAGTTTTAATTAAATGTATGGTGACAGGACTGAAATGCACATCACATAATTCTAGTGCTACCAGTATAGCCATATTTTAAAAACAAAAGTAAACTCTCTTAACAGAAAGAGAACATCATCAATCTGCATATACTCTCAACAAGTTTTCAAATGCCATTATATGACACTCAAATAAAATTATAAATATAATAAAAACAGAAACATAATCAAGCATGGAAAAGACAAAATTTGACTGCAAACTAAGAGAAAAAACAGATAAGATATTGGGGTTACCAGATACAAACTGAAAAATAATTAAAATTATGAAATAAATATATTAGTAGTCCAAAAAGGAGAATTTCTTGGAGGACTAAAGAGAAATCAAACCCCACAAATCTATCAAAAATTAATCTGCTAAATTCAACTAAAGAGAATGAATAGATTAGGGAAAAATGTGCACACTAAACACAAAGGAAAAAAATGATGTAAAATATAAAGCAGAAGTCTTATGAGATTGAATATAATTGGATTTCCAAAGAGGAATGTTAAAATATAATGTGAAATTTGCAATATTTGAAAGACATTGGTCAAATGAAAAAGAAAATGCTGAAAAGCTTCATGCCTGAGATTTGTGCAATGAAGGATAAATAATGAAAAAGATAAATAGTAATAAAAACATAATTATGCCTATGCATATTGCAGTTGAACTGATGCATGAAATTTACAAAAATGAAATTGTAACAGAAATTCTAGGAAAAAAAGACATATTAACATCAAAGGCATATCAATATAATTAATTATAATTTGTTATAATCTAAAAGAAGAGTCATGGAAGTAAACATTGAACCTCTCTAGTCTATCTCACAGTAAAAAATATTTTTAATATTTTTAAATTTTTTATTAGAGAAGATGTGGGTTTACAGAACCATCATGCATAAAATACAGGATTCCCATATAACAGATGCTTTGAAGTTGTATGGACCCCAGAAAAGTATGTTCTTAAAGTTAATCCATTCCTGTGATTGTGGACCCATTATAAGTAGGATCTTTTGGTGAGCAGGATCTTAAGTTGTGACCCACCTCATACAGGGTGGGTCTTTACTCTGTAACTGGAGTCCTTCATAAGGAATGAAACTCAGACAAAGAGAAAGAAAGCCACAGAAGCAAGAAGCTGAAAGCAATGGAAACTGGAAAAGAAGGGAGAGATCAGCAGATGCTGCAATGTGCCTTGCCATGTGACAGACAGAGGAGTCTAGGATCACCAATAGCTGGTCTTCAGGAAGAAAGTACCAACTTGATGATGCTTTGATTTGGACAGAACTGTAAGCTTGTAAACTAATAAATCTGCATTGTAAAAGCCAACCCGTTTCTTTCAGGAGCTTAGCAAACTAGAACACCACCACATTATTAACACCTTCCATTGGTGTGGAACGTTTGTTGCAACAGATGAAAGCGCAATTTCAAAAACTATACTATTAACTATAGTCTGTGATTAATCTAGGGTTCACTGTTTGTGTAGTTCCATGGATTTATTTTTATTTTCATTCTGTTCCATATATACAACCTAATATTTCCCCTTTAAACCACATTCAGTTATAAATTTTAATGCTGTTAATTACATTCACAACGTTGTGCTAGAATCATTACCATCTGTAGACAAAATGCTTTATTTTTAAATAATTTTAATATTTTTAATATTCTAAAATGTTTAATGAATTCCCTTTGGCTTTCAGTAAATTCATATGAGTTACAAGATGCACCACTCTCTTGTTACATAAACATACAAACAAACAAAAACCTCCATTTAAGCAACCGTTAGTCAGATATTCTGTTACTTAAAGATAAAAATATCCCTTACAGTCTGCTTTAAAACTTTACTTATGAATGAATTATGGAAAATATTATTATGACATTATGAAAGAAGGCAATGTTATTTACCTTTAAGAAGGTAATAAGAAAAGATGCAACATGTTAAGCAGTAGAAGAGTAAAAGTAAGGTAATAATAGGAACTCTCCAACTTCATTTTATCAAACGGAAATTTAAGAGGTGCTGTCTAAACTTAATGAGATAAAAATACATTTAATTATATTACAATAATTAGAAGCTTAACTAAAACTGCATCTAAAATTATATATGTATATACATAATTGTGCATATGCAGATATGCATGCATGTGTAAAGAAAGAGTGTAAAGTTTATAAGTTGTACTCAACATAGTTTTTTGCTTTTTTATTTTGAAGTACATTCAAACTTACAGAGCAGTTGCAAAAATAATATATAAACCCTATACAGAGAACTCTGACATACTCCCATCCCCTTTCCCCCAGCTATTGCCATATCCATCTTAGCTTTTTGTCACATTTGCCATATAATTCGTTCTATATATCTATCTATCCATCCATTTCCTTAACACTTGAAGTTGTATATATCATGCTTTTGGAACACTGAACACTGCCATGTACATTTCCCAAGAACAAGAATATCCATTTATGAAACCACCTTAAGTACAGTCATCAAGATCAAGAAATTTAACATTGATGTATAACTTACAGTCTATATTTCAATTTTTCCATATGTCCCAATAATATCACTTTGAACCTTTACACCTCCCTTGCTAGATCCTATCCAGAATCACATGTTGCATTCATCATTGTCCCCTTAGATGCTCTGTTTTTTTTAATTGTAAGAATATATATACAACATAAACTTTCCCTTCTCAACCTTCACAAAATTATCATTCATTGATATTAATCAAATTCTCAATATTGTAATACCCTTATCAACTTCCATTACTGAAACTTATCCATCTTCCCAAACAGAAACTCTGCACCCATCATGCATTAACTCCCCATTCCCCCTGCTTCTGTCTGTCAACATGTACTCTATTTTCTGTCTCTATGTCTTTACGTGTTCCCCAGTATGTTCTTTGTAGTTACCAGAGGGCTTTAATTTAACAATCTCAATCTATAAGAGTCCTGTTTGTTTTGACAACAACTTGGTTGTTTTTGTCACAAATTTCATTTTTATATATTATGAGTCCACACTCACTTATTTCCCATTACATTTTAGGCATTTGCCTTTAAGATCCTGTCATAGTAAAATGTGGAGTTATAAACCAAAAATACAATAGAACTGGCATTTATATTTACCTGCCCTGGAGATCTTTATTTCTTCATGCAGCTTTGATCTATTGTCTCTTGTCCTTTCCTTTCAATGTACAGAACCCTCTTTAGCATCTCTTACAGGTCTAATCTAGTGGTGAAAAACTCCTGCAGCTTTTGTTTTTCTGGAACTGTCTTAATCTCACCCTTATTTTTTGAAAGGCAGTTTCACCAGATATAGAATTCTTGGTTGGCAACTTTTGCTTTCAGCAAAATAAATATTTTTGCTTTCAGCAATTTAAATATGTCACCCCACTTCTTTCTTGCCTCTATGGTTTCTAATGAGACATTAGCATTATTTTTTATTGAAGCTCCCTTTTGTGTGACATGTCATTTCTCTCTTGAGACTTTCAGAATTCTCCATTTATCCTTGGTATTTAACAGTTTGGTTATATTATATTGGAGCTTGAGTCTATTTGGATTTATCCTCTTTTAAATTTGTTGAGGATCTTGGATGTGTATATTCATGTCTTTCACTACATTTGGGAGGTTTTTGGCCATTATTTCTTTGATTATTCTCTCTGATCCTCTATTTCTTCTCCTTCTGTGATTCCTATAATGTGTATATCATCATGCTGGATGGTGTCCCACAGTTTTCTCAGGCTTTGCTCACATTTCTTCATTCTTTCTTCTTTCCGGCCCCCAGAATAAATAATTTCAATTAACTCATCTTCAAGTAGTTCTTTGATTCTTTCTTCTGCTTGACCCAATCTGCTGTTGAAACCCTCTAGAGAATTTTTAATTTCTTTTATTGTGGACTTCAGCTCTGGTTCCTTTTCATAATATTCATAGCTTTATTGTTATTCCCCTTGTGTTCATGTATTGTTTTCCTTATTTCCTTTAGTTCTTTGTCCATGTTTTCCTTTAGCTCTTTAAGCATCTTTAAGACATTAAAAAAAAAAAAAAAATCTTTGTCTGGTATGTTCCAGGCCGGTTCCTCCTCATTGATAGTTTCTAATGATTTAACCTCTTCCTTTGTCTGGGCCATCACTTCCAGTTTCTTTGTATGGTTTGTAACCTTTCTGTGAAACCTGGACATTTGGATATTTTAATGTGTATTGCTGGAATTTAGATTCTGAAGCATCGATTCCTTAAGATTGTATCCAACTAGTGTTATGGCAGAGTTTTCTTTGAATGTAAGGAGATAACAAAAAGAAGGAGGAGGAGGAGGAGGAAGAGAAGAAGAAGAAGAAGAAGAAGAAGAAGGGGAGTAGTAGGAGAAGCAGGAGGAGGAGGATGGAGAAGAAGAAAAAAAGAAAAAGAAAAAGAAAAAGACCAGATTTTTCTAGTGTGCTTAGTGTTTACCTTCAGAGCTTATCCATACAATGAGTTTAGTAAATACCTCTAGGCTAAAGTATAGAAGCCTCCCTGTGCATTCTTCTTGTCTTTGGCATGCATATGTGGCCCTAGAGATTCCCCCTGTTACACTGATAGGAATGTCTTCTCTTCCCTAGGAAACAATGTCCTTTGGTCCCAGACACTGCACTGTATGTGCTGCAGCCAACAATCTCTTGCTCCAGGCAGCAGGACTTGACTGCTTACCCACAGCTGTGGATGTGTAGAACCACCTTCTACACAAGGGAAAGTTCTGGGACGAGTCCCTAAGGTCACCACGAGACAGTTCAGGAAATATATACATGCTCCCAGTAGGTGCTCAAGGGTTATTCTGCTCCCTCCAGATCTGTGACCAAAAATCCACAGTCTGGCTCTATGTTTTGTCGCTAAGGATAGGGAAGGGGCTGGCCAGGCTGCCAGGAGCTCCTACTACTTTTACGTAGACTTTTTCTTGATTCAGTGCTTGCTGTTACTGTAGCCCTTTAACTGTTTTCTAAAGCCTTGAGAAACATGTTCTTACTGGTTGTTTGAATTTTCTATGCAGTGACAGAGTCCTGAAGTGTCTCACTCCACCTTCTTGATCAAGCCAAGATATTATAGTTGAATTTTTACTTGTTTTTTAATTGCAATTTTTATCAGATAATTGTAAATTCACATGCAGTTGTAAAATCAATTCAAAGACTTCCCATGAACATTTTACCCAGTTTCCCCCAAAGGAAACATTTTGCAAAACTATTGTATAATGTCACAACAAAAATATTGACATTTATTTAAATCACAGTTCTTATATAGATTTCTCCATGGTTACTAGTACTCATTTGCATGTGTGCTTTGTGTTTGTGTACTTAGTTCTACATAATTTTATTACATAAGTAAGTTCATGCACCCACCACCACAGTCAAGATAATGAACAATTCCATCAACACAAAGTTTCCTTATATTGCCCTTGTATAACACCCATATCTCCCTTTGGCACCCCACCCAATCCCCAACCTTTGTCTACTACTAGTTGATGTTCAATTTCTAATATTTGTATTTTAAAAAAACTATTATGTAAATGGAATCACAGTTTGCAACCCTTGGAGATTGGCTTTTTTCACCCTGAATAATTCACTAGATCCTTCCTTTTATAAAAAAAAAAAAATTGGCTGAAGAAAAACTGGACTAATTTTACTTTAGTTTTTGGCTATTATAAATAAAGCAGCTATGAATATTCATGTACAAGTTTTTATGTGAACAGAAATTTTTATTTCTCTGGGATAATGTTAAAAGAACCATGTATCTACTTGGATTCTCTGCCTACATGCTCGTTTCTCCTTGCCCTGTTTTTGGAGGTAAAGGAGTCAGGATTCTCAAGACTAAGGTAAATAGGCTTCTGAAACTGGGATGACTGAGTCCCTAAGAGCAATTATGCTTTCCCACCATTGCAATATATATTTAACCTCAGAGAAGCCGAGATATAAAATTCCAATCCCCAACTACTCCTTTTTTGTTCTTTGTGAAGTGTGGATATATGGCTATATTCGGACCAATGGTATTCATATAAATATTGTATGGAAGCTTCTCTTGAGGAAGCTTGCCATCATCTTCATCCCTTCCTTTGCCTGTTTCTTATAAAAGAGAAGCTGCCACCTTGGCCCATGAGGCTGAAGCTATGGAAAGAAGAGAAAAGAGATGGAATAACTCTTGGATCCTGACACCAGGAGCTCCCCACTAGACTACCTGGACATTTACATGTGAGGAAAAACAAAAAAAGAAAACATATATATTGTCCATAGTGCCATTATAACATTTTCCCCTGTCTTTCAGAAAAGCCATAGATAAAAATACAGAATTTCCTGCTTAGAAATAGGGTTCTGCCAATAGTGAAGCCTAAACAGTGGCACTGGCTTAGTAAGTGGTAAGAAGAGAGAAATTGTATATGGACAGCTTTGATGTATTTATTCCTATGATGCAGTGATAAAATATGTGGTGAGACTGTCATCTACAATACCTTGCAAATGAATCTACACCCCAACAGACATCATAGCAAAATAGGATAAACCTATTGGAAAAATCTAGGAGAGTTGTGTTTTGACAATTTCCTGCTGTTCTCAGCAAAATTTTCAAGAGAGAGGAGTTGAATGTAGACACAGCCCATCTGTGAACAGAGACATATGTTTGCTCACTGAGTTCAATCAATTTTGGAGCTTTGGAGAGTAGAGAAGCAAATTGTTTTTGTCTCAACTGAGTTTTGAGAGCTTGTCCTTTAGGAAGTTGTAAATCTACTTGCAGTGATGGGGTGAAATATATTGCTTTCATCCAAATTTTTTTTTTTTTTTTTTAAGATGGTTGGGTAGATCAAATAAGAGAAGACATGAACCAGCAAGGAATCTGGAAACTTAGAGACCCAAAAGAACTAGATTTTGCCAATATCTTCACTAAGCTTGGAAGCAGATCCTTTCCCTATAGACCTGTTTTAGTTTTGTAGGCTGCAAAAGCAAATATCCTGCAGTGGTTTGGCTTAAATAATGGGAATTTATTTGTTCACAGTTTTGAGGCTGAGTATGCCCAAATCAAGGCATTATCAATGCCAAAGACTGTGGCATTGTAGGCCTGGCTGCCAGTGATCTTTAGTGCTGTTTGTCACATGGCAAGGCACATGGTTGTGTCTCCTGGTCTCTCCATTCTCTTCAGGGTTCTATTGATGTTCAGATTTTGGCTTTCCCTCTGGCTTTTTCTGTCTCTGTCTGAATTTCATTCTCTTATGAAGGACTAAGTAATAGGATTAACACCCATCCTGGCCCATATCTTAACTGAGGTATCTTCATCAAAAGGTCCTGCTTAAAATGGGTTGCCAACCACAGGAATGGATTAGATTTAAGAACATATTTTCTGGAGTACCTACAGCTTCAAACCACTGTATCTACTTGTACCTACTTATAAGAGCCCAGCTGGCCTGCTGTTCTCAGCAAAATTTTCAAGAGAAAGGGGTTGAATGCAGACACAGACCATCTGTGAACAGAGACATATGTTTGCTCACTGAGTTCAATCAACTTTGGAGCTTTGGAGAGTAGAGAAGCAAATTGTTTTTGTCCCAACTGAGTTTTGAGACCTTGTCCTTAGGAAGTTGTAAATCTACTTGCAGTGATGGGGTGAAATGTATTGCTTTCATCCAAATGACTTCCATGTTGGGAAACGCAAAGTCAAGCATTCATCTTAGTCATCTATACTTCTGACCTACACAATTCTGAGATAATATTGCTGCTAAATTTATAGCAATTTGTTACAGCAGCAATAGAAAACTGATTCAGATGTCTCCAAAGTAGCCACCATTAAATGATGTAAGGAGAATGAAATGACAGAAGCAGAGAAACCAGCAAGCCTCACACCAGACATTCAGACTGAAACACTATGTCTACTAGCGAAGGTCTCTTTCTAAGAAAGTCTAATCAGTCCTGCCTAGAAAGTCTAACCAAGGAGCTTACTCAAGTTCATGTCAGAGATTTGATAACTGCTATATTAAGTGATGGCTGTGTTTCACTACTCTGCACCCCACCCCTTCTCTAAATGGGAGCTTTATAGTAGTCATCTTGTTTCAACTCCAGTCAACTTGCATATTGGGTGGTTGGGGTAGGGCATATAATTAAGCAGCTATTACATTTCAGGTATTTATTAGATAAAACATATATGCAAATTAACAAGACTTGCCACCCTCAAGGAATATACAGTTCCACATATGTATAATAATAAGATGAATTCACGTTCTCTGGTCAATAGGGTAATGGCTACTTACATAAGTAGGCAGTGTGATACAGAGAAAAGAAAAAGCAGGGTGCTAAAATCTTGGTTTGAAATGATGATTTTGCACTAGCTAGATGTCTGATTCTAACGAAGTTATTTCATGTCTCTTGACCACAGTTCCTCACCTGTAAAATGGAGCCATGACACCTCCTTGATTGAATCAGTGAATCAGTGAAAGGATTATTTATAATAAAGATAAATGGCTTAGCATCTGGCTGCTTGCATCCCACAGCATTAGTAAAAACAGCTATTATTAACCAAATGACTTAGTAATTATCACTTGTTTTTCAGTTTTTATATCATATGTTCATAGAAAACCACTTTCTCATCTTTAGAATGTAATGAAAATCACCGAGAGATGCCAGGTTTCAGGTGGATGCCTTAATTTAATGAACTTTCCAGGACACCCCCTTGAAATATAGAGACAAGAGGACTGTATAAGTGAGAAGAAAGGTACACATAGATTTAAATGCCTAAGAGGAAAACTGGCTAAACTCTAAACATAGTAGTTTAGTTGGACATATGGCTACCCAGGATAAAGACTGCATTCCCTCACCCTGATACTTAGCAGACTGGTGCCACCCCTGACTGAGAGCATACATATTAGATACATACATATAGAAGACTGCATCCCTGATGCTTGGAGCACTTAAGTTGCCCTGGACTTCCTCAATGAATTTTAATGTTAGAGAAAAGCAGAGTTTTACTTTTTTAAACTACTGCCATTCAGTGATACCTATAGTTCTCAGCTAAACTTTATCTTAATTAATAGATGTGTTATTTATGGATTTTGACAGCTTGTTTAGAATAGAACCCAATGAGAAATAGTTAGTGATTCTACAAGTGAAACAGAACCAGGTAAAAGGTAGGGTGTTTTTCACATTAAGTTCTTCATTAAAAATTTGATGCTTAAAAATTTGTATATACTTTATTCTTAGTTACATATTATGTATATCTATAATGTAGCTGTTCAAATCTTTTTTTAAAAATTTAAAGCAGGTCAAAGACAAAGGAAAGAAGCAGGGGCAGTTAGGGCTCATGCATTCCAGAGGTGGCTGAAAACCAGAGGAGTGAATTGATGATTACATGCATTGCATGATTTAAATGGAAACGTTCTTTCCTTGAGTTTGATAAATAAGTAAGGAGTATTGCATGGATGTTGAGAAGCCAAAGAAGATCCTGAAATGGACATTTTATATTTTGGCTAATCCAGCATCATAAAGTCCTTCCTATGTTAGGTGACACCCCCGTTGCGTATTGACGGCTGTGCAGTAGAATGCCACCTCCACCATAGAAAACTAAGGGGGAGGAGTGAATACTTCTGTCCCTGTATTGCCTACAAGTATAATGTGGGAAGATCAAATACAGACTTCCAACCTGTTCTTTGAGCCCTGAAAGTGTGAGGCAAGAACAAATTGTCAGATAGACAATACTCTTGGCAAAGTTGGAGCAAATGAGAATCCAGACACACAATTGTGACGCTGTCTTTGGGCTGAACATGCAACAGATTATGGCTGTGTTGGTGGCTGTATTCCACATTCTTCTTGTCAATATCTTTCCTCATATTAATTTTCTGCTTAATTTAGTCAGATTTATTTTTTAATCATAGGCTGTTTGATTATCTATATTTCTAAATCTCATACCACTCTTCCTCCTTCTTTATCATTCAGCTTCACTTGTTTATTATATGATTCTTGAACACTCCAAGCCATAGTCTTTGAAAATGCTTCCCCTCTGCATACATATCTCTTCCCACAGAGCTTCTCAAAGCTGCTTACTTTTCATCATCCACATGTCTCAAGTGTCACTTTCTCAGATAGAAACCCCCTATCCTCTTTGCATTACTAAAAGTCATAAGAAAACTCTTTATCATATATTCTTTCTTTACATTTGCATTTATTTATTAGCTGGATGTATAATTTGCTACTGGGCCCTACCACTAAAGTGTAAGTTCTTTGAGAGCTATGACCTTGATTGTCATATTCATAAATCTGTGCTCCACCCCGCACCCCAAAGCAGAGTAACTCCTAATATAATGTATCTGCACTAATGACAAATAAAGCTAAAAGTAAAGTTGTTATTTGACAGGATGCATCAGAAGAATCTGCACAACTTTTGAAAATGAACAGCATTTTCAGCACTGAGCTTTCAATATACTTTCTCACTTATATTAACATCAGTCTCTCTGTTTTCACCCTATTTCTGACCCATAGTGTGCCTAAGGGAGCTCTTTCTTTGTAAAAACTGGGAAGTGGAGAAAAAGTTTTCGTTTTAAGAATACACATTGTTCTAATTAAGCTTTGGCCACCGAGGGACCCTCTCTAAAATCCCTAAATAAATTTGCTGCAAGCTTCAAATTACAGCAATGTATATTTTGTAGAATTATTATGACAAATTAATTAAATGGTGTATACTTTAAGTAAAAAATCTAAGGCAGTTTTCAGGTGCAGTTCAATGAAAAATATACATATATGTATGTATGTATATACATATATAAATTTTTATCACATTAACTTAATGTATGGTGTTTCAACAAAACATGCAAATCTCAGTGCTAAAGTAGATAAGTTAATTGTAAATAATGTTGAGCCTTACAGCATTTATAAATGTATATATTTATAATGTTTATACATGTGTGTGTATAAAATATACTACAGTCTAGTATACATATGTACTGTGCCTTACTGCCTTCCTATGAATTATCTTTTCAATGCACCTAAAAAAGAAATGTCACAAAAATTCTATTACCTTAATTTAAAGATGGAATACTATTATTTCAATTTTTTCTATACTGTTTCATTGTATTTAATTACTAAGTTGAATTCACTAGCCTATTAAGGCTTGCATACAATTATGGGAATTGCTGGCTAATTAAAGGCTGGCCAGCAGCCTTTGGAGTTCCTTGGCCCTTCCTTACACGGCAATGCACATGGCAGTGCCTTCTTTATCTTCGGTGATCATTGACTTCCAGTCTCTGGTTGCTCTCCATGGCTTCTTTTTCTGTGCCCAATTTCCTTTGGTTATAAGGGCTTCAGCCATATTGTATTAAGGCCTACACTCATTGCGTTTGGGCTCACCATAACTAATAACATCTCAAAGTTCCTATTTATGAATGGGATCACAACCACAGGAGCAGGGGTTGGGACCTGAACATGTCTTTTGTGGGTGACATAATTCAATTCCTATTAGTCCACCCACTGGACCCCAAAAAGTCATTGTCTTCCCACATGCAAAATACATTCATTCCATCACAACATCCCAAAAGCTTTAAGTCATTTCAGTAAAATGCTAAGCACAAAATCTCATCAAAATTGGTTATGGAACTGATCCATCCTGGGGCAAAATTCCTCTCCCATGGCCTGTCAAAGTTAGAAAATAAGCTATCTGCTTCCAACATGCAATGGCAGGACAGGCATAAGACAAACATTCCTTTTCAAGAAGAGAAATATTGGAGGGAAAACAGGGTTCACATTTCCCATACAAGTCCCAAACTCAGCAAGACAAACTCCCATCAGATTTCAAGGTCTGAGAGCCATTTGTATGGCTTGATTCTTTGTTGTACAGGCCTGATAGAGCAGCAGCCCCACCCCTTCCAACCGTTTGGGCAAGGACATGCTCTCTCTGAGTGAGAAGCTTCACTCTCTTCCAGCATCAGAATTGTGGCCGGGTTCTCCATGAACATTGGGGTACGGACCCTGGCATCTCTAAGATTTGGAGAACAATGGGCACAAAGCCCACCCCTTCCAAGAGCTATAGTTGATAGCTGGCCCCATCCAAGCATGGGGGTGGACCCCCACTTTCCATACACATGAGTGGGCCCACTCTCTCTGCCTGAGATCTTTTCAGTCCAGACCCTTGCTTCCAGGTTTTATACTTCAAGTCCTTCTTCCTTCTCAGTCCTAAAGTCCAGGAAGGCAGTGTTCTGTTCATGCAAATTTTGCTAAAGCCTTGTTGAATTTGAATGCAGAAAGTGGGTTCAACCCATCTGACAGTAGAACATTGCCACTGAAATGTATGATTGGATCCATTTCAGCCACACTGTCTTAGCAAAGGGTTATTCAGTTAAACCACAATATGAAGCAATGTCCTAATGAGGACTCACTTCATGAAAACAGGGAGGGCTCTGATCAGAACTACTTCTGGCCCTAGTCTCAGAGCATGCTATCCAGAAGGACAGAGAATTTTCCAAATTATTAAGGTTTTCTGATGCTACAAGACTTGCTTCCTCCTGAGACTGGATGGCAATCCTTGGGGTTCCTTGGCTTTTCTGTTACACGGTAATGTATATGGTGGCATCTTCTCCTTCTCCTCCAGGGTTCCATTGACTTCAATATGCTGGCTGTAACCTGTGACTTCTTTTCCTGTATCCAATTTCCTTGCTTTTAAGGACTTCAGCCATGTTGGATCAAGGTCCACCCTCATTTGATTTGGGAACAATTTAACTAATAATATTTTAAATGTCCTTTCTACAGATGAGTTCATACCCACAGGACCAGGGGTTAGGACCTGAACATGCCTTTTGTGGGGGATATGATTCAATCTCCAACACATGGATATCCAATTAATTGTTATTTTTAAATTAATATGTAATATTAAAAGAGACATTGTTTTTTTGATACATCTTCAGCTTTTTTGAACATTGTTTTTACTTTTAAAACATCTAAATGTCTGTATTATTCAAGTAACAGCTGTTCCATATTTAAGCATTTCCTTCTCCCACTTAGCAATTAGTGAGATATTTTTTGTAGTGCTTGTAATAACAACACATTCACCTTTTAAAATTCAATTTAAATTTGAAACAATTTACCATAATGGAAGTACACACACACACACACACACACGTATATATATAGTGGCATGAAAACTGCTTATTTTTAGTGCATTGCTTTTAATGTACAGCAAAAATACAAGCTTTATTACTTAGGAAAAATGACAAAAATTAGTGTTGATGATAGTGACCAACTAAAATATTATTATTGTTATTATTTAAGAACATGAATTGCCATATACTTTGTATATGGAAATTATTTTTACCTGAGGTTAACTCCTTGTATTTTAAAAATAGCTATAAATGTAGGGCTTAAAACAAAGCAAGGCATAAAATAGCACATGATTCTAACTTTCAACATATGTGCCTTAATAAAGCTGGAGGTTATTTATAGAAACAAATAAATAACTTAAAAAAAAAAAACTCTGTTGAATGTCATTTAAACAAAGAGCATAAAGTCCTGCAGTTAGGAGATGTAAAGGTGATAAAGTTTAAGCAAAAAATTAATAAATTCTGATTTAGTTATCATCATGAATATAATCTGTAAGTCTGACAAGTCCACTTGTGATAAATATATAAAGATTGAAAATATTGGTGACAGTTTCCTCTACAGTATTTTTTAAAATATTTTTTCTTCAGATATTTTAATTTGAGAAGACAGGCATACTTGTTTGATTTTAAGAGCTAACCTTTTACATATAAAGTTACAGTTCAAGTTTATTTATAATCTTCTCCTTAATGATATTATCACAGTGATATATAAAGTACAAAGTAAGTTCTCTGAAATGGAATCTGTCCTGGAAGGGATGATAGAACTGATTTAAATGCTCAATTTCTACATTTTAGTGACAGTGGTGGTGCAGAAAAAAAATGACCTTCATTTTTTCATTCTCTCTCATGCCTCAGTGTCTTCATTTGTCAACAGGGAATAAAAGCTACTCTGCTTAACTAACCTCTGTTAATATAATAGCTATCAAATTTTTACAAAAAGGAAACACCATAATTAACTGTTTTTGAAAAACTTAGTAATGTTTTTTTCATGATGAGATTTTAAGCTCTTTATTTTTTCCATTATTCAATCAATGTGTTATCATGGTCACCTTTGAATAACGTCAGACCTATCTTTTCAGTGATGTGTGGCAGTGTTCAGTGAATGAAGAAACAGAATATGAAAAGGAAGTGAGGTGTTCCTCACACTCTGCTCCACAGATGCTGATGTGAAAGGAGTAGAAATATTTCAGGGAGGACGTGATCAATGAGCTGGACATGGAACACTTGGCTTCCGAGAGAAGTTGCAGGGTGTGTGATTCTGAAGAAGATTTGATTTAATGTTTGTGTCTACAAAAACAATAAGTCCTGCACAGTGATGTTTGAATAGTAAAATGCAAACTTCAGTTACCCAAAAAAGGCTAAAGCAGAAGAATGAGAACAGTTTTTTGTTTTCCTTGAATGAATCAGTTTATACCCATTGTTTTTGCAGTCAGAAAATTTGATGATGGTTTTAAGCGGATTGAATTGTACATACTATCAAATGAGACAGATTGTGTATAAACTATGACATCATGAATTTTGGTAGAATTTAAAAGAAACAGTTAATATTTGAAAAATATTTTCTTGCACCAAGTTTCTGAGTTGTTTTACTTCTAATTTTATCTTAAGATTTAATCTGGGTATACATTTCTCTTTTTCTTTTTTTTTCTATTGTAAGCTAGTTAAAATATAATGTAAATTAAAATAGTCAAATAAGTTTAAAAAAATCCACATGTCCACAAACACATCCTCAGCTGTAGGAATGTGAAGGAAGAATTCAAGAATAGAGTTTCAGAGAGGGGGAGCCCAAACTCAGGTATAAATTCTGCCCAAAACTCTGGTTGATTCTGATGAGATTTTAAGAATCTAAATTATGACTAAAATATTGAGGTTACATCTCAGTACTAAACATGGCAGGAGAAATAGAATTTGATTTCAGAAATATAAACTCTCTATAAAAAAATAATAGTTTTCCTTTGAATGAACTTAACGGAAGCTAGACTGTCTACAACTCATCACCGCAATGTGCAGAATACAATCCAAAATTACTTATAAAGAAATGAAAACATCCAATACTCAAGAGAAAATACAATCAAGATGGTCCAGACTTTAGATGATCCAGGCAAATAGATAGTGGACCAGGACTTTAAAGTGGGCATTATGACTCTGTATAAAAAAGAAAAGGAGAATATGCTGGTAACAAATAAAAATGCAGGAAATATCATTAAAAAAAAATAGAAGTATATAAAAGAACGAATTTGCAATTTTAGAACTGAAAGATGTATCTTAAATTAAACGCACACACACACATACACACACACACACTGCATAAGCTTAACTACAGAATGGAAGGGAAAGAACAAATTGTCAGTAAGTTATAGATAAAATAAAGAAAAATTTTCCATTCTGAAGAAAAGTGAAAAAATTGTAAAAAAGTCATAAAAGTCCTCAGGGAAAATATCAAATTGTCCAATATGCTTGAAAGGGAGTTGCAGGAGAGGTGAGAAAACTGAAAAAGAAACAAACAAACAAAAAACAATCAAACAACTATTTGAATAAGCCATGCTTGATACTTTCCTCAATTTGGTGTAAAGCATATGTTATAGATTCAAAAGCTCAGAGAACCCTGAATATTAAAACTGAACACACACAGGCACACACACACACACACACATGGACAGCATAGTCCAAATGCTTGAAAACCAAGAAAAAGAGAAAATCTTAAAAGTGTACAGTGGTTCCAGGAGGGTGTTCCACATATTACCTAGAGGAAACATTTTAAAAGCTACTACCGACTTTCCAGAAGAAAAGATGGGGTCCAGAAAGCAATAACCTTAAATTTCTCAGAGGAAGATAAAAAGTCAATGCAGAATTAAGGGGAAATTAAAAAAAAAAAATAAAAAGATACATTGTTCCTAGAAGACTTACTCTACAAGACTTATTACAATGTATCCATCAGGCTGAAGAGAATTGATATCATGTGGAAACTCAGTTACAAAGGATGATTTTGTGTGCATGTGTATGTGTGTGTATAAGTACACACTGTTTAATTATAACTTTAAGAATTTTATGACACTAAGGAGTTTATTATACAAGCAAAAACAAATGCATATCTATTGCAAAAGAAATTGAAGGGAGGCAATTACATATATGGGTGTAAGATTTCTATATTTTTTGTGAAGTGTTACATTATTAACCCAAACATAACTAAAAATTTAAGAATGTATATTTTAATACCTGAGGTAGCCACTAAAATGATGCAACAAGTTGTAAATTAAACACAAATGCATGAAATTCATTGAGATGTTTTAATCAATTAATTAAAAGGAAGGCAGAACAGGAGAAACAGAAAAGGATGCACAAAAACAAATAATAAAATGGTAGACCTAAACCCAACCATGTCAATGACTATAATATAGGTTAATTGACTAAAATTCTGATTACAAAATAGAGATTCATGGACTAAATAAAAAAGCAAGACTCAGATACATGCAGTATACAAAGAACACACTCTAAATATAAAGACACTGATAGTCTGAAAGAAAATTAATAGAAAATTATACATCATGCAAACCATATGAAGGAACAAGAGGGTATATTGACATCAACAAAAGCAGATTTTCGGAAAAAAAGGTGTTATCAAAGATAAAGGAAAGGACAAAACAATGGGAAGAAATAACAAGCAAAGGATGTGTATGCCTAAAAAAATGGAGCTTAAAAAGACAAAGCAAATATAGCAGATTTAAATGGAGAAATAGATAATTCTGTAGCCATAGTTAGAAATTTTAACACACTCTAACAACAACTGATAGAAAAGCTAGAACAGAAAAAAAGTTCAGTTAAAACATAGACACTCTGATCTGACTACCACTATCCAAGATTGTATCTAACAACTGTAGACCACACATTGTACTTTTTTTTCTTCTGAGCTTCATATCTGGTACAATATTGAACAGAAGTGGTACGAGTGGACATCTGGCCTTGTTTGTCTTCAAAGTTTTTATCACTTCAAAGATCATATATATCTGTACTCATTTCTCTGTACCTATACCCCTCAACCTATTCCTTAAACCCTAGATACAACTAATCTGTTCTTTGATTCTATAATTTTGTCATTTCAGGAATGTTATGAAAGTGGAATCATACAGTTTATATAGCCTTTTGGTATTGACTTTTTTTCCCCACTTAACATAATTCTCTAGAGTTCCATTCAAGTTGCTGCATGTATCAATATTGTGTATTTTTTAATTGCTCATTAGTATACTGTGCTGGTTTGAATGTATTATGTTTCCAAAAATGCCATAATCTTTGATTCAATCTTCTGTGGGCAGATTTATTAGTGTTGATTAGATTGTAATTCTTTGAGTGTTTCTATGGAGATGTGACCCACCCAACTGTAGGTGATAACTCTGATTGGGTAATTTCCATGGATGCATGGCCCCACCCATTCAGCATGATTAGTTTACTAGAGCATTATATAAACTCAGACAGAAGGAGTGAGTTTGTTACAGCCAAAAGGAACACTTTGAAGAATGCACAGGGGCTGAGAGAGGAGCTACAGATGACAGACAGTTTGAACACTGCCGTTGGAAGCTGATGCAGATATTTTGGAGAATGCCATTTTGAAATGCAACCTGAGAACAAGCAGATGCCAGCCACATGCCTTCCCAGCTAACGCAAGTTTTCTGGACACCATTGGCCATCCTCCAGTGAAGGCACCCAATGGTTGATGTGTTACCATGAACACTTTATGGCCTTAAGACTGTAACTGTGTAACCAAATAAACCCCCTTTTATAAAGGCCAATTTATTTCTGGTGTTTTGCATTCTGGCAGCATTAGCAAACTGGAACATATACCATGGTATGGCTATACCACAATTTGTTTAATCATTCTTCCTTTGAAGGACATCTGGGTTGCTTCTAGGGTTTGGCTACTAAGAATAAAGCAGCTACAGACATTCATGTACAGGTTTGCATGCAAACATAAGTTTTCATTTCTCTGTGGTAAATGCCCAAGAGTGAAATTCATAGGTTGTATTGTTCATGATAGTTATTTTGTTTGTTTTATAAAAAAAATTTAACCACCAAGCTCTCTTTCAGAGTAGCTGTATCATTTGATATTCCTCCCAGCAATATATGAGTGATAGAGTTTCTCTGCATCCTCATGAGAATTTGAGTCACCACATATTTTCTTAGCCAGTTTTACAAATGTTGTTGAGATATATTCACATACCATGTAATCCATCTAAATTATACAATGTTTCACAGTGTCATCACCTAGCTGTGTAATCATCATCACATTCAACTTTAAACCATTTTCTTTGCTCCAAAAAGAAAAATAACAGAAAAACATAAACAAAAACTCCTTTCATTCCCCTTATCCCATTATTGACCCCTAGTATTGTAGTAGTAGTTGTTACTGTTGATGAGAGGATATCAAGATATTACATTAACTTTAGTCAGTAGCATGCAATAGGTACTTTTGTCCCATATGTCAATCTATTTTATTAACTCTTGGTAGCCATTTTGATAAGGGTGTAGTGATATCTTACTGTAGCTTTAAATTGCATTTCAGATGGGAACATCTTTTCACATGCTGATTTAACCATCCTTATGTCAGTGCCAGCAAAATATTTGTTTATGTCATTTGCACATTTTATAATGGGGTTGTTCCTTTTCTTTTTAATTTTTAGTTGTTGGTTTTTAACAGTTCTTCATTTATTCTAGAATTTAGTACTGAATAAGTTTGAATATGTGGCTTCAAATATTTTTTCCCAGTCTGTAGATCATCTTTCATTAACTTAATAGGGAATTTTGCAGATAAAAGATTTTAATGTTCATGCTGTTTCAAGGCAGTTGTGTGTGCTGTTGTTCCAGTTTGCTAATGCTGCCATTACGCAAAACACCAGAAATGGATTGTCTTATATAAAGAGGGTTTATTTGGTTACAAAGTTACAGTATGAAGGCCATGAAAATGTCCAAATGAAGGCATCAACACAAGTATAACTTCACCAAAGGAAGGCCAATGGCATCCGGAAAACCTCTTAGCTGGGAAGGCACGTGGCTGGTGTCTCCTGATCCCAGGCTGTGTTCCAGCTCTGCTCTCAGCTCCTGTGCATTCTTCAAAGTTTCTATCTTGACTGCAGTATCTCCTTCTTTCTGTGAACACTTTTATAGGACTCCAGTGATTCAATTAAGACCCACCCTGAATGGGTGGTGTAACACCTCCATGGCAATTATCCAATCAAAGTCTCATCCAAAGTTGATTGATTCACAACTCCATGGAAACACTCAGTCAAAGGTTCCAACCTAATCAAGACTAAATATGTCTGACCCCATGATATTGCATCAAAGAACATGGCATTTTCGGAGACATAATACATCCAAACCAGCATAGCTGTCAAGAATTTTTACCTTTGTTTATCCAATAATGTAACAATGATAACATATTTTTAACAGGCAAAGAAGAAGATTTTACTTTGCCAGATATCAAGTACTATTGAAAGCCACAACAATAAAAACATTGTAGATAGCATAGAAATGAATCAAAAATCAAAAATGAGAAAATTCAGAATCAGACAGTAATAAATGGTGTTATAGCATCTGGAAATGGAAGTGTTGTGAATAATTTGAAAAATATAAACTATTCAGTAAATGAGATTGGGATAATTGGAACAATAGAAGGAAATAAACTGAGGTCATAATCATATTGAATTTTTGTAAATATATAACCTACAATGAAAAACATATAAATTTTAATATGCATAAAATAGCATGATTGTGGAATAAGAAAGGACAATTTATAAATAATTTTTAAAAAGTAATTAAGAGAATATATTCACAAACTTATGGGGATTCTATTTTGTATAGCTTCTTATAGTTTAAAAGAATGTGCCTTTCAATGCTCAGACATGGAAATATTTCAAGAACACATTAACATGCAAATTACAGGATAATTCTCTATAACATTTATGTTCAAATCCCTGAATAACATTGCATATTTTATACACAAATATTTGTGCATGCAAATACTTCTAATATTATCTGGAAATACAAATAAAGATATGACAATAGTGGTTATTTTTAGAGAGAAAGCTGATTTGGCAATAGTGTGATTTAAGGGAGTTAAATTTATATTTAAAATTTAAGAATGAAACATAAATATATATTTGTATAATTTGTGTAAAGAAAATTAATACATATTTATAGATACAGAAAAATGTAACTGATTCAGAGGCCGATGTAAATAATTGATTTATAAAACATTGTGGTGGAAAGTGTGAAGTTTTATCCTTTTCCTAGTAACTAAAGAAAATGTGTGGTTATTTCTAAAATAACAGTTTAAAACAATGACATGCTATAGATACACTTAAATTTGATAATTAATTCCAATAAAGCACTAAATAAATGGTTTCTACAGTATTATAAAATAAATAAATGCATTCAATCAATATCATATATATGACTTAATAACATTTTTATGCATTTGAATATTCTGTATATATTTTATATGTCTATCTACGCCTTTCGGCTTATATTTGTGTGTGTGGAGTGTGGCTAGCATTTGCCTTCAAAACTATGTCTTGATTATACCTCACTCCTTTTTGCTGCTTTTTCCTCTCATTTGTTAGAGCAATATCTTTTATCCTAGTAATAATGAATGATGCTTGTGTTTCATAAGCCCTTTCTGACAGTGAACATGAAACAGAAATGGATTTCAAATTTTCAAAATGTCCTAGTTCATGGTTTCTAAGTCCACAATGAACCAATACAAGATAACAGAACAGTTATCGTAACAGGTGAACACTGTCTACTTCAGGTCACAAATAATTTATCTCCAACTCATGGAAGATCTATGCACAATTAAAATATTTTCTCAACCTGAGCATCTAAGTTATTCTTGGATTTTATATAGGGATGTAATACCTTGAATTGGGAAAATGTTTTTCTATGTATAAAAGATACAGATTAACCTAAATAAGATCACTTATAAGTTTAGAAATGTTGGTATTAAAATAGGCATGTGTTGAAAGATACAGTTCATTTCAAGGAAGACCAAAGCACACAGTTTGCTGAGGGGATAGGAAGAATTATGGAAGAAGATATGGAGTCATGTCTTCTAGAAAGTTTACATGAGATATCATAGTAATCAATGGCGAGGTCAGCTATGTCATACAGATACTGCAATATAAAATATAAAACCAGAACATTTGATATGAACAAAGTGTCTTTATGGATGGATACTAATGAATCTTTTATAGCCAAGTCAAACAATAAAACATGTTTGTAAGTGATCCAGTTTTCTAAAGCTTCTGTTGTGCAAAATACTAGAAATGGATTGGCTTTTATAAAGGAGATTTATTAGGTCACAGATTTACAGTTCTAAAGCCATAAAAGTGTCCAAACTAAGGCATCAACAAGATTAAGAATGGTTAATGGCATCTGGAACACCTCTGATAGGTAGGAAGGCACAAGGCTCATGTCTGCTCGTCTTTTGCTCCTGGGTTGGTTTCAAAATGGTTTTCTCCAAAATGTCTCTGGGCTTCTGTCTCTCTTACCTTCTCTCTCTCAGCTCCTGTGCATCCTGGCTTGTTCTAATGGGGTGTCTCCTAGTATCTGGGTCTGTGTTGGCTCAGCTCCTCCTAGGGACAAACTCCAGATTACATATTTTAGCTTCTCTCCCAAATGTCTCTCTCAGCTTCTCTGAGCTTCTTATCTCTGTGAGCTCTTTTAAGGGACTCCAATGATCTAATCAAGACACACCCTGAAAGGATGGGTTCCACACCTCCATGGAAATGATATAATCAAAATGTCTTACCCATAATTGGGTGAGTCACATTTCCATGAAAACATTCAATCAAATGTTTCTATGCAGCCAGACTGGATTAGCATATCATGGCTGTTTTGGGGTCCATAGATTTCAAACCAGCACAGTTAGTTTGTTTTTTCACATCTTGTTCTAGGTATTAAAGAGAATATTACTTCCCAGACATAGAATATACGGTCATGTTCTCCCCTTTCTTACATATGCCAAAGAGTTTTGTGGAGAGATATTTTGCAATACTCATGGATTTCTGGAAAAATCAAAAACTACTTGCTTAAACTGTAGAAAATTACAAGGTGTCATTCAGATCTTTATTCTCTACTGAGGTGGCTTTCACCCCAGGAAACATTTGGCAGTGTCTCCAGTCATATTTTGTTGTTACAACTAAATGAGAGATGCTACTGGCATCTAGTTGGTAGAGGTCAGGCATGATGTGAAACATACTATAATGCAAAGAGCAGCCCCTGTACCCCAACAGAAAATTTTTGGACTCAAAATATCAAAAGTGACAAGGTTGAGAAATTCTAATTTAGAGCATATTAGATTAGGGATTTTATAACTGAGCTTTCTTTCCAACAAATGACATTTTCTGTTTTACTGCCTAAATATTATAGTAACAGAGCTATTTTGGAAGTTTATAGTGATCATAAATTTCCTAATTAGAATGATTTAAACAGGTGTAAAAACAAGAATATTTTATAAAATTAGAGAACTTTTAATTCCAGCTAAGTCTCTTATGTAAATTTGCCAGACTTTCCTTCTAGGACAGGATTAAAAAATAATAATAATAAAAATAATAATAATAATAATAAACAAGACAATTAAAACCAAGTGGAAGCAAGCTAGTTTTGGAATCTGGGATTAAAAGAGAGATGGAGGTGGAAGTAGAAAAGGGGTATTTTTTAAAACCTACACTAAAAATTATCAAATCAAGATATATGTTAAATTAAACTTGATATAGTGCAAATATCTGTGTATCCATTAGGCATTTACAGAATTAGTTAACAATTCTAAAAATGTAATGTAATACATATTTTTGCTTGATGTTTGTAAAATATTCTATGAATCAAGTCAGTATCAAATAACTTAAGATACAGGTATATAATACATTAAAATTGAATGGTGAATATATCATCATAGCTTACCAAATGGTTGGAATGAAATTATTTCTACCTGGTTAATGGGATGCAATGTATTTAAAAAAATTAGGAGTAATATTTGACAAAAATACACCATTTATTATTCACCCTACTGAAAAACTAGGATGCCCCACTTCCAGAGTTTTATGTAATGTGATCTTACTATGCTATATCTCAATATAATTAATTCTATACTCATTTAAAAATATATATAAAAAATGTTTTCTTCTTGTGTTCTGGAAAGAGGGGACAAAAAGTTGAATATTACCAGAAATCTTCCATAGAGTATGTTAAAATGCAGCTTGAGAGCAACTCACACAGCTAATCATAAAATAATATGGTATATGCTATAGTAGAGATAGGAGGGAAAAATGTTTTTCCCACCATGCTGAATAAAACAACACCATTCAACATAGTTAATTTTCTTTTCTCATCTTCTCATATGCTGTTATTATTAATATATATCATACATTAATATCAATTGAGTTCTGTTTAGAAAAGCAGTAGTCATCAGTTGAGTCTTAAAATGAGTAAAAGTGAAAATTTTGACTATGCAATTGAAATTTCTATTGACGGTATTTTCAAATACATGTATTTGTATGCAAGTAGATAAAGAAAGATAAAAAAAAATCTGAAAGTTCGCGGCTCAAGTATCATAGTATATGAGGATGATTTTATCTGAGAGAATAAGAGTGCTTTAGTTTCTTATACTGCTCAAAGCAAATACTATGAAATGAATTAAATAATGGGAATTTATTCACTCACAGTTTTGAGGCAAGGAAAATGCCCAAATCAAGGCGTAATCAACTGATGCTTTCTTCCCAAATATCCAAATCAAGGGAATGCTTTCTTCCTGAAGACTGACTGCCGGTGATCCTGGGCTCCTCTGTCTCATAGAAAGATACAGGGTAGTGTCCCCTGGCCTCTTCTTTCTCTTCCAGGTTTCATTGATTTCAGCTTCTGGCTTTTGTGACTCTTTCTCTCTCTCCCTCTCTCTCTCTCTCTCTCTCTCTCTCTCTCTCTCTCTCTCTGTCTTTCTGTCTGAATTTCATTCTTTTGTAGAGAAATCCAGTAACTTAACTAAAACCCACTCTGACTGTGATGGTTAGGTTCATGTGTCAACTTGGCCAGGTAATGGTGCCCAGTTGTCTGGTCAAGTGAGCATTGGCCTATTACTGCAAGGATATTTCATGGACTTTAAATCATCAGTAAGTTTATGGGAACGATGGCTGATTACATCTACACTCAATTAAGAAGAGTGTCTTTAGCAATGAGAGACATTTGAACCAATCGGTGAAAGGCTTTAAAAGAAGAGATGACTTCACAGTCAGAGAAAGAATTTTCATCTCTACTTCAGCCAGTCAGTTTCTCCTGAGGAATTCATCAAAAACCTTCATTGGAAACCTTCACTGGAGTTACCAACTTGAGGCCTGCCCTGGAATTTGGACTCATGCATCCCCATAGTTGCATGAGACACTTTTAAAATCTCATAATATTTATAGATATCTCCAACTGGTTCTGTTTCCCTAAAGAACCCTGACTAATACAGCTTTGAGGTGGGTCACACCATAATTGAAGTAACCTTGTCAAAAAGTCCTACTTACAATGAGTTCACACCCAGAATGGATTAAATTTAAAAACGTGTTTTGGGGGATACACACAGGAAGTGAGAAAAGTAATGTAGTGAATTAGCAGAATTTTACGGTACTGTGACATTAACTATTTCTTTCACACTGCATTGGCTAAGACTCATTCTTTTAAATCTGACCATATATTTTTAAGTCATGTGAACTCTGATGAATTTTTCTTCCTTTTGGTGACTGAATACATTTAACCCACTTTGAAAATAACAATTACTGTTAGGCTGAATCATATGAAACTGCCATTGTTGTAAGAAATATTCATAAAATTTATGAATGTGATAATTGATGGTTGTAGTGGGCACTTCTGTTTTTGCCTGAGCAAAAAATCCATTTTCTCTTCTCTAGGTAAAATATGTTGGATATATTTAGCTAAAAGTCAAATATGATTTGCAAATTGAATAACCACATTCCAAAAGTCTCATACATTTCTAAGGAATAACAAAACTTATAACTTAGACTTGTTAAGTAAATATACTTATGTGATGGTTAGGTTCATGTGTCAACCTGGCCAGGTGACCCAGCTGTCTTGTCAAGCAAACTGGCCTAACAATTGCTGTGAGGATGTTTGAGTCTGGTTAATAAACCAACAGGCGGGTTTATTAAATCATCAGTCAATTGACTGCAGCTGTGACTGATGACTCACCAAAGGGCGTGCCTTCCACAATGAGAGAATGCAATTGTCTGGATTTAATCCAATTAATCAGTTGAAGACTTCTAAGCAAGACAGATAGAGGATCTTCACTTCTTCTTCGGCTGCCCAGTGAAGCATTTCCTGAAGAGTTTGTTGAAGTTGCTGGTTCGTTTCCTGAGGAGTTCATCGAACATGTTCGTTGAAGATCCCAGTTCATTTCCTGAGGAGTTCGTCAAAGTTGCCAGTTCGTTGGAGGTGACAGTTTGTTGGCGGCTCTACAGAATTTGGACTCATGCATACCCACAGTTGTGTGAGTCACTTTTACAATTTGATAATCAGAGACACCTCTCATTGATTCTGTTTCCATAGAGAACCCTAACTAATACAACTTATTAAGAATTGTTGTTAATCAATACATTTATATTAATTATAGTAATAGAGTGCAAATTGCCACCCAAATAGGTAAAGAAAACAAATGGAATTGGAAAAATCCAAAAATAAAGAACAAATAAGACAAATCACAAAGGAAGATGTGGCACAAATCAGAGTTAAAAAATGAGTTACAGAAATGATTCCAACTATATGGTTATTCAAAATAAATTTAAATAAACTAAGATCTCCAGATTAAAAACAAAACAAAACTTCAAACTGGATATAAAGTACACACTTATGAGAAAGAGTTTTTCTAAAACATAGGATTAAATTGAAAAGACTAAAATAAAGTATAACAGGCAAACACAAACCATAAGAAAATGTATGCAACTGTGTTAATGCTTTCCAAGTAAATTTTACATTTTTTTAAAAAACAGTTGTAAGTAGGATTATGACACTTTAAATACTTTTTAATTCTCCAATACAGTATAACATTTCTAAATTTCTAAGAAACCAATAAGATAGTTTAAAATCTGCAAAATTTAAAAGTTACAGAATATGAGGAGAAATTGACAAGGCCATATAATACTAGAAGCTTTTTATAAGGAAATGTTCTCAGTGAATAAATCAATTTGTAAATATATTTAAGGATATAAAAGCTTTGAAGAGGTTATATAATTCTAAGATTGTTAGAAGTGAATTATGTATTCCATTGGTAGTAGATCAGCACTTTTGTGGTTAATTTGGAGAAATATATTTTCAACAGTAACTGATCTAAAATCAATTATTCTTGAGGTTTCTATTATAAATTACTTGCTATTAAATAAAATAATAACTGAATTCATTGCAAAATAATTATTTGAAATAGGCCATGTTAAATTTAAAATTATCTATGTAACCTCTCCAGATATGTATCTTGGCACTTCTGCTCCCTGCATGAATTTAAATACTTTAAATAAGTAAATAGATAAATAAATAAATCTGTTTGAAAACACTGGAGAGGTAACAATATATGGGAGAACCAACAGGCTAATTTCTAGTGGAGACTGGAAGACCAGAAAGATGAACCAGCAGCTATATCCCACTAACATTTCTGGACTGGGAAACTGAAAGACTTCTCTCAATGTAATTCACTGCTTTCATAGAATACAGAAAAAAATTATGTCCATCTTCACTGAAGCAGCAAAAACTTTGGATAAATTCACAGCCCATGCATGCTTTTAAAAATAAACATCTTAGTAATCCAAAAATAGAGGTGAATTCCTTAATGCAATAAAAGGCTTCTAAAAAATAGCTTTGAACAGTTAAATAATATTTACTAAAAAGTACCATCTATAATACTATCAAAACTTTAAAATATAATGAATGATGTACAAAACCTCTGAGAAAGCAGTAAAACCTGATATAGATAAAATATACATGTTCAACATAAATTGATGTATATTTAAACTGGAAGACTAAATTTTTAAAGATGTAAATCCTTTTCAAATCTGTCATTGGGGAAATTTTTCATAATAGAAATTTCACAAGATGATTTTAAAGTTTATTTGAAATTCAACTTGAAAATTAAAACATTATCTGTGTCAAATTAATTATTGTGCCAAGTCAAAATGATCCAGCAATAGTAAATTTTGGTATGGATGAAGGAGTTTTGACATTGCTGTTTTGGTTGATTAACTGCATGATTATATAAAATGATATATAAAACAACACATTTCATTTTGTTTCCAAATATGATCAGTAAAAATGAACATTTTTCAATGCTATAATACATCCTAAACGTGAGAATAAATGGCACCATTGCTTGAAGCTGCCATGGTACTGGGAGTATTCTATATTTTTGCGTGGATACCTTGAAATGCAGCACTTTGTTTTGCAATTATTTTCCCTATGTGCTTTGTAGTTCACAACAACAAAAGTTTATGAGTCTTTAACAAATGCCTACTATGTAAGGGAGAATTTTAGTAAAATTCTTAATCTGAAATTTTGGATTCTCAATATATATTTTTAAAGAATGTTTTTATTATTTTAATGTTTGAAAATGTAATATAAGTAAATTCTTACTTTACATATTCTATAAGGTATTATTTGAGAAAATGATTTCTATGTTAAAAGATTATTTATCTTGCAATGATAAATAATATTTAGATATTAATTGATCAGATAATATAATTTTCCTTATTATCATTCTCATTATAAATTAACATAATTAGAATTAATATATGCTTGATGGAAAAACTTTTGAAATAGCATTCAATTTTATTTATTTTTTACCATTCTACTTATATACAGGGTCTTGCTGTTTTTCTGATCTTCTGGAAAATGTTTCCCTACATTTTTTTTTTTTGTATATAATGTTAGACATGCTGAATTTTATTTCATGAGTATGAATTAAAATCTACAAGTTTATTATTTTTTTAAGCACAAACTTTATTTTTGGAATTACCCTTTGTCAAGGATTGCTCCAAGAATACTTCAATTTTTACTCCCAGTTGAGAGAAGTGTCTGAATTAAAAATATACATGGATGTGTATGTTACTACAGATTTTAAAAATTTCTTTCCACTACACTTCTTGATTTTTATACACTTTTAAGAGATTTTTATTCTTTCTTTTTTTGCAATACTGTCATAAAATCAAAACCTTTTTATTTCTAGGGTGGTAATATAATGAGAGCTGGGAGGCTGTTAATTTATTTTAAGGTGTTGTATTTGTCTTAAGGTGCATTAAAAATTACAGCAAAATTTATAAAGCCTCAGCCAGAATCAATGACAGTGGCAATAATGGCGTCCTTGTTGTTTCCTATTTTTACAGAGAAAAGAATTTCCCTGTGAAGAAAATAATTTCAAAATATACAGCAATATCATTTGTGGCCAATAACTATAAATATCCATGACCTTTCCCCTTTTATGTGTACAAGCTTATTATTATTATTATTATTATTATTATTGTCATCATCATCACTTAAACTATATCCAACTGTAAAAGGTTTAATTAGCTAGATGATTTCCTTATCAGTTGTATTATTTCACAAAGCATGCAAAGGGTAAAGTTTCACTTATTTAATAGTTTAAGCTATCAGAATATGATGCCTTTAAAATTCTGTAATGTAGAAGTAATTTAATTGCCTCAACTGGTGTGTGTGCATGTCTGTGTGCATGTTCATTGTATAACCTCTAAATGTAATTCTCCTTTGGGCTCAGAGTAACTTAATGTCCTGCTTGGTAGGAGTCTCAGTTCCAGTCCATATAGCTTAGTAATGACAGGCAGTGAACTTGCTTCCTATATTTGAAGAGTGCATGGATATTGTGATGGGTAGACAGAGCTCAAGCTTTATCTAAATTATTTGAAAAACCAAAGAGTCATGCTTAATAAGCACATGTTGTTCTCTTTTATTTCTTCAGACATGGACACCAATATTAGGGTTGATGCCAACAAATTCTCTTTGATATATATCTGCAAGAAATTCAATAGCTATGATTTTAGTATTTTCAGAAGAATTTAGAATTTTCAAGCATCTATGGGCTAAATTCCTGTGAGATACTCCTTTTTGAAATTTATAAAATGGCATATATAAACTTCAAAAATTTCAACTGATAGCAGGGATTAAAATGTAAAGCCAGGGAGACAATGTCAAATTTTCTCAAAGAGTTAACAGTTCTATGTTTGTCACATATTCATCATAAAAGGATTTGGGAAATCCACACCATTACCTTTTATTTTATTATAACTTCTTGGATATATAACTAAGCCTGGATCTTCAGGAAGAATATATATTTTACCACAGGTTTTTGAACTGACAGGAAAGTTATAAAATTCAACCCAAATGACCTTTTTAAACAATGTTTTGAGGCAATATTAGGAAAAATACTGAAATACTTTTGATAATATTTAAAATTTTCTAATAAGTAACCATCTTTGAAAATTGTATTCTCATTATTTTTAATAAGAATTGATTTCATTTTATGGTTCTGCATGCTCATGCGACAAGTAAGAAAGATATGAAATGGATAATTTTATCAAGTTTATTTTCTGTGAGAAAGATGAATATGTGTACTCTTTGACAAAGGAATTCAATTGTCTACAGATTTATGAGTCACAGAGCAATGTTAAGAGGGTCTCTTAAGACCCACCAATAGTAATATATACATTAGTATAGATTCTGATGTCCAAGTGGATATTTGTTTTTAATTTCAAATAAGAAATCAGGAAATTTAATAGCACTAACTCTGTCTTTAAAAAATTTGAAATCTGCAAAAATACTTCAGTCATTTGAATTATTTTGTCACAATGATGGCATGAAATAAATCTAGACAATATTCACTTTGGGTAGTACATGAAATATTTCTAAACCTTAATGCTGTCTGTCTCATAAATCTCCATTTACAACATCACACTGACTCTCCTGAATGCATTTGTTTTTCAAAAGAAGCTCTAAATGGTTTGAATTCTCAAAAAAGCAATGGCTTCTTTGAAGAACTCAAGTACAATTAATAAGTTTAATGGACTTTCTGAGCAATCCAAATGATGATAAATTCTGGAGTATTTGGATCAAATGAGCATTCTTTCTCTGTATTTGGAATCTCGGAGGCTGGTAACAGTATTTTGAAATAAAATGATTGGGTAGGTTATCATATTTCTATATCCATAAAAATTTTACATTTTTTGCAGTTGTATCCTATTACAAACTTCAAAGTCAATCTTTTAAAAATTATGAAAGGACAATGCAACTGTTTTTATCTCCAGTTTATTTCTCTTGGTGACAATTGTCTTCTCTTTCCATGGCAAATTCTGCCAGTATACCAATTTTTGTTACAACAGCAGCTCAACAACATCCAGCTTCACATAACATGCTAGATTGCTTAAAAAGCATTTTCAAAGAATCCTATTTGGAATGCACAAACAGCTCTGTCAGATGATTGTAATTTTCATCTCTGTTTAATATATAGGTAGCAAACAGAAAATTTTAATAACTGTCTAAAAATGACATATTTAACAAATTGATATCTGGGATACCCATTTATTATTTCATATATCAAACCCCTGTGCCTGACAAAACCCAATGCTTGCCTAGAATCATAGGAAATAAAACTATTGTTTTAGACCATTGAAGAAAGCAGCATATTGGAAATGTAGCCAGCTCTGTTGTGTGGGAATATATGACAGGCTGCTTAGTTAGTTCAGCTAACAGAGATTATCTCCGTATTTCATCTGTCATAATTTTCAATAAGATTTGAGATTTGAACCACTTGCAAAGTATAGTGAGTATTTTAGAATTGCATGCCATCATTGAAAGCATTTAGAACAAGTTATTATTTTAATACTATACCACTCTGTTACTAAAGTAAGAGTTAATGTATTTTTAAAAAATCACACAAAAACTGCTTGTCACATTTTATAGAGTCCATTTAGAAATTGTATTTTAATATCTGATAATGTGGTTCCATTTATAGGATTTTATATGTCTTCAGATTTTTAAGGAAATATTAAAATAACTTGGAAATTTCGGAAGTAAAATGATTTTATCCTTTGAGGGAACAGAAAACAATTTCTTGAACAGTGTATAATTATTTTCTCAACATATAAGAACATACCTCATCATTCTGGTGTATAAACCTCAAAGTACAAATAATCAAGTTCTCCAAGTACTTATGTTTCACCCTGGGAGAAGTAAGTTTTGAAAAAACAACCTAACCAGGAATCATTAGCTTTTTCAGGTCCACTACTTACAATTTCAGAAAAATTTGTTTGCACCATGGTGTGCTAAGTCAGTCATGTAGAGAGACTCAAAAAAAGTTTGAGATAAAAAATAACTTATTTTTGTTAATTGTCATTTCAGTGTTTATCTCATAGTAGAAAAATCTCTGTTTTTTTAATATCTTAATATACAGGATCACATGCTTTATTCCTATTTAAATTAAAGTATTTTGAGGATTCTAACATGCATGTTATTTGCCATATTTAGTATTTCTGAAATTGGAACATCTGACAATAAATAGAAAAGCACTATATTCCAGTTTAATTTTCAGCTTTTTTTCTTTCTTAGTGGTACATTAAATAATGTTATGCCTAACAAATGAAGATAATTGTGATATAATGATGTATACTTTACAAAGCATTTACCATATACATAATGCTTGTACTTTGAAAACAAATATAATCTCTCCATAAATACTGGCTTTAGGAACTACTGATATAGTGGAGGATACTGATAAGCAAGTGTTTTATTTTCCTAGGCTGCTCAAAGCAAATACCATGAAATGGGTTAGCTTAAACAACAGGAATTTTTTGCTTGCATTTTGAGGCCAGAAAAAATGTCCATATGAAGTCATCATAGAGGCGAGGCTTTCTTCCCAAAGACCAGCTGCCAGTGCTCCTTGGCTCCTCTGCCACATTTCAAGACAAAAGGTGGCATCAGCTGTTTTCTCCCTTGTCTTGCAGTTTTCACTGCTTTCAGCTTCTGACTTCTGTGGCTTTCACTCTTTGTCTGAATTTCATTCTTTTATAAAGATTTCCGGTAAGAGGATTAAGACCCATCCTGAATGAGGTGTGTCACAACTTTACTGAAGTAACCTCATCAAGAGGTCCTACTTACTTTGGATTTATATCCACAGGAATGAATGAGATTTAGGAACATATTTTTCTCAGGTACATACAGCTAACTATCCCTATAAAATAAAGAGAATTCTTTGGGGGATAAGAGTTTGTCTGTGGTTTCTATTAATATGTAAAAAATTAAAAATAGTAAACAGATGAAAACTTCTTTTATTAACCCTTGTAAAATTCACATGTATGCTAGACATTACTCCACTAATTAAAAAAATAATTTATGAAGTAATTCAAACCAATGGCAAATACAATATATTGAGAATATAATGATTTAATGAAGATCTTTTACATTAGACATATAAATTCATTTCCTGAGATTTAAAACCTGGCACACAATATTCCAATGCACTTCAACTCTTGCAATGTACTGGGAGGATTTTAACTTGTAAATGACTATTTTAACAACTTAAACTCAAATATTTTCATCTCTTCTCTATTGAACTTGAAATACACATTTCTAAGCATTTCTATGTATTTTGGAATTGAATTGAGAGTTCAGAAACCAGACCCCTAGATCTATGGTTGACTGATTTTTGATAAGGCCCCCAAATCCACTGAACAGGGATGGAACAGTCTCTTCAACAAATGGGGCTGGGAAAATTGAATATCCAAATCCAAAAAATGAAAGTGGACTCCTACCACACACCCTATACAAAAATTTACTTAAAGTGGATCAAAGACCTCAATATAAGAGATAGTATCATAAAACTGGAAGACAATTTAGGGGAACATCTTCAAGACCTATATTAGGAAGTAGCTTCTTAGACCTTACACCCAAAGCACAATCAATGAAAGAAAAAAATAGATAAATGTGAATTCCTCAAAATCAAAACCTTCTGTACCTTAAAGGAATTTGTCAAGAAGGTGAAGGGGCAGCCAATGCAATGGGAGAAAATATTTGGAAACCATATATCTGATAATAGACTAATATCTTGCATTTCTAAAGAAATTCTACAACTCAAAGACAATAGTACAAACAGCCCAATTATAAAACAGGCAAAACATATGAAGGACATTTCTCTGAAGAGGAAATACAAATGGATAAAAACCTGAAAAAAGTGTTCATCTTCACTAGTTATTAGGGAAATGCAAATCTGGACCACTATGAGATATCATCTCACACCAATAAAAATGGTTGCCATTAAACAAACAGGAATCTACAAATGCTGGAGAGGATGTGGAGAAATTTGGAGCCCTTATTCATTGCTGGTGGAACTGTATAATGGTACAGCCACTGTGGAAGACATTTTGGCAGTTCCTCAGAAAACTAGATACCAAGTTAGTCTTCAGTCTAGCAATCTCACTTCTCAGTATATAACCAGAAGATCTGAAAGCAGTGACATGAACAGCTATTTGCACACAAATGTTCATAGTGGCATTGTTCACAATTGCCAAGATGGAAACAATCCAAATGTCCTTCAACAGATGAGTAAATAAACAAAACATTGTGTATATACATAATATACTATGTAGCAGTAAGAAGGAATGAGGTCATGAAACATATGACAACAGGGATGACCTTGAAGACATATTGCTGAGTGAAATAAGGCAGACAAAAAAGGAGAGATACTGTATGTCACCAATAATGTGAACTCTATGAAAGATGTGAAATACATATCTAATAATGTAGAATATAGGGGACCTAGAGAGAAACTGAATCTAGTGAAGGGAGGATGATAATCTAATATGTAGAGATATTATAATGAGGGTGTACTTAATCATATGGGAATGGTCAGGTGTGACTATTGTTCATTAATGGGATTATAAGTATCAGGGATGCCTGGAAGGTGAACATGTATGTAAATGGTTGTTTGAAGCATGAAACCCACAGAGTAGCACCACAAACCTTAATACATGCTAGCATGACATACTTATAAGGTATGACACTGGTGCAGAGAGTTAATAACAGAGTGGTGTGTGGAAAAACTGTCCATTACATATTATAGACTATATTTAATAGGAATATCTTACCAACACTACACTATACTAGGGATGAATAATTAGCAGCTGATATGAGTTCTGGAATGTTTTATGTTTTGATAATTGTTTAAAGTTGATAGTGCTGATGATTGTACAGCTAAATGAAGATAATGTAAGAAACTGACACTTAGTCTTGGGATAGAATATATATTAAGTGAAATTAGGAACTCATTACTTAATAAATCATGCCTTTGACTTGAGTCTGAGCCTTCCTATAACTATGCCTAAGTGGCACCTCCAGGGAACCTCTTTTGTTGCTCAGATGTGGACTTTCTCTCTCTAAGCCCAACTCAGGAAATAAATTAACCTGCTCCCTGCCCCAGGAGAGACATGGATCCCAGGGAAATGAATTCCCCTGATGACAGGGGACATGACTCCCAGGAATGATCCTGGCACTGGCAGCAAGGGATTGAAAATGCCTATTTGATCAAAAAGGGGGAAAAGAAAGGTAACAAGCTGAGGTTATAGTGGTTGAGAAATCCCAAATAGAGTTGAGAGACTAACCTGAAGGCTTCTCTTATGCAATCTCCAGCTAGACATCCCAAATGACCACAGTATACCATGTGCTTACCAAAAGTAGTCCTCAAATACCTAGGACCCTATCTAAGATTCTGTAAGAGTTTCACTAAGTTTTATCTCCCAGAAACATAAATTTATCAGAGCTTTCCTATACCTGACAAGTCCTAAAACTCAGAGGCAACAGCCTCTTTAAGAACAATCAAATGCATCCCACTTCCCCATACTGTCAACACCCCTTCTCAACATGAACAAGTTAGAGTGGTCACTGCCTGGACAATGCTGAAGATGAGGAAAGAGATTAAGGGAGAGGAAGGATAGCAACAAGCAAGATATGATTTAACAAATGTTTATGAATACTGAAGCTATATATATATTTAGATTCTGGGGTGTTGGAATAGCTGGAAGGAGGTAAATGACATGGTGGAACTGTAACCTATAACATTCTTTGAAACTTGCTCTATAGCTACTCACTTGAATTGTGGTTTGAAAGTCTTCACCTCTCTGTATATAACCTGTATTACATAACAGGAAAGAACTGAAACTGTGGAACTGTAACCATAAAAATTTTTTTAAATTACCAATATAACTGCTTGTTGAGCAAGCTGTACATTAAAAATTAACACCTTTCTGTATGTATGCTATATTTTACAATAATGGAAATAGCTGAAGTTGTGGAACTGTGACCCATGACATTCTTTGAAATTTGCTCTCTAACTACTTGTTAAATCATAGTTTGAAAGTATTCACTGTTATGTATATATATTAAAGTTCAAAGTAAATAATGCATTAAAAAGTCAAACAGAAAAGCTATCCTGGGCTGCTTCTCATGGTAGAGATAGGTTTCCACTTGAGAGAGCAGAAGCATGTAAGACTTCTTGAGGCCAGCTGAGAACAAGCCCTTTGAAGTATTTTCAAAAAAAAAAAAAATCATAAGACTAGTCCAGATTCAAGGGAGAACTCTTAATGGAAAGAATGCAAAGATACATGGGCATGGATATGAGAAGAAGAAAAACTGGGCCATTTTTTTTTTCCTTTTGTAAAAATATTCCTGTTCTGTTTTGCTAAAGCTGCCAGAATGAAAAATACCAGAAATGGATTGGCTTTTATAAAGGAGATATATTAGATTACAAACTTACAACTCTAATGACATAAAAGTGTCCAAACTAAGGCATTAACAAGGTGATACCTTCACTGAAGAATGTCTGATGGCATCCAGAAGACCTCTGTCAGATGGGAAGGCACATGGCTGGTGTCTGCTGGTCCTTTGCTCTGGGTTGCATTGCTTTCAGCTTCTGATTCCAGTGGCTTTTGTCTTTAAGTGTCTGTGTTTCTCACTTATCTTCCCTGGGGCAAATTCTGGGCTTCAACTCTTAGCATCTCCAAATGTCTTTCTGTCTGCATCTCCAAGTGTCTTGGTCTGTATTGGCTCTGATTTCAATGGCTGTCTCCAATATACCTCTGGACATTTTCTCTCTAAGTGACTCTGAGCACTCTTCAAAATGTTTCTGCCTTTTATCCTTTCATAGAGGATGCCAGTAAACTAATCAATATCCACCTTGAATTGACAGGGTCACATCTCCATGGAAACCACCTAATCAAAAGGTTCCACCCACAGCAAGTCTGCACCCACAAGACTGGGTAAAAAGAACATGGCTCTACTGGGGTACATCATGATTCAAACAAGCATGCTTCCACATTGAATTATATAACAATACTTCTTGTAAACTTTAATGTTTCTAGTTAGTTCTTGACCCCATTGTTACTATCTTTTCTTTGCATTCATTTCATGTTAGAACTACTTTCTATTTGGCAAGGTTTCTCTGTCCTTACTTCACAGAGTCATATGTCTCTTTAAAAATTCCTTCCAGTTGCTACCTGCTACATTCAAATACATCTGCACATGCACTCAGCTTTTATCTCAACTTCCTCTGGTAAACAGCTTCTAATTTTGAAAGCAAGTTTTCTATAGTATAACTTTATTCTTTAACTGAATCTTAATCTGCCTTCATTTTTTTTCTGGATTTGCTTCTTTAGTCAAAGACTTTGTTCTAGGATGCTCCCAATTATAAGCATAGGAACACAAAAACAAAACATCTACACATAGCTTTTCCTTAAATCATGATATCCATTTGGCCATTTCCTATGTCTCATATTCTTATGTTCATGTTTATTAAAATATAGCCAACAAATGCATTTCTTGCCTCTTCACCTGACTCACCCATTTTCTAATGGTGTCAGATATCTCTCTATTACATAGTTGGAGTGAATATGAGGAAAATTACATACTCATCTGAGTGCTAGACTGAGATGGAGAATTTGAGTGTTTTCCTGCAGTTTAAAATATGCTCCAGGGGAGAGATATTTTAAAATGAGGAAGTGGGAAAATATCCATGAGTAATTGCAATTCCAAAGTCACGCAGAGATTTAAGGAAGATGCAGACAAAATGCAGAACATGAAAGAAGAAAGTAAAAGAATGAGGAATTGTAATTATGGCAAACAGGAAGCGGCCTAGATTGATTCTGGAGGTTGAGTGCTACTGTTTAAGCAACCACCTCTAAGAAGTTTACTTACAATTACTTTATATTTTCCAAATTTTATATCTTTATTTGCACTTATCATTTATTATTTTCTGTGTAAAAGACATTAAATTTAATTTTAAAAAGGTAAAACACCTTAAAACAAAATAAATTTCTAAAGTTAATTATTCCATTAAAGAATTACATGTAATATATACATAGTTATGTATATTTGTGTTTCATATGTGAATATGTTGCATACTCTTTTTTCTGCTTTAGCAAAATATGTTCATATAACTTTGTCTCTTGCTTTTATAATTTCATTATTGAGTATGTTAAAGGCGAAGAAAGTTATACAATTTAATAATATAATTAAGCAGTTTCCTAAATTTTGACATTTCATAGTATTTCCTTTTTTATAATTAAATGTTGTGACAATATGCACAGTCCTCTTTCTGTATCTCTAAAATCCAAATCTTTCCATTCCCTCACCTTTCATTTGACAGTGAAATAGCTGAATAATTACATTTTCCTTAAGCATTAATTCACTAGTTATTACTATATTTGGATTACTTATTTTAAGTCAATATTTGAACACCTGTATTTGCCAAGGGAAAATAAAATTGTTGCAAAATTATTTTAAAATACTCCATATAATTTTAAACTTGGTTTCCTATATGTTAAGATCTTACACAGCCACAGTACAAATATCATAATCAGGAAATTAACATTGATGCAATACTATAAACTAATCTACAGAACATATACAAACTTTATGAATTGTCCCACTAATGTTCTTCTGGTCCAGAATCACATGTTGTTTTGTCTTGTCATGTTGTGTTCTTCTTTGTTCTAGGAGAGTTTCTCAGTCTTTATTTGTCTTTCACGGTCTTGACACATTTGTTGGGTACTAGCCAATTGTTTTGTGCCTCATTTAGGTTGTTTTTAATTTTTCCACATGGATGGATTATAATTTTGACAGGAATACTACAAAATTGAAATTGTGTCCTTTTCATTGTATTATTGCTGGGGAAGTAGTCATCTCCCAGTCCTAGGCTACCCTCTTCCTGTTCTCCTCTTGCCTGTTTGCCTGCAGATGTTTCAATATATTTCTACCTCATGGACCAGGGGAGATGTTACATCTACTTGAAAGGCCTAACCACATACCTTGAATACAAAACCCAGATGAAGTAATCCAGCTGCTTTCCAGGACAGAAACTGCACAATGGTTGCTTGATACATGTGTTTTGATCAGTGGCAGGGCCCCTTCTCCCTGGATATATAAAAACCCCATACTTGGGCAGCACAGAATCCTTCATCTCTGATACAGAGCAGAGCTTGTGGAAGTACCATCCATTGAAACTGACCCCAGCAGATTTCCTCCCTGGGGAATCAGCCTCAATGGGCCCTCCTCCCCTGCTCTTTTGGAACATTTGTGCTGGGTAAGTAATAAAGTGGTCATTTGTTAAGATTCTCATTTGTTAAATATTGTGTTCCCACGAGATGCACCAAAGAGAAATTCACTCCACAGTCATGTCAGAAGGCACATGGTGTTAACATGTAACATAATTTGCAGATATACTTTTTAAATACCCTGTTTCTTATCATACTTTCATCCACTAAATTTAGTATTTATTGATGATTCTTTCATGAAGCAATCTTTGCAGAGATCTTTGACAGATGGTGATTTCTGTTTCCTTCATTGCTCTATGTGTGTAAACTGGAGTTCTGTTATACAGAAGAACTTTTCTTTCCTCCACATTTTAATTAATTAAATGTGCATGTACTCATGATATTCAGTTCATTAATTAAATCTGCATGTATTATGACATTTGTTTCATTCCATGGGCTACAATCAATTGCTATCTTTATTTTTTGTCTCAAATTGTTTCAGACTGAGCCCTTTCAAGTTGGCTCCTCTTCTTAACTTTTGAACTGTTATCATTGTTTTTGTTTTGTTTTATTTTGTTTTGTTTTGTTTGTTTGTTAGCATTTCTTTACTTTTTGGCATTACAAGAGGCCCTGGAATAATCCAGCTTTTTCCATTCCCCAGCCATGGAATTAATTATTTCTCCAAGGATCCTTGGTTCCTGTTATTGGACAATGGTATTTTGCAACCAAAATCTGGGCATTAGATAATTTCATTGATATTATGTGTCTTTAACATAGTAAACCTTTGCCAGTGAATTGTTAGGATTAATAATGAAAGGAACAATTTTCACCTTCATACCTTGACTTTCAAGCCATGATTCTGGGTTAATGAAGAAAGAGCATTATGTAGTGATAGTTGGATTATGGAACAGACTAAGTCCTGTAAGACATTCCACACATAAGTTGTAGGTACCACATTCCAGAGGAAATTTTCTTTGCTATGCAAATGTTGTCACACAATCCTAAATGAATCTTGAAAAGGTGATTCTATCATTGAATCAAACCAGGTGCTTGAGGAATGTAGCAAGACCAATGAATTTTATGAGCATAAGTTAATTGCCATACTTGTATTGCTATAAATTGCTTTCCTTATCAGAAGTAATACTTTGAAGAATACCATAATTGGGATTTAGACATTCTGAAAGGTGTTGCTTTTGCCAAAGACAGCACACAGGGAAAGCAATTCTCATCAGATAGAATAGATGGTTTATCTTCCCAATGCCAAATCCAGGACCAAACCCAGGACCAATTCTACAGATGGCTGGTTTGGTATCCACAGTGGCTCTAGCCAGAGATGTTTTGGCAAATGGAAGTCCATATTACTGAGACCCTGTATATACTTAAATTCTGCCACCCAGGTCATTTTGTTCATTTGCCCATTTGTGGTGGGCAGAATAGTGGACTTCAAAGATGGTGAGGTCTTAAGGAACCTAAGAAGCTTTGAAGATATGAATAAAGTAAGGAGTTTGAGATAAGGAGATTATCCTGGATTATCCCCAAGTACACAATTTAATCTCACAAGGGTCTTTAAAAGCAGAAAGCTTTTTTGGGTCTTTTTCTGCACTATTTATCATATTCAATAATCTGTCCCCATCTTCTGTCCCCTTGACATATGACTTTGTTTATTGAATCATTATAGCACAATTTATTTTGTTAGTTCTATACCATCCTTAAAATTAATTATCAAAATTATCTGAGTAGCTGATTTTTACCATCACTTTGGACTAGTGTTTCTCAATTTTGCTGCTCATTAAAATCACATGGGCACTGCTGTATAATAAAGAACTCAGCTGGTCTTTGTCCCTGGTTCCTGGAAGATACCGTCTAAATACTTGTAATTTCCTATGGTATGGGTATCTTCTTATTCATGATGAACCATAGGTCACACTTGATAGTTTATGCTAAAGAGATGACTCAGGATTAGGTTATCCACTACCACCCCCATGGCCAATCCAGAAAGACCAAGCACATAATTAGGGAGTTGGGACTTTGAATCAGGCCATTTCAGCCCTAAATCCAAAGAGGTGAGGAGGACTGGAGTTAAGACTCTGGACACTGAATCTCGAGTGAGGACGACATGTGTCCTGATTCCACAGGGAAATGACACAGAAGCTGACGTTTGAGACTTTGTCAGTCCTAACCCTACATATCTCTTCTTTTGGCTTCTTTATTTGTATCCTTTTGCTATAATATAACTGTATTAGAAAATCTAGGACTTTCCTGAGCTTTGTGAGTTGTTCTAGTGAATTATCATATATGAGGGGGTGATGGGAGTCTGTGAATTTGTAACCAGTTACAAATGTGGGTGCCCTGCAACCCTCAAACTTCCAACTGGTGTCTGAAGTAAGGGTAGTTTGTGGGGACTGTGCCCTTAACTGTGGAGTCTGACATAACTCCAGTAGTTGCAGAATTCCATTGCAGATGGTGTCAGAAAATATTTCACAGTGGACACTAAATTATACCAGAAGCTATATTTAATAATACAATTATAAAAATATGCTTTTATTGATTGCAACAAATGCACCACACAATGCAAGTTACAAATAAGGGTGGAATATGGGAACCCTGTATTTTATGCATGATTTTTCTGTAAACCCACAATTTCTTTTTTTTAAATGTAACTGTATTGAAATATATTCACATGGCATATAATCATCCAAAGTCTACAACAATTGTTCACAGTTTCATCATATAGTTGCGCATTCACACCACAGTCTTTGAACATTTTTGTCACCCCAAAAATAAAAAAATAAAAATGAAAATAAGAATAAAAATAAAAGTAAAAGCAAACATTCACAACTTCTGTAATAGAAAATAAAAGACTGAGGTTAAAGTGAGGAAAATGAGAGCAAGTGTTAATTGCTCCAGATTATTCACTGAAGTTTTGCTTTTACAGAGTATACAGAGCATAAAGCAATTTCTGTGGGCCACTTGCTGTTCTAGAAATAGCTTTTATTCAAAGAATTCTGTGTCAAAATTCATTGCAATAATGTCTTCCTGTATTAAAAAAAAGGAGATATTGAAGAAAGTTTTAAAAACTCTTGTATCAAAGCTACACTCAAACCATTCTATCATGTCATTGCAGGTGTGACTCAAGCATCAGAATCTTTAAATTTCTCCATTGTGCATCCAAGGTTGAGAATTTCTGCTTTAACCCAACTTTGGTGTCTTTTATAATTCCTTGGTAAATTTAAAAAAATATTTTACCATTTTACTTTAATTGCTTTACATATATATATAGAGATTATCTGAGGATGCACAAAAATCTTTAGCATAGTTTTGAATTAAACCATTTTATGTCAACAACATTTTTTATATTTTAGTAAAATAGTTACAAAAATTCAAAATAGTTAAAAATACTCCAATCTCATTTATGTTCTCCTTACTTAATTGAAGTGACAGTTATCTCCAAATAGTCAAATTCAATAAAAAAAAGTGCTGGAAATTTTTTTCATGAAGGACCAGGTAGAAAATATTTGAAAGTTCTATGCTATTATAGTCTCTGTCACAACTATTCAACTCTATTGTAGTTCAAGCCACAGATCTTACAGAAACGAATAAATGTGTCTGCATGTTGGTAGTTTGCCTACTCTTCCAATTGCCACTCATCTTATTTAGCCTCGATTCAAAAAACTATCTTTTTTAGCATCCATATTCTTTGCTTACTAATTGAATATATGCTTTTTCTATGTATTTTTACCAGAAAAATTTACTCAGTCTTTTCCCTCAGAAGTATTTCTCAGCTGTACTATTTTAACTGTGTTTTGCAAAGTCATAGATATGTAACTTATAACACTAGCAAAAACTTTACTCCTGAGTTCCCACACTCAAATATTCTTTTATTACCTATAATCCCATGAAATCTTTTAGCTAATATCCAAATTTAACTTACCAAACATTTTACCGTAGGCTTCTACAAATTGTAACTTGATACATGGCAGCTCCAGTCATGTCTTACACAAGTTAAGACCCCAGAAATCTTCCTAGATTATCTCCTCTATTTCACCTATTTCATTTAAGCAACAATGAAGAATTTCTATTTCCTAAGTATTTTGATCCTCCTCTCTATTTTCATTTATAATTTTGCTAATCAACTCACCATTTGTTTAATGAACTTTTGTAATTGTTCTTTTTTTTTTGAAGAGCTAATATTTATTGAGCCAGTCACTATTCTAAATATAGAATTATTTATTTTTAGAATGGACTAGTTTCCATAAATTGTAAATAAATTAATCAATGAAATTTTAGAGATACTGAAATATTTTATGATATAATATTATAGTAGCAAGACTGTCATTACAGTTACAGAAAAGCAAAACAAATGAACTCACCTACAGGAAGAACCGATTTGACTCGCGGAAGAGGAAAGTCCAAGAGGCACAGATGGATGAAAGAATTAAGTATTCACCAAGACTTGGGTTCTGTATCTCTCAGCTCAGCTTTCTACACTGACTTCATTCTTATGCAGGTTTTCTCCATGTAACATAGCAACAATCACTGTTACTACTGCCCCCTACTGTTTAGGATCAAAAGGGGAGGTGCTCTTTTGTGACACTTTCATCCAAAATGGAAAATAAGTTATCTGATTGGCCTTGCTTCTTCTGTATGAATAAATACAGAGATATGGTGTCCTCTGATCATCCAACCTGAATCTTATATCCTTCTTTGAGAAGTAAAGGCAAGAACACATGGAAAAAAATGGGAGAATTCCAACTGCTGAAAAAAGGGTTATTCCTTAATACACACACATACACACACACACACACACACACACACACAAAGGCCAAATACAAAATTAGCAAAAGTTCATTGTAAATGCCTGGGGAAAAAGCAAAACCTTAAGGTGTATCTATAGCATGATCACAATTACTAAAAATGTAGATTAAAATTTGTGGGTTAGAAATGTAGTAAGAAAAATAAAATAAAATCTTAATAAATTGTTATTTCTGAATGGTACATTTATAGTTTTTTTTTAATTCAATTTTATTGAGATATATTCACATACCAGGCAGTCATACAAAGTGTACATTCAATTGTTCACAGTACCATTATAGAGTTGCGCATTCCTCACCAAGATTAGTTTTTGAACATTTTCATTACCACACACACAAAAATAATAAGAATAAAAATTAAAATGAAAAAGAACAATTAAAATAAAAAGAACACTGGGTGCCCTTTTTTTTTTTTGCCCCCATTTTTCTACTTGCAGCATCATCTCCCTCAGAACCTTACACTGTACTGCTACCCATACACACTTTCTCAGATCACTCATTTCAGGATTCTCATTTGCTCTTATTCATGATGAACTATTATACAAAATCCATTAATGACTCGGATGGACTTTGCTTAGTTCTTTAGTCTTCTCACTTTTTCTCATGTTCCCTCTACTTTCCTTCATAGAATGATAAACTAATGGTAGTTTAATGGGCATGCCATGCTTTATCATTTTTCTATGTACATGCTAATTCTACCTCAAATGTCTTCCTCCAGATGTCCCACATAACTTACTTATTCATTTTATGACTTGGTTGAAGCTTCAAATATTCTTAAAAGACTTTCCTAATTTTTAAAATTTCTTGTATATACATGAACATTTTAGCCCTTACTTTATTTTACTGTATTTAATATTTTGTCTGCATATTTGTTTTTCATTTTCTATAAAACTCTCATGGCTGGAGCACTATTGGCAACAAATTCTCAGTATGTAATACAATTCCAAAAGTATAATAGGGAAATAATACAGTTTTCAAAGGTTGAATTAATTTAAGGATAAATGAAAGACAATGGTTAGAAATAATAAATGAATGAAGGAATAATTATAATTATATATTACATTTTTGGAATTAAAAGTTATTACAAATGTCCTTGCATGTAGTTTCATTCAAAATCAAATTTTTATCCAGTGATTTTTCTGGCCTTGATTTCACTGCTCCTGTTTTAGGACAGAGAGTTGTACTAGCTTCTTAGTAGGGTGCAAGTGATAAAAAGGTTAGTTTCATATTTCCATGGAAGGAAAAGCAACATGATTCTACATAATTTTATTCATCTAGCAAATATGATTCAAATGCCATCAATGTGTATGAAAAATTATATCATCTAATGGTGGTACTCACAATTAGGTATTTATCATATGACACATTAATGATATTTTTGAATATGTTATGAAAGGGATAATAGGACATATGCAGAAATTTAAATCTATTAATACAGGCATAAGTCCATATCTCTAAATGAAAACTTTGGCCTGCTTTTTTACTTTATTCATTTGATTACATCTTTAAGAATATTTTGAAAAGTAACTGAAATATAAAAATATGTTTGCATATATATACATATACATGTATCTATGTATACATATACACATGTATAAAATATGACTATATATATGTATACATATAAAATATGATTATTATAGCTCTCCCCGAGCAGAGAGGATTGGTTTTCTTATGGTATTATTTAGATATATTTAGTCAAGGATCCCTTTGTTAATGCAAAGTCTTACTTAAAAGATCAATTAAAAACAATCAAACAGCACACACCCACACAGAAAATGTAGATGTACTCTGCCATGGGGGTCAGGGGCTCAGAGATACACCTGCTAAGAGCCGAGTTCACAGTTCACAGCTTTACAGATAAGGAAAAATGTAGATACTGTTAAAATAGCTGCAGTTTTTTTTTATACATTTGCAGATCCACACTTCAATTATGTCTGTCATGCTTAACCTGTTTTTTTGGGGGGGAGAAGGTAGTTTTAGATTCATTACCCATGAGTACAGTAAATTGATTGGAGAATACAGCTCTGATTGCCTTAAGGGATGACAGAAATTGGATTACAGATTTTAAAAGGATTGCAGCAATGATACTTCTAGTGTGTAACAATTATTTTTACATTTTCTCATTAGAAAACATATTCAATATCTCTAATTCTCTAGGGTGTATATTAATTTTCCTGTGAAAAGTACTATATATTTCTATATAATTAGTAGCAAGATCTTTCGTTGTATATCTTAGCACTCAACAAAATTAAGATGCTGAAGATAACTGTTCTGGTTTGCTAACACCATTATGCAAAATACCAGAAGTGGATTGGCTTTTATAAAGGGAATTTATTATGTTACAAATTTACAGTCCTAAGGCCATAAAAGTGTCCAGACTAAGGTATCAACAAGATGATACCTTTACTGAAGGATGGCCAATGACATCCGAAAAACCTCTGTTAGTTGGGAAGGCACTTGTGGCATCTGCCACAAGTGCCACAGGTTGTGTTCAAGCTCCTCTCTCAGCTCCTGTGCATTCTTGGTTCTTCCTCCCAGGATGTTTCTCTCTAAGTGCCTGGGGTTCCTGTCTTAGCATATCCCAGGGTAAACTCTGGGCTTCATCTCTTGGCTAAATGTCCTTCTGTCTGCATCTCCAAGCATCCCTAAGCATCAGCATCAGCAAGCATCTGGGCCTGTGTGGTTCTTTTTAAAGGACTCCAGTATCTAATCAAGACCTCCCCTGAATGGGTGGGGTCAAATCTCCATGGAAACACTCAATCAGGAGGTTGCACCCTAATCAAAAAGATTAATCAGAATGCCCCAACAAGATTGCATTAAAGAATATGGCTTTTTCTGGGGGACATAATATATACAAACCAACACAATAACTGTGATCTTTAGTGTTATAAAATACTGTAAACTTCTTAGTATTTCTTTTACTAAGGAACAGGTACTTGATTGTTTCAAGTAAGTGGACAATCAACTAAAATTCCTAAAAATGATTCAGGATCCATTTATATCCATTCCTCAAGGAATCCACTTCCTTAAAAATATTATAAAATGTTTTTATAAAATAGTGGCTGCATCATTTAACATTGCCACCAGCAATGAATGAATGCTACTATTTCCCCACCACCTCTCCAAAACTTGTAATTTTCCATGTTGTTTCTTTAAATGACAGCCATTCAAATGGGTGTGAAATAGTATCGTACTGTGATTTTGATTTCCATTTCCCTAATGGTTAATGTTGAGCATCTTTTCATGTGCTTTCTGACCATATGTCTTTGGAGAGATGTCTATTAAAGACCTTTGGCCATTTTTTATTGGATTGTTTGTCTTTTTATTGTTAAGTTGAAGGATTTCTTTGCGTATTCTTGATTAAGCCTTTATGAGGTATGTGGCTTCCAAATATTTTCTGCCATTGTGTTGGTTGCCATTTTATGTTCATGATACAGTCCTTTGAGGAGAAAGTTTTTTTTTTAATTTTGATGAAGTCTCATTTATATATGTATTTTTTTTCTTTTGTTGCTTGCACTTTGGGTATAAAGTCTAAGAAATCACTGCCTAAAGGTCCTGAAGATGCTTCTGTATGTTTTCTTGTAGGAGTTTGATAGTTCTAGTTCATATTTTAGGTCTTTGATTCACTTTGAATTGATTTAGCAATGTTATTTACAACCCATCAACTGAAGAATGGATAAATAAAATATGGTATATACATAAAATGCAATATTATTCAGCCGTAAAGAGGAATGAATTCTGATACATACAACATAGATTTACTTTGAAGACGTCATGTTGAGTGCAAGAAGCCAGACCTCAAAGGACAAATATTGAATGATCTCACTGATATGAAATAATTAGAATTAACAAACTCACAGAGTCAAAACCTAGAATGTAGTTTACCAGGGGATGGAGTGGGCATAGGGAATGGGGTGTTAAGGCTTAAAATATATAGAGTTTCTATCTGGACTGATGGAAATGATTTGATAATAGATGGTGAAGATAGCATGACATTGCATATGTTATTAACAGCACTGAAATATATTTCTGAAAGTGATTAAAAGGGAAAATGTTAGGTTATATATATGGCAACAGAATAAAAATTTGAAAATAAATCCATGGAACTACACTGCAGTGAACCATCAGTTAAACCATGGACTATAGTTAATAGTACAATTATTAAAATGTGCTTTCATCAATAGTACCAAATGTTCCAAAACAACAAAAGGTGTTAATAATAGGGTGTTATATGGGAATCCTGTAGTTTATGCATGATTGTTCTATAAACCCACTACTTCTATAACAAAGAATATGTATATGTGTGGGTGTGTGTGTATATATATATATATATAGTGAAATACATGTGTGTAAATACACGTCTAAAAATTATTATATCACACAATTTTAAAAATACAGCCACACAAATGGCATGTTAATGTCTAACTATACCTACAAATGTCTTTTGCAATTAATTTATATATAATAATATACGCAAAAGTAATAAATGATAACGCACAAAAACTATCATAAAAGTATAATTCAAATAACATAGGAGCAGCCAACTATCCTTATGCTTGTACCCAACACAGGTAAAGATATCCTTTAGTTTTGTTTCCTTGCTTTTTGTTTTATTTATCTTTTATATGTGCTTAAAAATGTATATTATTACATTTTACATGTTATGAAACTATATAAACTTGGCAACATAGTGGATATTTTCTTTTGTTACTTCCCTTTTCAAACTTAATTTCCAAATTAAATTTGCAAGATTATCAATGGTGTTGTTTTAATTTAAAGTAATTTAATGTCATTGCTATAAAGTGTGCTACTAGAAAAATATTACCTGTCTTGTTTAGGTCATCTCCTGTAGATGATATTTAAATTATTTGCAGATTTTTTTCTCTTCAAAGCAATGCTGTAATGTGTAATCTTGTATATGTGGCAGCATGTGCATGTTCAAGAATGTAGGTAGAATATGTTCCTGTATTTGGAATAACTGTTTATGGGGTCATAACAGATGAAAAATATCTTGCCAAATGAAGTATCTTTGTGACTTTGAGTGTGTTGCTTATCTCTATGTTACAGTCTCAAAGTGTGTAAACTATGAATAATTAAAATGCCAGATTCACAGTTTTTTTCATAAGAATTAAAGAATTTAATTTATTTAAGGGCCTCAGATCATTAGTTGTCATAGAAAGATATTCAACATTAGTTACAGTAAAAATTGTTATCATTATGACTATTTTAATTATATAATTATAATATGTATAAGAAACTGGATAATAGGTAATATCAATAATGTAATAGTTATAATTGTTATATTATTATAATATATAATTATTATTTAATGTGGACCTAATGATGATGTGCATGATGTGATTTAGAATCCATTTTTTTCTCATGTGGATACCTCTGATCTAGAATGCCACCACTTCCATTTTTCAATTTTCTTGAATTTGTCTGGGTCTGTTCTTTTGCTTTGACTTTGCATCTTCTTTTTCCATTAATTTAGTTTATTTCAATGTTTTCCAATACAGTCTTTATTATTTTACCATAAAAATCAGGAGATATTCAGTTTAACTCCTACATGTACTTACACTTTATATTTAATTGTTTAAAACAGTTTAAAATAATGGCTTTATCTGTAGCAACATTGCTATACTTTCTTACACATTCTGATAGTTTTTATCTTGGGATTTCTTTCAAATTATTTGTGCATAGTGGCAATTTTGTTTCTTCTTTTCTTGTTTGTATGCTGTTTATTTCGTTTTCTTGTCTAACTTTGCAGCCTTGTCCCCCAGGTACACTGCAAAGTAGAAATAATGATATCTAATTTCTGATTTCAAATTGAATGCTCTAAACCATTCTCTATTACTTATGTTTACAATAGGCTTTTTGAAATTATAGTTTATACGAGCAAAATTGTTTCTCTTTATTCCTAGTTTGCTATACACATATATAATGAACATGTGTTGAAGTATAATGATTTTGTTATCCTTCCATTATGTTGACTTTTTTTTTCTTTTATCAGCTAGTATGGTGAATCACATTTACTATTACTATTCAAATAGTAAACAAAACTTTCATTCCTAGATCAAACTGATTGGTCATGATGAATTATCTCCTTCTACAGTACTCAATATGTTTAACTACTATTTTGCATGTTAAGTTTTCATTTATGTTTATATAACATTGGAAGATCAGCCTTTAATTTTTTAGCTTGTATTCTGGCTCCACAAAATGAATTTTGGAATGCTCTTCCTTTTTCTAATATCCGGAAGAGCTTTCAAATTTGGAATAAAACATTTCTTTGTTAATAGGTGGTAGAACGTTTCTTTAAAAGCTTATAGTCTGTGGTTTTACTATGAAGATTTGCATAGGTACCATGCAACTTGGATTGCTATAGACAAGTAAGGCTCTGTGTTTCTGCTTAAATTGACTTTTCAGGTGATTATATAGAAATTTTTGCATTTAATCTAATTTAAAAATTTATTAGAATTAACTTCCTAAATTAGATATTTAATTTAATATATATCACTAAATATATGACTATATAACTGTATATTACTGTTACTATAAAACTCTGACTATATTTTGCTGTATCCCAAAATATATTCTTTTATTTTATTCTTACTCATTTCTAAGTATGTTATAATTTTACTCATAAAATATTTAATTTAAATTAAACTAAATATGTAAATTTAATGTTCTGTTCAGAAATATTAGTACAGTTCTTTTGAAATATGAAATTCACTTTCTTATTAGAAAGATTTCAAGTTTTTCTGTTTTCTTGACTTGTGGGAGAAGGATTGTCTGGTCTCATTTGTAAGAGTAGTTTTTTGAATTTGGATTATTCTTGATTGAACCTTCTGTGTCACTAGTGATTGCTGTCATTGTTGTCCGCATTATTATTTTGGTCATCTTGATCAATCTATTTCTGAGAAACTGGGTTAATGGCAATCAGGTACAAACTTGCATGCATCCTCAGGAGTTCTGACTTCCTTCAATTTCTTTTGCCTTTTGCTCATTGTTTCCCTCCCACACAGGAAGAATTATCTGTGTATGGATATGGAGTAATTGGTTCATTGTGGACACAAGAACCTGCTTCCTGCCTGCCAACTGTAAAGACTGATTATGCACATTTCGAAGTAGTTATTTAGAATAATGTTGTTTAATTCTTAACTCTTTGAGGACTTTCCAGGATTCATTTTTATTATTGATACCTCATTTTATTCTGTTATGAACAGAGACTATTTTGTATATAATTTCAAGCCTTTTAAATTTGTTGAGTGTTGTGCTATGGCTCTAGCGTGTGGACTATTTAGTGAACTTCCTATGTACATATGAGAAAACAGTACTAGCTCTTTAACTTTTGAGTGTAGATAATTATAAATGTCACTTAATCAAGCTGTGGAGATTTTTGTTCAAGTCTTCTAGAATCTTATGGAATATCTGTAAACTTCTCCTATCAATTATGGAAACAGGAAATTTGTAATTGCCAGTTCTTATTGTGGATTTGTCTATTTCCCATAGTTTTTGCTTCACAACTTTGAGGTTCTGCTTTTATGTGCATATACATTGAAGATTGTATTCTTAGTGAATCGTCTTTTTGTCATTATGCCAAGGACAACAGATGCTATCTTCTTCCCTTTTGGAATTGTGTTTACCAAATTTTGCATACCTTGAAGCCCTTCAGAAATCAAGCACTCTAAGCAAATGAGTCTACTAAGCAAGCTACTGGTCTAGGTCTTTATTGTGCCTTTTTTTCCCCTGTTGACCAGGAAACAAACACATAGCATCACATATCATTGCCTCTTTCTTTGTCTTTACGCTTAACTCCTTACCTTTACTGCTCTGGGTTTGAAACTCCCAATTAAATTATTAGAACTTGGTTCATTCTTCCAGTTTCCCTTCCTAGAGGACCAGAGTAAGTCAATATTATAAAGGACTCAGAACAATCCCTGTCATCACTTTTACTTTGATATGGGTTTGTTTTAACATAAATATGCACATGTGTACATACATATATGCATTTATTCTTTATTCATTATTGATATCTTTTGAAATTACTGATTTTATTAATCAATCCATTTACATTTACCAACTTGCAAGTTTTATCTATTTTATTTCTCTTCTTTTCATGGTTTTGTCTACAATTTTGACAAGGATGCTTAACCAAGTCTATTGTTTATATCCTGCACTGAAACAGCATAGGAACTTTAGAATGTTCAAATCTAATCAGTAGCCCCTTGGGTTACATTTATCCAATATTTTTATGTTCAAATATTTTAATAACTTGCATTTTATATGATAATTTTCCAGTGAAATTAAAAAATACATCATGCACGTACTTAACCTAAATTCTTTTTCACTTGAGTTTGCATATCAGACCTTACTTCTAGAATCCTTTTCTTTTTTGGCAATAAATACATGAAAAAATGTCTATGTCCTTGTACATGTGTGTGTGGGGGTATGATAAATTGTGGGCTGTAAAATCTTATTGATCCTATTTGAATGAAAATTTCATTTTGTTTCTTGATTAAATCCTTTATAGAAAAGTATCTATTTTGCTTTTTATATTTAATCAATGACTTAAGTGTTTACATGTATTCCAAATTCAAGAGCAATCCTACTTGTCTGATTTTATCTCTTGCTTCATTTCAAATTGTGTCTAATAGTCATCTATAGATCAATGTTTTATCTTCTGGGTCTGCTCAACCCTAATGTTAGTGTATAGACCCCATGCTCCCTAAGCACTGTATGGTGGCCAGGACCTCCATGGATGCCAGACACAGGTTCACCATCTCCAAACATTGGGGTAGCAGCACTTTCCCTCAACAATGGGTTCAAGGCCTGCCCCTTCCAAATACAGTGATGAACCTGCCTTTTCCACACACATGGGTGGGCCGTCTCTCTTGGCCTGTGAGTATCTCTTTGACCCTGACCACTGCTTTCATGGTTCTGCCCTTTAAGTCATTCTTTTTTTAATTGTTTCTTCTCTGTCCCTTTCAGTCCAAGCTGTAGTGGTTCTGCACATACAAATTTCAAAAAACTTTGTTGGCTTTGCATGCAATTTTCAGGGGTGCAAACCAAGAGACAGAAAGACTTTCCAGTGATCCTTCCTGGATAACTACACTTGCAAATGACTGACTGGGTCCATGTTCAACCACACCATCCCTAGCAAAGGGCTGTTCAGTTAAATCCTTACATGGAGCCCTGGTCTCTGGAGTGTCACTTCTGGAAAGCTCAGGGAAGTCTCTATTAGAGCTGTTTCTGGCCCTAATATCAATGCACACTATCTTGATAAGCTAAGGATTTTCCAAACTACCAATATCTAAGTTCATTGTTTACAAGTTCCATTCTCAATCTGACATCAGAATATGATTTTTAAAATTCTCTGCCACTTTATAAAAAGGATATCACCTTTGTACTAATTTCTAATAATAAAACCATCATTTCTTTCTAAGGCCTCATAAGAAATATCTTTTCAATCCATATTTTTACAAAGTCTCTCCAAGGTAATTGGGCTTTTTCTATCAAGCACTTCAGAATTCTTCCAGCCTCTACTCATCACCCAATTCCAAAGCCACATTTTTAGGTATTTGTATAACAGCACCCTACTCTTGGTACCAAATACTGTTTTAGTTTTCTGGCTGACAAATTAAATTCCATGCAATGGCTTGGCTTAAACAACAGCATTACTTTGGCTCACAATTTTGAGGTCCAAAATCAAGTCTTACCAAGCAATACTTTCTCCAGGAAGATTGTGGTGCTATGAGGCTGGCTGCCAGCAATCTTTGATGCTTGATTTTTCTGACACATGGCAAAATACATGGTGACTTCTCCTGGATTCTCTTGGATTCCTTCTCTTCCCCATGGCTTTCTCTCTGTGTATCTGAATTTCATTCTGTTTATATAGTACTCCAATAATAGGATTAAGACCCATCCTGATTCTGTTGGACCAACTTTAAATGAAGTAACCTCATCAAAAAGTCCTATTTACAATGGGTTAAATGCCACCAGAATGGACTAAGATCAAGAAGATAATTTTCTGGGTTATATAGTTCCAAGTCACCACATCCACCCTCCACAAAAAAAAAAAAAAAAAAAAAAAAACAAAAACTGATATTTATTCATTTTTTAAACTTTTCTCAAATATGATATTGTTTCTTTCAAATCTTTCTAAATCAATTTTACATTGTTACCTTTAACAATAACATTTTCCATCCAGTACACAAATTTTATTATTACTTATAATAAAACTAAACAACTCAGGATACAAAATTCCTTCTAAGTATATATTGTGCTGTTGAATATGTTTAATACATGGTACTCATTTTTCTTTATTTTCAGTAGTAAGTTTGGATCCTTGATGGACAAACTTATTTAAGTAATTTGGTCATGGTTTAATATTTCTATGTTAAATAATTTTATGTTTCCATATAACAAACTGACCCAGAATTGAGTTCCTTAAAAAATGAATGTTTATTTAGCTCAAATTTTGTGGGGCATAAAATCAGGCAAGATGCAACTGGGCAGCTCTTTTAGTTCCCATCCTATTCAGGCTCATTCTCCTTCATGCCCCTGAGGTCAACTGCAAGTCAGCAGGATGCTCTGCCTTATTGGTCAGCTGGCTAGAGCAGGGATGACTTGGCAAGGAGGACAGGGACAAGTCTCATCATTGGTGTGTGGATTCAAATGGGAATGATTATGAATTTCTTTTTCACACTAACACAATATTTTAATCTGGATGCCTGGTTTAATTGCATTATATTTAGTGTAAATGATTTAAATAATTACTCTTTGACAATGTAAGTGTTTCTTTGTATCCCAGTAATTAAAGATTCATGACTGAAGCTCATATAACTTTTTCTGATAGTTAAATAATATATGTTTCTGGTGTAAAGCAAAATTTTGTAAAAATATATGAAGTACACACAGAGGGCAGGGCAAGATGGCAGAGTGGTGAGGTATGGGTTTTTGTTATTCCTCTGGGCAGCTGGTAGATAGTGGAATGGACAGCGCAGAGGAATCTGAGTTTGGACACCCATCACACAACATTCAGTAGCAGGTGGAGCAGCTGAGATCAGTGAAATCTGTAAGTTCTTGTGGCCAGAGGGCCCATGCCACTCCCTGTCAGGCACAATGCTAAAGGAGGAGGGTCTTTTGGTGCTGGAAACCAGAAGGGAGAACTGCAGTTGCAGAACTGATTAACAAACTCAGCCTGCTGAACAAAAAATCCAACCATAGATAAACTGAGATGAGACATAGGATAATCTGGGAGCAGTCAGCCCAGTAGACAGGAGATATGGCTAGCAAAAATAATAATAATAATAATAATAATAATAATAATAATAATAATAATAATAATAATAATAGCAGAGACTTTGGGAATTGAGAGTGAAACATAATAGGGAGAAGGGCCGGGCTCAAACAGAATCAGGCACATTTGCAAACATAGGGGGAATGGGCCCTTCTCTGAAAAGCCATTTTTTCTAGTTTCTTGATTGTTCCTCAATTGCTCTCCATCTCCTGGTCTTTTTGCATTTTGATAGCCCATCAGAACTGCATGTACTGCATTAAGGGGCTTTTCTTTAAATAGTCTATACTGGGCCTTTTTTTTTTTTTCTTTTTTTAATCTTTTTATCTTTTTTCTTTTTAAAAAATAACTATTCTAAGTAGAGCATTGATGCCTAAAAGTCTTGCAATTTGGGCCCACTCAAGAGCAGAGGTAAGTTAACTCTGAGATACAAAGCAATAAGAGTAGCAGGGAAGAAAATACCTAAAGACAATAATTTCCCCAAAGAAAAGGGGATCATGGCCCAGCTCCAGTGGCAGCCCTCATGTGGGGAACTCAGATTCCAGGGGCTGTAATTCAGATATCATCTTCAGTAAGCCATGCACCTGACAGGGGCAGGATCACTGGAAGAACTAACTCCATACCTCCTCACACTAGTGGGGGAGCTGTGGGCTGGCAAGTACCACCTGCTAGATAGAGTCTAAAGGCCCCACAGGAGGGTCTCATTTTCAGGGAAACTCCATACCCTCCTCCTGAGAACTGGGCCTCTCTGGATCAGAAAAACTGACTGGGGTTGACCATATCTGAGGAGACACTCATACAAAAAGGCTACATAGAGACAGGGCAAAAAACAGAAAAACAAGAGGTGGAAAACTTTGATCAACTAAATAGAACATAAGTTAGAGGTCTAGAATAAAATGAACTGAACACTAAAGGTTAGAGAACAAAGCCAACAAACAAGAAAACCCTAGGTAAAAAAGTGAAAATGAGTTCCATAATAAACTAATCAAGAAAGTCAGATGCCTAGACAGCTCAAGGTAACAAGCCATGCTAGGAAACATGAAAATATGGACCAGTCAAAGGAACAAACTATTATTTCAACCCAGATACAATAGTTGAGACAACTAATGCTAATTAATACAATGAATTGAAGGAAGAACTAATTAAAGATTTTCAAACAAATCTCCTAAATCAATTCAAAAACAAGTTAATGAAATGAGGGAAGGTATAGCAAAAGAAATGAAGGATATAAGGAATACACTGGGTGACAGTAAAGAATAATTCATAAATTTGAAAAAACAAATGGCAGAACTTATGGGAAGGAAGGGCATAATGGAGGAGATGAAAAAGACATTGGAGGGATACAACAGCAGATTTGAAGAGGGAGAATAAAGGATCAATGAATTGGAAGACCAGACATTTGAATTCATACACAAAAAAACAGATGGTGAAAAGAATGGAAAAATATGAGCAGGGTCTTAGGGAGCTGAGTGACAAAATGAAGCCCATAAATATATGTGTTATGGATGTCCCAGAGGGAGAAGAGAGGAGAAATGTGGCAGAAAGAATAATAGAAGAAATACTCACTGAAAATTTCCCAACTTTTATGAAAGACAGAAAACTACAGATTCAAAAAGTACAGCATACCCAAAACAGAATAGATCCCAATAGACCCACTCCAAGATACTTAATGATCAGATTATCCAATGTCAAAGACAAAGAGAGGATTTTGAAACCAGCAAGAGAAAAGCAATCCATCACATACAAGGGAAGCTTGATAAGATATGTACAGATTTCTTCACAGAAACCATGGAGGCAAAAAGACAGTGATATGATATATTTAAGATACAAAAAGAGAAGAACTGCCAACACAGAATTCTATGTCTGGCAAAACTGTCCTTCAAAAATCAGGGAGATACTAAAATATTTTCATACAAACAAGATACTGAGATAGTTTGTGAATAAGAGACCAATGCTACAAGAAATACTAAAGGGAGTGCTACAGACTGATAAGAAAACACAGGAAAGAGGTTTGGAGAAGAATATAGAAATGATGATTATCAGAAAGGGTAAAAGGAGAGAGAGGAAAAAAATAAGACATAAAATAACAAAGAAAAAGTGGTAGAAGAAAGTACTGACCTTACAGTAATAACATTAAATATTACTGGATTAAACTCCCCAATAAAAAGTCACAGAGTGGCAGAATGGATTAAAAAATAGGAGTGACCAAAATGCTATCTACAAGAAATTCACTTTAGACACAAGGACAAAAATAGGGTGAAAGTGAAAGGTTGGAAAAATGTTTCATGCAAACAGCAACCAGAAAAAAGCAAAGTAGCTATATTAATATCAGACAAATTAGACTTCAAAAACAAAACAATTAAAAGAGACAAAGAAGGACAATATATATTTTAAAAGAGTCAATTCATCAAGAAACCATAACAATCATAAATATTTATGTGCCAAGCCAGAGTGCTCCAAAGTTAATGAGGCAAACACTGAGAATATTGAAAGGAGAAGTAGATATCTCTACAGTAACAGCTGGAGACTTCAGTTCTCTGCTGTCACCAAAGGATAGAACATCTAGACAGGGGATAAGGAAGCAGAGATCTTGAATTGTATGATAAATGAACTAGACTTAACAGACATTTATAGAAGACTACACCCCACAATAGCAGGATACACATTTTTCTCAAGTGCTGGACTATTCTCTAGGCTAGACCAAATGTTGGGTCACAAAGCAAGTCTCAACAAATTTTAAAAATATTGATAATATAAAAAACATTTTCTCAGATAACAGAATGAAGTTGGAAATAAATAACAGGCAGAAGATTGTAAAATTCACAAATATATGTAGACTAAACAACACACTCTTAGAAAACCAGTGGGTAAAGGAGGAAATTACAAGAAAAATTAATAAATACCTCTAGGCAAATGACAATGAAAACACAACATATCAAAATGCATGCGATGCAGCAAAGGAGGGGCTGAGAGGGAAATTTATTGCCCTAGAAGAGAAGAGAGAAGATGGTGGCATAGAGAAGAGTGGAAGCTAGTTAGTCTCCCTGGAACGATTAATAAACAATAGGAACAACAAGTAAATAACCTGGAATAACTGTGGGGAGACAAATGTGACTGTCCACTCATCATACACCAACCTGAATTGGGAGGAATGCCTGAGATTGCAGCATAAAATCTGTAAGTAAAAACTGCAGACCCAAGCCAAGAGCCAAGATCCCCTCCCTCATGGAAGCCTAGTGGTGCTAGAGAGCAACACTCTCTAAGCAAGTGAACATACCTCAGCCCAGCATCAACTGGAGTTTTAATGTTAACTGCTCAATACAGACTGTGAATCCCCAACAAGCAGACAGAAGCTTCCGGTGATGACTGACCTTGGAGAGTTAGGGGATGTATATGTCTCAGGTCAGGGAGCCCAAAGGATCAGGTTCTATCTCTGGCCGAAGGGTGAATATGGGCACAAAAGATTGACCCTGAAAAGGAGCTTTCTTTCTCTTTCTGTGTCAGTCTGGGCAGCTCAGTGGAGAAAGCCTCAACTGTTTTTCAGCTAGCAGTGTTATGCAATAGAGAAAGCCTCAGCCATTTTAAACTCACAGCACTCTGACTTAGACAAGGGTGGAGATAACAGAGTCAGAGAAACAAAGAATCTATTTATATGTAAATGACCTCTCTCTAGGGAGCATAGCTTCCCAAGAGACAAGAGGTGGGGCCCAGCTCTACTACCTGCCTTCCATTAAGGGCCAGACCCCAGAGACTGGGAGAGGAGAGCCATGGGCCACACCCCCTTATATCAGTCCGGAGTGACAGGCTGACAGGTGCTACCTGCCGGGCAGAAAAGCACAGGGTGTGTCAATCCTATAAGACACACCATCAGGGAAACCAGATACTGAATATTTCCTCCTTCTGAGACCTGAGCCTGTTCTCATCTGGGAAAACCTGATTAGGGTGGCCAAGGATGCTAGAGGCCTAAACAACAGAAAACTACAACCTACACTAAGAAAAACGAAGCTATGGCCCAGTCAAAGGAACAAACTTACACTTCAACTGAGATACAGGAATTAAAATAACTAATCCTAAATCAATTCAAAACTTTAGAGAAGATATGGAAAAAGAAATAAAGGCTATAAAGAAAACACTGGGTGTACATAAGGCAGAAATAGAACGTTTGAAAAAACAACTGGCAGACTCTATGGAAATGAAAGGCACAACACAAGAGATGAAAGACATAATGGAAACATACAACAGCAGATCTCAAGAGGCAGAAGAAAACACTCAAGAACTGGAGAACAAAGCACCTGAAAGCCTACATGCAAAGGAGCAGATGGAGACAAGAATGAAAAAAATATAAGCAACATCTCCAAGAACTTAAGGACAAAACAAAATATAAGAATGTACATATCATTGGTGTCCCAGAAGGAGAAGAGAAGGGAAAGGGGCAGAAGCAATAATAGAGGACAAAATTAATGAAAATTTCCTATCTCTTAGGAAAGACATAAAATTACAGGTCCAAGAAGCACAGTGTACTCCAAACAGAATAGATCTGAATAGGCCTATGCCAAGACACTTAATAATCACATTATCAAACAGCAAAGACAAAGAGAATCCTAAAAGCAGCAAGAGAAAAGTGATCCATCACATACAGAGGAAGCTTAATAAGACTATGTGCAGATTTCTCAGCAGAAACCATTGTGGCAAGAAGGAAGTGGTGTGATATACTTAAGATACTGAAAGAGAAAAAGCCACCAACCAAGAATCCCATATCCAGCAAAACTGTCCTTCAGATATGAGGGAGAGTTCAAAATATTCTGTGGCAAACAGACAATGAGAGAGTTTGTGAAAAAAGATACCTGCCCTATGGGAAATACTAAAGGGAGCACTACAGACTGATAGAAAAATACAGGAGTGAGAGGTTTGGAACACAATTTTTGGTGATGGTAACACAGCAATGTAAGTACACTGAACAAAGATAACTATGAATAAGGTTGAAATAGGAAGGTGAGGAACATGTGGGACACCAGAAGAAAAGAGGAAAGATACAGACTGAGACTGTATAACTCAGTGAAGCCTATACTGTTCAACAATTGTAATAAAATGTACAAATATGTTTTTTTTCATGAGGGAGAACAAATGAATGTCAACCTTGCAAGTTATTAAAAATAGGGAGGTATTGGGGGAAAAATACAATCAATGTAAACTAGAGACTATAATTAACAGAATCATTGTATTATGCTTCCTTTAATATAACAAAGGCAATATACCAAGGTAAATGCAGATAAGAGGGGGGCATAGGGGAGGGGTGTGAGACTCTTGGCATTGGTGGTGTTATCTGACTCTTATTTCTCCTTTGATCTAAGGTTATCTTTCCTTTTGCTGCTTACTAGCTGTCATGTTTTTGTTTGTTTGCTTGCTTGTTTGTTTTTTCTCTTTCCTTTTTCTTTTTCTTTTGCCTCTCTATCTTCTTTGACTCTTCCTCTTGCTTTGTGGAAGAAATGTAGATGTCCTTATATAGATAGTGATGAGAGTGGTGAACACATAAATATGTGACTATACAGGGAACCATCTATTGTTTACTTAGGATGGAATATATGGTGTGTGAACAAAACCATCTTAAAAAAATGGGTTGATGATGAAATCTTTAGGGCAATATACTGAGTGAAATAAGCCAGACACATAAGGACAAATATTGCAGGGTCTCACTGATAGGAACTAATTATAATATTTGAACTCATAGACATGAAATATATGTTACCAAGGTACAGAATGAGACTAAGGAATGGAGAGCAGTTGCTTAGTATGAGCAGAACATTCAACTAGGATGAACTTAAATATTTGGAAATGAACAGAGGTGATGGTAGCACATTGTGAGAATAAATAACAGTGCTGAATGGTGCATGAATTTGGTGTAAAGGGGAAGGTTAGAGACATTTTTGTCACAAGAAAGTTGGAAGTTGAAAAATGGGAATCTATAAAACAGTAAACCTTGTGGTGGGCAATGTCCAAGATTAACTGTACTAAAAATTAGAAATCTCTTTCAAGACCTGGAACAAATGTATGACACTACAACTAGAGTTATTAGTAGAGGGGTATATAGATAAAATATAAACCTATTGCAAACTGTATACTACAGATAGTAGTATTCCAACATTCTATCATAAACAGTAACAAATGTGCTACACCAATACTATGAGTCAACAATGGAGGGGGGTTTGTTAGCGATATGGGAGGATGTGAGTTCCTTTTCCTTTTTTTTTCTTCTTTGTCTTTATTTCTTTTCTGGAGTAATGAAAATGTTCCAAAAATTGAACAGAAATTAATTGTGGTGATGGATGCACAGCTGTATGATGATACTGGAGGCAATTGATTGTAAACTTTGGTTCTTTGTCTAATTGTATGGTATGTAAACAATCACAATAAAAAAAAAGAGAAGAGAGAGCAAAAATAGAGGAATTAACTGTCTACCTGGAGGAACTAGAGCAAGAACAGCAAACTAACCCCAAAGCAAATAGAAGGAAAGAAATAACAAAGATTAGAGCAGAAATAAATGAAACTGAGAACAGGAAAATAATAGAATCAACAAACCAGAAGTTGTTTCTTCAAGAAAATCAACAACATTGATGGACCCCTAGCTAGGCAAATGAGAGAGAGAGAGAAAGAGAGAGAGAGAGAGAGAGAGAGAGAGAGAGAGAGAGAGCGAGCAGATGCAAATAAATGCAATCAGAAATGGGAATGGAAACATAACTACTGACCTTGAGATAATGAGAAGATACTATGTGCAACTGTATGCTAATAAATGGACAACTTCCTAGAAATGCATAAACAAACACTGACCTGAGAAGAAATAGAGGACCTCAACAAACCTATCACAAGTAAAGAGATTGAGTCAATCATCAAAAAGCTCCCCAAAAAAGAAAAGCCCAGGACCAGATGGCTTCACATGTGAATTCTGCCAAGCATTCAAGAAAGAATTAATGCCAATCCTGCTCAAACTCTTCAAAAAAAGTGAAGAGGATGGAAAGCTACCCAACTCATTGTATAAAGCCAACATCACCCTAATATCAAAATCAAAGATACTACAGAAATAAGAAAAGAAAAGAAAAGAAAATTATAGACAAATCTCTTTAATGAATATAGATGCAAAAATTCTCAACAAAATACTCACAAATCAAATCCAACAGCACATTAAAAGAATTATACACCTGACCAAGTGAGGTTTATTCCAGGTATGCAATGCTGGTTCAACACAAAGAAAATCAATCAGTGTAATACACCAAATCAATAAATCAAAGCAGAAGAACCACAGGATCATCTCAATCAATGCAGTAAAGGCATTTGACAAATTTCAACATCCTTTCTTGAAGAAAACAATAAAAAGGGTAGGGATAGAAGAGAATTTTCTCAATATGATAAAGGCAATATATGAAAATCCCACAGCTAACATCATACTCAATGGGGAGAGACTGAAATCTTTCCCCCTAAGATCAGGAACAAGACAGGGATGTGCACTGTCACCATTGTTATTCAACATTGTGCTGGAAGTTCTAGCTAGAGCAATCAGGCAAGAAAAAGAAATTAAAAAGCATAGAAATTGGAGAGGGAGAAGTAAAACTTTCACTCTTTTCAGATGACATGATTCTTTATGTAGAAAATCCAGAAAAAAAATCTACAGGAAAGCAATTAGAACTAATCAATGAATACAACAAAGTGGCAGGCTACAAGATCAACACACAAAAATCTGTAGTGTTCTTATACACAAGTAATGTGCAACAAGAGGAAGAAATCAAGAAAATTTCCATTTACAATAGCAATCAAAAGAATCAAGTTTTTAGGAATAAACTTAATGAAGGCCACAAAAGACCTATACAAATAAAACTATAAGAAACTGCTAAAAGAAATTAAACAGGACCTAAAAATATTGGCAGAACATATCATGTTCATGGATTGAAAGCCTAAATATAATTAAGATGTCAATTCTACCTTAAGTGATTTGTATATTCAATGCAATACCAATTAAAATCCCAACAATTTACTCTGTGGAAATAGAAAAACCAATAACCAAATTTATTTGGAAGGGCAAGTTGCCCCAAATAGACAAAAATATCTTATGAAAGAGGAACGAAGTGGGAGGTTTCACACTACCTGACTTTGTAGCATATTCAAAGCTACAGTGCTCAAAACAGCATGGTACTGGCATAAGGATAGATATACCAACCAAAGGAATTGAATTGAGTTTTCAGAAATAGATTCTCATATCTATGGACAATTGATCTATGATAAGGAAATCAAGTCAAATCAACCAGAACAGAGTAGCCTCTTCAGTACATTGTGTTTGGAGAACTGGATATCCATTTCCAAAAGAATGAAAGAGGACCCTTATCTCACACCTTATACAACAATTAACTCAAAATGGATCAAAGACCCAAACATTAATGCTAAGACCAAAAGACTCTTAGAAGAAAATATATGGCAATTTCTTAAAGATCTTGTGATAGGAGGTGGTTTCCTAGACCTTATACCCAATGTGCAAGCAACCTAAAAACAGATAGACAAATGGGATCGCCTCAAAATCAAACACTTCTGTACATTGAAGAACTTTTTCAGAAAAGTGAAAAGGCAGCTCACAAAGTGGGAGGCAATATTTGGAAACCACATATCTGATAAGTGTTTAATATTCTAAGTATATAAAGTCATCCTACAACTCAACAACAGAAAGACAAAGAACACAATCAAAAAAAAAATGTGCAGAAGATGTGGATAGACACTTTTATGAAGAGGAAATACAAATTGTTCAAAAATATATGCAAAAATGCTGAACTTTACTGGCTATTAGGGAAATGCAAATCAAAACCACTATGAGACATCACTTCACACCTACCAGAATGGCCATTATCCAAAAAAACAGAAAATTATGAGTGCTGGAGTGGATGTGGACAAAGAGACACACTTATTCACTGTTGCTGGGAATGTAGAATGATGTAAACACTCAGGAAGACAGTGTGGCAGTTCCTCAGGAAGCTAAGTAGAGATTCGCCAAATGACCCAGCTATTCCATTACTAGCTGTATACACAGAGGAACCGAAAGTTAAGAAATGAATGGACATACATAAACCAGTGTTTATCATGGCACTACTCACAACATTCAAGAGATGGAAACAGCCCAAATGTCTATCAGTGGACAAATGGATAGACAAACTGTGGTACATACATATGATGGAATATTACACAGCTCTAAGACAGAACAAAGACAAGGAACATATAATAACATGGATGAACTTTGAGTACATTATGTTGAGTGAAGTCAGCCAGCAACAAAAGGACAAATACTGTATGGTCTCATTAATATGAACTAACATTAATTAGAAAACTTTGAGAGTTAAAAGCTGATGACACAGGCTACCAGGGGATAGAAAGTGGGTAAAGATCAGGCATTGGATGCTGAAGTACTACAGAATGTTCACCAGGTTGATTGTATAGACCCAGAAATAGATAGCATAATACTGTGTAATGATAGCACAGTATTGTAACTACATTGAACAAAGATGTCCATGAGTAAAGCTGAAAGAGGTGTGCTAGAAGCATAAATTGCACCTATGGTAAAGATAGAAGATAAAGACTGGGACTGTTTAACTCAGCAAAAACTGGGGTGGTCAATGATTGTGACTAAATGTAAATATAAAACTGTTCTTGCATGTGGGAGAACAAATGAATGTCAACCATGCAGGGTGTTGGAAAGGGGATTGTGGTGGGAAAAAAAATATGATCAAAGCAAACTAGACTCTATGACTAACAGTAACATTGTAATATGCTTCCATTAAATGTAACAAAGACAGTATACCAAAGTTAATCAGTATGGGAGGGGGTATAGGGGAGGGACATGGGATTCTTGGTAGTGGTGGTGTTGACTGACCCTACTATTATACTGTATTTTATGATATTTTATTTTTCTTATCTTTTTTATTATTCACTTAAAAAAGCAAAATAAACTTTTTTTCTGTAGTAATCAATATGTTCTATTGCTGATTGTGGTGACAAGTGCACAAATGTATGATGATACCATGAAAAACTGATTGCATACTGTGGATAATTGTATGGTATGTGAATATAGCTCTATAAAATTGTATGAAAAAACATAAACAGGGATAAAAGTGCTGGAGAAACATGGAGAGAGGGAGTACCTATTTACTGTTGGCTAGGAGGCAGAATGGTATATCCTTTCAGGAGGACAGTGGGGTGGTTCCACATGAAGCTAAGTATGTGGGTGCCATACTTAGGAGGCATTTACTTGGAGGATCTGAGAGCAGGGAAATGAATGGACATTTGCACACTGGTGTTTATGGAGAAAGTACACCTGTTTTGCAATGGGTGGATGTGGCCTCAGGATACATCAACTGTGGAACAGAATGGTGAACTGTTGTGTGTGCATACAAGGAAACACTGAGCTATTGCTAGAAAGAGTGAAACTATGAGACACACAAGGAGGTGAATGAGTCCTGTAGACAGTATTTTGAGTGAACTACACCAGAAACAAAGGTAAACACTATAATGCCTCACCAATATGGACTAACTACAATGTGTAAACTCAGAATTGAACCTTAGAACACAGTTCATCAGGGGAATGCTTATTGTGATGGTCCCTAGATTTTAAGCTCATACAGCAGTCACATCTATTCCTGAATTGTGATAGCTGTCTCAAGATTCTGAGATGCTGATCCCTTTGTGTATAACCTGAATGATACCTGGAATTTTGGGTATCTATGTGATACCTGAAACTCAGAGCTAGAACTTGGCAGATATGTACATCAATATTAGCACCTAGAGCAACTGTTAAAAAAAAAGCTGAAAAAGAATCCAGACTTCAAATAGAGATATGAATGAATCAGATGTTAGGACTAGGTCAAATCAGGCCAAAGGGTAAATGACAATACTGACTATGTTCTGAAACTTCAAATTCCGTGTGAGAATAAGGGAAAAGATGTTTAGTTGGTGCACAATCTATATTTCATAAACAATTTAACTCACACAGTTCATTAAACTTTTAATAGGAATTGTGACCTGGTAGGTATGTATAGGTCAGTGTGAAATAGCAACACATCCCAAAGTAATTTGGACAGAAAATAAAAATATACATGCATGGCCTGCCTGAGGAGCTGGAGGAAAATGCTTAGGCTTCCTCACCTGGATTCTTGCCGATGTTCTTACAAACATTGAGGACTGGCAGTTTGATGTGCTGAGCCCTCTATCACTGGACTTGCCATTACGAAGCTCATCACTGCAAAGGAGAGGCTAAACCTGCTTATAATTGTGCCTAAATGTCTCACCCTGAGTACTTCTTTGTTGCAGAGACGTGGGCCTCTCTCTCTAGCTAAGCCAATTTGTCAGGTGAACTCACTGCCCTCCCCACTATGTGGGATCTGACTCCCAGGGGAGTAAACATCCCTGGCAATGTGGGACATGACTCCCAGGGATGAATCTGGACCCAATGTCTGGGATTGAGAACATTTTCTTGACCAAAACGGTGATGCAAAATGAAATGAAGCAAAGTTTATGAGGCTGAGAGATTCCAAATGGAGTCAGGAGGTCACTCTGGTGGGCATTCTAATGCACTATATAGATAACCCTTTTTAGGTTTTAATGCATTGGAATAGCTAGAAGTAAATACCTGAAACCATCAAACTGCAACCCAGTAGCCTTGACTCTTGAAGACAAATGTATAGCAATGTAGCCTACAAGAGGTGACAGTGTGATTGTGAAAGCCTTATGGATCACACTCCCTTTATCCAGTGTATGGATGGATGAGTATAAAAATGGGGAAATAAAACTAAATGAAAAATAGGGTGGGATAGTGCAGTGTTTTGAGTGGTTTTTTTTTTACTTTTATCTTTTATTCTTATTTTCACTTTTTCTGGTACAAGGAATATGTTCAAAAATAGGGGTGATGAATGCAGAACTCTGTGATGGTACTGTGAACAATTGATTGTACACTTTGGATGATGGTATGGTATGTGAATATACCTAAATAAAATTAAATAAAAAAAATTATGAAGTAGAAGGTGAAAATTCCCCAAAACACCTTTTGAGCAACAAAAGAGCAACACTCTTTGAGCAACAAAAATGAAAAGTTTCTGATGAATGTTTGGAATGACTATAATTTAAATTGTTTTAACCCTACCACATATTGAATCACTTCCAGGTGAGCCACCCTATGTCACCCTGTACCCAAGTGTCTAAACTTATAAGTTTTCATCCAGTTAGCACAGCAGGCTTCAACTCTAGGATCTTGTGATAATCTCTTGTAATACTGAGATAAATGCAGTAAAAAGAAACATGTTAATTTATTAATTTAAAAACCTACAAAATAAGCAAATACATGGCAAGTATTTTAGAGAGAAGACAGGTGTTTGAAGTTTTGGGTGATTAACTCAAGTTTATTGTAAGTGGAAAAGTCTGGAAACAAAACTAAACAGATTAAACTTCATCTTTTCTACTTCCTGTTCATTGGATTTTGAAAGGAAGGATTAGAACTTGCAGAAGGTGGTGAGTAATATGGATAATAGGGATAGTATAACAGAAAGTGTCAAATTTAGAAAATCATGGTACTGCCAAAGATGTCAGATACTTTTTTTGGACCTTAATGACTTAAAAGGAAATGGTTAGTTGAACCTGTTTGTACACAATATGATCAGAAGTAAACAGTATATTTTTAGTAGAGTAGTCACAAATTTATTTTACTATTTCATGCAGAAAAACTGCTACACAGAGCAACGTTTTAGATTAATGTATCTGACTGCTTTTTATAAGACATATTCAGATGGGAAAATATTGTAAACCAAAAGATCCATTGGAAAAATCTATTAAATTCCAGATAATGGAAAATAAGAACCAGTATTAAAATAGGGAATGGGAACAGGAAGTATATATTGCAGAGTAAGAATATTTCATTAATTTAATATTCATTATGAATTTAGAGTTTTTAAATGTTGGTATGGAATATGAAAAAGGAGAAAATTTCAGAAAAGGGGATATTCAACAGAAAAAAATAAATTGATAAAATATTTTTAGTGGTCAGCATTTGATTAAACTTCTTATAATTCTGTTAACTAACTCTGCCAACTTTTGCATCTAATGATGTTAAGCCTTATCCCTGAGGACACCATATATATATATATTTTTTAACACATCATGTTTACATTGCTGTTATTGCCAGGAATATTCTGCCTCACTTATTCATCTGATGAAATTCTACTAATCTTCAAGGTCTTAATTCAAATATTTCTTCCACTGTGAAGGTATTCTTGCTATTCTTTCAGTCTACATAAAAGTTTTTCAATTTTATTGATCTTTTCAAAGAACCAATTTTTAGTTTTGTTGAGTTTCTCTGTTGTTTATTTTTATTCTCTATCTCATTTATATCCACTCTAATCTTTGTCATTCCCTTCCTTCTGCTTGCTTTGGGTTTAGTTTGTTCTTCTCTTTTTCTATACCATCTAGTTTTGAGGTAAGTTTTCTGATGTGAGATCTCTCATCTTTTTTTAATGTAAGCATTTAGAGCTATAAATTTCTTTCTCAGCAGTGTCTTTGCTGCATCCCATAAGTTTTGGTATGTTCTATTTTAATTTTAACTCACTTCAAGATATTTCCTAATTTTGCTTCTGATTTCTTCTTTAAGCCATTGGTTGTTTAAGAGCATGTTAATTTCTATGTACTTGTGAATTTTCTTTCTCTTTCTGTTATTGATTTCTAGCTTCTTTCTGTTGTGGTTAGAGTTGATATATTGTTTGACTTCAATTTTTTTTTTAACTTAATGAGACTTACTTTGTGACCTACAATATTTAGCCTGAGTGCTCCGTGTGCATTAGCAGAGAATGTGTATTCTATTGCTGTTAGGTGAAATGGTCTATAGATGTCTGATAGGTCTAGCTGGTTTTGAGCATCATTCAATTCTATTTCCTTATTAATCTACTGTCATAAGGTTTGATTCATTATTGAAAGTGATGTATTGAAACCTCTGACTATAAATTAGAACCATCTATATTTCCATTCAAGTCTATAAATATTTGTTTCATATGTTTTGGGGCTCTGCTATTAGGTGCACATATATTTATAATTGTTATGTCTTCTGGTTGACTTGACTGCTTTAGCAGTATATGGTGACCCTCTTTGTCCCTGATAACAGGATTGATTTATAGTCTACAGCATCAGATATTAATTGGTATAGATATCCATGATCTCTTTACTACTTGCATGATATAGATTGTTTGTTTGTTTGTTTCTGATCCTTTTACTTCCAATCTACTTATGTCTTTGATTATAAAGTGAGCTCTTGTAAACAGGATAAGATTGGGTCATGCTTTTTAAATAAATTTTTCTAATCTCTGCCTTTTGACTAGGGAGTTTAATCCATTTACATTTAAATAACTACAAATACAGCAGGATTTTCTTTTGCTATTTTCCTACTTTGAGTTTGTAAGTCTTACACATTTTTTACTTCAATTCTTCTGTGAATGCCTATGTGCTGGTTTGAAGCTATTAGGTACCTCAGAAAATGTCATGTTCTTTTAAGCCATTCCTTTGGGTGCAGGACCTATTATGGGTGGGACCTTTTGATTATGTTATTTCAATTGAGATGTGACCCACCCCATTGAAAGTGACTCAGTCCTTTTCCTGGAGTACTTTATGAGAGGATAAAGGACAGAAAAAGCTGAGATAGCTTAGAGAGAAATGCTCTCAGAAGCTAGGAGAGAACCAATGGAAACACAGACAGAAGGTCACTGAAACAAGAAGCTGAAAGCAATGAAACCCTGGAGTGAAGGACTAACAAATGCCACCCATATGCCTTGTTATCTGATTGATGAACCACAGATGCCAGCAACCTATCTTCAGAGAATGTATCATCCTGCTGATGCCTTAATTGGGGCATTTTCAAGGTCTTAGAACTGTAAATGTGTAAGTTAATAAATCTCCCTTGTAAAAGTCAACCTATTTTTGGTATATTGCATTCTGGCAGCCTTAGCAAACTGAAACAGACCATTTCCATATTTACTTGGCTTTTTGTATTAAACAGTTTTGAGACCCTTCTCATTTGTTTCTGCATATCTTTTTCATATATTTTCTTTATGTTTATCATGGCTTAAAATTTAAAATTCTAAACCTATAAAATTCATATTTGATTTGATTCTTATGTAACTTCATAGTATACACATACAGTTCCTATACCACTCCACCCCATTTTATTTTTGTACTTGTTACACTTTATATTTTAGTACAATTTATGTTGAAAACCATCAATTTATTAAACTTTTAATATATTTGCATTTTAGCACCTGTATGAAGCCAGAAGTGGAGTTACATAACAGACAATGCAATGTCATTGTGCTGGTATTTATAATTACCCATATGGTTACATTTTAAAAAAAAATCTTTATTTTTTATGCTCCTTTGATGCACTGCCTAATGTCCTTTCCTTTCAGTCTGCAGCACTTACGTCAGCACTGCTTGTAGGGCAGGTCTAGTGGTGACAAATTTCCAATCTTTTGTATCTCAGAAAGTCTTGATATCATCCTCATTTCTTTAAAAGAAAATATTGCCAGACATATAATTCTTGGTTGACTATTGTTTTCTTTCAACACTTTAAATATTTATACAACTGCCTTCTTCTTTCTCTAGTTTCTAATGATAAATCTGCACTTATTTTCTCGGGATTCCCTTGTCCATAACTTGTTGCTTTTCTCTTGCAACCTTGATAACTCTCTGTCCTTGGCATTGGAAAATTGGATTACTATGTATCTAGGTATGGTTTGCTTTGAATTCATCCTGTTTGGGGTATACTGGGCTTCTTGAATGTGCATATTCATGTCTTTCATTATTTGGGGTAGTTTTCTGCCTTTATTTATTTGAATATTTCTTCTACCCCTTTCTCTCTTTCTTCTTCTTCTGAGACTCCCATATTGCATATATTGGTATGCTTGATGGTGCCCCACAGGTCTCTTAGGATCTGTTTGTTTTCTTTGGTTTTTCATCTTTTTACTACTCAGCCTGAATTATTTTAGTTGTCTTGTATTTGAGTTCACTGATTATTTCTTTTGTCCTCTCCAGTCTTCTTTTGTCTAGGGAATTTTTCATTTCAGTTATTTTGTTCTTCAACTCCAGTATTTCTCTTGAGAGGTTTCCATGTTGTTCATTTGGCATTTTCTTCATATCTTTTAGTTATTTCTCCATGTTTTCCTTTATCTCCTTGAGCATATTGAGTAACAACATTTTAAAACCTCTGGTAAGTGCAAATCTTGTTCTCTCAATTGATGGGCTCTGGATTTTTATCTTGTTCTTTTGGATGGATCATCAATTCCTGTTTGTTTGTTTGTCTTGTCATCTTTTGTGGCACACTGTACATTTTAATATTTTAAAGTGCTAATTTAGGGATGAAGTCCCTAGACTATCTCCTGAGTTTTTATTCCAGCTGGTGATATGACAGAGATTTTCTTGAATGCCAGGTACCAATCTAAACAAATGAAACAAAAAGTACCTTTCACTCTTTTTGCAAATTGGCTCTGCTTTGATTGGTGGTCTTCAGAGTTTAGCCTTCCTGTCAAAAAGAACAGCCCAAGGAAAATGAGAAATGCAGGGAGTCTCTGTCTTATCTGAGCCTGCATGGTGCTGGAAACAGGGAACCTGATACTTCTGCTGGGTCTATGTGCACTAGAGAACCAGGATTTCCCCATTTATAGACCACAGGTATTTGAGTGAATTCCTCCTCTATTCCATTTGGAACAGACCTCCTCCCCATCCTGAGTGATCTTTTGAGTGACTTATTACAGATAGTGCCTTATCTCAGACCATTTCATCTTAATTGTATCTCACTCTGTCTCAGCTCTCTGAAAGTGGCTTCTCTACCTTCAGGACAAGCTCTGGGTGGGCTAACCTGAGACATGTTCCTTGGCTCAGTCTCTCAGTCTTCCACCTGATAGAATGACACTGACATGCATGCACCTCAGTATGTACACTGGAGTCATTCTGTTCCCTCTGAAACAGGGCCAGGGTCCCACAGTGGGAGTGCAAGATGGTTCCACCCTGAACTGTGGAGAGGGTAGAGAAGGGGCTATCAAGGGTGCAAGGAGAGTCTTCTATGGATTTTGAAGCTGTGTTTTAATTTGAAAGTTTCCAAGTGAATGAAGCCTGTTAAACATTCTTTGTAGTTTTAAGGAATGTTACTGTCTTTAAGATTCCTCTGCCATATTTGCCACAGTGGGTTTGAATTATGGCCATCCTCAGAGGTAGACCCAAGATATATTAAGTAGCTGATTAAATGTGGAATTCTTGGGTCAGACACATATCTCTGGAATTTGGAGGACTAGTTCTTTATGACATAACCTGACACTAGCAAACTGAGCCAGGAGTCAGTGCTCCAGTCCCCTTTGCTGCCAGCCACAAGTCAGAGGGACTGGGAATGGCATCCCTGCAGGGAGGGTGAGACTCACTGGACTTTATTGCAATATTTCAGCCTCTTTCTCCAACTCCTCCCTGGATGCTGCACAATGTCCTTCTAAACTTGAGTACAAAGTGATGTATTCAGACAGTTCCTGCCAATTCAATAGTTGTTTTAGTGGAGGGACTGATTCATGAGGCTTCCTTCTCCACTATCTTCCCTCAACACTTTGTTTAATTGCTGCTTCACTCTTTTGGCATAGCTTCATTATAGTACTTATTGCATTGCAGAATAAATCAATTCTAAAAATGTTTTCTTTACCTTATGTTTTAAACTACTTTCAAGAAGGATGGTGGCCTTCTTAATTTTTAGATTTTCAGGTTCTGGCTCAGAATATCATTATGAAGATTGTGTGGACAATACCTAGGAAGCTGTACAAGCCAGATTGGGTAAGCTTGGTTGCTGTCACTAATGACCAGAATATCTCTGCAGCCACATGTTCTTTGTGGGTTAGCAAGGGTACTCTACTCAAATTCCTTGTCACTGATGAAGATTCTATCTTGAAGTATGCTTTCATGTTGCAGAGGGAAGGGAAACCACATTTTGTATCTTGAAACATGCTGATAAAGGATGAATATCACTTCCAACAACATTATAAATATAGATATCAAGGAATTAATGCATCAGATTTTATCATGGAGAGTACTCATTGTGATTTCTTGTTATGTATTGTGTTATATTTTTAGCATAAAAAGGTCTGTGTTGAAGTGTATTTTGTAGAGATCAGATAGCAGATTTTGGAGGAAATCATAAATGTATTTTTAAAAGCCAAAAGATAGAATGAAGATCTGAACAAAGAACACAGACTTTTATTTCATCCTCTGACTGTAGACTTTACTTATTCTTCTCTTTACCAAGGGGTAAACCATGAGCAGCTACTCTATATATTTTAGAATTGTGCTTTTCTTAATTCATAATGAATACATTTATAGTTTCTCTTCTTTTCTTTAAATAGTAAGCAGTAACTTTTATTATAAGTGAGGTAGCAAAAGAATTAATTTTTGATTCATGATATAGTTCACGAATATTAATAAGTAATAATAGCACTCACAGAAATTACTGTGATAATTGCAAGTAAAAAAATCTAACACTATATCCTCATGGAGGAATGGTCTACTCCAAAAGAAAAGAAATCAAATACCAATATTCATTGACCAGATATAGCAATGAAATCCAAAACATGAAAATAATATCATTCTTAGTATTGTATGGACCTCATGTGCACTGTATTAAAACTAGAAATTATTTCCTAAAACTGAGATCAGATTTTTTACTGTGATTACATAATCACAACATATGACATGATAGAAAATAAGTAGGACAAGAGAAAAATGGGTTAAGTTATTGTTTTAGTTTCCTAGGCTGCACAAGCAATAGCATGAAATCAGTCATATTCAACAATGGGAATTTATTTACTCACAGTCGAGGCTAGGAAAAAGTCCAAATCAAGGCCTAGTCAGGCAATGCTTTTTTCCCAAAGACTGTGGCATTCTGCAGCCAGCTGCTGGCAATCCTTTTTTCTTAGCTTGTTATATGGCAAGGTTTTCATATTGCAAGGCAAATGGAAGCAGCTAGTAGTCTCTCACTTCTCTTCTCTTTTCTATTTATGTTCAGCTCCTTGTTTACTCTTTCTCTGTCTGAAGTTCATTCTCTTATAAAGGACTTCAATAATAGGATTAAGACCAATCCTGACTGAGGTGGGCTATACCTTAACTGAAGTAACCCCATCAAAATGTCCTACTGACAATGGGTTCAAACCCACAGGAATGGGTTAAGTTTAAGAACATGTTTTTCTGTGATTCATACAACTTCAAACCATAACAGTCATGTATCTTTCAATATGAATACCTGTAAATAAGCCAGTATCTTTCTATGTAGCTTATTATCAGTTTTACTTTCTGGAGAGAGAATCACCATGGAATTCCTTGTAAGAAAATAAAATAAATAACCAGTAAGGCAAGATGCAGTAGATATTATATGTGTTTTAGTTTCCTGGCTGCTGAAATAAATACCATACAAGGGGTTGGCTTAACAACACATATTTATTGGCTCATGGTTTCAGAAGCTAGATCACTTGCTTCATCCCCTGACAGGTATCCTCTTGCTGGTTAGCAGTCTTTGGGGTTCCTTGGGTTTTCTATCACATGGCAATGCACATTTTAGCATCTGCTCCTTTCTCTTCTGGATTCTGTTGACTTTTAGCTTCTAGCTGCTTCATCTGGCTTCTTTTTTGCTTCCAATTTCCTCTTCTTATAAGAACCTCAGTCTTATTGGATGAAGCCCCACCCTCATTCGGTTTGAGTGCACCTTAACTAATAGCATCTTCAAAGGTCCTATTTATGAATGGGTTCACACCCACAGGACCAGGATTTGGGACTTTTGTGAAGGACATGATTCAAATCCCAACAATCTGCAGTCTTTGGAACAGTGAATCACCTAAAAATTTACCTATGCAAAACTTCAGAAACCTAACCCTAGTGACATCACACCTCTGAAATAGCTGCATACTGTAGTACACCTTCATTCAATAGGTTTGTGATTGACTGGGCTCTCAAAAATATGATAGAGTCTACCTAATGTCTCATTCCAATTGAAGTATCCATTTAAAATAATAAAAAATAGGTAAAATAATACTGCCCTCTAGATCTTTAAATTTAGTCCTCCTAGATTTCAGTTCCTTTGACCTCAATCTTTGAACACTTTTAACTTGGCAGCAATTCTGTAACTTTACTTTTTTCTGTCAACTTTGAATTATCTTAATTTAAAAAATAACTTAGTGGAATATGGTAAGTAAAAAATAGAAAATTGTTTACTAATAATAGTATATGAAAGAATTAACAGCAATAATACTTAAAATCTATGTATATTAGCAAATGTATATATTCTCTTGGTTGAAGAGAGTTGAATAAAGGAGATTCTTAAAACATGAACAACACAGAAAGTGACAAATTATATATAAACCAAATGGGGTTCTTGAATGTAAGTAAAATAAAGTTACTATGGCTAATTTAAGCAAACAAAGAATTTAGAGAGGGAAAAGATACTTGGACTTACGGGAATTTAAGTCATAATTGAGCAAGCAAACCTAAGGAAAAGTCAGACATTAAGGCAAGTCCAAGTTCCACACCAAGAAGCAGCAGATGATGGATCTTTCTTTTAGACTGTACTATGTTGTGACCACTCAAGTTAACAGGATAGATCACCACTCAGAATTTGTTTTGTATCCCAAGACATGATGTCACACATACACAAATAGGGTACAAAAAGTCCTATTACATAATATGACTTCTGAGGAGATCAGGGCAGGCCTCCAAAGCTGGTCCAATTATGACTTGTGAGCAAGCTTAGAAGACTTGCTTGCAGGTTTCACAGTGTTTAGGGACTAGGGCTGTGTTCTAGTTTGCTAATGCTGATGCTGGAAGGCAAAATATCAGAGATGGATTGACTTTTATAAAGGGGGTTTATTTGGTTACAAAGTTACAGTCTGAAGGCCATGAAGTGTCCAAGATAGTGCATCAACAATGGGTACCTTCACTGAAGGATGGACAATGGCATTCTGAAAACCTCTGTTAGCTGGAAAAGCATGTGGCTGGCATCTGCTCCAAATTCTGGTTTCAAAATGGCTTTCTTCCAGGATGTTCCTCTCTAGGCCACAGCTCCTCTTCAAAATGTCACTCTCAGTTGCTCTTGGGCTGTTTGCCCTCTCTTATTGTCTCCAGAGCAAGAGTCTGCTTTCACTGACCATCTTCAAACTGTCTCTCATCTGCAGCTACTCTCTCAGCTTCTGTGCATTCTTCAAAGTGTCCCTCTTGGCTGTGACAAGCTCACTCCTGTCACAGCTTTTATAGGGCTCCAGTGAACTAATCAATGCCCATGCTGAATGGGCAGGGCCACACCTCTATGGAAATTATCTAATCAAAGTTTTCAACTACAGTTAGGTGGGTCACATCTCCATGGAAACACTCAAAGAATTACAATCTAATCAACACTAATATGTCTGCCCACACAAGATTGCATCAAAGTTAATGGCATTTTGGGGGACATAATGCATCCAAACCAGCACTGGCTGGGCTGAGAGCTCCCACACTAAGACAGGGCCTTGCATGGTTTGGAATTCCTGCCTGTTACAAAGGAGGGAGCCCTAGGACTTCTTATCAGTTTGCCCTGGTTGCAGACCTCCAGAGGATAAGATCTGCATACATAGCCTCATTTAATGGATATTTGAGGGGTTACTACATGCAAGACAATACTCTAGTCAAGGCAATCTGGGTCACTGAATCAGTTTTCAGAATCTTAATGAATGAAAGGTAACACCATGTTGGTAGTTTACAGCTATGAAAGGTTATAAAGCCCCTGTTGTGATCCCTTATATTGTTCCCCTTTCATGTAAGTGTTGACTTTTTTCATGTATCCTGTGACTTTTAATTGATTTTAAATCCTTAAATGATAACTGATTCTTATTCATTGTTGGCTGATTTTAGTTCCACCCAAAGACTGTTGACATCATTGAAAATAAGGCAAAAACATAAGGATGTTATTTGGTTGACAAACATGGTAAAAACTAGCTATGATTGTTATCAAGGCTAGAATATAAGAATTAAAGAAAAATTTATTCTAATAGTGAAGTCTTTTATATATTCAGGTGGTACAGTTTTATTTACAAATTTAAGCTTGATAGGACTATTTACTTAGAGCTCACTGTTTAATGAAGTTCTATGTTTCCTCTAAACTTTTTGATATGCAGGGAATATTATCTGAGAAGAGTTGTCCAGCTTTTTTTTAAAATTTTCCCTCTAAGGACTTGTGGTGTAGGGTGTGGTTTTATGGTATTAGCCATATCCATCTGTATTTATTTTTGTTGTTTGTGTTTTGTTTTAAATAATGGCTTCCAAATTACTGGCAACACTATTACTTAATATCACATGTTTTCGTTATGACCAATAGAATGAAACCAGCAATAAACTTGGAGTGAGAAGACAGTGCTGTGACTTTGGTTCTGCACTTACTAGCTGTTTATACTGAGATAAATCAGTTGATAAGATAAAGCAAAGATAGAAAGTAATATCTGTTCTGCATGGCACTACTTGCCTTTCTTTCCTGGGCAACAGTGTCTTCATGTATAAACTAAGGATTTAGTTTAGTTGACCTTTAAGGCAATATCCAGATACATAGCTTAAATTTCTGTAAATCACATAAACAACATGCTGGTGGAAGCTAAGACTTATTTAGAATAGGACAACATTGATTTTTCCTTTCTCATTTGTTTTTGCTACTGAAGACAGGCAATTATTAACCAGCAATTCAGTTTAGAATAATGGGTAACACAAATCCACTGATTTGAACAATAATTTGTTGTTCTTGAATAAACACTATTGATTTAAATGTATTATACTTATTAACTTTATTTGGAAACTGAAGCATGGGGTGACTCTCAGTAGTGATGTTGTTGGCATTAGGTCCTAGGTTCTTGTCCATGCCGCAAGAAAGAATTCAAGGTCACAGCACAGATGCAGCAAGCAGGTAGAAAATGCATTAAGTACACATGTGAGAAAGCACACAGGCAGTCTCCTAAGGAAAGAGGTGAGAGACTAGAGGCCCTGGCACTGTGGGGCTATCTGCTTTTATAGGTTTTTTTTTCCCTTTTGTAATTTTTATTAACCATTTTACTACCCTCCCCTTCTTCCTCCTTTGTTGATGATTGATCAGAGATGACTCACTCAGGTGGAGTCTGTTGGTCCCAGGTGCTGTTTATTGTTCTTCTCAGAGATATCTTTATTCTTTCAGCTTGACCCATTCTTGGAATTTGCCCTTTGCTCATCTGCCAGCCACTGCCTGAATTCTAACCCTAACTCAACTTCTTCCTCAGAGAGTTATAGCTCCCCTAATCTTAAGGGAGTTTGGGCTCTTGGTCTGTGCTGGTTTCGATGTATTTTGTCCCTCAAAACACCACGTTCTTTGATGCAATCTTGTGGGGACAAATGTATTAATGTTGATTAGGCTGGAACCTTTGGATTAGGGTGTTTCCATGGAGATGTGACCACCCAACTGCAACTGATAACTGATTAGATTATTTCCATGGAGGTGTAGCCCCATCCATTCAGCATGGGCCTTGATTAATTTACTAGAGACCTATAAGAGCGCAGATAGAAGTTGCTTGGTGCTGCAGCTTAGAGTGACATTTTGAAGATGGCTGTTGAAAGCTGATGCTGACATTTTGGAGAACACCATTTTGAAATGCAACTGAGAGCAAGCAGACACCAGCCATGTGCCTTCCAAGCTAACAGAAGTTTTCCGGATGCCATCAGCCATCCTTCAGTGAAGGTACCATATTGTTGATGCCTTACCTTGGACACTTTATGGCCTTTAGACTGTAAATTTATAACCAAATAAACCGCCTTTATAAAAGCCAATCCATTTCTGGTATTTTCAAAAATGGCAACATTAGCAAACCAGAACATTGTCCATCTTCTGTAGCTGCCTCAAACTGTCAGTGGGTCATAGGCCCTACTTATGGTAGCATGGACATATGGCTATGCTATTGAATGTTCCTGGTTGAACATGGAGAATGGATAACATAGCTTCTGATGAGGAGGAGTTTGTTGTGAAAGGATTCTAATCTGGAAGAAACAAACTGGGTGAGAAATTTTACTATATACCATCTGAACAGAAGCAGAAGCAAGATGGGGCTCAAGGTATTCTTTAGAGTTTTCAAAAAGGAACACTCTTGGCTGGGGCTTGGCATACTGTGGCAGTTTGCCATATCTGGCTGAAATTTTCATAAGAGTAACTTCTAGAATGACTTCTCAACTCTATTTGAAATTTCTTAGTCACTGAAATTTTATTTCCCCTTTTCAGTTGATTAATCTGATGTTTCTATGGTCAGGCTCAACTTTGGGAGTCATGCTCACATTGTTAGGGAGACTTACACCCCTGGAAGTTATGCTCCATGGTAATAAGTTTATTTTTAGAGTTTGATTTAGAGAAAAACTATACCTATGCAACAATAGATGTTCTTTGGGTGTGACCCTTAGGGATTAATTATAAGTAGGCTTAGCTTTGCTATTACAACAAAAAGTTTTGTAAGGGCAAGCCTCAAGACTGAGGGTTTGGCTTATTAAATTGGGAGCTACCATTTCTTAAGAGAATAGCAAGAATTCCCTAGGTGGGAAAGTTTAATAGTTCTATGTTTTTCTCCAGTCCCTTAGACGGTGCTGCCCCAAAGATTTTAAAATATTCCCCATAACTTTAAGAATGCCTTGGCATCAGACCTTACTGACATAACAGGTCATTAGTGGGAGTTTGCAATTTTATGGAGAACTTTTGCAGTTTTTTCAAATATCAATGGCAGACTGACTGATTAAATGGGTGCCCAGCAAAATTTGACCATCTGGGGTATCTGGGCTTACATTAGTAAACTTCTTTAGACTTCTACTAACCTCCCCTGGAATAGGGCCTGGTATTTCTCTTTCTCCTGAGTGATCTCCCTTGGTTTATCATAAATAACTGGTTTGGTGGTGCATTTTCTCATGCCTTCTAGCAAGCAGGTGACTATATGGTCCCTATTGGCTTAAAAGGGGATCATCAAGATCTTCTCCTCTAATGGAAATTGAAACATAGGCACAACACAAGCAACAAGTTCTTCTCAGATCTTTTCTTGATAAAGAGCTGTAAATATCTGAGCATTTGGACTTTCTGACTACTTTCCCTGTCTTTTACAGCCTGAAGGATGGTATTGTAATCAAAAGTCCCACTGGAGGGCTATGTTACCCTATTTTTTAGGCTATATTGATTGTTGGCATTTCCCATTATATCTGGAAAAAGAAATAGAGTAGCTTATAAGCACATTCCAGGGATATGAACCCCATACAGCCTTTCTGCTCTCTCAGTGCTTTGGGAATACAGGGGGTAATGTCACCAGGTGTCACTGGGACATCTTTCCTGAGAGAAGTCTGGACCTATGCTTCTAGGAGTGTTCCAAACAATGCCAGGGTCTTGAACCCCATCCTTGACCAAAAGAATTCCAGGATAACACTTTTGAGGATTCAGGAACTCAAACAAGATACACTGCGTTTCCTGAGAGATGTATGGACCTATACTTACCCCATTCTTGCCCAGAAAAATTCCACGACAATGCTTTCAAGGAGTTGGGGACTCAAAACTCCATACACCCTCTCCACCAACCCAATACCTTGGGAATATGGGGAATAAAGTTGCTGGGTGTTCCTGGGATGTTCTTACTCAAGAGCTGTCTAGACCTATGCTCCTTAGATGGGGGCCCACCTCACCTGAGAGAAGTCTAGGACAATCCTCCTGGGAATATCTTTGTTCTCTAGTTTCCTGTTTCCTAATGGTTAAAAAGTGAGCATGCTCTAGAAGAAGGAAAGCTTTATCCTTGGCAACAGTGGATCTCAATAGAGGCTAAACAATCAAGTTCTAGAAGGGAGACACCCCCACAGGAAAGTACTCAATTTCCACAGGCCTAAAACAGAGATGACTCCCTAGAATGTAAAAGGAAACACATTTTTTTGGTACAAGAATCTTTAGCCCAGCATCCTGTGTTACAAAAAGTTGAATGTCTCAGAAGGCATCTAAAGCTAGACAGAGGAGAAAGGAGACTCTCATGGAGACAGAGGAGTGGTCCTCTGTCAAGGAAATGAAAAGAGGAACAGATCCAGCAGGAGGAAGGTTCTGGATCCCCAGGATGGGAGGAAAAGAGAGTGTGGGGAAGTCTTAGAGAACAGAGGAGAGTGAGAGAGGGAAACAGGGGGGCTTTATTTGACTCCCAATGAACTCCTGCATGACATGGAGAGAAGCCCCCAGTCAGGTCTCAAGGGCAATGTCACCTGCTGCTCCAAATCTCCTTGGATCTGCATCGTGTGGAGATGGCTTCCTGAGTAACTGAGTACACAGAGTAGACTGAGATAATGTCCTGGAGGAGCCTGATCAGGGTCCCCAGATTCCTAGAGACACAGAAGTCCAGCAAGAAGCCAGAGAGAACAGTGAAAGTAAACAAGAGGTAGTTCTCTGAGGGGAGGAAAGGAGAGAGGGTAGGGAAGTCTCAGAGAGCTGAGGAGAGAGAGAGACAGACAGGAGGAATTAATTTGACTACCTTGGAACTCCTACACAACAACATGGGAAGAAGCATCAGTCAGGTCCCAAGGGCAGCATCACCCACCATTCTTAGTCTCCTTGGATCTTCTTGGTGTGGTCATGGAACTCCTGCCACCTCTGAGGAGGGAGACAGAGAATTCAGAATAAACTGAAAGTATGTCCTTGGGGAGCTGGATCAGAGTCCCCAGATTCCTAGAAGCAACAGTGAAAATGATTCCACCCTTTTGGGAGACAGAGTTGTAAAGAGAGCCAAGTGAGAAGGAAAGAGGAAGCAAGAGAAAGCACATGGCCAAGCTTCACGGTCAATAGCCATGACTTACCAGTCCAGATGGTTGGAGACAAGTGTCTCCCTGGCTGGCTCACCAAAATATGTTGCTGGCATTGGGTTCCTAGGTTCTTGGCCATGCCACAAAAAAGAATTCAAGGGCACAGTACAGATGGAGCAAGCAAGTAGAAAATTTATTAAGTACACATGTGAGAAGACATGCAGGTACTCTCATAGGAAAGAGGTAAGACGCAAGAGACCCTCGCCCTGTGGGACAATGTGCTTTTATGGATTTTTGTTCCTTTTGAAATTTGTATGAACTATTTTGCTACCCTCCCCTTCTTCCTCCTTTATTGATGCTTGATCAGTGATGACTCACTCAGCTCTGGTCAGTTGGCCCCAACCTTCTTCCTTTGTTGGTGCTTGATTGTAGATGACTCAGGTGGGGTCAGTTGACCACAGGTGCTGGTCAGATATAGCTGTTCTTCTCAGATATATCTTTCTCCTTGCAGCCTGGACACTTCTTGGACATTTCCCTTTGCTCATTAGACAGCCACCTCCCTAATTCTAATGCTGTCTCAGTGATAGGAGCAATCTTCCACAGTGAAATATGCTTTATGTTAAACATTAGGCTAAAGAAAAACCCAGCATCACTTCATGACAGATATGCCCTTGATAGTAAAAATAATGATACCAATTTTAATAAAGCATGTTAGGTTTTTATTTGTAAAATAATAAACTATATTATAAAAGTTATATCAAAATTATAATAGATGTAACTTCTTTTTCTAATTAATGAATCATTGTCTTTTAATGAATAATTATCTTTATTGAATATTCCACTAAAATCTATGGAGTATTAGGTTATAGAGCTGTCACATTGTTACATATATTGCTTTTTCACGGCTGATCTTGCAATTTAGCACAGATTTCTGAATGTAACAATGTTTTAGTAAATTATATGTGCATTGAATATAAAGCACACCATCAATGTTTACATAAAAACATGTCCGTCTTGAGTTAGAAATCCCACTTTGGCCATCAGTTATGTAGAAAACAAGGGAAATTATAATAAAAATATATGTAATGAATATATCTTGGGCATCCCATAAACTCAAATTTGGAGTAGTGCCAACCAAAATTTATGAAAAAGTTTATAAGGTAATAAACGATGTTTTTTTTTTTTTTTTTTTTTTTTTTTTTTTTTTTTTGCCTCAAAGTATATTACAGGTTTCTAATTCATAAATCAAAGCACAAAATTTTGATTCTTTTTTCTTTTTCCATATCATTTAATGCCTACAGCCGATTTGCTCATAATTCTCAATTCCTTATCATATATTCTCCTTAATACCAAACTGCTAAACTCTATGTTCCCTAAACTCTAATTGTTATACTTTATTAAATTAAAGACCACTTTAACAAAAATTTGTCTGTGAGTTGTAGAAACTCCTCAATTTTGCAATATGGAAAAATCACTGTGGTGATTTGAAACTGTTATGTACCCCAGAAAAGGCCATTTTCTTTTAATCTATTCCTGTTCGTGCAGACCTATTATAAGTGGGACATTTTGATTAAGTTATTTCAATTCAGGAGCTGTCCCAAGGTGGGTTTTAATCCCTTTACTGCAGTCCTTTAAAAGAGATAAAAGCCAGAGAGCTCAGAGAAGCCCCAGAAATGGAGAGAGGAAGCCACTTATGCCAGAAGCTGAAGGCAATGAAACTTGGGAAAGAAGGACCAGCAGACACCAGCCACATGCCTTCCCATATGACAGTGTGACCCAGATGATGGCAACCTTTCTTCAGAGAAGGTATGGTCCTGTTGATGTCTTAATCTGGGTGTTTTCATAGCCTTAGGACTGTAAATTTGTAAACTAATAAATTCCCATTGTAAAAGCCAACCCATTTCTGGCATATTGCATTCTGGTAGCTTTAGCAAACTGAAACAATCAGCAATGGGAAAATCCTATAATGAATGTCATTTTTATTAAGCTTAATCTTTTTAATTGTTTTCTAATGTGCCTGGTACTGAGCTAGGAGTTCAGGATCCAGTAGAACATACCAGATGGGCTATGTTTCTATACAAATTAGAAATCTATGATTTCGGAGAGAATCTATCGGGAGAACCTAGCCTAATCTGGGGGATCAGGAATGGCTTCTTGTGGGAATAGCATTTAAGGCAAGATTATGTGTAAGTGGACATTCAAAGAGGGAGGGGAAGAAAACTCTAGGTAAAGGAACTACAGTTTGAGAAACTCAAAAGAAACTAAAATGTGTGAAGGAGAGGGAGAAAGAACAGTATGAAGAAGTGAGAAGAAAGAGGCAGTTGGGGCATTTGAGACCATTTTCAAGTGGCTGGTCCTTATCATGAAAGCAATTCATGTGTCCTAAACTGTAATCTCTACAGGTATCTCTTCTAGCTGTTGCAGAAAATAGGTAAGAAAAAAATGCCTTTATCATTTAAGTTCCTGTTTGGTGGGGTGGGGGGATGGCACACAGACAACATACATAGGGAAAATGATCTGAGAATGATTGTGCTTTTAATGAGTAACACATATAACAATAAAGAGGTGGTGTGACACCTAGAAGACTATCCAGTATTTGTGACATATTTGGATATAATATTATAAATTTCACTTACTTGTTGTGTGGCTTAGAGCAAATTACCATGTTGAGAATATTTTGCTTATCTGGGATTAATATAGTTATTTCATAATTTTGATTTACTGGTTAGATATTATGATGATTTGGAGCTTTATGGAGTCCAGAAAAGTATGCTTTTAAAATTAATCCATTCCTGTGGGTGTGGACCCATTATAAGTATGATCTTTTGGGGAGTGAGATCTTAAGTTAAGATGTGACCCCCTTCGTTAATGGAGTCCATTATATGAGAAAGAAAAAGAAAGAGAGAGAAAGCCATGGACATTTGGCATATGTCTTAAGAAGTTGCCAAGATATATGTGAGCTCTTCTAATGTCCCAGGTGAAATCAAGCATATTTAATGACATGCAATTAAATGTTATAAAAATACTATCAAATTATATCATCCCAAGCTGAAAGCAGTGAATCTTGGAAGAGAAGGGAAGAAGCAGCAGACACCGCCATATGGCTTGCCATGTGACAGAGGAGTGCAAGATCACTGGTAGACAGTCTTCTGGGAGAAAGCACTGCCTGATGATGCCTTGATCTGGACATTTTTCTCAGCCTCAAACCTGTAAGCTTGTAAGCAAATAAATTCCCATTGTTAAAAGCCAACCCAATTCATGGCTGCATTTCAGCAGTCTAGCAAACCAGAAGAGATTTGTTTTAAATAAAATCTAAATTACATAGTTGGTGCTTAATGTATGTCACTTGCTATTATTATTTTATTAATTTCTTTAAATAATGTTATATCCCAATCCTGCAACTTTGATCTGTGGTTGGTATCAGTACTTCTTATGCATAACCATTTAAAAAGAAAAATGCTACAGAGACATTAACACTTCATTGCATTGCATTTCCTCACATTTTTAATAAAACTATATGAAATATTTATTTCATAGTTGCATATTTAAATATATCTTATCAACATGATTTATAAATATGCATTTAACTGTCAGAGTGTAACAACAAATCATAAGTCATTTTGGCCTTCAGGGTGCATATGTCTTAAGAAGTTGCCAAAGTATGTGTGAGCTGTTCTAATGTCCCAGGTGAAATCATGCATATTTAATGACATGCCATTAAACGCTACCAAAACACTATCAAGGTGTATCATGCCAAATGCTAGGGAAGTCAAACACACCTGTTAAGCAGCCATTGCCCTTGACCTCACCTACACGTACCTCCTTCTCTCAGGAAGTCATAAACACAAACTAAGCAACTACCTCCCCTCTCCCCAGGAGACAGACTATGATGGGATTTCTTCCCCTGCTCTTTGGATACTTTGTCTTCTGTAAGTAATAAAGTTATTTCCCCCTTTGGACTCTATGCTGTGTAAGTAATAACAAGGTCATTTGCTACAAGTTTCTATTGTGCCCTGAACCTGTGTTCCCACTACAAATGATTGTAGCAACTCACTCCACACAAAATGTATTTAAATTATATTATTGCCTTTACATTGAACACAGTAAATAGAAAGAGGAATGAGTTTAAATCAATTCATCAATTCAATAAAGTTTATATATCATAAAATTTATTTTTCCTTCTTGTTGATCTAAATTAGTAGATTTTTCATAATACCAAATTGGTAAATTATACTGATTTTTATCTGCATGAAAAAATTATCAGAATCCTTAACTAATAACCACAAGGAAATATTGTGTTATTTGTTCACAAAAAAAATCTTTGTAAAGAAAACATTGCCTTCAAGGCATACATTCTATATTAGGGTTATCTATTCCTGCATAAGAACATACTTTAACATAGTTGCTTAAAACAGATACTTTATTTAATATGATTTTATGGGCCATCATTTCAGCTCAGCTGGGGTAGCCTATCTATTACATTCAGTGTTAGCCGAACATCTACCTGGGCTGGAAGATCTATCTTCAACTTTACTTACCTTCATGGTTTTGATTTTCCCCATAAGCTAAGGGCAAATTTCCTCCCTATGTGGGACTCTCCATAGGTTGCTTGTGCTTTTTCACAGCATGGTGTCTTGGCTCCAAGAGTCAGAAGTAGGTCTGCAAACTAACAGAGAGTCACTTCTGCCATGTTCTGTTGCTCAAAGCAGTCATAATCCCAGCTCAGATTTAAGGGGAGGTGACATAGACTTTATGTCTAGAGGAAAAGAGTGTTAAAAAAAATCAGTGCTTATCTTAAATCCACCAAAAGAACTAAACAACCTCTGTATGATAGTCCATGATGATTTACACTTATTTAAAGTAATTATGATTGATAAATATAAATCTTTAAAATAAAATAGTTGTAGAAAGCAAAATAGATTTCTATTACTGATGATACGATGATCAAAACTGAACTTCAGTCTTAATAGGAATAGTGAAGGTTGACATACTACTCAAGGTATTTTATCCAACTTGTTAATATCAAAGTCCTATGTGTTTTAATAGTCAGGCTCAGGAATAATTCCCTTCACCAAGCTACCACCACTACCCCATCAGAATTCCTTTCGAAGGTAGCATTGTAAGTCTGAAAATAGGCAAAGGATATCTCAGTTTGTTTCCCCAAAATTCTTATTTACTCAGAACCTATGAATGTGACATTAAATGGAACTAGGGTCTTTGCAGAGGTAATCAGGTTAAGTTGGAGTCATATTCACTTAGAGTGAACCTAATCCAGTATGCTTTTAAGAGGACGGAAATGTGAACACAGACACACCCAGAGGGGGTGTGAAGATGGAGGCAGAAATTACAGTGATGCATCTACAAGCCAAGGGACACCAAAGGTTGTCATCAGTTACCAGAAACAAGGAAGACACAAGGAAGTAAATGTCCCTAGGGTTTTCAGAGGGAGCATGGCCTTCCCACTAATTTGATTTTTTACTTCTAGACTCTAGAACTATGAGAAAATGATTATTCTGTTGTTGTTTTTCTAATCAACCCAGTTTGTGATAATTTGTTAAGGCACCCCTAGGAAACAAATACATTTCCCCAGAAGCAAAGCTTGAGTCAAAGGTCAATTCTTTTGTTTGGAAGCTGAAAGAAGTAATTCTTTGGAAGAGAGGACATGAGACAGGAAAATAATGGCTAATAAGGAGGATATTATGAAACCAACTCCCACTTTGGGGTAGTTAAGAGAATTCTGGAAGTCCGTGCAGAATATACATCTCAGAGTTACCCTATAGCTACTATCATCAGTTATTGTTTAAAGGCTGCTCCCAGGGGTCAAAAATTCCTGGCACTTCCAGCATAACTTTGGAAGACAAAGCATACTACTGAAAGCAGAGAAAGCTTCAGGCAAAGAGACCAGATGTTTGCAGTCATAACTTAGGGCAATGTGGACTTAAGTAGTATAGAAGAGGAAATATGAATACAAGGCAGGGTATAAAGATGAGGAGAAAAATATGAAGCTATGTGATTTCATGTTACAGATACATACACCTGTGAGAATAAAGACATAGTAGGTGTAGATTTAATTTATATAACATATGAGAAAATTTAAGGGCCACATATGTTGAAATTAAACCAATAATAATGTTAGATCTATATTTATAATTTATATCTTACATCTCATGATGAACTGCCTGCATCTAATACACATTTTAGGTAGAATAAAAATCTACAATAATTTTTACAAAGTATGCAGCAATTTTCAAAATATTTTAAAGAGAATATTTTGCCAAAGTATATGTCATGATAAAAGCTGTTTCATTAACATCAGTGTAAGTAGCTCTCATGCTGAGTGCCCACCAATCATCTGTATTTAATAGCATAGCCTAATGAAAATATTTAATTTGATTCTCTATTATTTCCATAATAATGGTCAAGTACCCATGCATTTATATCATACTAAATTTATATTATTTGGGTTTGCCTTCAAAGTTTACAACCTAAAACTCAGAAATTATTTTAGCTTATTTTATTTTGATTATTTTATTAATTTACCCACTTTAAATTTCATTTTAAATAAAACATACTGATAAGCTTGCTGTACCATACCATTTAAAAGGAAAAATGTTTATGTTTTACCTGATATTCTTTGATTTTATCACTTATTTTAAAGGCTAGAAAGAAAGTTCTGAATGCTTTCATGAACATACTCATTTACTTTTCCTGGCTTTTTTCATGGTTACATAAAAGGGTATATTGTTACACAAAGTTCTTTTAGCCTTCATTAAAATTCTCCAGAAACATTCTCTATTAGGAATAAAATCAGTGGTCATGGGTTGTATGCTTAATAATCATTTCACTGAGTTTATTTTTCAATATCCCTAGGGCAATAATCTTTTGAAAACTCACTCACTATTGAGATGATTTCTTTCTAAAATGTTTATTTATTCCCAGTAGCACAGTATAATAGGTACTAGTTCTCCTTTCATGGCATATCAACTAATTTGTAATCACAGCAGATCTAAGCTTTCTTCCTTCAAAATGCCTTAACCTTCCAGGGGTTATATTCATTCAATTAATGTTTGCTGAATGAATTAATTCTATACGTAATTTTGCTAACTCCTCTTTTCCTGAGAAATCCTCTGAAACAGAGTGCCAAGTTCTGATCCTGGTGGGGTTTTTCTATTTGTTTCTTAATGTATAATGATAGATCAATGGAAACTACATCTGAAGATAACTCGTTAAAGTCCAACATATTCCAGGCAACTGTTTCAAACTAATTTTTTTTACCAAGTTATTAAACTGAAAAGAGCATAAAGAATTATTCTGAAAATGTTCAATAGTTTTAAATCATGTGGAAAAAGTAATGTTTTCAACTTTGTGGGAAAAGGTAATCTTTATAGTGAGTTTGAGATATGAGTGCTTGGGTTTGCAATCTGGCTTTCCCAATTATTGTCTGAACTGAGTGATTTATTTAAATACTCTGTGTCTCAATTTTCTAAACAGTAAAATTGTTATAATAAACATGCACATGACTGTGATCATGTGTTTGTGTGTGTGTGTTTATAATCAGTCACACTAATGCACATAGTGACTCATCGAGGAGGCAAATCACATTAGCAGTGGGCAAGAATAAATAGTTCATACAGAATTGTTGTAAATGGGCAATCATACATATAGACACAGGGTCACAAGGTCTGATGTAAAACAACAACAGGTCTAAAGATATCCTTGCTGCTTGGGTCTGAAAATGGACAAATCATAGTTGAAGCTAAATCTGCTATCAAATGATTCCATGTTACTATGCCATCTCAACATACATCTAGAGATTGAACATAAACATCACTTTTTACCCATTTCATTTATTCGGTATTTCTGCTATAGGATTACTTTTTTATTTCTTGTTTCATCTCCCCCATGACTGAATAGAAAGCAGAGGCTTTGCCTTTCTCACGCATATTTGTGCAATATTTATGACTACATTAGCCACAATGCCATCCACTTGATGCTTGAAAACATTTGGTTATTGATTGAAGTTGCTGTAATCAATATGATAGAAAAAGAAGCTGGGAAAAAAGAAGAGACTAGTAGAGCCTAATAAGAGAGGCCATTTGTGGCTTACATTTCAAACGGAATCTAGAAGCCAGAAGAACATACCAAAAAGAAATCTGAGTGTTAATCAGACAGATTGTGGGTACAGATAGAAGCCATTATATACACATGATAATCTTGGGAAACAGTGCAACATGCACTGATGGATGCCTGAGGTTCTGAGTAATCAAAATAATATTTCCTCACCCCTGTGTATTTGGGAGACTGTCGGTAATAGGGTGAAGGGAGGCCAACCCTGGCACGGGTGTGGACAAACATTAACAATATGTGTCCCAGTAAGTCCAGACTGAGAAAACATGCTTGTAAACAGAGTGACCAATTAAGAAATGTGATATAGTAGAAAGACAACCTGTGGTCAGAAAGGCTTGGATTTACGTTCTTGCTTCTCCACTCTTGAACTCTGTAATATGGGCTAGTTATATGAGCTATCTCAACCACAATTCACTGAAAATTAAAAGATTGATAATATTATCAGCCATGAGCAAATTATATTATCATCGAGGGAGTGTTGGAGTTTTCCTACTTGTAGGGATTTTGTAAGGAAAGGATGGCTGTGTAGATTTGAAGGCCTAGCTACCAACAGAGGCAACTTGTTTTTCTTCCAATTAATAGATCTTCCAGGGAGGATTCTTCCTGAGGACAAGAAGAAAACAGATGGTTGAATAGCGTCATAGCAGAACAGGTGCAGAAGAAAGTAAACAGGTAAAACAGTGTGAAAGGTATCAAGATACATGTTAAGATGATGAACTCCTGTTGAACACTGTAGTAGAGAAAGCATCTTCATTTACTTGAGGAAAGAACTTTAAATAAGGTAATCTTGAAACTGGTGTTTTTTCCTATTAGTTAAAATTCAGAGGAAGTACTCATCAGCCTCGTCACTGTTACTATTAACAATTCAGTGTATCCATTCAGTTTGAAAAGCATGAATTCACAGTCATAGATTGCACTTCCTAGGCATTACATCTGCTTCAGTTGCAAAAATGTTTACACATTTTCTGTAAATATGAAAATTTAAAATACTAATTAATCTTTGTGGAAATTATCTCTGATTGTATTCATCTCTAAAATTTCTTGCAATTTTTTTTTATAATAAAAACTGAGTCAACTTTCCATAGCAATTTGGAATTGAGTTCCATTCACTAGAACATTTTTACAAACAATGGAAATGTAAGTTATAAGACCCAGGTGTACAAACAATGGAACTTCTGAACAATGGTAAATCATGAATCTGTTAAAAACAATATTTTATCAAATATAACTTCTGAGAAAGTATAAAAAGGTTTACAGCACATTGCAGTATTTAATTTCAGGTGATTTAATTAATTTCTTTGTTTATGCATGTGTTCAACAATGAACATTGATTTTTCTAATAAACAACTGAAATAATTTAGTATGTAATAAAACTTTATTTCTAGCAATGAGTTTTCATCACCTCAAAACTACCAATATCAAAATAACTAAAATATTTCCTATCAAGGATCTTTGTGAATATTTAACATTCTAAAAATGAAAATAAAATTCTTTTTTGAATTCATATAGGGAATTCTTATTATTTCTTTGAAAGTGAAAATTTTCCTGTGACATAAAAACAAATATGTATCACTACTGTTATAATCAACCAGCCTTTGCAATCAAGAGCTTAGACTGTTTATTGCCAGGTGGGTAATTACTAATCTAACACACAAATTTCATAACTTTGTTTTGGTTTTGCACTGTAATTTCTTGAATTTCTGTCTTTTCTGTGAAACCTGCTGGTGTTAAACTGCAACATAAACCCTATATTGAGTTTCTGGACCAATTCTGAACATAAATCAGGTTATCTCTATCATAAACTAATGTAGATGGGGGAATACATTGTCCCAGTCCATAACTTTAGGTAGGCAATTAACACAAACATTTTGAATGAAAGACATAAAGAAATATATCAAGTCCTCCAGAGTATTGTATGGAATATATTTGGTTGTCTCCTAATGCTACCTCCAGAGATTTTTAATCTGACGTCATTAGGTGTTCTGGCTTCTTCTTTTCTACCTGCATTTGCTGCTGTGACAGCTGTTCCTTGTTGATCTTGTTTTGGCTTCTGCTACTGGATTCACTCCCTGGCTTTCAGGAGGCTTACTTCCTGCTTTCTGGCATCAGCTCCTGCATCCACTCAGATCTTGGTATAGTTCTCCATGGTTTCAAATCAGCTTACATCTACTCAGACAACCATTTACAGTCAATTAGCCAGTTACACCCATGGAATCTACCCCTGGTTGACCCCATGGACTATAGCGCATGCAAATCCTCTTCTAGTCAAAATCCATATTCAGAATTCTGCTTTCACACCAAGATGAGATTTGCCCCAACAGCAATCTGTATGGCTGGGACCCTAACATTCTTTCTAGTGCCTGGCAGCTTTGTGGGAGATAGTTAATGTGTTACAGTGTCTCAGATCAACAGACGGGAACATCCAAACTAGTTCTACCATGTCCAATGCATTAGATTGAAATAACCAGGGCATCAACATAAACCCAAATCGATTCTGAAGCCATAACACTTGTGAACACTGGACATTTGACTCCTGACTGTCTCTCTTAACTAGCAACCATGCTTTCAAATGAAGACTGCCATGAGATCATTCCATCTTTACATCAAACTCATTTCCTGACTAATCTACCTTCCCTTGCATTTAAACCTGAAATACCTCTATGAATGTTTTCCGTCAGCAATACTTTCTTTTTGCCTTTTCCTTTCTTCCTCTTTCTTCATTTTCTCTCTTTTTTTTCCTTACATCTTTTTTTAAGCTTCACTGGAAATATTCATGTGAAACAGCAAATCAAAAACAAAACTTTTAGTCAAGCGCCATGGTCATTTATGTATTTTTAATTTAATCCTAATGATACTTACGTTCATAAGTAAAATGACATGTTTTCTCATCTCCAGGTTTTTTGATGAGTTGTGTGTTAAGGGTTTGATCACTTCATTCATTCATTCATTCATTCATTCATTCATTCATTTTTTACTTGGGTTGTCTGTTGGGTTGCCATCCATTTTTAACTTCTTTAGTGATCTCTGTACTAGATTTAGGTAATGCAATAACTTCGTTTCCTCAGTTGCTCCTTTTTAAGTATATAGACTTCAGCATATCCCAATGTTTCTGACCAAATTATTATTGACTGTTTATGTAGTTCCTATATCAGGTATTCATGGTGTTAAGTTGTTTTCTTGTAACATTATGGACTTAATTGAAAATATCCCACACCTGAGGAAATGAAAATGCTGGTCTTTTCCCCAAGTAAATATATTTTTACCACCTCCAATCAAACATATTGTCAATCTTATCATATAAAATCTCCAGAAAAAGTCATTTTTGGAAATATTGAGAATGACCTCTGCCTTGTATGGAGGTCTTGAATCACATAAACCAGATATTGCTGAAATCTGAGAGATGTGTAATTTCATTCTGCTTCCTTTGCTATGAAATATAGAACAATTGGTGTCACGAAATCGAAGAGGGATAAAAATGAAGGTCTTTACTGATAGAAGCATGTGCAGTTTATATTAGATTAAGAGGGATGGAAACAGATCTGTAGCTTTTGAAGTACATGAAAAACTACAGTAGCACTGAAGATACTGGCAGGTCAGGGGTGTAAATGGAAATAACTACTTTAGGGACAGGCTGTTCAAGACCCATATTGAGAACCTGTGTGCCACATATTTCTACAAAATCAATTTATTTTCAGCAGCTTGGGAGCACTATGGTTTATGAAATATAGTTATAGTTGAACTGTCAGCATAAAGTAAGATTTCAAAGTGAGTCCACGAGGGTTGTTTTGCTCCTTCAGCAGAAAAATACACCAAATATATTGCTTTTCTATGCACCTTTTAATTTTCTACCTAAATGCACCCCCAAAAAATGTCTTAATAGGTGTGTTCATTGCTTACAGATTAAAATAATATGAACCATGTACGAACTTGTTCAATTGATAGATATGAGTCATAAGTGAACTTCTCAACCTTCATAAAATATTTAGACAAACTATGATGAAAAAACATTTTCTACCTGTCACTGACTAATAAGTTAAAATAAGGCTCTGCCTACTGAATACATCTAACTGTAGACACTTTGAAGTGCAGGTAATAGTAACTTTTTATTTATAGATTAATATCACCTCAAAATAAATTATAGTTAGTTTAAAGCTGTTCTGAAAGGAATATCTGCTTCTACACTTTATAGTCCAGAGTGCTAAGGCAAAATATTTGTGGAGCCCTATTAGTTGTGATGTTGAAAAAAAATCCAGTTCTCCAAAATATATACAGTATTATTTCTAATTAATATTTAAATAATTGTCAGTTGTAAAATCAAACTTCTGTTTACTGTTTAATCATTTTTTTTTTAATCTGGGAAAATATATGTTTTACAAAATTTCTTGATGTGTATAGAATTGTTTAACTTATGAAGTCTCCTTCAAGTAGAATTCCCTTTTTGTTAATAATGGAAGCATAATCACTATTCCCTGTACTGTTGTCCGACTAATTTTTTTTCCTCTCCTCCTATATCCTGAGAGCAAAGAAAAAATTTCGCTCAATCAGAATCAGTTATTGATATTCCAAGATCTAATGGGCTTGATTTTTACCTAGTTCCAAATCATGACATACTCACTTAATTAAGCTTTTGGCCCTCTGTGGAAATGAAAATATATATTAGTATATAGGAAAGGTGCTGTCAAAGTACATGAACCTCCTCAGGCTCATAGGGTTCAAATTTTATCAATATGCTATTCTAAGAATACTTGTCCTACCACAGGAATTTCTTTATTTTGTGGTAAATAAAAATCAGGTTTTACCTGGACTTGGAGGCAGGGAATGTCTTTGCCAAGTTAATAAATGTCTATGTTCATGCCTTCAAAAATGTAAAATCTGTCCTGAAGCTGGCCTTGGCCAGAAATTCAGCATTGTGCATTTCACAACTATAATCTACATACAATGTAGTTGCTGCCCTTTAGGTCTTTCTTGAAGTAAAGAATATGAGCATAGTGTTAATAAATGAAAAGAGAGTGAGAGAGCACTGATATCCCAGTCTCGATGAAGAGAGGGGAGAGTACAAAAGAAGAAAATGAATGCTTTGGGCAGAAAGAGAAAATTCTGAATAAGGCATAGCTTTTGATCAGTCAACAATGACTGTCCAGGAAGTTGCTTGGGAAGTATTTAACCAAGCATTGAGAATAGGACGTAAGATCTACTCATCCATGCTTACATGAAATATTAGGAGAAATGGCAATCCAAATACAGTGTTCATAAACGTTTTTTCAAAAGAGAAGGAAAAAATTGGCAAATCCTAAATGTCTTACTATGATAGTGCCAATAATGTCTCTATGGGAAAAAACAGCCATTTCAAAGTCAACTGAGGATGACCACACATTGTAAGGGCTGATCTACTCTTCCTGTTGTCCCAATGTTAGCTTAGGAACTTTAGATAGAGGGCATAGTAGATTGCAATCCACTGAAACATATAAAATGAATATTCAAAAACACAAAATCAGAGATATTCACTAACTCACTATTCTATTATTTAGTAGAGTACAACCTGTTTTCTTAAATTGTATACTTAGAAATATGAGTCATCCTAGTCTTTTTTCCCTAGCAAAAAGATTTGCATATGTATGTATGTATATGCATATATGTACACATGTGTATATAAATACACACACACACACACACAAATATTTATTCATTTAGAAAAAGTTTTGTGAATACTTCCATATCCTAATTGACAAGAGCTCAGCTGAACTTCCAGGTGTCAAAAATTGCCTATTAAGACAATCAAGCTAAAATGAAAGTAACTTTCAAGCTTTTTAACCCTTAGTGTGATTTGTAAGTGAGAGGCTATCCTGGAGAAAAAGTGCCAGCTCCCCCCTTTCATTTCCCTGTTCCTATTCCCACGTAATAGCACTGCTGGGTCAGATAGTAAGAGGATGTCTCACTGCCAAGGGAGTCCCAACAAAGATTCCTGAAGTTTTCTGAATTCTGAGGCTGAGGGATTAGGGTGGCAGGAATGGAAAATTACTGAACAGTGAGTCAGAGTGGAAGAAAACGTCTTCAAGGTGCAACGCGCCCCGCCCCCCCGGCATTCCCTCAAATAAGAAGTCCCAGCAGAGAAGAGTGAAGAAGGTTTAGGAATGCAGATATGAGTAAGAGTGTGACCAGATAGTGGGTAGGATCTGAATCCCTGACTGCAACTTCCACAAAGACTGCAAAGCCCTGGTTGTGCACTAAGTTTGGTGTGGGGAGGGCAGATTTCCCTGTGAGTTCTGTCAAGGAACGTCTTTGTAATTGCCTATGAGTGTGAAAAATCATACATAGCTTATTTGGACAGGACTCATACACCTCACTAACCACTTGATTTGATGCTGAGAGTATATCATCAAAGAAAACCCATAGACTCCATCTTCATAAAAGTGGTTATTTAATGAGGTGGTCTCCTATAGTAAAGAAGAGAAGGTGTATGTGTGTGTGTGTATGCTCCCAAATTTGGAAGAATGCTATTAATATTATAAAACTCTGATAACAAGTGCATAACAGGGTAGAACTAAAGGAGGTTGAATTGAGCCTTGAAAGAAGAGTACAGAGAGACAAGAACAGAATTAAAGATTGTAAACTCATGAAGCATTGTAGAAAGAGATAGAAACCCATGTGGCTGGATAACAGAAATCTGGAGAGAGACTACCATATTCCAAGTAAATCAAGGGCCAGGCAAAGAAAGTTTACCAAGATATTTCACACTAAGGACACTGAAAAGCTATGGGGAGGTTTTCACTCAGACTGGCATGAATGGATTATTTTCTAAAAATCTATTCCTCTAACTTCTAGGCCATAACTCTGTTATATAGATTAAAAATTCTTATCTCATATATATATATATATATATATATATATATATATATATAAGATTTTCTGACACCGATGAATATGTCAGACAACTTTAAAATTTACTTGGAAAGAAAAGCATACACACAATAATTTATTTGTCAAAGGATAACAAATTAGAATTAGAAAATATTTAGAAATGAACTATACTAAAAATTCTAACTACAAAATTTGGAGTATGCTGTGAACATAGTAGTTAGAAATATATTGTAATAAATATTTTAGAGAATATGGGAGGCTAAACATGAATGAGTCTGTATTCAATTTAAGTAAAAAATAAAGAAAAAGAAGATCAGAAGAAAATCCTTAGAATTAAATAAATTAAGGAAAGGAAACCATAAAAATGAGGAACAAGCAATTAAATAGAAAATAAAAATACAGCTGACATAAGAAACCCAAAAGTTGCTTCTTAAATGTACTGGGAAAATAGAAAATCAAAAGCAAGATGATCAGCAGAACAAAGAAAGGAAAAATACATAATAGTGGGTATGGAAAACAGGTGTAACAACAAGTACAATGGATTATTTTTAAAAACTTATCAATGTTTTTGAAATTATATTTGAATAAAGAGATGTATTGGACACATTGCCAGGAGGAGGAATAATATATGTTTGCAAAACTGACTCAAGAAGAAATAAACACCTGATAGGCTCATATACACTAAGGAATTTGAACTGATAGTTCAAAATTGTCTCCACCCAATTGTCCTCCCCCCAATAACAGATGGTTTTATAAGCTGGTCCTATGAATACATAAGGAATAGCTATTTCCAATCTTCAATGAACTTTCTCAGGGAATAGGAATGGAAAGAATACACCCCAGCCCCCTTTCAGGAGGACGGTTTTAACTTGACGCAAAATTATAGATGAATCTCACGCACTAACATAGACAAAAACATTTCTAAACATGATTTGAGTAAACCAAAGTGAGCAATGATTAAAAAAAGCCACCATATAAATATGTTTCTTCCAGCAATATAAGGTTGTTTCAATATTGTACAATCTAGAGAACCATCACATCAATAGGTTAAAAGAGAAAGATCTCAAATATGGAAAATTGTTAAATTATATGCAAATTTATGTAAAAATGGGTATAAAAGAAGACTATTAAGAGATGCAAAAATTCATCTGCATTTCTAGATTCTAGCAACAACAATGGCATGTTTGGGAGAAGTGAGAACATGGGGACCAGTGAAGGAAAAAAAATCCAAAAACTGAAAAATTTTACGTAGAAAATTATTAAATAATTTGTTAGAGTGATTGCATAAAAACAAAGTAAATGTGCATGTGCATGTGTATGTATATGTGTGTGTGTGTGTGTGTGTGTGTGTGTGTGTGTGTATGCCATGTTTATGGAAAGAAAAATTCAATGTCCCACAGAGGTCTACAGATAAAATTTTAATATATATATTCAAGAATTTTATAATCATGCAATAACTTTAATAGTACTTGACAAGATGATTCTAATATTTATTTTGAAGGAAAACAATCTAACAATTGTCAAAAAATATTTCTTAAAAATAAAGAAAAAGAAACAACAATGAAACAATAACAAAAAACATGTGACAAACTCAGACAAACATCAAAATAATCATGAATGTATAGTAATTACGAGATTCTGACACTGACCCAGGAAAATCCAAAAGAGACTTGTAAAACTGAAAGCAGACATATGAGTAGATAAGTAAATAGAAATCTATCATATAAAAGAAATTTCATTCCATATATGTGGGAATGGGGCAAATTATTTAATAAATGGTATTAGCATCATAAACAGATAAGTATTTATGATTTTCTGTTACTTATCATATATAAAAATCAATTAAGATGGTTTGGAGATTAAAAGTGAAAAACAAAAAAATTAAAATTTTGGAAGTAAATATTGGAGAATCACCTTATTTACTTAGGACATGAGAGTGTTAAATACTCAGAATCACGGATTATATTGATAAGGATTGATATGTTTTATTATATAACATTGAAGAAATAATTTCATCTAAAAGAACATAAAGTTTTTAAGTATCCTTATCTTTCCCTTAAACAATCAAAGGAACTTCCAACGCTTTAATTTATCACTGATGTACACATCCTTCCTCCATCACCTTCTCCATGTTATTGCTGCTTGTAATCAGTTTGTTACTGTGCTGGTTTGGGTGTATTATGTCCCCCAAAACACCATTATTTTTGATGAAGTCTTGTGTGGGCAGGAAACATATTGGTGTTGATTGGGTTGGAGACTTTCGGTTGGATGTTTCCGCAGAGATGTGATCACTCAACTGTGGGTGAGATCTTTCATTGGATAATTTCCATGGAGGTGTGGGCCCACCCATTCAGCATGAGCCTTGATTAGTTTACTGGAGCACTATATAAGCTCAGACAGAAGGAGCTACAGCCAAGAGGGACACTTTGAAGAATGCACAGGAGCTGAGAGAGGAGTTGCAGATGCCAGACAGTTTGAAGACAGCCATTGAAAGCAGGCTCTTACTCCGGAGGAGCTAAGAGAGGACAAACGCCCCAAGAGCAACTGAGAGACATTCTGAAGAGGAGCTGTGGCCTAGAAGGGAACATCCTGGGAGAAAGCCATTTTGAAATCAGAAATTGGAGCAAATGCCAGCCACATGCCTTCCCAGCAAACAGGTTTTCCGGATGCCATTGGCCATCCTCCAGTGAAGGTACCCAATTGTAACTGTGTAACCAAATAAACCCCCTTTATAAAAGCCAAACCATCTCTGGTATTTTGCATTCTGGCAGCATTAGCAAACTAGAACAGTTAGTAAAAAATCTTACTCAATACATAAATAAACAAGCCAATGAAAACCATCATAAATTCCTTGTTCTCTCATTATTTCTTCTCACTCTTCTATGGATTCTTTTCCTTTACTGTTAAATATGTTTATTTTAAAGTTCTTCTCCAATTTTTTTTTTTATATTTACATTACCATAATACCTTTTGTTTACTGCATACTCTTTTTTTCATAACATTGAAATTTGGGTTTCTTTTTATAAAGGTATAGAAGCATCAAGTAAATACAGAAAAATACACACATCTTATGCTGAACACAGTCAATTAACCAGCACTCAAATCAAGTAACAAAACCATTTCAATAACTCAAGCCAACTTCAAAGAGCAACTTCTGTCTTGATATCTAGAGTTTTACTTAGTTTCACCCATTTTATAGGTGTTGACTTCTTTCACTCAGTAGTATATTTGTGAAAACCACTTATTTTCTTGCTTGTATTTGTAAACCATGAATTAACATTGCCATACCATATTACTTTGGGTTAATATATCAAAATGCATTTATTTATCCTACTCATGATGATATCTAGGAAGTATCCTAGTTGGGCTATTATAAATATTGCTTTTAAGAACCTTCTAGGATATATCTTTGGAGAAAAATATATGTGCATTGCTCGTGGATGAATACACAGAAATGGAATTGTTGGGCTGTCTATTATATACATATTCAACAGTAAATATTTCCAAATACTTTTCTAATGTGATTGTACTAATTTATATTCCCACTGTCTAATATGATAGTTCCTTCCATTCTACATCCTCACCCAAATTTGGTATTTTTGTCTTTTTTAATTTCATCTATTCTGGTACATAGTTATAGTAATACAATAGTGTATTAATTTGAATTTCTCTGATGACTTTTATATTTGACCACCTTTTAATACTTGTTCGCCATGATTATATTATATTTACTCTATAATATTTACTATTATTACATTTTTTGTGAATTGACTATTTAAATATTTGTCGATTTTTCTGGTTTTCCATTATTTTATTTTGATTTGTGGGAGCTTTATTGTATCTTGGCAGACATGTATATTGCAAACATTGTCTCTCCCTTCATGGTTTACTTTTTATGACTTTTAATGCTTCAATTTAAGACCAGAAGTTCATAGTTTTAATTTTGACTTATTTATTTATTTGATTGTTTATTTTCTTTTATGGTTAGTGCTTTTTGTGTCTTGAAGAAATTTGAAGTTGTTCAAGTCATGATTGTGTTCAGCTATGTATTCCTTGTAAAGCCTTTTGGTTTGACTTTTTGCATATAATATATATACACACACAGACATACATATTAATATATATATTAATTGATATTATGGGTATGGTATGTAGTAGGAAATCTAGTGCCTTTTTATCCATACTGTTATCCAATTAGTCCTGCAACTCACTTTAATGAAAAGGAAAAAAGTGTTTTCTCACTGCAATGCACTATTGCTTTTGTGATAATTTAGGTGATTGTGCATACTTAGGTCTATTTTTGGACATGCCATCCTGTTCTATTGAACTATCTATTTGCATGTCTAAACCACACAGTTTGATTAGCTTTATAGTAAGTTTTGAAAGCACACAGTATAAGTCCTGCTACATTGTTCTTGTTTGAAAGGTTATTTTGTTTATACTAGGTCATTTTCCTATCTATATTAATTTTATGCATTTTATTATAATATGACGTTTTCCATGTACCTTTTAGAACTTCATTGTCAATTAAAAAATATACATAGCTTTGAAAAGACTTGACATTTCAAAATACATTGAGACTTGTAATCCGTGTATGTGGTATCTTTCTACTTATTTGAATCTTTTAAAGGTTGTTTTCAATAATATTTTGTAGTTTTTAGTTTAAAGAACTTACACATTTTTTGTATTTATTTCTGAGTATTTGATGATATTTTATGGAAAAATTTCAAGACAGATTTTATTTTGTTGGTTGCTGATATATAATTATGCTAATATATTTTGCATTTTGTTTATTATTTGTATGGTATTTGTATTTGTACATTACATTACATATCATATATTACTCTTGTACTCAATGAATTATTTTCTATATTAAGCTTGTACTCAATAACCTACTCCTACTTTGCCTCTAAATTTGCTTGTATTTTCTTGTCAACTGTGAAAAAAAAGACAGTTTTATCTTCTCTTCCCTCCCAAAGGGAGCTGAAATTTGGCAAATACTTCTTTTATGCATCTATTAAGATGATCATTTAACATTTCATAGTTTTTATTAATGGGGTGAAGTACTTTGATCTATTTTTATTTACAAAACATACTTGCATTTCAGTAATAATTGTCATATATTACATGAAAAAGTATTTGGCTTATATTTTAAGAACTTTTCTGAATATGTTCAGGAGAAAGATTAGTATTTAATTTTCTTTTTGTGAAGTTGGAATCATAAATAGCTTTACTAATACTTAAACTCCCATTTTACTCAGGAAATGACAAAGAAACAAAAAGCAACTGAGGCAGGCTGACATGGCTTGCAGTGCTGGTAACAATTCCCTTGTCGTGATAAATGAGTCAAACTGATCCCAGCAAGCCTGCTAATCTTCACCAGATAGCCACAAACCTTGAGGTTGCTAATTAATGGACAGTGACCCAAAGGGACCAAACTCATGTCCCCCTTACCGCTTGCATAACCCAAGCTTCCTTCACAATTTCCTTGCTCCTCTCCTTACCCTCCTTAACCTCCCTTTATAAAATGCTTCCCTGAAGCCAGCCCTTTGAGCAATAATGTTCTTTTAGTTCTGCTCCACACATGTGCTACTTTAGCTCAATAAACTTCTGTACTTTGGTTTTCAGAGTTGGTTTTCAGCAAAATCCTTCATTTTGATATTCTCACATTTGGAATCAAGATTTTTCTGTCATATTTAAAGAATAGATAGTTTTTTCATCTTTTGATATACTCTTGAAGAATTTGGGAAAATCACAAGTGATCTGGCCCTAATGTTTCCTTAGTGGAAAGAAATTTAATTATGATTAAATTTCTCTTAAATATATCAACTCTGAAAAATTGTATTTTTTGAGGAATTTGTCTATTTCAATCAAATGTCAGATTTCTTGCTGTAATATTAATGTGATATGCTTTTATCTTTTTGATGTATATAAATTCTGTAGTGCTTCCCCTTTTTAAAAATTCCTTGTAAATATTATGATTTTCTTTTTTTTCTTTTTCTTTTTCGTAATATGTCTTGCTGGGAATTTTCAGCTTAGATCCCCAAGTTCCTAGCAAAGTATGGAATTCACCAATTCCTAACCAAAATATATTAGAGCTTATAATGAAAAATGCTGTCCTATAAAAGCAATGAGAGATCTGACTGAATATTCATATTATGTGAATACCAAGTGCTACAATCTCTTGAAGTTGACTTGCTTTCCACTCCTGACACTAGAGGAGCAGTTTCTGTCCTATACCAAATGAACAGGTTGGCAGACACCTTTCAAGAAGGGGCATCTGTATTTTAGCTCACAGGTCAATAAAGGATGCTCTGCAAATGGTGTTTGGCTAAGAATTCTAATCCCTAACATGGCAAGACAATTTAGAGTTCTCTTCACGACTTGGAGACTTATCCTAATTTTTGTGCCTGTATTAAACCATTCAGGACATTCATGCGGGGTTTTTGCAGACTCAGCTTTCTCCATTTTCATAGAAACATATATAGTCATACAGAACAATTTATTTTTGGTGGCAGAATTTTTACTTTTACAAAAGAGATTCATGCAATAGATCATTCTTAACATGTAACCTGTTTTGCACAATATAAATTAAGGGAATTTATGCAGTTATAGAGTTCTAAAAAAAGTTTAATCTATAATTTACCTAGTGATGAAAACTTGGGTAAATTTAAGATATTTTTGACTAAAAAGAATACCTCTATTCATACACTTGCGCATACACACAAAAACACATATAAATATACACATACCCATATAAAACACATATAAATATACACATACCCATATATATACACAAACATAAATATATGTATTTTGTTGTTGCTTTCATTGTGAAGTGTCATTTCCCAAAATGTAACACTTGAATGTTATACATTGGGCAATGTAATTGATGTGCCACATAATGCCACATTTTTTACATTTTTTCCCATACTATGGGATAAAAATGATATTTTGGTTTGGTTATTTTTACGTTTTTGACAATTGGTAAGGAAAATATGTATTGTTTTTCTATCAACTGACTATTGAATTTGGCTAAGGTACTCTATCATTCAGATACCTATTTTAGCATACTGTTGCAGAACCCTCTTGCCTATCATGGACCCCAGATTGTAGAGGAACTCATACTCCAGTTGACTGAGGAGAGCAGAGCATTGGCCAAGGGAAGTGGCCTATTGGGGAAATGAGCACAGACATCCAAAGCAGGGACTTCTGATGGTAACATCTGTGGTGGAAAAAACAGACAATGTTCACATATTTTGGGGAATACTATGTTTTTGGCTTATATAACACGCCAAAGGACAAATAATTTCTCAGTGCACGCATGTTCTAAAAATTAGAGCATCACACTGATAGGTAATTTCTTGTGTCAACTCATCTGGAATATGGTGTCTAGTTGTTTGGTCAAGCCAGCACTAGCCTGATTGTTTCTGTGACAGTATTTCACAGATTTAAATCATTAGTCAGTTGATTGTATCTATGGCTGATTATATCTATAAGCAACAAAGGACTTTGCTTTCAGCAATGAAAGGAGTCTTCTCAGCCAATCAATTGGAGGCTATAAAGACATAATTGAGGATTTCAGCAGTCAGAGAGAAGAGTTTATTCAGTTAGCCAACATTTCCTAGGGAATTCAACGTTAGGTTCATTGAATGTCCAACTTGCTGCCTGACCTACAGATTTTGGATTTGCCAGTCGCCATGAAAATGAGAGCTGATTCCCATTATAAATCTCTTTACATATACATATATATCCTATTGGTTCTGTTTCTCTGGAGAACCCTGAATAATACAGATTTTGGTACCAAGAGTGGCTCCAAAAAGCAGAATAGTTCTTTTAGTTTTAGATTTGTTTTCAACTCTTTTTTAAATGCAATTTTATTGAGATGTATTCACATGCCATATAATCCATCCAAAGTATACAATCAGTGGCTCACAATATCATCATATAGTTGTGCGTTCATTGCCACAGTTTTAGAACATTTTCGTTACTCTAAAATGAAAATATAAAAATGAACACTCAAAACATCCCATGCCCCTTACCCCCCTATTGTTTATATATTTATTTGTCTTCATTTTATTAATCCTCTGCCCATACACTGGATAAAGAGAGTGTCAGTCACAAGATTTCAACAATCACAGGATTACACGAGAAAAGCTATATAGTTATACAATCATCATCAAGAATCAAGTCTACTGTATTACAATTCAGCAGATTCAGGTATTACCTTCTAGCTATTCTAGTATATTAGAAACAAAAAGGAATATCTATATAATGCATAAGAATAACCTCCAGAATGATCTTTCAACTCTTTAAAATCTCTTAGCCACTGAAACTTCATTTTGTTTCATTTCTTTTCCCCCTTTTCATCAAGAAGGCATTCTCAATCCCACAATGCCAGGGCCAGGCTCATCCCTGGGAGTCATATCCCATTTTGTCAAGGAGACTTACACCCTTAAGAGTCATGTCCCATGTAGAGTTTATTTTCAGAGTTGGCTGAGAGAGAGGTCACATCTGAACAACAAAAGAGGTTCTCTGGGGGTGACTCTTAAGAATAATTATAAGTAGGTTTAGCTTCTACTTTGCAGGAATGAGTTTTATAAAGGCAAGCTCCAAGGCCAAGGGATTGACATTAAATTATATGTCTTAATGCTTGTGAGACTACAAAGAATACCCTAGGTGGGGAAAGAAATAGGATCTTAAGGAAGAGATTTATATGTTCTGAGGATTTTGGGTTCTCTGTCTGATTAGTTTAAAAGTCACTAATGATACTACTTCCATGATCAAGACGGCACTGATAATCCATGGTGTGAATTGGAAACAGAGATATGCAAAATTTCATCATTGTATATGGCTGATCAAAAGTTTATAAGAGGCAAGTCTTTGGGTGAGGATGTATTTGATAACTTAGAATTTTGTGGAGTTAAAAAAATATTATGATGGCTGGTTGTTCATAAATAAGCTAGAAGAGTTGTTAAAGAAAGGAATGAGTTCAAGATTCCAAATTCCCAACTTATGTGCTACAAGAAAGACATGAAAGTTTTTAGGTGTGCTCTGAAGGAAAATTATTTCCCATAGCCAGAGATTTGAAATTTCAGGAAAAAAGACCCAGAGTATCATTGTGCCAGTGGCTGAATTACAACATAAATTGAATTCCCTAATTTACATGATGCTTGCTGTTAAAGTGATGGCATTGATTGAGAAAGAATGGGATCCTGAGTTAAAGAAGAGTTTTCCAGGAATACATGAGATATCTTAGAGCATCTCTTACCGCTACCAAGCCCTGTGCATTAAAGTCAATGGAAAACTGCAACGACTAAATCCAGGAAGGGCTACTAATAGTCCAGACCCTTCAGCAAGCAAAGAAACAAGACCAGCTGAGGTGATTACTGAAGGTAAAGGGAATACAAATGGGCAGCGGTAGAAGGTAATTATAAATATGAACTGCATACATATAATCAGTTGCAGGAGCAAGGACCATGGGTGCCAAGTTGACAGGGGGAGGACCCTGATGATTAAGTCCATGTATCAACTTAGCTAGATTATGGTGCCTAGGTTTCTGCTCCAGCAAGTACAGGCCTGATTGTTACTGTGAATTTAAATCATTAGTCAGTTGATTACATCCATGGCTGTCTATATTCTTTAACTCAAATAATGTTTTCAATGTTAACTGTTTATTCATTTTAGTAAGCACTTCACCAAATAAATAGATTACAATTTGATAATCTATTTTTATGTTGGTGTATATTGAGGATATTATAAGCTTTAGTTAACATAAATAAAGCTACTAGAAACATTTTTGTACAATTTTCTGGACTTTCTCTTCTTTTCAGTTGGTCATCTATTTACTTATATATTTTTATGTCAATACTATACCATGTAATTTATCTTTTAGGTACTTTTAAATTTCATATAAATTTTGGAAGTTGTTAAAGTTCACAATAAAAAATGCATTAAAAATTTTGAAAGCTGATTGGCAATGCACATAAAATAAAAAGAATAAAAATACCTGCTGAGATGTTGATTGCACTTGTGTCAAATGTATAGATTTATTTCAAGAAAATTTATCTTGGAAATATTCAGGATTTCAATGCATTTTTAAATGTGTGGTTTAATGTCTCTCAAAATGTTTTATGTGTTTCAAATAGTGCAGCCTCTATTATTTCTAAACACTTAATAGGGGAACACCTTCACTGGAACTAAAATCTACTATTATATAACCACAAAAATTCAATATTTGGCTTATCAATAAAAGAAAATGAAAAACTGTTATTTTCTTGAAATAGTTTCAGATACAATATATTTTACATAATATAAAATGCATTAAATGCCTTATTAACTTTTTGAAAAAATTTCCTGTCAATATTGGCAATCTGCAGTTCGAAGTTATTGCAATATCTTCATGATGAAATTCATGTAGATATTTCAAACCCTTATGAAAAATAGCATAATGAAAACAAGCTTAAATTTTAAATTCAACTTTGAACAAATGGAATTTCATACAAAACCAAGATTTTTAATATATATCCTAATACTTAACTTTTTCAAATCATAATTGTATAAAATAATTATATTTTGTCATTATTTATCACAGAAACTTCCCTGCAATTCAGTCCATTTGCCTAAGGGTAGCAAATACACATTTTTTTTTAATTACCATAAGGAGTAAAGTTTTTGGAATTACTGCTCTGGGTAACTAGGAAGAAAGAAGATACCCAGGATTTGGAGTCATTATGAGGAAATAAAACTTGCATGGAAAAATAAAAGATTGTAAATAAAATTGCTCACTTACAGACACAAAGGGTTAATAGGTTAAAGATGAGAAGACAGCTGCCAAACAAGAGTTTTACATCCAGAAAGACATTGTTTCAAAAATGAAGGAAAGATTAAGACATTTTTAGATTAAAAAAAATCGAGGGAGTTCATCATCACTAGATCTGCACTACAAACAATGCTAAAGGGAGTTCTTCAGACTCGAAGGAAAGGACACTAGACAATGGTTCAAAGTGGTACAAAAAATAAAGACCTGAAAAAGGTAACCATTTGGATAATTATAAATGCCAGTATTATTATAGTGTGTTTTTTGGTATGTAAATCTAGTTCTTATTCCCTATAGGTGCTAAAATGAAAATGCATAAAAATTAATGAAAAACCTATGTTTTTGGACATACAGTGTATGCAGAGGTAATCTTGTATTACCTGTAGTGACTCTAAATGTAAATTGATTGAACTCTGCACTCAAAAGGCAGAGATTGGCAAAATGGATTAAAAAGCATGACCCAAATATATGCTGTCTACAAAGGACTCACCTTAAATTCAAATACACAAGTAGATTGACAGCAAATAGGTGGGAAAAAATATAATACATAAGAGGAACCAAAAGAAATCTGGTATAGCTATACTGAAATCTGATAAAATTGACTTTAAATTTAAAAAAAAAATGTCATGAGGGACAAAGACGGTCATTCTGTACTGATAAATGGGACATTCAACAAGAAGATACAATTATAAATATATATGGAAATAACAGCAAGGCCAACAATATATGAAAAAAAATATTGATTGATTTGTAGGGAGACATTAACACAACTCTTTTAATAATGGATAGAACATCTAGTCCGAAGATCAGTAGGGAAATAGAAGATTTGAATGATACTCTAACTAGACTAGCAGACATGTACAGAACACTTCATCCAACAAGAACAGAATAGACATACTTCTTCAGAGCTCAAGGACCATTCTCCAGGATAGACCATATATTGGGTCACAAAACAAGGCTCAATAAATTTAAAATATTGAATGTATATTAACAACAACAGAATGAAGGTAGAAATCAATAACAGATGGAGAAAAGCAAAGTTCACAAGTATGTGAAAATTAAACAACAGACTCTTAAAACAACTAGTAGGTAAGAGAGAAAATCAGAAGTGCCATTAGGAAACAACTTTAGGCAAATGAAAATGAAAATACAATGTACCCAAATTTATGGGATTCAGTGAAGGCAGTGCTGAGGGGGAAATGTATAGTTCTGAATGCTTACATTGAAAAATAAGAAAGACTTAAAATCAGAGACATCAAAACTGAAAGAACTAGATAAAGAAGAGCAAATTAAACCCATGTTGAGCAGAATGAAAGAAATAATGAAGATTAGAGTGGAGGTAAATGAAACAAAAACAAACAAAAAACAATAGAGAGAATTCACAAAATCAAAAGTTGTTTCTTTGAAAAGATCAATAAATTTGACAAACATTTATCCAGATTGACAAAGAACAAAAGAAAGGATACATAAAACTAAAATCAGAAATAAAAAGGGGGACATCAACCAACCCCACTGCAATAAAAAGGATTATAAGAGGATACTATGGACAATTGTATGCCAATAAATTAGTTAATCTAGATGAAATGAAAAAATTCTTGGATACACAACGTATCTGCATTGATTCAAGAAGAAGTAGATGATCTCAACAAACCAATTAAAAGTAAAGAGAGCGAATCAGTAACAAAACACCTCCCAAAAAAGAAATGCCCTGTCCAGATGGCTTCAAAGAGGAATTCCACCATACATTCCAAGAAGACAACACCAATTCTGCTCAAACTCTTCCAAAAAATTGAAGAGAATGGAATATTTCCTAGTCCATTCTATGAGGCCAACATCCCCCTCATACCAAATTTAGATAAATAAACCACTGGAAAACTACAGACCAAAATATAACTTATGAATATAGATGCCCAAATCATCAACTAAATACTACCAAACCAAATCCAACAGCATATTAAAAAATTATATACCATGATCAAGTGGGATTTATCCTTGGTATACAGGGTTGGCTCAACCAAGAAAATCTGTGAATGCAATATAACACATTAATAGAGTGAAGGGAAAAAAGCACATGATCATCTCAACTGATGCAAAAAAAAAATGGCATTTGACAAAATACAGTATCCCCTCTTGATTAAAACCCTTAGACCACTAGGAATAGAAAGAAATTTCCTCAACATGATAAAGAGCATATATCAAAACCTCACAGCTAGCATCCTACTTAATGGTGGAAACACTGAAAGCTTTCCTTCTAACATCAGGAACAAGACAAGTATGCCTGCTATCACCACTGTTAGTCTACATTGTACTGAAAGTTCTTGCCAGAAAATTTAGGAAAAAGAAATAAAAAGCATCCAAATTGGAAAATAAGGAATCAAACTTCTCCCATTCACTGACGATATACTCCTGTATGCAGAAAACTTTGAAAAATCCACAACAAAGCTCCTAGAGCTAATAAATGAACTCAGCAAAGTGGCAGGGTACAAGATCAACACCCAAAAATCAAAGTGCTTCTGGGCACAAACAATGAGCAATCAGAAGAAATCAATAAAAAGTATTCCTTTCACAATAGCAACTAGAAGAGTCAAATATCCAGGAATAAAACTAACTGAGGAAGGAAACTTATACACAGAATATTACCAAACTTTGCTGAAAGAAATCAAATAAAACCTAAATAAATGGAAGAACACTCTGTGTTCATGGATTGGAAAGACGTATCATTAAGATGTCAATCCTATCAAAGCTAATTATAGATTTAATGCATTGCCAGTCAAAATTCCAATAACCTTCTTTGCAGAAATGGAAAAGCCATCTCCGAATTTACATGGATAGGTAAGAGTTCCAAATAGCTAAAGCCACCTTGAAAAAGAAGAATGAAGTTGCAGGACCCATATTTCTCAATCATCAAAGTTACTACAAAGGCAATAATTGAGACAACATGATAATGGCACAAGGACAGACATACAGACAAATGGAATCTAACTGACAGGTCAGAAATCAACCCTCACATTTAGAGCCAGCTGATTTTTGATGAGGTGGCAAAGACAACACAGTGGGGAAAGAATATTCTCTTCAACAAATGGTTCTGGAAAAACTGAATCAATTTAAAAAAAAAAGTAGACCCTTACCTCATAACTTATACAAAAGTCAACTTAAAATGGATCAAAGAGCTAAATATAAGAGGCAGCACTATCAAATTCCAAGAAAACAGCATAGGGAAGCATCTTCAGGACCTTGTGTTAGGCAATGACTTGTTAGATTTAAACCCAAAGCACAAGAAAAGAAAGACAAAATAGATAAATTGGACTTCATTAAAATTAAAAACTTTTGTGACTCAAAAAAGATTTTATCATGAAAGTAAAATGACTACCCACACAATGGCAGAAAATATTGGAAACCACATAACTGATAAAGGTTTAATATACAAAATATGAAAAGACATCCTTCAATATAACATCAAAAAAATAAACAACCCAATTAAAAACATGGACAAAATACTTGAATAGACATCTATTCAAAGAAAATACACAAATGGCTAGAAAGCACATGAAAAGATTCTCAACAAAATTAACCATCAGGGAAAGGCAAATGAAACCACAATGAGATACTATTTCATACCCATTAGAATGGCTGATTTTTTTTTCTTAAAAAAAAATAGTAAATAACAATTGCTAGAGATGATATGGGGAGATAGAAACACTCATTCATTGCTTGTGGGAATTTAAAATGGTGCAGCTGTTGTGAAAGACCATTTGGCAGTTTTTCAGCAAGTTAAGTGTAGAAATACCATATGACCTGGTAATCTTACTGCTAGGTATGTACTCATAAGAATTGAAAGCAGGAACTTAAACAGATATTTTCACACTGATGTTCATAATGATAACAATTGCTAGAGATGATATGGGGAGATAGAAACACTCATTCATTGCTTGTGGGAATTTAAAATGGTGCAGCTGTTGTGAAAGACCATTTGGCAGTTTTTCAGCAAGTTAAGTGTAGAAATACCATATGACCTGGTAATCTTACTGCTAGGTATGTACTCATAAGAATTGAAAGCAGGAACTTAAACAGATATTTTCACACTGATGTTCATAATGATAACAATTGCTAGAGATGATATGGGGAGATAGAAACACTCATTCATTGCTTGTGGGAATTTAAAATGGTGCAGCTGTTGTGAAAGACCATTTGGCAGTTTTTCAGCAAGTTAAGTGTAGAAATACCATATGACCTGGTAATCTTACTGCTAGGTATGTACTCATAAGAATTGAAAGCAGGAACTTAAACAGATATTTTCACACTGATGTTCATAATGATATTACTCATAATTGCCAAAAGATGGAAGCAACCCATGTCCATCAACTGATGAATAGATAAATGAAATGTAGTATATGCATAGAATGGTATATTATTCAACCAGAAAAATGAAGTCCTAATACATGCAGCAACATGGATTAAGCATGAAGACATCACATTTACTCAAATAAGTCAGGCACAAAGGAAAAATAATGTATAATCTCACTGCCTTGAAACAGTTTGAATAATCCAACTCATAAAGTCAGAATCTAGAATACAAGTGTTCTAATTTGCTAATGCTGCCAGGATGCAAAACACCAGAAATGGATTGGCTTTTATAAAGGCAGTTTATATGGTTACAAAGTCACAGTTTTAAGGCCATAAAGTGTCCAAGGTGAGTCATCAACAATTGGGTACCTTCACTGGAGGATGGCCAATGATGTCCAGAAAACCTCTCTTAGCTGGGAAGGCACGTGGCTGGTGTCTGCTCCAAAGTTTGGGTTTAGAATGGCTTTCTTCCAGGACGTTCCTCTCTAGGCTGCAGTTCCTCAAAAAATGTCACTCTTTGTTGCTCTTGGGGTGTTTGTCCTCTCTTAGCTTCCCCGGAGCAAGAGTCTGCTTTCAACGGCCATCTTCAAACTGTCTCTCATCTGCAGCTACTCTCTTAGCTTCCATGCATTCTTCAGTGTGTCCCTCTTGGCTGTAGCTCCTCTTCAAAATGTCACTCTCAGCTGCACTGAGTTCCTTCTGTTTGTCAGCTCATTTATATGGCTCTAGTGATTTAATTGAGACCTGGGTGGGCTAACACCTCCTTGGAAATTATCCAATCAGAGTCATTACCCACAGTTGGGTGGGGCACATCTCCATGGAAACACTCAAAGAATTACAATCTAGTCAACGCTGACGTATCTGCCCACACAAGATTACATCAAAGATAATGGCATT